>NC_072446.2:4472500-5110000 GCF_028878055.3 Symphalangus syndactylus
AAGTTATACATACTGGTGTAATCATATTGATTGGATGATAATGATAATTACAGCAATAATGTGATTGAAAGGGTAAGCAAGTAACATATACTACAGTTACTAATATAATCCTGTGATTGAGTTTACCACTTCGTTTCTCTTTCCTGGAAACCCTTAAGTTTGTCACTATTGCACTTTATTTCCTTTGCTTATTGTAGTGGTGTATTAGTTGTATTACTGCTGCTATAACAAATTACGACACATTTACATAACTTAACACATATTTATTGTCTTGCAGTTTCAAAGGTCAGAAGTCCCAAATCACTTTAATTAGGCTAAGTCAATGTGTCTGCAGTGTGGGTTCCTTCTCGAGGTGCTGAGGGGAGAATCCATTCTCTTGCATTTTCTGCTTCTGGTGGCACCTGTCTTCATTGTCTTTTCCCCATTCCTCCATTTTCAAGGTGCGTTGCTTTTATTTCTGTTTCTGTCTCCGCGCTGTCTCCTCCTTTAACTTTGAGTCCTTCTCTCCACTTCATCTAAGGACTCCTGTGATTACTTTGGACTCACGTGGATGATCTGGGATAATCACCTTGTCTCCAGATCCTTAAATGAATCGTATCTACAAGTCCTTTGGCTGTGTAAGGCAGCACATTCCCAGGGCCGGGAGATTAGGTGAAGAACATCTTTTGGGACTATTATGCAGCCTATCACAAGTGGTAATATCACTTTTATGCCTTGAGACCCTGAAATTAATGTACTTGCTTACGCATGGAAAAACAATGTATCTGTGGGGGTAACAGTTTATTTTTGAACCATTAGAAGGTATTGATGGGGAAGTTTTCATCTGACAACAGATACTGATAAATTAAATACCCTTAGATTTGTCAAAACTAGCTTTAGTAAAATATAAGTAAAAGTATTTGCACTGCTAGGGTCAAAAATATTAATTAAACCCATTATTTATCAAGGCCAAGTCCTGGATTAGTTAGGTTTAAATTAACCTAGAACATTATCTTCCATAGTGCTTAATTGTGAAGCTTAGTTCTTGTTGACAAAAGCTCATCCATATAAGAAAGCATCGAAAGGTTGGTGTTTTTTTAACCTTTGCAGAATATAACTTTTCAAAGGGATGTTAGACAGTAGTTCCATCACAATTGATGCAGTTCACAGACATTCTTTGTGAATATTTTATCTCATGAGTTATATCTATGACACTAATCATAGACTTCTAGAAGAAATTTAGCAATGGTCATGTCAGCCTTTCAAATCTTTCTGTAACCTAGAAGAGGATCATTGCATAAGATAGATTCATTTTCCCCTTTATTCCATTGTTGCCAGAGAGAACTTGAAATGCCCTGTTCAAATTAATTTAATGCAAATGAATTCTTGCTGCCTCACAAGTAGTTTGTCCTTCATTTTTCTTAAAATTATATTGAAAATGGATGTGACCTGCTTTACTGGTTGTTGTGCAGGAAGCGTTGTCCTTCCTGAAAGCTCCCTCCGTTGTCAAAATGAAGCCATTAAGAGTAAAGTAAATTATATTATCTGATCATAGTATCACAATTGACCTTAAAACAATAAATTTTATAATCAGTGCAAATTGCTGAATAGTGTTTGCAGTTGTAGAAATTTCAAAGGAAACCCTGGTTGAGATACAAAGCTGCTATAATCATTTTTAAAATCTTTGTTTTTCTTTTACTTTGGAACAGTAGTGCAGTAAGTACTTTTGCCTTATTGTTCTCTCTGCCTTCCAGAAACCCTCATTCAAATATTCGAAGTTTTTAAGTCTTTTTCATTTCTTTTAATATTGTAACATTTAACAATGTCAAAGAAAGTATAATTTTTCTGGAAATCAAGCTAAAAATAAAGAGAAGCCGATGTAAATGAACATCAAATTAACAAGATTGATTAGGAAAAGTAATTTTTGAAAAGGGCCCAAAATCCCTTTGCACATAAATGCAAAAGAATTTAGTGAAAGAAGGTGAAACTGGAGTAAAGAACTCTACGGATGCGTAAGTAACTCTTAATAAGAATGAGTAACGTACATGCGTATCTTTAGCTCCCAGTTTCAGAGATACAGTAGTTGTACAACAAATGGTCCTTTCCTGCTCTTAAGGAAGCCTCTCCTCCTCCAGCCATGCCATTCCTCAGAGCAAGCTCTTCCACTGAGTTTTCAGCAACCATAAGTAAGAAGGATGGTACGATAGGCTGCGTGTACATATGGCCCTCATTAGCAGGCCAACTGTTCCTTTTGCCCACCCACATCACTGGGGACATATGGCGTTACTTTGACTGTTGAAACAAGTGTGTGTGGACATATCTTGGTATGAGTAAAAGACTGTTGATTGTCTTTCTCTTGTCGCTCGTGCAACCGTCTCCTTGTGGAGATCGTATTATCCATAACACTAGATTTGAGGATGATAAATGACGTTGTTATTATTAACTGAATTTGCCTCTCTAGTTTGATCACAAAACCAGCGAATGTTTGCTTATGGAACATGTAAAGCTTATAGAAGACGGAAAGCTTACAGAAAGAAATGATGGCTTTTCTAAGCATAAGAGTCAGGTCTTTTTCAATCAAAAACTAACTCATTCAAAAATTCAAGAGTTCTGTAAAACCAGAACAGCAGAGGTTTCAGAAATGCTATTGAGATCATTTATTATAAAATAGCCATTAATGAAATGTAATAGTGAGTCTGTTGTTGTGACTATGTGGAGAAATGAATGAGAAAATATAAGATAGGCTGGAATGAAGAGAGTCATCGGATCCCAACATAATTCATTTTGTATAGTTCACAGTATTGTAGCTTTAAAAAAATTATGAATTTTTTCAGTACTGTGAATTCTGAATTTGCAATATGAGGCTTTTCAATCCTTGCAACAAGTGTGTATTTTTCAGTGGTTCTAGAATTATCGGGGCTTTCGAGCTGCTTCTGATAAGAAGGCAAGGCTAGAGGACTCGTGTTGAGGTGGCATTTGCACAGGACTTTAGATAACATACATCGATGATGTAGAGAGAAGAGCGGGTGATGTTGCTGTGGATTATAGTGGAAAGGCACCTTTTGCTCCCTCTGCTGACCTATTTGTGTATTCAGCTGTGTAGCATATTTCTTGTATAATTACATAGTAATTTCACACACTACATTAAGAAAATCTGAACAATTTTTACTAAACTCATGTTTTCTAAATATTAAGTAAATAAAACCAATATTTGGCTAGGTAACATTTATAAAAACAGGATTTCTAGATAGATGATGATAAATTTTCATCTATATCTATAGAGCTGATAAATTTTCAAAACCCTTTGAATATCACTTGTACTACAAAGTCTCGTTTCAGTTTCAGTGCCATGGCACATTGATTAATCACCACTAAAGCGGTACATGAAATATTTGGCAATATAGGTATTTGGTAATGGTGATTGATGCACAGAATACGGCACCGTTATTATGCACTGGCCTTGAGAACTTTAGTTTTCATCTTCGATCACCTGATAGAGAACAAACTAACAGCTTTTTTCTTTCACCTTGCTGGAGAATAAACTAACAACTTCAAATTATCTGATCCATCCAAAAACTTATTTCCGTGAAACTCACTGATTTATTTATTATTTCGTGGGGATCACTATTATTTGCTGTAGTAAAATATCAAATGATCGATGTTTTATACCAACATGGCAGCTCACATGGTAGGCAACAGAATGAAAACAAACAGGTTTACTACCAAGAATTATACTATATTGCTTTTATTGACAGAAAAAGCATACAGATAATTTTATTCAGAGATTTTATGTGAATTATTTTGATAAGTGTACACATATATTTATAACTGACCTTTCTTTGTCAAGTGTGTGCCCACACACGTATTCATACTAAATCAATCTTAGAGATCTTATCCAAAGATTGAATTTCTTAAAGTGACTGTTCCAAATATGTATAATTTATGGCAAAAAAGTCACAAAATGGCAATACAAGGAGGCATAAAAGTGAAGATAAAGGGGGAGATGATGGTTAAAAACACCTGTAAATGAATAATTGATTTTGATTTAAATTCTTTTTAGTTCTTAGCTGATGAAATGAATATAAATGAAATTATTATGCAAAACACCTCTATTTGTTGTATATGCATGTACATATATGTGTTACAAATACAAAACTGATAGGATATTATTTAACATATATTCACACTCATAATGTGCATATATGTACATAATGAAAATGAGTGCTTGTTTTATATGTATGTATACACACACATACACATATTGCATACTTTCATTTTTTAAAATTTTACTTTAAGTTCTGGGATACATGTGCTGAACATGCAGGTTTGTTACATAGGTATACTTGTGCCATGGTAATTTGCTGCACCCATCAACCCGTCATCTAGGTTTTAAGCTCCACATGCATTAGCTATTTGTCCTAATGCTCTCCCTCCCCTTTCCCCACACCCACCTACAGACCCCAGTGTGTGATGTTCCTCTCCCTGTGTCAACATGTTCTCATTGTTCAGCACCCACTTATGAGTGAGAACATGCAGTGTTTGGTTTTCTGTTCCTGTGTTAGTTTGCTGAGGATGATGGTTTCCAGCTTCATCCATATCCCCGCAAAGGACGTGAACTCATCCTTTTTTATGGCTGTGTAGTATTCCATGGTGAATATGTGCCACATTTTCTTCATCCAGTCTATCATTGATGGGCATTATGTTGGTTCCAAGTCTTTGCTATTGTAAATAGTCCCATGATAAACATATATGTACATGTGTCTTTAGAGTAGAATGATGTATAATCCTTTGGTATATACCCAGTAATGGGATTGCTGGGTCAAATGGTATTTCTGGTTTTATATCCTTGAGGAATCACCACATTGTATTCCACAATGGTTGAACTATTTTACAAGCCCACCAACAGTGTAAAAGTGTTCCTATTTCTCTGCATCTTCTCCAGCATCTGTTTCCAGAATTTTTAATGATCACCATTCTAACTGGTGTGAGATGGTATGTCATTGTGGTTTTGATTTGCATTTCTCTAATGAACAGTGATAATGAGCTTTTTTCATATGTTTATTGGCCACATACATATCTTCTTTTGAGGAGTGTCTGTTCATATCCTTTGCCCACTTTTTGATGGGGTTGTTTGTTTTTTTTTTCTTGTAAATTTGTTTAAGTTCCTTCTAGATTCTGGATATTAGACCTTTGTCAGATGGATAGATTGCAAAAATTTTCTCATATTTTGTAGGTTGCCTGTTCACTCTTGTGATAGTTTATTTTACTGAGCAGAAGCTCTTTAGTTTGATTAGATTCCATCTGTCAATTTTGGCTGTTGTTTCAAGTGCTGTTGGTGATTTAGTCATGAAGTCTTTGCCCACACCTATGTCCTGAATCATATTGCCTAGGTTTTCTTCTAGGGTTTTTATAGTTTTAGGTTTTACATTTATGTTTTTAATCCACCTTGAGTTAATTCTTTTATAAGGTATAATGAAGGGGTCTAGTTTCTCTTTTCTGCATATGGCTACCCAGTTTTCCCAGCGCCATTTATTACATAGGGAATCCTTTCCCCATTGCTTGCTTTTGTCAGGTTTGTTGAAGATCAGATTGTTGTAGATGTGTGGTGTTATTTCTGAGGCCTCTATTCTGTTTCATTGGTCTATATATCTGTTTTGGTATTAGCACCATGCTGTTTTGGTTACTTTAGCTTTGTAATATAGTTTGAAGTCAGGCAGCGTCATGCCTCCAGCTTTGTTCTTTTTGCTTAGGTTAGCCTTGGCTCCACAGGCTCTTTTTTGCTTCCATATGAAATTTAACATAGTTTTTTTCTAGTTCTGTGAAGAAAGTCAATGGTAGCTTGATGGGAATAGCATTGAATCTATAAATTACTTTGGGCAATATGGCCATTTTCATGATATTGAGTCTTCCTATCCATAAGGATGGAGTGTTTCTCTATATGTTTGTGTCCTGTCATTTCCTTGAGCTCTGGTTTGTAGTTTTCTTTGAAGAGGTCCTTCACATCCCTTGTAGGTTGTATTCCTAGGTATTTTGTTTTCTTTTTAGCAATTGTGAATGGGAGTTTACTAATGATTTGGCTCTCTGCTTGTCTGTTATTGGTATATAAGAATGATTGTGATTTTTGCACATTAATTTTATATCCTGAGACTTTGCCAAAGTTGCTTATCAGGTTAAGGAATTTTTGGGCTGAGGTGGTGGCGTTTTGTAAATATACAATCATGTCATCTGCAAACAGAGACAATTTGATTTCCTCTCTTCCTATTTGCATGCTTTTATTTCTTTCTCTTACTCGATTGCCCTGGCCAGAACTTCCAATACTATCTTGATAAGAGTGGGGAGAGAGGGCATCCTACTCTTGGGCCAGTTTTCAAAGGTAATGCTTCCAGCTTTTGGCCATTTAGCATGATATTAGCTATGCATTTGTCATAAATAGCTCTTATTTTTGTGAGATATGTTCCATCAATACCTAGTTTATTGAGAGTTTTTAGTATGAGGGGTGTTGAATTTTATTGAAGGCCTTTTCTGCATCTATTGAGATAATCATGTGGTTTTTGTCATTGGTTCTGTTTATGTGATGGATTATGTTTATTGATTTGCATATGTTGAACCAGCCTTGCATGCCAGGCATGAAGCCAACTTGATCGTGGTGGATAAGTTTTTGATGTGCTGCTGGATTCTCTTGCCGGTATTTTATTCAGGATTTTCGCATCGATGTTCATCAGTGATATTGGCCTGAAATTTTCTTTTTCTATTGGGTCTCTGCCAGGTTTTGGAATCAGAGTGATGCTGGCCTCATAAAATGATTTAGGGAGGAGTCTTTCTTTTTCTATTGTTCAGAATAGTTTCAGAAGGAATGGTACCAGCTCCTCTTTGTACCTCTGGTAGAACTCGGCTGTGAAGACATCTGGTCCTGGGCTTTTTTTGGTTGGTAGGCTAGTAATTACTGAGTCAATTTCAGAACTTGTTATTGGTCTATTCAGGGATTTGACTTCTTCCTGCTTTAGTCTTGGGAGGGTGTATGTGTCCAGGACTTTATCCATTTCTTCTAGATTTTCTAGTTTATTTGTGTGGAGGTGTTTACAGTATTCTCTAATAATAGTTTGTATTTCTGTGGGATCAGTGGTGATATACCCTTTATCGTTTTTTAATGTGTCTATTTGATCTTTCTCTCTTTTCTTCCTTGTTAGTCTGGCTACCGGTCTATCTATTTTGTTAATCTTTTCAAAAAACCCACTCCTAGATTCATTGATTTTTTTTTGAAGGTTTTTTTGTGTTTCTCTCCCATTCGGTTCTGCTGTGATCTTAGTTATTTCTTGTTTTATACTAGGTTTTTAATGTGTTTTCCATTGCTTCTTTTGATTGTGATGTTAGGGTGTCTATTTTAGATCTTTCCCACTTTCTAATGTGGACATTTAATGCTGTAAATTTCCCTCTAAACACTGTTTTAACTGTATCCCAGAAATTCTGATATGTTGTGTCTTTGTTCTCATTGGTTTCAAAGAACTTATTTATTTCTGCCTTAATTTTGCTATTTACCCAGTAGTCATTCATAAGCAGGTTGTTCAGTTTCCATGTAGTTGTGCAGTTTTGAGTGAGCTTCTTAATTCTGAGTTCTAATTTGATTACACTGTGGTGTGAGAGATTGTTTGTTATGATTTTCATTCTTTTGCATTTGCTGAGGAGTGTTTTACTTCCAATTATGTGGTTGATTTCAGAATAAGTGCTATGTGGTGCTGAGAAGAATGTATATTCTGTTGATTTGGGGTGGAGGGTTCTGTAGGTATCTATTAGGTCCACTTGGACCAGAGCTGAGTTCAAGTCTGAATATCCTTGTTAATTTCCTTTCTTGTTGATCTGTCTAATATTGATAGTGGGTTGTTAAAGTTTCCCACTATTATTGTGTGGGAGTCTAAGTCTCCTTGTAGGTCTCTAGGAACTCGTTTTATGAATCCTGGTGCTCCTGTATTTGGCATATATATATATTTAGGATACTCAGCTCTTCTTGTTGCATTGATCCCTTTACTACTATGTAATGCCCTTCTTTGTCCTTTTTTATCCTTGTTGGTTTAAAGTCTGTTTTATTAGGGACTAGGATTGCAACTCCTGCTTTTTTTTTCTTTCTTTCCATTTGCTTGGTAAATATTCCTCCATCCCTTTATTTTGAGCCTATGTGTGTCCTTGCAAGTGAGATGTGTCTCCTGAATACAGCACACCTGTGGGTATTGACTCTTTATCCAATTTGCCAGTGTATGTCTTTTAATTGGGGCATTTAGCTCATTTATATTTACCGTTAATATTGTTATGTGTGAATTTGGTCCTGTCATCATGATGTTAGCTGGTTATTCTGCACATTAGTTGAAGCAGTTTCTTCCTAGTTTCATTGGTTTATATATTTTGGTGTGTTTTTGCAGTGGCTGGTACTGGTTTTTCCTTTCCATGTTTAGTGCTTCCTTTAGGAGCTCTTGGAAGGCAGGTCTGATGGTGACTAAATCTGTCAGCATCTGCTTGTCTGTAAAGGATTTTATTTCTCATTCACTTATGAAGCTTAGTTTGGCTGGTTATGAAATTCCATATGTACATCATGGAAACGAGTGCATGTGATACACACACACACACACACGCACACACATTGCATACTTTCATTTTTGTGTCCATTACTTTTCTGATTTTATCAGCAGCCAACTAAAGAAAATAGAAAAAAAAATTGGTAATTCGATCTTTCATGTTCTGCATCTTCCAGCTTCACAACTTATAGTTTTCTATTTTTATTGTTATTGTGATCAGAATGAAAATGTATACAATAGAATCAGAATCAGGTCAGAATCAACAAAAATACTATAATGTTTGTACATGCTTTCGATGCAGTTTGTCTCTGCAAAGGGTGTGTGTGTTTCTATGCACATGTGCATGTACACAAGTGTGTAAATAAGTGTTTTATTCATGATGGAGAAAGGCTGGTCAAAATGATTCTGAATGAGATAGCACCACTACAGCAGATAATTAGGTCTCTAGCAATAAAACAAGTCATTAAACATGTTTCTAAGCATCTACTCAGTATCTGGCACAATGTTAAGTAGTGTAAATATAATCATTAGCAAAATTCAGCTTCTACCCTCAATGGTATATGTGTAGAACAAATTGGTAAAGCTGGAGTACATTTCAGGACCAAAAACAGTTTCTGTGTAGTTCCCACTTCATCAAGACCATGTTGTATACCTCTCATACACTTAAGCCATAGGGAAGCAATTATTCCATCCATCCTTTTACAGGGTAGTGGTGGGGAAGAAGAGCTGACTGTCATGCTTGAATTCACATAATTTCATAATTAAATAATTTCATGTTACATAATCTCGATAAACCTAAAATCCAATATATGATAAAGATAGTGTTTCAAATCAGTGGATAAGTGATAAACAGTTCATAAAATGGTGTTCAGATAATTGGCTATATGTATTTTATAGTTGCACAAAGGTATAATATGTCATTAATAAATATTAATTCCATAGTGGATGTCAAATACACTTTTTCAAAATATAAAGAAAAAATACCATAGACAAATATCACTTGCAACATTACGGTTAAAATTAAATATCCAAACATAGCCCTAACCAATAACAGAAAATTTAAAAAAAAAATTATGGATTGGAATTTGTTAAAATATAAAACTTTTCTTTTTCAGAGGATACAATGAATATGTGTAAAAAGCAAATATCAAATCAGCAACAAGTGCTTGCAATTCACTTGACATATTTAAAATATGAGTAGTTCCAACAAATCATAAATAAATGATTAGTAGTCCAATAAAAAAAAGACAAAGTACATTGACAGGAAACTGTATGAAACTCATGAACACTAAATGTCTTAGATTCTCTATTGTTAAACAAAATGCAAAAACAATAGAGAACATTATGAATATGGAGTTAATATTTAACAAAATTATTTTATCCATGTTATAAGTAAATATTTACATCCAAAAACCCTTGTTTTCTCTGAAAGTTGTCACTTATGAGTCTATTTTGAAAATGTTTAAAGAATAGTAATTAATTAACTTTAATAAATAGGTACTCCTATTGAGGGAAAACAGACATTTCCATAATTTTTCTTCTGTTTCTAATCTAGTAGATGGTAGGAAAATAATGACAATTGCATGTTCATACCTGGAGAATATGCATTCCATTTCTTTTAAACTTTTGCATTCTCAAAACTATATTGATACCTCAAAGCATACCCTTTGCTGTTGAAAACAGCCTTTCAAGTATAAAGACACACACATCACTTTCCTTAAATCTTATATAAGGCAAGGGCCTAGATTCCTATCAGAAAATGTATTTCAAGAATGCTTTTTTAGTAGTTCCTGTGGCCTTATCTTATAGAGGAAGGTTTTTTTTTAAACATACACACAGTATTTGATGCACATTTTTATTGGAAAGAGCTTTTATTTCCTTAAATGTTTTGTTGTCTAAGTGTGAAAAGTATCCTGCAGTGGAATTCAGTGGCACAGATGCTTATTGTGATAGATGAGATGAACTTGCTTCCCTAAGCATGCATGGGCATGAAATGCATCTGGCTTCTGTACATAAAAGTCAGTTATGTTCCCAAATGTGTCTCTGCATTTACACAGACGTTTAGGGGCAGACACCCTACTGTTCCCTCAAAAGGCGGCTCTGCTTAATTATGAAGTTCAAGTTAGACCAGAAGTTGGAAAATACTAAATTCCACATTGCAGACAGAGCCTGAGCAGGTGATGTCACCACTGCATTCTAAGGTGGCAAGTCCTCAGAGAAGTAACTTATCACCTTACCATGGAGAAAAATAACCGTGTCCAGAACACAAGAGGATGCTTAAGGTAGCGTACAATCAAGTGTGCAAACCTGTGCAATACATACCAGATGAAATCCAGTTCAGAGGCTCAGGAAAACAAACAAATGAGGATATGCTTTAAAAAATAGGACTTAATATAAACAGTCGTGAGAGTAAAACTATTGCTAAGCACATAGGAAACATAAACCAGGCTTTCAGGAAGGAGTTTGGCACATGTGTGCACTGGTAGGAGGTGTAATGTGCAGAAATCCGGCCTTTTGTGGCATAGCAACTAAAGTTCCTTTTCTATTGTCCAGACAACCTTAAATATTCCTTTATGCAGTACTATTTTAAAAAGGCCATCTACTGTGCACAATGTGTTAGCATCAAGGACATGAAATTTATCTGGAATATACCAAAACTTTAATCAATAGACTAGGACCAAAGCTTTTAAAAACAGGTTTTCGTAGATAAATCATTATAAGTTATTATTTCCTCGCCATAGGTAAGGCATGATAGATAACTTTACTTTTTCTCAGTCACTTAGTGTGTAGGTAGAATAATGACCCTTAGCAGGATGACCTTTTGAATGTGTTGTTAGGCAGCATGGAAGCATTATGGTTAGAGGTGGAATTAAGATTGCTAATCACCTCACCTTAAACTGGAGCGATTATCCTGAATTATCTAGGTGGGCCCACTGTAGTCACAAAGAACCTTCAGACAGGAAGGCGGAGAGACCAGAGTGAGCAGAAGAGCTTGGGGAAACTGGAGCCGAGGCTGAAGTGATGTGCTGTGTCCAAGATGTGCAGAGGCCAAGAGCTCAGGGATACATGTGACCCCTCAAACCTGGTGAATTCTCTCCTGGAATCTCTAGACAAAATATACACTTGATGATACCTTGATTTTAGCACACTAAGACCCATTTTGGACTTCTGACCCCCAGAAGTATAAAGAAAAAAAATGTGTTGTTTTAAGCCTCTGAGTTTATGTTAATTTACTGTAACAGCAGTAAGAAACTAACACAGTAAGACGGCTTTTATTTTTATGTGATGTATAGAATTAAATTGGATATGCTAGGAAATATTGGAAATTTATTGATTTATTTTTTTGTCTGAGCTGGAGTCTGGCTCTGTCGCCCAGGCTGGAGTGCAGTGGCGCGATCTCGGCTCACTGCATGCTCTGCCTCCCGGGTTCCTGCCATTCTCCTGCCTCAGCCTCCCGAGTTGCTGGGACTACAGGCGCCGCCACCACGCCAGCTAATTTTCTGTATTTTTAGTAGAGACGGGGTTTCACCGTGGTCTCGATCTCCTGACCTTGTGATCCGCCCGCCTCGGCCTCCCAAGGTGCTGGGATTACAAGTGTGAGCCACCGCGCCCGGCCAGGAATTTATTTTCTTAATATAGTTCTTCATATTAGAATAATGAGAACCATCGAGTAATGAAGTGTTCTATTTTGTGAAGGATGATTATATAAACAGTACGAAGGTTAAAAACCGGGCGGGACCGGCTGGGCACAATGGCTCGTTCATGTAATCCCAGCACTTTGGGAGGCCGGGGCAGGTGGATCTCTTGAGCCCAGGAGTCTCAGATCAACCTGGGCAACATGTGAAACCCCATCTCCACAAAAATACAAAAACCAGGCAGACGTGGTGGCGGCGCCTGTGGTCCCAGCCACTCAGGAGGCTGCGGTGGAAGGATCGGAGCCCGGCAGGTGCAGGCTGCGGTGGACCGTGATTATGCCACTGCGCTCCAGTCTGGGTGACAGAGTAAGACCCTGTCTCCATTAAATAAATAGATAAATAAATATATATATAAGTAAAAGAGGAGGGTGTCTTTTGAAGGCTATTAAAGTCGTCTAAGTGTCCTCTGATTATATGAGGCTGGAATGGTGCATGGAATGTTGTGTTGAATAACCTGATACAGTCTCTGAAACTATAGAAGCATTAGTAATTTTAGCCTGAGAGTGCTATAATCTGGGATAATTTGGTCCAATACTTCCAGAGAGGGTTGAAGTTTTGAGATAGCTGGAGTTATTTCAGTTGAAGACCTGAATATGAGGCAACTGCATACTCAATTACAATTCAATTTCTACTCTTTATATAAGGTAGAAATGGGTAACATGTGGGACACTGTGTTAAAAGTAATGCAGCCATAGTGTAGTGGTAAAAGCAGATGAAAAGTACTATAATAGTCGTATAGATGAGGTACTGGAAAGAAGCAGATTTGAAAAATTGGAGATAAATGTCAGTTTTCCGGAGCCATGGGATGAAAACCAAACCGGATTACAACAGATTCAATTCACTCAAGATGTCTAACTTGGTAATAGGTCAGAAAACTCAATTTGTCGTATTTTCTTAAAAGTACACAAAAATGTTCCTTTTGATAAAACACGTGTAGTGCACCTTCGGATTTGATTTTTCTTTATGTTCTGTAAACTGCTCACAGTAAAACAGAAAAAAAGTCTGACAAATATGATGGTCCTTAAATCTTGTAGGAGTATGATGCTTCTCCAAAGAATAGAGGTTTTCCTAGGAAGGCCCTAAGCAAGGAATCAAGTTTCCTTTTGCAAGAAATAAAATTCTCAAAAGTTCCCTGCACCTTGGAAAGGCTCTGGTTGAAATTAATAGCACAACGTTATTTATTTAAATTTTAACTTTTAAGTTCAGGGGTACAAGTGTAGGTTTGTTACAGAGGTAAGCTTATGCCATGGGATTGGTTGTACAGTTTATTTCATCACCCAGATATTAAGCCTAATATCCATTAGTTGTTTTTCCTGATCCTCATAGCAAATATGACCCCCATAAAGTTTTATGGTTACTTTTTTCTTATCTTCTGATTAATGCCATTAGATTCACCAATTGAAATTATTTTTCAGTAGTTTAATTCCCTCTAGAAGGTTTAAAAAATGTTTCCGAATTTCCTAAGTCTTCTTTCTTTGTTAGTCTTCTAAAAAGCTATATTCAATAGAATTCATGTGCTTAGGTACAGTTTCACTAAAAGCGTATCTTCAACATTTGATCTGTTTAAAAGTTCTTAAGGTGTTAAGGAACATTAGGTATCAGAGTTTATGGCATTTGATTAATCTGAATAAATCTTGGCATCAAATTGAATTCAGCAAAAGTAACAGTGATAAATCAGAGAGCAATATTTGAAATGTCTCCAGGAAACATTTTAAAACAATTTTTAAGTTCACTAATTTGAGTCATTACACTTGGCCCTAATATGGTAGATTTTAAGTGAAGCTCAGTCGAACCTGGCAGATATCATATACAAACTTTTAATAGTCCTAACAATTCCTGTACCTCATTTGGATAAAGATTATTTCCAGAGCATCAGTGCTTTGACCAGAAAGGCATTTATTATTCTGTAACACTTTTCTTGAGAAATTAGCATGATTCATCATTTGAGTACGCTCTCTCAGATAAGATTCTAATATTTGGGTGTGAATAAAACTTCAGGGCATTGAAAACAGCTGGAAGATAGACAATAGGGTGATCATCCTCTCTTGTCATTCTCTATCAAGGTCCTCTTTAATTATTGGCCTAAACAGCTATAACTTTATGGTGAAAACAAACCGCTCGGATATAGCGTTAAAGGTTGAAATAATGAATTATACATAAATCGATTTAGTTCAGTTATATTCTGTTGAATTGGGAGAACATCGAATTTTTAAATTTCTCTGCATTTCTTGAAGTTAGGAATAAAAGCTGGGGTGGGGTCTCCTGAAATAATGAGGTCTAGAATAATTTCTGTTAAATTTACTTTTTAGTAGGATAAGTCTACTAAAATCAATATGAATGGAACCTTCAGTGTACCACTGAAGATAATTAATCTTTGAGAGGTTAAGTAACCATTACAAGGTAATTTACCTAATTAGCAACTAAACCAACCAAATTTTAGATTTCTTAACTTTAAGACTATTGCTCACATAGTCACGTAAAGTATATCTTCCACATAGTCACAGGCAATCACAAGCTAACACGAGCAGTTAGCACAAAATAGATGTTCCACATAGAATGCAGAACAAAAAAAGACACTTTAAAAATCCTTTTCCCTTTTCCAAATTCATATTTAAAAAGTTTCTTGTGGAATTTCCCAAATGCCAGCATGGCCACATATAATACAGATTGATACTCAGACCTCTAATGAGAAACAGTTAGAATTATGCTAAACAAGGAACATTCTATATTGATTTCACAAATTCTCCTCTTTCCACTTATAGTTTCTCATAAAATGTAACATGTTTGTCTTGTGTGGAGTCTGTATAGAAAAAGTGTGATAACTGAAGATATAGACACACAGGTGTATGTATGTCTGTGTGTTCCTGTGTATTATAGCCTTTCTTTAATGGTTTTCTCTTTATATATATATATATACTTTAAGTTCTAGGACACATGTGCACAACGTGCAGGTTTGTTACATATGTATACATGTGCCATGTTGGTGTGCTGCACCCAGTAACTCATCATTTACATTAGGTATATCTCCAAATGCTGTCCCTCCCCCTCACCCCACCCCATGACAGGCCCCGGAGTGTGATGTTCCCCTTCCTGGGTCCATGTGTTCTCATTGTTCAATTCACACCTATGAGTGAGAACATGCAGCGTTTGGTTTTTTTTGTCCTTGTGATAGTTTGCTGAGAATTATGGTTTCCAGCTTCATCCATGTGTCTACAAAGGACATGAACTCATCCTTTTTTATGGCTGCATAGTATTCCATGGTGTATATGTGCCACATTTTCTTTTTTTTTTCTTTTTTTTATTATACTTTAGGTTTTAGGGTACATATGCACAATGTGCAGGTTTGTTACATATGTATCCAGCCACATTTTCTTAATCCAGTCTATCATCGTTGGACGTTTGGGTTGGTTCCAAGTCTTTGCTATTGTGAATAGTGCCACAATAAACATACGTGTGCATGTGTCTTTATAGCAGCATGACTTATAATCCTTTGGGTATATATACATATATATATAAAAAAACTATATATATATATTTTGGGGACGGAGTTTCGCTCTGTCACCCAGCTGGAGTGCAGTGGCGCGATCTCGGCTCACTGCAAGCTCCGCCTCCCGGGTTCACACCATTCTCCTGCCTCAGCCTCCAGAGTAGGTGGGACTACAGGTGCCCGCCACCATGCCCGGCTAATTTTTTGCATTTTTACTACAGACGGGGTTTCACCGTGTTAGCCAGGATGGTCTCGATCTCCTGACCTCATGATCCACCCTCCTCGGCCTCCCAAAGTGCTGGGATTACAGGCATGAACCACCGCGCCTGGTCTCTATTTAAGTTAGCTCTGTCCAGGGCAAACCAGCATTTCAAAGATACAAACTGTTTTTGCAAAAAACAGGTATACACCTATCCATAGTGCAGACATTATGTCTACTTATTTCTCTCTAAATAGATCTTTCATTTTAACAAGTACTTCACCTTCACAAAATTTAGTTGAGTCAGTGAACTCTTATCCAGATGCTATATCTTGGCCAGATTATCAAGAATTAAGCCTCACAGATAGGCTGTTTCCATTTCCTTTAACAAAGTTTATCAGTCCTGAGTTACTTCTTGATTTCTTGCCAGTGGCATATAATGATGACTCAGCCAAGTCAGTTCCCAGAGTTGGACTCTTTTTTTTCTTATACACAGGAAACTTCTTTTCCAAGAATACTTGTTCCAGTTGCTCACAATCTTCATAGTTGATGATTATAGAATGATCTATGTACTTTCAATGTACCTTCAAAAATGAGATCTGCAGCTGGATAAGACGTGTGTGTGTGTGTGTGTGTGTGTGTGTCTTAGTAGACTTAAACCTTTCATTGAATAAGAAGCCTAGTTGATAGTGTAAGGTGAGAGTTAGAAGAACAGGGAATTATTTGGTTTAAGGAATTGTGAAGAAATGTGCTATGCCATTAAAATTTTTCTCTACTTTTGTGTTAAATCTTAATTTTGTGCAGAATTTACTAAGCTGCAGGAAACTGTCAAAATTGACTCTTGCTAAGTTCCATATTGGTTTGTAATTATCTTAAAACAAAAGTTGGTTGATACTAAAGTGCAGTTTTTCCTCTAGCTTTCATAAATTGAGACAGGTCTTTTTCTCACCCTCCACATACCTATGGCTGGAAGCCGAGGTGGTTGTTCTTGGTTCCCGTTACAACTTCTAGACTGTTAATTTCTCCGCTCCTTGCAAATTAGACTGTTCCTTTGAAACTCAAACCCCTTGGAAATATCAGCCATGCCCCTTTGGTATTACCATCATCAACAGACCTCCCTCCTGGGCACTCTGGTCTTATTTTTTTTTTTTTTGAGATGGAGTCTTGCTCTGTCACCCATGCTGGAGTGTAATGGTGTGATCTCGGCTCACTGCAAACTCCTCCTCCCGGTTTCAAGTGATTCTCCTGCCTCAGGTTCCTGAGTAACTGGGATTACAGGTGCATACCACCACACCCAGCTAATTTTTGTATTTTTGGTAGAGACGGGGTTTCGCCATGTTGGCCAGGCTGGTCTCGAACTCCTGACCTCAGGTGATATGCCTGCCTCAGCCCCGCAAAGTGCTGGGATTACAGGCATGATCCACTGCACCTGGCCTCTTGCCATTTATTTAAGGCTTTAGATCTTTTGCTCAATATCATCTTCAGGCAAGTTCAGCCATCATTTTAGTGGCTCAGCTTTCACGTGAAAGGACCAGTACAAACCTCGGTTCCCCGTTTTTTGACATCTTTATTTCCATTACTTTTTTTCTTTCCTCCACTTTATTGTCATCAAATCTGAAACATTTTCTATAAGGGTATGTACCACCAGGATCTAGATGCAAATATTCTGCCTCCTGGACATCACTCCTTGCCAGCTCGTTGGCCCAGATGTCCTCATTCCTACAACCCTTCATTTTCACTGAGACTCTCCTTAGGACACAGATGCTGCTGCTCCCTCACGATCCATCCGTACTCTCTTGCTTTCAGTTTCCACGTTTTCCTCCTCAAATGCCATAGTTCATTTTTAGCATTCCCTTGCAACTACCCTGAGCTTCATTTTCCCACAATTTATTTGTTTCTCTTTCTCTTCCCAAATTTTAAATGTTGATGTTTCTAAGGGTTCTGTCCTAATTGCTCTTCTTTTCTCTCCACACACATACTCTCTCTAAGCTCTAAACACTACTAAACAGCTCATAATTTCCAGTCTTAGAGTTTGGTCCAGACCTTTATTCTGGGAGTTGATGATTTACGTGACAATAGCACTCGAATAATTCAGAGGTAACATGTCCTGGTTTCCCACATGATAGTAAGTGGCACTGCCAGCCATGCTAGATGCTTATAAGTCATTTTTGGCCCTTCCTCAATATTCTGACAATATCCAATTCAACATTCATTTAAAGAATATTTTGGTTCCAAATACATCTGTAATTTCCTCCACCTATTTTGATTTCCAATGTCCCCAGCCTAGCCAGAGCCACATATTTTCTTACCTACGCTTATTTTCTTAGGTCATCCTTAGTCAACTTACTTTAATTCTTATCTCCGACACCCTGTTAGCTACAGAGAAACCAAAGTGATCTCTTAACATGTCTTTCAGTTTCCAACTCTCCCACTTTTCTGGTGTACTTGGACTAAGATTTATGTTCCTCATCATTACTAATGAAGACCTGTACTGTTTCACATATCCTTCTCTTTCAGCCACGTCTCACATTACTCTTTCTCCCTTCTGTACTTCATCCAGATTCCTACTTTTCAGTTTTTCATTTCATCCAATTCACAGGTTTCTTCTACATGCCAAGATCTTGCTCATATATTAGGGTCCTTGAACACTGGGGGTTTTTCCTATAAGACGAATCTTTCTGTATTGTATGAAAAGCTAACTCTTTTTATTCTCAGGTCTTAGCTTAAATATTCTCACTTGAAAGAAGTGGTTAGAGTCTGTATAATCCAAATTAATATTTCTTTTTTTCTTTTTCTTTTGAGACAGGGTCTTGCTGTGTCACCCAGGCTGGAGTGCAGTGCCACAATCTTGGCTCACGGAAACCTCTGCCTCCTGGGTTCAAGCAGTTTTCCTTTCTCAGCCTCCTGAGTAGCTGGGACTACAAGCGCACACCACTACACCCGGCTAACTTTTTTATTTTTAGTAGAGATGGGGTTTTGCCATGTTGATCAGACTGGTCTCAAACTCCTGGACTCAAGTGATCCATCCGCCTTGGCCTCCCAAAATGCTGGCATTACAGGCATAAGCCACCACGCCCGGCCCAAATTAATATATCTATATATAAAAATTATATGTATGAATCTTATATAATGTGAATTAAGATTATATCTAATGTTCGCCCCAACACCCTTGTTGGATATTCAGTCCCTTGCTTCACTTTGCATGTGAACACATTTTGTAATAATCTCTTCACTTTGCTCAGTTGGATTTCTGTGCCTGTCTTCGTCTTCAGAATTGAAACCCTAGGAGTACAGGACTGTGGCTTTCTTATTCACCACTGCAGCTCCGTAACTAAGAGAGCATCTGATACATATGTGTGAAGGGAATTGGTTAAATATAGACCACTAGGTCCAGTGGAGTCCACAGCCTATTCACTTCATGTAGTTTCCAAGAAACAAATGCTTCTCAACATATATTAATGAATGAGATATGGGCCAGGGTATCTGGTCTGGCTGGAGATGGCTTAACTTTGAGTTCACTTGAGAGGGTATCAGTGTGAGCAGGAATGCTTTCACTCACTTCAAGAATTGCATGGTGTTGGCTGGGCGCGGTGGCTCTCGCTTGTAATCCCAGCACTTTGGGAGGCCGAGGCGGGCGGATCACGAGGGCAGAAGATCGAGACCACGGTGAAACCCCGTCTCCACTAAAAATACAAAAAAAATTAGCCAGTCGTGGTGTCGGGCGCCTGTAGTCCCAGCTACTTCGAGAGGCTGAGGCAGGAGAACGGCGTGAACACAGGAGGCGGAGCTTGCAGTGAGCCGAGATTGCACCACTGCACTCCAGCCTGGGTGACAGAGCGAGACTCCGTCTCAAAAAAAAAAAAAAAGAAGAAGAATTGCATGGTGTTTAGGGGGAAGAATCACCCCGCTTCTCTGGGGAGACATGAGGGCTCTGTGGCTCCTGTGGGCTCTCAAACTGTTGGAAGATGATTGCTAAACCTGAGTTTTCAGGTCTCCTAGTTATATTCATTTAAACTTATACATGATTTGTCACTATTTTAAGTTGTTTTTCACTGAAAAGTCAGTCTGAATATAGAGCCTTATTTCATTCAGATCAGAAAAACTGGGTTTTGGTAAAATCTGTTTATCTATAATTTTTAAGTAAGTACAATTTTATAAACCAGTTATTCCTAACTTGAGAGGCCTGGAGGATTTATTACAATGTGTATTTCAGGGCCACATCTGCAGAAGTTTTGATACAACATTTCCTTACTAATCCCCCTGACAGCACATTTTAGCAGGCATCCTGTGTTATTCAGAAGCAGAACGTTTATGCACTACACTTTGGGAGAGGGAAGTGCATGTTATGTTACCATTTAAAGATGCCTGGTTCTTGTGGGGCAAATTGGCAAATGATTTATCTGAACTAATGGCAGAGTGGAATTTTAATACTTTAGGGTTTTCAGGAATCTTAGAGCTGTTTTCATTTGTCTCACACATACAGCCTGAACCTTGAAGACATTAATGAATTTGTCACAGAAATTAAATTGGGCCAAAATTTACATTTGCAACCCATGTCTGTGCTCTTCATTCTAAAGCACAATGGCCTAGAGTCATATTTTAACCTCTAAGTTTCATCTTATTAAAAAATAAAATAAAATAAATGTAAATACATGCATGTATTATACTATATATACAATTTATATACATTACAATATTAATTTGAATTACACATGACATCACTAGTAAAGGCCAGTTACAGTTTAGACTGAGATAAGCCCTGTGAGAATTTACTAAGGTCAAAAAGACTCCTTTTAATAGTGACTCAGTGGTACCTACTCTAAGGACAAAGGCTCCAGTATGTATCCTAATCTAAGTTATTACTGAATGTGAGTCCTGTGATAGCTTCTAATGAAAATTTTCCATTGAAAAAAATCAATGTTAATAACTGGAACTCGAGAGCTGTAATGGGTTCTGCTGTGTTTTTCGGGCTTAGACTGTGTGCTATAATATGCTAAGAAGAGGAGTTGATGACCTGTGAGCTCTGGTCACTTCCTGATCTCATTTGACTCTTTGGTCTTTAGTTTTAAAAGGGTGATCAGAGAGGTTGCTTTATAATGGAGAAGTTGAACAAAAGGACCATCAACCTGCAGGCTCACTGGCACAGCGCAAGTTTCACCGGATAAGCATTTCAGTAAAGAGGACTATTGCCAACAGCAATACTTGCAAGGAAGCTTTGTTACAGAGAGGATTTTTTTTTTTAAAGAAGCTGCTAGGAAAACTGACACTAGAAGCTAACTAGAGTCACTCTTTATAGATATCAATGAAATTGTAAGTCTGAAGACATTACTTACCTAGATACAGTAATGGACTTTATTTAAGAACCAACTTTATACATACCTAATATACCTAGGCTTGTTGATCAAGTTGGCTGGCTGGGGAAGAATAAAACATCTAGAAGATCCACATGATGAGAGAAAGCATTCGGGGAGGGCAGACAGAGACATGATGCTGGCCACAGATAGAACCCAGAGACGCTCTGTGATTGAAGTAGTTCTAATACCTGGAAGCTTCGATTTGCTCTTATAACGTGTCTAAAGCCATTTAATTCAAGACTACCCTTCCTAGTTGGTACCTGTAGATGTAATGCATCTCCTAAGGTATTAGTCTAGGCTCCACCGGACAGAACAACTACCTGGAGGTAGGTGGTGGAGCCTCCGGACTCCGCGACACATTTCACAATGCTGTTTACTCCAAAACACTGGCCTTATTGAACTAATCTAGCTATTGGGTAAGACGAGAAGTAATACACGAACATTCTTAAAGTCTGTTCTCTTTTGCCTTGTGACCTTAAACATTTCAAAGACCAACATGAACACTATTGAATAGAATTGTGTTTCCATCGTCATAACTAATCTGAAAGCCTAAGTTATACCTCTTTCACTGCACATCCAATCTATTTTATGGGCAGAAGAGCACAATGGGCTCAGCTATGCAGGCTTTAGGAGTTATTTTAACCTTTAAAGAACAATAGACACAAGTAAAAGTACATACATAAAGTAGGCATTTTATATTTAATTTTTATTTTCATATGCATGAAAAGTGTGTTCCAAAAAAAGATTAGAGAAATCCATGGCATGTCTTTCTGGTTAATGTTACTTTATTTTTTGGTTCATCTACGCTACTACTTACAAGTTACTTGTTTTTTTTTTCATGGAAAATTTTTTTTAAATGAATTGATTTTGCTTTTCATCAGCACAGTTGTTGACTAATACCAAAGTTAGTTAGAAGGTTATGATTTTTACATTTATAGAATGTCAGGGGCAGCATTTAGACAATACATCATAGTAACTTGGCATTTATGAAATATTAGTTTTCCATAAACATGAACTCAGAGAGGAAGGTTACATTTTTTTAAATTATAATAACATTTTGAAAACCATCTGTCCTTTAAAATGTTACTAAAATATATATTGGAACTGGTGTTTTAGATGCCAGTCCTTCCTGAAGAGTGTTTTGAGATTTTTTTCAAATACTGCCTCAGTTCTATATAAAATAGAAAATATTCTGCCTTGTAAAATGACTACTGGATGTAGGTAAGAAGAAGTTAAGGAAATATTACATAAAAGTAGATTTGCAAAGGTAATTTGCTGAAGGATTATTTACACTTTGATGAGTGGATCTGGATATTTTGATACTAAGTGAAAGTGGTTCCACTGGAATTAGAAGGGAATAGAGATCTGAAAGCAGGAGTGAAAAGAATGTGTGTAAGCCGGGCACGGTGGCTCATGCCTGACCTCAGGTGAGCCGCCCACCTCAGCCTCCCAAAGTGCTGGGATGACACGCTTGTTAAGTGGTACTCTAATTAATCAGTAACTTAAACCTCAAAAGAGATTCATTATGTACACAAAATTAATCTTGTGTAATCAAGTGTATAAGTAAAATTAATTGAAGAAATCAAAAAACGCAAGGTGGCTGACACCTGTAATCTCAGTGCTTTCGGAAGTCTAGGTGGGAGGATCCCTTGACTTAAGGAGGCTGAGACCAGTCAAGCAACACGGTGGGACCCCATCTCTGTAAAACAATTAGCCGGGGATGGTGGTGCGTGCCTGTAGTCCGAGCTACTTGAGAGGCTGAGGCAAAAGTATCGCTTGAGCCTAGGACTTGGAGTCTGCAGTGAGCTATGATCACACCACTGACTCCAGCCAGAGCAACAGAGGGAGACAATGAGAACACGTGGACACAGGAAGGGGAACATCACACTCTGGGGACTGTTGTGGGGTGGGGGGAGGGGGCAGGGACAGCATTAGGAGATACACCTAATGCTAAATGACGAGTTAATGGGTGCATCACACCAACATGGCACATGGATACATATGTAAGAATCCTGCACGTTGTGCACATGTACCCCAAAACTCAAAGTATAATAATAAATAAATAATAAACCACAAAACACTTGTAATTCCAAATCCATATATATAAACCACAGGAATACTTAGATAAACACACGTTATACACACATATAGTATATGTATGATAAAATATACTTGTATGTTCAACTTGGGAAAGGTTGATGATTTTAGAAACTAATAATTCTATTGCCTTGTGCTCTAATGATTTTCAATTTGAAGATTTATTTGGGATCAAATATATGAGGCTCCATATACAAGACATCTTTCTTTCCCCTCTTCTCAGCACCATTTTTTGGCTGATTATTGGACTACAACTGGGAGATCTAGAACTAAATTCCTGCTTAGTGTTTACTTGTTCAGAGCATAGGCTTTGAAATCGTCCTGTTTTGCCTCAGTCTCCACAGTGGTACCTACTAACCTCATGACTAGGGGATCGTGTAGCATTTCTCTAAGCCTTGTTTTCTTAGCTGTGAAGTGGTAAATTTTGGAAGTGCTTTGTTCATAGGATTTCTGTGGAAACTGAATTGGGTAAAGAATGTAAGGCATTTAGCACAGTAAAATAACCTGGATTACAGTAACTTTTCAAGGAGTGTTTATTAGTACTTAAACTGCCATTGTCATCAAAATTCTGTTTTTACATATGAACTTAGAAATGCCATTGTAACCTTCTCAACTCATTTGGTCATTTAAAATAGAGAGGTTGAGTTAGGTGTTTCTTAAATTTCTCTTTAGCTCTGATACTATGTGTCTGACGTTAAGTAATGCAAAGTTGGTAATTAAATCTTCCCCTTTCGTGATGTAGGAGAAAGGCATAAAAAATTTCTGGGTGACTGGATTCCCTTGCAAGTTTATTAGAATTGTAATTACGTAGCATTTTGAATAAAGCGTTCATTCTGGAAATCATTAAGTTTATTTTTCTTAACTCCGTATTTTGTCAACTGTGGAAAAATTGGGATTTAGGAGTAACCTCTGATTTAAAATTCCACCTAGTAACCATCTAAATTGTAGTCTTGTAATTTCCTAACTTTGGTCTTGAAGGTGTTTATCATTCTTATGCGTTATCATACTGTATTATATATTTATGCAACATAAAATGTATAGTTTTAACTATTGCACATGTTTACATATGAAAGGTGTAGTTTTGAACTTATCATTATTAAATTTGCTAATTTTGCTTCACTATTCATTTTGGACACTTATCCATATTAGTACATGCAACTCAAGTTTATTCTTTTGAGCTACTGTATATCATTCAAATGTATGAATAAATAACCTTGCTTTGGTGGACATTTAAGTATTTTCATGTATCAGTATGAAAAACAGTTTCAAAATGAACATTCAAATATACATTGCATATATGTGTATAATATTTGTATATATGAAGGTTCCTGTGGGTCATATATCTGAAATCAAAATTACAAGTGTTTTGTACCTTCTATAATTAATTTTACTCTCAATTTTAAGTAAACAAGATTAGTTTTTGCACATGATGCATCTCTTTATTCAGTTAAAATTACTGACATAATTAGAATACCACTTAAAACTTGAGAATATTTTCAAGGGTATTTATGCAAAACTTACATAAATGTGTTGAAAAGTCCTTTTGTATATATGTAGAGATTACATGGTATGTTAAATTCATCAATTTGCCTAAATATCAAGTTATACTTAAGTAGTGTCCATACACCATGCTTTTGCTTGACTGAACTCCAATATGTATATCCGGAGTACTTTTTAACATTCATAGGTTAAGTGGCCTGTTTTGGAAAATGATATTAAAAATGTAATTCAGATGAATGCTTAAAGATTAAAAATGAATGAGCTTTCGTATTAATCATCAATATGACAACCCTAAAGGGAAGCATGATTTTCAAATATACCTCCTTGTAGGCAGGATAATTCAGAAATGCACAGTGCATATTAGATATGGGATTTGAGTCATAGTGTATTTCTCTAAGAATGTAATTTATTGTACTTTCACATCCACCCCACTGAATATGCAGAGTTTAAGATGCAATGGCCAGAAGACATGAGCGTGTCACTAGAAGGATGTGGACGTGGGCTCCGGGGCTGTTGATGATGACGGTGGTCTTTTGGGGTCATCTGGGGAATGGACAAGGCCAAGGTAAGTGCAAGGATTTTCTAATTCTTTGCAAGTTGGATGCGAATTTCACTTTGTGATGAAATTATGTTGAGTCTTTGGTTTGATGTTTAAGCAATTTTTTACAATCTTCCGTCAGGTTTTTGTTACAGGGTATTGTAATATCTCTGCACCAGTTAAATTGAAATAGAATTAGGTGTGAGTAAATGCATCAAAATTGAAGCCATCTTTCTGAAATTGGCTTTTCTCTGTTGTAATTGATGATATGTATATATATGTGAGGTTTTATGAAGCCATATATATGCGTGTGTCTCTGTTGTAGTTGGTGGTATGTATATATATGTGAGGTGTTACGAGGCCATAAATATGCGTGTGTGTGGGTTTTGGGTGGGTGGGTGTGCCTGTGAGTTTGTGTGTGTGGTATTTTACAAGAACACGTAGCATATAAAGTTGTCGTGATTTTGAAGAAAAGTTTTTGGACGTTTGTCTGTTTAGGGTTTTTATGTTTTTGGATGTTTGTCTCTTTAGGGTTTTTATGTTTTACATTTTAAAATTTCAAGAACCTATTCTTAAAGGATGCGATGTTCTTTAGAAATTAAATGAAAAATGTGACGTTTCTCATTCTTCTGCCAAGTGTATTTAGGGGAAATTAATGAGAGAGTGGAGCTGCAAGGTTGTGGCATCCTGAAATGTCTGTTGGAGCGTAGAAAAAGGCCATAGATTTTGTAATAAGGCTTTCAATACTGATTTCATCAATAGCTGTATGGAGTGGTTTGTGCCAAATCTAGTATCTGTGAATGTATTTTGTGATAAGTATTGTATTATTTTTGGAGGTGTGTTGCCTGCTCAGATACAAATTGCAATTCTGTATTTTATGTGATAAAACATCCTGACATCGCTGAAATTTTCTTTTCCTTTCCGGGCAAGTATATTCGGCATTGATTTCCTGCATTTTCAAGGCTTGAAATGAAATCTGTGAGCAGGAAGTTTACAGAGTTATTTCAAGGGATAGGTATATTTCTCCAGATAAAATTGAAAGTGTGCAGTGTTATTATATAATTGTGATGAAGTTGAGCTTTGCTAGTTTGAAGTATCTAATAAAGTTTAACACTTTTTAAAAGATCCTTCAAAAAAAGCAGTTTTCTTGCCATATGTAATATTGTTCAATGAAGTTTTGAAATGAAATAGATATTTTTCAAAACCACAAATGCATCTGTGCCTTTATATGAACAGTTGTATATACATGTAAGCAGATAATACATTTTGTTAATTAAGATCAGCTTTGATTTTAATTTTTCTTTCCTGTCATTCAGAATTTGTATTTGCATCTAATAGAATTCTCATTTTTCTTTTTTGTCATAAAACTAATGTAAAATATATTCAATACACATAGTAGTTTTTTTCACCAAAGGTCTAAAACAAGAATATGTAGACAGTAGCTACGTTGGATTTCTTTGGCTATAAGAGTTGTCTATTTCTCTGGTGATGTGTAGAATTACTAAAATGCAGCATGACAACTGTTTCTCTGTAATAGTGATCCAACATGACATGTAGTATTACACAGGGTTGCTAATACCTTCCTCTGACCATCATTTCCAGTAATTGTGGCTTGTTTTAGATGAGGAATAGGTTATTAGATATTTAAAATATTTGAGAAAAATAGGTATCTTCTCTCTTATTTACCCAAACCCTTTTATTTACTCAATATTGATGGCTCAAGTATTCTATCTTTCACTAGGGACCATCATTTATTAAAAAATGGCCTGAAATCAATTCCAAGTCTAGCTGTAGTGAAGCTTCTAGTGGGAAATGCAAATTAAGTAATTTGTTTTCTTTCTAAAAGGATAAATTAAAATAGACAATGATTCAAAGAACAAAACAACTTAATAGAAAACATAATGGAATGCTTTGATACTATGATTCAGGGAATTTTGCTTCCTTAGTGGTAGCTAGATTGAGTGAAGGAGATTGCTTAGGTATAATGAGCAAATCTTATAATTGCAAGTATAACCCAAGCTGCATATCATCATTTAGCTCAATAAGCCTCATTAAATATTAAATATTACCTTTTAACTTTTATGCAATTAAGCAGAATTTAAAAATAAAAGTTTTAAAAATTAAAGTTTTTATTACTAAGTATCTTTTAAAATACAAATCTCACAGCTCCTTATTGTCAAGAAAAGAACACATGAAAATTTATAAATAAGGTTTTCTCTCTATTAAATTTACAGTCTTGCATTAAATATTGGTTATTGGGACCCACCATGTCCATGATTATGATTAAGTATCAATGAAAGATGACTCTTGCAGCAAATATGCATGCAAATGTTTTAAGATTATTTTCACATTATTTCACATAATTTCTTAAGCATAATAGGATAAGTAAATTATACTTTCTACACAAGCTCTTCATATTTATGAATAGACCATGTTCTAAATTTTTCAATCATTGGGGAATCCCAATGTCATATTTATGAATGGACCATGTTCTAAATGTTTCAGTCATTGGGGAATCCCAATGTCATATTTATGAATGGACCATGTTCTAAAAGTTTCAGTCATTGGGGAATCCCAGTGTCGTATTTATGAGTGGACCATGTTCTAAATGTTTCAGTCATTGGGGAATCCCAATGTCGTATTTATGAATGGACCATGTTCTAAATGTTTCAGTCACTGGGGAATCCCAGTGTCGTATTTATGAATCGACCATGTTCTAAATGTTTCAGTCATTGAGGAATCTTCCTAGAGAAACCGTGTGAGAAATTGTAGCTAAGCTCAAAAACGGAAGACAAAAATCGATTTAACGAGGAATGTAGATTAATGTCATAGTATTATCGCGACTGTGTGCAACCACTACTTATAAACAATGATATAAGAAATGCAATCTGAAATCTGAATTCTAAATAGGAATGTAGTGCCATTATCCCTCTGGGACCCTTAGGGTCAAAATAAGATAAAAGTGATGAATGGTGGGTTGGAAGTCAGTCAGTGATCCTTGTCAAATTTTTGTATCTGTCAAGAAAAGCATCTGCTTGAGGACATCCATTTTCCTACTTCTGAGTTACAGAATAATAGGTACTTATCCTGAATGTGACATTCCCTGACGTGGACTCTGTCTTTGCTGCTTAGGTGGTGTGTGCATGAGAAAGTGCTTAACATCTGAAAACGGAGACAATCCTTAGAGAAAGATATATATGAATTTTAAAAGGAAATATACCTACGATGGAAATAAAACAAATAGCATAAATATCTAGCTGTATTTGGTCTTTTTGGTAACTATTACAATATATACATTTTCAAACAACTAAGTTCAGCACTGACTTTGGGAGAAACTAGATAAAACTGAACTGACATATAATAAGCATTGGTGTAATTAATAGCACAGCGGGCAGAACCATGGGGGTATTTCCTGAGGAAGAGGGACTATAGAGAGGCAAAAGAAAACCCAGCTCATTCTGGGGAGTGCCAGGAGCAGTTATTATATTCAGAACTGAGAACTTATTTCTAACTCACCAACCCATAGTTCTGGCTGAAGTGCAGTGGTGCAGTCATAGCTCATTCTCAGCCCCAAACTCCTGGGTTCATATGGTCCTCTCATCTCAGCCTCCTGGTAGCTATGACCACAGGTGTGCACTACTTTGTCCAGCCAGTTTATTTTATATTTTATTTTCATTTCATTTGTAAAGACTGGGTCTTGCTATGTTGCCCAGGCAGGTCACAAACTCCTATCCTCAAGCAGTCCTCTAACCTAGGCCTCCCAAAGTACTGACATTACAGGCATGAGCCATTGCATCTGGCTCAAAAATATTTCTGTCCTAATGGCTTTAACAAAGAAGTGCCGTTTTGGGGATATATACAATGGTGTGCTGCTTGGGAGTGACAAAAAAATAATTATAAGAAGAATGGAACGAATATGTCAGTATGTTTTCAAAAGCAAGTTAGCCCAAGTTTTTAAACAAGCATAATTTTAGGGTTTTTGTAACTAACTTAGGGTTTAAATGTAGCAAAAATTTTAAACATTATCATGAATACACAGAAAATTTTAATCAATTTGGTTTCCATGATGAATTTACATGCTTAAATTCCTAATTTCAATTTGCTGCTAGATATGAGAAAGTTTGAGATTTTGAAGAAGCAAGTGGTTCTTACAAATGTAGCAAACTTAAATTTTGAGGACAATTTAATTTAACTTCCATTTTTATGACCAGATTTTGGGTCAGCTGTTAAGCATTCAAAAAATAAAATCTGATAATATCTGGCAATTCCAATTTTCAGTTTTATTGATCTTCACCATGAAATAATATATAAGGTAAGGGGCAAAATTTTGGAAAAGCAGATCACTTTGTTGTCCTATTTAGCAAGTTCTCAAATTATGCCATCTTGGAATCATTACAAGTAATTATACGAAGACAGTATCTTGTGTTTTGTATTTCATTGTTACACATCCAATTGTTCTCTAGAGATATCAGAGAAAACCCACTCAAGAAGGGAAGGTTAGATAAACAGCCCTCTCTCTCTCTCTGTCTTTGCTTCCATTTGGTTCCTTATGTTCATTTCTCAGTGCATTTCAGTTACTTTTATTGTTCCCTTCATTTTCTCTTTCATTCCAGAAGTTTAAGTGATTGCATAATTCTTTTGACAGCTGAAAGTAGTATCCGACTTTGAATGAAAGGTTTACAGCTACAGCTTTTCAATTAGAAAATCTCAGATCATGTGATCTATGAGTTTTAATATCTTAGGATCTCGACCAGTAAGGAATAATCACTTTGAAAAACCTTGATGCTACCTAGAGTTTGTGTTTTGTGAGGTTGCTTGGTAAATTATTTTCCTTTGATAATTGAATATTGCTTCAAGAGAGGTGAGCTCAGACGTTTGGCAATGAATATTGAATGTGTATTCCAAGAGACATGACCTTAAAATATCATCAAGCTAAGTAGTAGTGAAATTGAACTCTGCTGTATAATAGAAGTCAGTGTTTCTTACATCTTTGTGATATATAAATATTTTTACATTGTGGTAGATAATAATTTGTATGGGAACATTTAATTGAATTTAATTTATCCTATGGCAGAATTATGTTGCATAGGTCATTTTAGTTTTTGATTTAAGCATCTTAAAATTACAAATGCAAATATTCAACACGTAAAACCCACATGAATACACACTCCCAAACATTTGAAATCCTAACAGTCATTTCCAACAGCTTTTTCCTACAAAAGAAGTCAGCTCTTCTTAGAGAAGACATGCATTCCCATAGCTTGAGAGGTGCACACTATAAGGTAAACAGAGAAAGGATTACAGCAGTTTAAGTATACCAGCGGATTTACTTTATAGACAATAGACTTTTGAATTACTTGTCTTCAAAATTTGGTTTCTTGAGAAAATTATCTGTGTAGATTAATCATGCATTTCAGATACTTTCCAGACATCTGAATGTTGTTTTCTTAAAAGTAGCCAGCACGCCTTTTTATGCAGTCTGCATGGGAGATAGTAAGAGATGTGTATGCTGTATATCTACTAGTAGAGATTTGTTTATGAGTGCTTCCTTAAAAAATTATTTTTTCTGAAGAAAGGGATTTCTTTTTTATAATTTAGATTAGATGATTTTAAATGTTTTTAGGTTTTAACCTCTCTGATCATCAGGGTCATTGCCATGGAAAAAATGCAAGTTATAGCATATTTCATTTTTATAAGGAAAGAAGTTGATAATTTAGACTTTTTTCTTTTACTAAATTGAATTACATCACTCAATATTTGGATGGCATTAATTCACAATAGCAACAAAAAAATCTTACTATTCAACAAAATAAAGTATGATTTCCTTCACATTTAACTTAATTTGTTCTTTAAAACATCTCCTAACGAAGGTTTTCTCATCCTCTGAAGCTGAATTTATTTAGGAAAAAATATTTTAAACACCATCCCAAGTGATATAACTATTTTTATTGAGCTTTGATGTTCTATTTGAACATATTTGAAGACTGTACAAGCACTCAATTTAGAATTAAGATTTTATTTGGAGATTTTGGTTGTATTTGAAATCTGTTGTGGAATTAAACATGAAGAATACGTCAATTTACTAGATGTCATTGTCTATGACACATTTTAGTCTTATCTTTCTGCCTATATGTAAAGAGGAATAGAAATAATTGGTATAAACAGGAAAAAAGAAGTAAAGTGGTAGGATCAGATGTGAGAAATATATAAGCTAAGATACTCTTTTTTTGTTTGTTTGTTTTTTGTTTTTGTGAGACAGAGTCTTGCTCTGTTGCCCAGGCTGGAGTGCAGTGACACAATCTTGGCTCACTGCGGCCTCCACCTCCCAGGCTCAATGGTTCTCCTGCCTCAGCCTCCTGTGTAGCTGGGATTACAGGTACGCATCACCACACCTGGCTAATTTTTGGATTTTTAGTAGAGACTAGGTTTGACCATGTTGGCTAGGCTAGTCTCAAACTCCTGACTTCAGTTGATCCGCCCACTTCAGCCTCCCAAAATTCTGGGATTTCAAGTGTGAGCCACCAGGGCCAGCCTAAGCTAAGATATTCTAGAAGCTATTAATAGTAAAATATCATGTAAATTGTTTAAAATTAATCTGTATATGAAATTTTTTCTAGGACATTCCTGCCAGAAAAGTAGGAATAGAATGGCAAAAGGAACGAGGTTCCTTCTACAAGTAGGCACACATCCTATTTCACTTTATCCTGTGATCAGTCTCATAACCATCTCCTGGTGTGAAGTGCTAAAACTGTGCTTTAAGAATAACTTAAGTCCTTTATGTACAAACTAAAGTATGAGAGCCTGAACCTTGGAAACCAAGAGATTCCAAAAAGCCTTATGTGTGAGACTGGGTGCCACAGATCTTGGCAGAAATTACTGCTTATTCTTAATTCTTATTGTTCCTTTCTAGCACTTCAATTTATAATGCCAATATCTACCTCAGCCTAAAGACAAGCTCTAGAATCACTTGTGTTACTTATTACATTTCTTTTAAAAAGCTCATGAATTACACATGAATTTCAAAGTTGCCAACTGAGATTCCAAGGACTTAGAAAAGAAAAAACGTGGCACCTTTCCATTATAAAGGCTGTACGCAGTCTTCATAGTGTTTGTCTTTAAGGGACAACATGCCTCATCCATCAGCAACTTTTCTTCCTTAAATCATCATATCTTGCCTAAAAAGGTTTTCTGAAAACTAAGATTTGCAGATTGTTATATCACATCTTAATCTACGTATCAACTTTAGCATTATCAAAGCATGAACTGTTCTGGGTTTTCATAGTTAATTATGTTTGTGGTAATAACTGGGATGCAATTGTTTTTCTTCTGATGATTTTGTACTTGCTTTTCTTATGGTAACTTCTGATGCTTGTTTGTAAGATCTTCCTCTCTTTTCTCCATCTGGTTATCTTCTTACCTTCTGTCCTTTAACTCAGATGTCACCCACACTGTGTGTCTTTCTGGATTGCTTCTTATTTAACTGTTGCTTCTCATAGTTTACATACCTCCTCCTGTACCACACTATCAACATTTCTCAAGCTGCACTATATGCTGGGTTGTGTCTTTATTTATTTATAAGTTCCTTGATAATTCGGACTATATATTAGTATATTCAAAAAATACTTATGAAGTGTTTACTTTGGGTCAGGAATTATTGAGTGAAGGAAATTGACCAAAACTCTGCCATCATGAAGCTCGCATTCTAACTTAGGGAGACAGATAACAGACAATGAGCCACATAAATATGCAAAGTATCGTAAGTTAGATGGTGAAAAGTAATCCTGGATGGGGATCAGATAATTTTGATAGGATAATTTTTAACTGGGTAGTCAAGAAAGGCCGCACAGAGAAGATGGCAATTGGAAGAACAAGGTGGTGAGAACTGCTGAGTCTGGAGCAAACACACAATTTGGAGCAGTAGAAGATTCCAGAAGTAACAGTATAGAGGCGAAGAAGTGGGAATTGTGTGGAGTCTTTTACTTGCTGTTGTAATGACCTTGGCTATGCTTTGAAGTGAGGTGGAAAGTTGGCAGGGACCTTAGTTTTCTTTTTAATAATTCACTATGAATTTTGAACGGTCACTATTATAGACTCAATAATTTTGCTTTATTACTCTTGCAATTGACTACAAAAGAGCGTATTGAAGAAATGTTAAATTCTAATTTAAACTGATTGAAATAGGTTTTTATCTTTTTATGTTTCTCATCACTGAATATCTCATTTTTAATTAGTTTGAAAGCATTCTAAGATAGTGAGCCAATGCAATTTAGCATAATGCATAACTTATTATTCATCAGATTTAGGTATTTAACCGAGGATGCTAATTAGGAAAGTAACTTGTTCTGTTGGATGATTTTGATAAAGCTACTTTCAAATGATTATCACATCCATTGATGTCATATTAAGTTGTGTTTCTGGAAACCAAATTTAGGCAGTGGTAATGAGTTAATATCTCTAAGTGGATACCTTTTATCTCTACAGTCAAGGATACTTGAAAGTGGAAAAACATACTGGCTTCAAGTCTTGGGAACTAGGACTTACCGGAAATGTGTGTGTTTTTTTTGTTTCCTGGTGGAATTGTCTTCTCGGAAAGATGGTGTTTCCTTTTCAATAGGAAAAAATTGATCCTATGCTGCTTTACTTTAATGCTTTGCTTTTGTCAAAATAGTGTTTTCTTAGGAAAATTAACCTATCATAATATAATGAAAAGAGAAATGCTGAAGACACAAAATGATGTCCATGTTAATATTGAGTAGGAAGCATCAAGGGACATGAGAAGAGGGAAGCGAAGAGAGGGAGAAGAGAAATTTATAGTGTAACAACAATTAGTAAAAAGGATTAGCATATACATGTAGTCAATAAGTCAATAAATGGCTGTTTATAGAAAGCCTACCAGGCACTAGGGGATATAGCAGTGAAGAAGGCAAAGACACAATTGGCTATACTGTAGTGAGGAGGGAAAGAGGAGGAAGACATACAAATACCTCAACAAAGCAATGGTGTGAAGGGCTATAAAGTACACTACTACGAAGAAGATTACATGTGATAACATGGCTGAGTAAAACTGTCAAGGAGGAAGGCACTGATCTGGCTGTAGGTATTTCAGAGCATTTTTCTCTCTGAGGAGGTAATATTTCATTTGAGAGTTGAGTGAAGACAAAGAGGAAGGTACTTTGAAGATCTGGGGTGCTCTGAGCAGAAAGAAGGGCAGATATAAAGATTCTGTAATTTAAAAAGAGAGCTTGATAGTTTCTTACAAAGAAAAGAAGGCCGGTTTGGCTGGAATGTCCATGAAGGAAGAGCATGGAGAGAGATTACATGAGTGTTCTCAGGGACCAAATCTAGATCTTATATCAAAATGTGAATATAAATTAACTACATTGAAAAGTGTATGATGGATGTGTGATACGATGAGGTTAGCTCTTAGGAGGGTGTACTATTGTGGAAGGGTACACTAGTGAAGGAAGGGGGTTCATTTAGCTGACTATTGCACCTGTCCAGTTGAAGGATGATGGTAGTTGGGATTATGAGTGTAGCAATAAAGTTGGAGAAAATCAGTTGAGATTGGAAGTTGATTTGAAGATGATTGAATTTACTGAGCAAGAATTATATCAAGGTATTTGGATGTAGGGACATGGGGGATTATGGTCACTTTTAGTGATATGGCAAAGTCTTGATGACATGAGGCAGTTTGCAAGTGACAGAGGTGTGGGTAGGTGCGTATGTGTGATTGATTTTACATTTTTTAATCTTAAATTAAGACGCTAGTTAGAATCCAAGTGGAGACATCAAGTAGGCACTGACAAGTTGACTTGGCTAGAGATGTGAGTTAGATCATCGTAGCCTATAGAGCATGCCTAAAGTCATGAATCTAGGTGAGGGGTTGGAAAACTATTATAGCCCATGAGCCAGATCTGGTCTGCCACCTATTTTTGTATGGCTCATGAGTTATAAGTACGTGTGGCATTTATAAGTCTAAAATGTAAAATACAGGGAAATTTTTCAGCAGGGAAAGTTCCATAAATTTGCCTCTTGGCAACACAAAGCCTGCAATATTTACTATCTGGCTCTTTGTCAAAAATGTTACTGACTCCTGATCTGGATGAAACCCTGTGAGGAGAGAGTGTTGACAGAAGAGAGAGAAGCATCACAGTGGAAATTAAAATTATGTCAACTGAAGTGTGTAGGGTAGAGAATTTAAGCCTGAGTATAACAGTAAGAGATTAAAATAACAGTAAATTCATTATCAGCGTGATCAATGAAACCTTTGGGGGCAAAGAGGAACTATCTTCGTCACACCTTTCACTCACTCATAGAAAGATCTTAGGCAGGAAATATAACTTGTTTGAAGATCTGAGATAAGGCTAATGTAGTTTGGACAAAGAAAGCCAATGGGAGGATGACATTACATCTGGCCAAAGATTTAGGGAAGAGCCAAATACTTCAGGCTTTTTAAAGTGATCTTTAGATAAAGAGGAGGTCATCAAGGCATTCCGAATTTGGAGGATCAAATCACATCTGATGGAAAAAATCTGGCTGTATGTGCATCTAGGATGTAAGGAAGCCAACATGGATGTGAAGTTAAAATTGTCCATTGCAAATAATAAAATGAAGGCCCCAGGTAGCCTTGGCAAGGGCAGATTTGGTATAAAATCCTTATTGGAATGGGCTTAAGCAGTAACGGGAATACGGATCTAGCTGTTGTGTTTAGTGGAATTTTATCAGTCTTTTTGTTGTGTATGATATATAGATGGTCAAAATAAGGAACTTCTACATTTTCGGTTTTTGTTTTATTTTAATTGAGATTTGAATTAAAAATAAGAAACTTTTATTTTGAAACTTGGAGACTGTGTTTAAAAAGTATAGAGTAGGGCTAGAAAAAAACCTAAAACTCTCCTGATGAGGAGAGTGCTAATCGTGACTCTAATAATAATAAAATACTTTTCTGATAATTTTTTGTGTGTTTCATTATTTATATATGTATGGGAAGTTGTACCCTAGCCACATGCCAATTCACCTGGTGAACTTGCTCTTCAACGTGGCACAAATATTTCCTTCTATCTTTAGCCTTCCGGGGTTTCTCACATGGACTATTGGCTCTTCCTACATGAACCTGCTGGTAGTACCCTGTAGGAGACATGCTACTCCATGACAACAGGCACCACGCTGTAGGGGAATTACCATACCTGTCAATCACTATCTCTAGAATGTGGCCTTTCATGAGCCCTGAGATTTCATACTGTTTCTCTGAGCTGTAACAATATTTATATTGAAAAAATAAACATGTTCTTCTATCTTTAATATTTTATATCTTATAATTTGAATATCCCATTTTCATTATACTACTTAGCTGCTAAGTTATGTTATAAAAACAAGTTTTAATTATCTGCAAACACCTTCAAATCTAATCCTTACCGGTGAAGACTGATGTCTGGTTAACATCTGTTAGGACATTTATTTCCATACAGTATTTATAGCGCCTTTTTGTTATTGATTGGTATGATAAATGTGTAACTCTTACACAAAGACAAAATTTTTAGATTTTTGTATTTAAAATACTGGTTATCAAAAGAAAAACCCAGATGTTATTTGTTTATGTTTCTGCTTGAGGTACTGAATCTATTTCAAGTCATATTTCTCAGTATTGATATACTTAATTTTGCTGAAATAATAACACACTAACTTTAGCTACTTTTTTTCTCAGTGTATCTCCTTGTCGCTCACCATTTCCGCCTCATTTCACTTCTCATCTTTATTTCTTTTTCTTTGGTCTTCTTTTACTTTAGGGATTCTTTCAATTTAGAAGTGTTCTTGTTTTCTGTTAATTACTATTCTTCTTGGATGTACACAGTTATCCTTTTCCATTTCATTTGTGAATTCATCTCAGAGGCATTTTGTATGTGCCTTTTACTCATAGCTTCTCAGAAGTCCCTTTCGAGGTTACCGATTTAACATGTCATGTACTATAAGGTTTGCATGGCATGGTGGCAGCTGACTTTGGTCTTTACAAGGATTGAAATGTTCACTCAACATGGATTGGTAGAATTTATTTTTTCCTTAAACATTTCATCGCCTTGTAAACAAACAAAAGCAAACCCAAGACTCAAAACTGACATTACTATTGGTGCCCCTGGAAATAGCTACCTTCTCACTAAAGTAGATTTTGTCATCCAACTTTATGTGTTGTTGAACACACATGGTGCTGTATGAGCACTCACTCACTAGTCTAGAAAACATTGCTGTGACCAGTTACCAGAAAAATAAATTCAGATTGCTCTTCACCTTCCACAGATGACCCTTCTGAAAGCCATTTGAATTCATTATAAATTATAGTTATATTAGTGTGACTTTAATTCACTTGTAATCTGAACTTTATGTGCAATGCATTTTTTCCCGTGTTTAATCATTTTTGAATGCTAAATCATTTGCAAACAAATGGCTTGTCCTTGAGAAAGAATTTAAGGCTGAAAGTACATTAAGTGCCATCTGGGTATCTGTGTCAATGGTTTTGTCACTACAAATGTGTGTGTGTGTGCATATCATCTACTTTATCACATTTATTTGATAAAATTGATATGCAATCTCTAAATCATTGTGTCTCCAACTTGTGTTATGCCACAAATACAAATTTTTGTCCTAAAGTTGATGGTACCCTTTGTAAAACTAGAAGTTCTCATTTGTGCAAAGGAAGGAAAAATAAAACAAGAAACAAATTCAATAAAAAAATTAAAGGTCAGATTTCTTTTATAGCTGCTGAATTCCTTTCTTTCCTTTCCATCATCCTCACATTCCCAAATCTCAACAAAGTTAAGAAATTAAAACACACATCATGAGATCATATGTTCACCTTGTTCAGGAACTGAAGGATTACATATACAAGACTATACCTTAATAAGTAGAGGGAGAAATATGAAGATATGAATAGAATATGAAAATTTATTATAATGCAGTTGTATTCTAAAGTGTTTCCTAGGCAGGCTAAGAGTATGTTGCCAGGAAATTTTAAGAGACCCACTCCATTATATAGAAGAGGATGTGTGTAGATCTCTTAATTCTGAAATGTTTAGAACTGAGTACAACAGGTCTTTGAATAACGACGTTTCATTCAATGTCATTTCATTATGATGTTGATGAGAAAAAACAAATTGATTCCAATTGGGGTTCACTGTCTGTGTAGAGCTTATGTATTCTCCCCATGTCTGCATTGATATTCTCTGGATGCTCCAGTTTCCTCTCACTTCCCAAGGCTGTGCATGTGAGGTTGATTGACGTGTCTATGTGGTCCCAGTCTGAGTAACTGTGGGTATGTGTGAGTGCACCTGCAATGCGACGGCACCCTGTCCAGGGCTGGTTCCCACATTGCGTCCTGAGCTGACAGGATAGGCTGCGGTCAACTGCAACCCTAAACTGAAATAAGTAGGTAAATAATGATTTTACTAGCTTTTATTAATCTTAAACGTATGAATAGCTGAAATTTATTTCAGCATTTAATATTAGAAGTGTTTTGATCTTTATTTACAAGTTTGTTGACGTTTTAGTTACCAAAAGCCATAGAAGCTGAACTCTTTTGATGTCAACCTATGGTAAAATGGGTTTCGCTGACTGTATTTTTGTACCAATTAACCATCCCCAATTTATCCCTCCGTATGCGTGTATCAAAACATCACGTGACCATAAATATATATACCTATGACCAGTTTTCAAGCACCTGTCAATGATGTTAAGTGAAGACTTATTGTAGTCCTTTTTTGGCATAACGAAAATGTGTGTGTTTTGTTCAAGATTGGAAAAGTTCTTTGTGTAAAGAACTAGACAGTAAATATTATAGGCTTTGCTGGCCATATGTAGTCTCTGTCTCTCCTTCATCTACTCATTCTTCTTCTCCCCTTCCTTCTCCTTCTTTAAACACTTCCAAAATGCCAAAACAATTTTTAGCTCTCAGCCATATGAAGCAAGCCATTGATTAAATTTGGCTTGTAGGCCCATAAGGTGTGAATTCCTTTACATCATCAGAATGCCGCATATATATGAAATGTTATCTATGAGAAATTAATGGGGCTCCCAGCAGAGAGAAATTAGCCTAAGTTAAGTTTGGGCTTTGGAATTCAGGGGAATGCCATGCACAAAAATGCTCTGCTTTTAAAACTAGTTACTAACAGTCCATTTCTGATATCAGAAATACATGAGAACTACCAATTGAACGGACATTATTCACTACTTTAGTGCTGCTACTCCTGTGTGGTGGAAAAAGAATCCAGAAAGTTTTCCTTTCCATTTGAACATTCATGCAATAAAAATTTCCAAATCTTTTTTTGAACAAATTTTTTATCTTATAGCTCTCTTGTGTACTTTATAAGTACGTTTTGCTGCTTATTCTCAGTAACTGTATTGAAACAATCTGTTTTCCTTTATCAATCAAAATAAAATAAGAAATTTAGCTTAATACTAATATTAAGCTGAAGTGCAAGATATATGAAAAAGAGAGAAAAGAAGCAGGATAAACTGACCTTTTGATAACTGCAGAGGACAGCAGATCAAAGACTGGACTTTAACGTCTGACATTTTCAGAATCTATCACAGTAAGTCCACTGGGTCCAGAAATAGGTTTTAATCCTAGATTGAAATGACAATGCTGTCATGACATTGAGTTTGATGGAAAAAGTGAAGTTAAAGTTTTTCTCAATATTTTTTTAAAATCAATGATTGATTTAACTATAAAATGGACTGATTCTGAAGAACTCATTCTGACGTTGGAGGTGAAAATGCTTTTACTCTAATCATTAAAATCAATTTCTCTAGATATCTGACTTTATTCTGCTTTATAACATAAAGAATGAAACTATATTTATTAATGAAGTGTAATCTAGCAAAGTGGCATAAGCATAATTATGAGTCACTTACTAAAGTTGTGTGTTTTTTTCCATTGCATGAAAACCCTGCCTTGTTTTAATTTTTATTGACTCTTTAAAAGCAATTTTAGGTTTGTAGAAAGAAGTGAATAAGCATTCACACGTCATCCTCAGCCTCTACCCCAATTTCCCCGATTTTTAACATCTTGCAATAGTGTGGTACATTTGTTATAGTTGATGAGTCAATATTGGTACATTACTATTGACTAAAGTATGTAGTTTGTATTAGAGTTTACTCCTTGTCTTATGAATTCTGTAGGTTTTGTCAAATGTGTAATGACAAATAATCCTCATTACAGTGTCATACAGAATAATGGATTCACTCTCCTAAAATTCTTCCTTGCTCCATCCATTCATCGTTTCCTCTACTAATTTATGTAGAAGATAAATTAGTAGATTGAGTTGATGGTTATAGCAGTTTAAAGCACAGATAGAAAACTAGATTGACCTGCCTACCCAGACTGTGCTTCTCACTCTCACTGTGCCCTTTCTTAACCTTTGGAAATGCTTTTATTCATATATAAAATAGGCTATAACTTCATATAGTTGTATTACAAAAAGTTAATGCACAGAAAAAGACTTGTGCTAGGTATATGGTTTCTTCTCAGTTAAATGGAAGCCATTGCGTGTGTTTGTCAATAGAATTCGTCATACTTTATCTCACATATCTTTACGTCATTGTTGGCACATGACATGTTTAGACTGCACAAATCTCCTCCAAATCCCTAATAGTCACTGATCTCTTTACTGTCTCCATAGTTTTGCTTTCTCCAGAAGGTCATGTAGTTGAATCATACGGTATGTAGACTTTTCAGACTGGCTTCTTTCACTTGGCAATATGCATTTAAAGGTTCCTGTGTGTCTTCTGTAGCTTGACAGAATACTATTCCATTGCCTGGATATACCACAGTTTATTTTTCCATTCACTTCCTGAAGGACATTTCGATTTTAGTGATCATGAATAAGGCTCCTGTAACATTCATGGGAAGAAGGCTTTTGTGTGCATGTAAGTTTTCAAATCCTTTAAGTAAATACCGGGAATGTAATTGCTGGGTTGTGTGGTAGGAGTATGTTTAGTTTTATAAGAAACTGCCAAACTGACTGCCAAAGTAGCTGTACTATTCTGCATTCTCACAAGCAATGAATAAAAGTTCCTGTTTCTCTTCACATTTGCCAGCTTTTGGTATCATCAGACTTTTGGATATTGGTCATTTTAATAGTCATGTAATAATATCTCACGGTTGCTGTGACTTGCAGTTCCCTAATGATACATGACTAGTAACTTCAAAATCCCCATTTGACAGCTGTATTTAGACCTTTGGACTATTTTTTAAATGAGTTGTTTTCTTTCTTATTTTCGAGTTCTCTGTATACTTTAAATACCAGTAATTTATCTGATATGTTTTGAAAATGTTTTGAATATGTTTTGAAAAAATTTTCTCCCAACCTGTGGCTTTTGTTTTCATTCTAAGCACAGTTTTAATAACAAAAGTCTTTAATTTTAATGATGCTCAATTTCTCAATTTTTTCTTTGTCTAACCCAATAAATCAGAAAGCTTTTTATCATTTCACATGACTTAATATTCAGGCAAGGTCTATATAGGCCCCTTTCAAACAGTCATAAAGTTTAGAAGCTCTGACCTCACAAACAATAACAACGACAACATAGAAACAAAAATGACAGCTTTTGATGTTGTCTCAGTAATTTCTCAATTCAAGAACAGATTACTGAGCTTTATAAGCAATACGTATAGATATCAATTTCACAATAAAATACCTTATGATATTTATCAAATCACCTTAGTTTTGGTCACTTATTACTATTAGACTAAAATGTAATTTGTCAGACATGAGAAATCCTTTGGAGTATTTTTTAGAGAACCAAGTATTTGTTTTAGCCTTTTCAGTTCTTCTCTTGCTGTTTCTCCAGTATAGTCATTCCAATTGTCTCTATAGATGTATTAATACCAGGTACATAGTAAACACAATTATCTCCCACGTGTACCCCAACCCCCTTCCCTGTTCATGCAGTGAACATAAAGGAAGCAGGTCATGTACCCTGTGATGTGCTGGGTTGTAAGGAAAGGTACACAATTAATGTACCATGTCTGAGTTTTCTTCTTCTCTGTATTTGTTCCATTTAATGCATGTATGTTTTTTATTCCTTAGGCCTCTCCAGTCCTAACACACTCAGGGATACTTGATACAGCTATAAGGCTGTGTCTTTATCAGGTACCTTTGGGTTACCCCCGGCCAGGGGTGGGAAATAGAGGAAGTGAATGTCTGTATCCTCATTAAGTATCACACAGAGCAGAAACATAAAGAAGCCTGTGCCATGAATGGGTCTCTTCTTTCTCCAAAAACCACCTACCCCTTCAACTCCCACTGCTTAAAGGAAAATCTTGTATTAGTCTCCCCATTTTCTCCTCAAACTTGCTTTAGCAAAGCAGTTCCTAAACCTCTGTTAATGTATGTCCCCACCACTAACTCAACACACAGTCTCATGTCACATCACAGAAAAGAAGTTCAAAACAAAACAAAACAAAGCCACAGTCTTATAAGAAAAATAGGTAAGTTTTACAAAAGTTGTGTACTGTATCTCTGCTTTGAATTTTGTCATTGGCCAAGGATAGTAAAACTCTTGGAAAATTATAAAACAGGAACTTACGTAATATGTTTTACCCAAGATTTTTCAAACATTTTTGGAAGGATATTTATTAACATCTTGCAGAGGTAATGTTACATGAAAAACTTAGCATAAGACCAATCAGGTATTCTATGCAATAATGCAGATATATGAAAAAATAATATAATGAAATAAATGACTTTTCAAAAGGTATTGATCCTAGATCCACATTCTTTTTTTGGTTCAGGTGAGGCAATTAGAATGTGAAAAAAAGAAGCATAGAACAACTGTCTAATGAGAGGGACGAATGCTCCTGGGTGGAAAGTTATTAGAAGATAAATTAGTAGATTGACCCTTTTGTGTAGTTTATATTTGGAGACATTCCTTTTTCCACTATTACCCTCTTAGCGCTCCGAATCTCCACTTGCATTTTCTACAGAAAGTGTGCTTCAGAACGGCTCAATCAAAACTAAGGTTCAACTCTTTTAGTTGAACAAACAGAACAGAAAGAAGTTTCACACAATTCTTCTGTGTAGTTTTTATTTGTAGACATTCTTTTTCCCAATATAGGCCTCTTAGCGCTCAGAATGTCCAATTGCAGTTTCTACAGAAAGAGTGTTTCAGAACGGCTCAATCAAAAGTAAGGTTCAACTCTGTTAGTTGAATGCACAGAACAGAAAGAAGTTTCATACAATGCTTCTGTGTAGTTTATATTTGAACATATTCTTTTTTCCACTATTACCCACTTAGCGCTACGAATGTCCAGTTGCATTTTCTACAGACAGAGTGTTTCAAAACTGCTCAATCAAAAGTATGGTTTAACTCTGTTAGCTGAATGCTCAGATCAGAAAGAAGTTTCACAGAATGCTTCTGTGTAGTTTATATTTGAATATATTCCTTTTTCCACTACTACGCTCTTAGCGCTCCAAATGTCCAGTTGCATTTTCTACAGAAAGAGTGTTCAGATCTGCTCAATCAAAAGTATGGTTTAACTCTGTTAGCTGAATGCACAGATCAGAAAGAAGTTTCACCGAATGATTCTGTGTAGTTTATATTTAAGACATACCTTTTTCCACTATTACCCACTTAGCGCTCCGAATCTCCACTTGCATTTTCTACAAAAAGAGTGTTTCATAACTGCTCAATCAAAAATAAGTTTTATCTCTGTTAACTGAATTTACAGATCAGAAATAAGTTTCACAGAATGCATCTGTGTAGTTTTTATTTGAAGATATTCTTTTTCCCAATGTAGGCCTCTTAGCGCTTAGCATGTCCAATTGCAGTTTCTACAGAAAGAGTGTTTCAGAAAGGCTCAATCAAAAGTAAGGTTCAACTCTGTTAGTTGAATGCACAGAACAGAAAGAATTTTCACAGAATGCTACTGTGTAGTTTATATTTGAATATATTCCTTTTTCCACTATTACCCTCTTAGCGCTCCGAATGTCCACTTGCATTTTCTACAGAAAGAGTGTTCAGAACTGCGCAATCAAAAGTATGGTTTAACTCTGTTAGCTTAATGAACATATCAGAAATAAGTTTCACACAATGCTTCTGTGTAGTTTTTATTTGAAGATATTATTTTTCCCAATAGAGGCCTCTTAGCGCTCAGAATGTCCAATTGCAGTTTCTACAGAAAGAGTGTTTCAGAAAGGCTCAATCAAAAGTAAGGTTCAACTCTGTTAGTTGAATGCACAGAACAGAAAGAAGTTTCATACAATGCTTCTGTGTAGTTTATATTTGAACATATTCTTTTTTCCACTATTACCCACTTAGCGCTACGAATGTCCAGTTGCATTTTCTACAGACAGAGTGTTTCAAAACTGCTCAATCAAATGTATGGTTTAAATCTGTTAGCTGAATGCTCAGATCAGAAAGAAGTTTCACAGAATGCTTCTGTGTAGTTTATATTTGAATATATTCCTTTTTCCACTACTACTCTCTTAGTGCTCCAAATGTATAGTTGCATTTTCTACAGAAAGAGAGTTCAGATCTGCTCAATCAAAAGTATGGTTTAACTCTGTTAGCTGAATGCACAGATCAGAAAGAAGTTTCACAGAATGATTCTGTGTAGTTTATATTTGGAGACATTCCTTTTTCCACTATTACCCTCTTAGCGCTCCGAATCACCACTTACATTTTCTACAGAAAGAGTGTTTCAGAACGGCTCAATCAAAACTAAGGTTCAACTCTTTTAGTTGAACAAACAGAACAGAAAGAAGTTTCACACAATTCTTCTGTGTAGTTTTTATTTGTAGACATTCTTTTTCCCAATATAGGCCTCTTAGCGCTCAGAATGTCCAATTGCAGTTTCTACAGAAAGAGTGTTTCAGAACGGCTCAATCAAAAGTAAGGTTCAACTCTGTTAGTTGAATGCACAGAACACAAAGAAGTTTCATACAATGCTTCTGTGTAGTTTATATTTGAACATATTCTTTTTTCCACTATTACCCACTTAGCGCTACGAATGTCCAGTTGCATTTTCTACAGACAGAGTGTTTCAAAACTGCTCAATCAAAAGTATGGTTTAACTCTGTTAGCTGAATGCTCAGATCAGAAAGAAGTTTCACAGAATGCTTCTGTGTAGTTTATATTTGAATATATTCCTTTTTCCACTACTACGCTCTTAGCGCTCGAAATGTCCAGTTGCATTTTCAACAGAAAGAGTGTTCAGATCTGCTCAATCAAAAGTATGGTTTAACTCTGTTAGCTGAATGCACAGATCAGAAAGAAGTTTCACCGAATGATTCTGTGTAGTTTATATTTGAAGACATTCCTTTTTCCACTATTACCCTCTTAGCGCTCCGAATCTCCACTTGCATTTTCTACAAAAAGAGTGTTTCATAACTGCTCAATCAAAAATATGTTTTATCTCTGTTAACTGAATTTACAGATCAGAAATAAGTTTCACAGAATGCATCTGTGTAGTTTTTATTTGAAGATATTTTTTTTCCCAATGTAGGCCTCTTAGCGCTTAGCATGTCCAATTGCAGTTTCTACAGAAAGAGTGTTTCAGAACGGCTCAATCAAAAGTAAGGTTCAACTCTGTTAGTTGAATGCACAGAACAGAAAGAATTTTCACAGAATGCTACTGTGTAGTTTATATTTGAATATATTCCTTTTTCCACTATTACCCTCTTAGCGCTCCGAATGTCCACTTGCATTTTCTACAGAAAGAGTGTTCAGAACTGCGCAATCAAAAGTTTGGTTTAACTCTGTTAGCTTAATGAACATATCAGAAATAAGTTTCACACAATGCTTCTGTGTAGTTTTTATTTGAAGATATTCTTTTTCCCAATATAGGCCTCTTAGCGCTCAGAATGTCCAATTGCAGTTTCTACAGAAAGAGTGTTTCATAAAGGCTCAATCAAAAGTAAGGTTCAACTCTGTTAGTTGAATGCACAGAACAGAAAGAAGTTTCATACAATGCTTCTGTGTAGTTTATATTTGAACATATTCTTTTTTCCACTATTACCCACTTAGCGCTACGAATGTCCAGTTGCATTTTCTACAGACAGAGTGTTTCAAAACTGCTCAATCAAAAGTATGGTTTAACTCTGTTAGCTGAATGCTCAGATCAGAAAGAAGTTTCACAGAATGCTTCTGTGTAGTTTATATTTGAATATATTCCTTTTTCCACTACTACTCTGTTAGCGCTCCAAATGTCCAGTTGCATTTTCTACAGAAAGAGTGTTCAGATCTGCTCAATCAAAAGTATGGTTTAACTCTGTTAGCTGAATGCACAGATCAGAAAGAAGTTTCACAGAATGATTCTGTGTAGTTTATATTTGGAGGCATTCCTTTTTCCACTATTACCCGCTTAGCGCTCCGAATCTCCACTTGCATTTTCTACAGAAAGAGTGTTTCAGAACGGCTCAATCAAAACTAAGGTTCAACTCTTTTAGTTGAACAAACAGAACAGAAAGAAGTTTCACACAATTCTTCTGTGTAGTTTTTATTTGTAGACATTCTTTTTCCCAATATAGGCCTCTTAGCGCTCAGAATGTCCAATTGCAGTTTCTACAGAAAGAGTGTTTCAGAACGGCTCAATCAAAAGTAAGGTTCAACTCTGTTAGTTGAATGCACAGAACAGAAAGAAGTTTCATACAATGCTTCTGTGTAGTTTATATTTGAACATATTCTTTTTTCCACTATTACCCACTTAGCGCTACGAATGTCCAGTTGCATTTTCTACAGACAGAGTGTTTCAAAACTGCTCAATCAAAAGTATGGTTTAACTCTGTTAGCTGAATGCTCAGATCAGAAAGAAGTTTCACAGAATGCTTCTGTGTAGTTTATATTTGAATATATTCCTTTTTCCACTACTACGCTCTTAGCGCTCCAAATGTCCAGTTGCATTTTCTACAGAAAGAGTGTTCAGATCTACTCAATCAAAAGTATGGTTTAACTCTGTTAGCTGAATGCACAGATCAGAAAGAAGTTTCACCGAATGATTCTGTGTAGTTTATATTTGAAGACATTCCTTTTTCCACTATTACCCTCCTAGCGCTCCGAATCTCCACTTGCATTTTCTACAAAAAGAGTGTTTCATAACTGCTCAATCAAAAATATGTTTTATCTCTGTTAACTGAATTTACAGATCAGAAATAAGTTTCACAGAATGCATCTGTGTACTTTTTATTTGAAGATATTCTTTTTCCCAATGTAGGCCTCTTAGCGCTTAGCATGTCCAATTGCAGTTTCTACAGAAAGAGTGTTTCAGAACGGCTCAATCAAAAGTAAGGTTCAACTCTGTTAGTTGAATGCACAGAACAGAAAGAATTTTCACAGAATGCTACTGTGTAGTTTATATTTGAATATATTCCTTTTTCCACTATTACCCTCTTAGCGCTCCGAATGTCCACTTGCATTTTCTACAGAAAGAGTGTTCAGAACTGCGCAATCAAAAGTATGGTTTAACTCTGTTAGCTTAATGAACATATCAGAAATAAGTTTCACACAATGCTTCTGTGTAGTTTTTATTTGAAGTTATTATTTTTCCCAATATAGGCCTCTTAGCGCTCAGAATGTCCAATTGCAGTTTCTACAGAAAGAGTGTTTCAGAAAGGCTCAATCAAAAGTAAGGTTCAACTCTGTTAGTTGAATGCACAGAACAGAAAGAAGTTTCATACAATGCTTCTGTGTAGTTTATATTTGAACATATTCTTTTTTCCACTATTACCCACTTAGCGCTACGAATGTCCAGTTGCATTTTCTACAGACAGAGTGTTTCAAAACTGCTCAATCAAAAGTATGGTTTAACTCTGTTAGCTGAATGCTCAGATCAGAAAGAAGTTTCACAGAATGCTTCTGTGTAGTTTATATTTGAATATATTCCTTTTTCCACTACTACGCTCTTAGCGCTCCAAATGTCCAGTTGCATTTTCTACAGAAAGAGTGTTCAGATCTGCTCAATCAAAAGTATGGTTTAACTCTGTTAGCTGAATGCACAGATCAGAAAGAAGTTTCACCGAATGATTCTGTGTAGTTTATATTTGAAGACATTCCTTTTTCCAATATTACCCTCTTAGCGCTCCGAATCTCCACTTGCATTTTCTACAAAAAGAGTGTTTCATAACTGCTCAATCAAAAATATGTTTTATCTCTGTTAACTGAATTTACAGATCAGAAATAAGTTTCACAGAATGCATCTGTGTAGTTTTTATTTGAAGATATTCTTTTTCCCAATGTAGGCCTCTTAGCGCTTAGCATGTCCAATTGCAGTTTCTACAGAAAGAGTGTTTCAGAACGGCTCAATCAAAAGTAAGGTTCAACACTGTTAGTTGAATGCACAGAAGAGAAAGAATTTTCACAGAATGCTACTGTGTAGTTTATATTTGAATATATTCCTTTTTCCACTATTACCCTCTTAGTGCTCCGAATCTCCATTGCATTTTCTACAGAAAGAGTGTTTCAGAACGGCTCAATCAAAACTAAGGTTCAACTCTTTTAGTTGAACAAACAGAACAGAAAGAAGTTTCACACAATTCTTCTGTGTAGTTTTTATTTGTAGACATTCTTTTTCCCAATATAGGCCTCTTAGCGCTCAGAATGTCCAATTGCAGTTTCTACAGAAAGAGTGTTTCAGAACGGCTCAATCAAAAGTAAGGTTCAACTCTGTTAGTTGAATGCACAGAACAGAAAGAAGTTTCATACAATGCTTCTGTGTAGTTTATATTTGAACATATTCTTTTTTCCACTATTACCCACTTAGCGCTACGAATGTCCAGGTGCATTTTCTACAGACAGAGTGTTTCAAAACTGCTCAATCAAAAGTATGGTTTAACTCTGTTAGCTGAATGCTCAGATCAGAAAGAAGTTTCACAGAATGCTTCTGTGTAGTTTATATTTGAATATATTCCTTTTTCCACTACTACGCTCTTAGCGCTCCAAATGTCCAGTTGCATTTTCTACAGAAAGAGTGTTCAGATCTGCTCAATCAAAAGTATGCTTTAACTCTGTTAGCTGAATGCACAGATCAGAAAGAAGTTTCACCGAATGATTCTGTGTAGTTTATATTTGAAGACATTCCTTTTTCCACTATTACCCTCTTAGCGCTCCGAATCTCCACTTGCATTTTCTACAAAAAGAGTGTTTCATAACTGCTCAATCAAAAATATGTTTTATCTCTGTTAACTGAATTTACAGATCAGAAATAAGTTTCACAGAATGCATCTGTGTACTTTTTATTTGTAGATATTCTTTTTCCCAATGTAGGCCTCTTAGCGCTTAGCATGTCCAATTGCAGTTTCTACAGAAAGAGTGTTTCAGAACGGCTCAATCAAAAGTAAGGTTCAACTCTGTTAGTTGAATGCACAGAACAGAAAGAATTTTCACAGAATGCTACTGTGTAGTTTATATTTGAATATATTCCTTTTTCCAATATTACCCTCTTAGCGCTCCGAATGTCCACTTGCATTTTCTACAGAAAGAGTGTTCAGAACTGCGCAATCAAAAGTATGGTTTAACTCTGTTAGCTTAATGAACATATCAGAAATAAGTTTCACACAATGCTTCTGTGTAGTTTTTATTTGAAGTTATTATTTTTCCAAATATAGGCCTCTTAGCGCTCAGAATGTCCAATTGCAGTTTCTACAGAAAGAGTGTTTCAGAAAGGCTCAATCAAAAGTAAGGTTCAACTCTGTTAGTTGAATGCACAGAACAGAAAGAAGTTTCATACAATGCTTCTGTGTAGTTTATATTTGAACATATTCTTTTTTCCACTATTACCCACTTAGCACTACGAATGTCCAGTTGCATTTTCTACAGACAGAGTGTTTCAAAACTGCTCAATCAAAAGTATGGTTTAACTCTGTTAGCTGAATGCTCAGATCAGAAAGAAGTTTCACAGAATGATTCTGTGTAGTTTATATTTGAATATATTCCTTTTTCCACTACTACTCTCTTAGCGCTCCAAATGTCCAGTTGCATTTTCTACAGAGATAGTGTTCAGATCTGCTCAATCAAAAGTATGGTTTAACTCTGTTAGCTGAATGCACAGATCAGAAAGAAGTTTCACAGAATGATTCTGTGTAGTTTATATTTGGAGACATTCCTTTTTCCACTATTACCCTCTTAGCGCTCCGATTCTCCACTTGCATTTTCTACAGAAAGAGTGTTTCAGAACGGCTCAATCAAAACTAAGGTTCAACTCTTTTAGTTGAACAAACAGAACAGAAAGAAGTTTCACACAATTCTTCTGTGTAGTTTTTATTTGTAGACATTCTTTACCCAACATAGGCCTCTTAGCGCTCAGAATGTCCAATTGCAGTTTCTACAGAAAGAGTGTTTCAGAACGGCTCAATCAAATGTAAGGTTCAACTCTGTTAGTTGAATGCACAGAACAGAAAGAAGTTTCATACAATGCTTCTGTGTAGTTTATATTTGAACATATTCTTTTTTCCACTATTACCCACTTAGCGCTACGAATGTCCAGTTGCATTTTCTACAGACAGAGTGTTTCAAAACTGCTCAATCAAAAGTATGGTTTAACTCTGTTAGCTGAATGCTCAGATCAGAAAGAAGTTTCACAGAATGCTTCTGTGTAGTTTATATTTGAATATATTCCTTTTTCCACTACTACGCTCTTAGCGCTCCAAATGTCCAGTTGCATTTTCTACAGAAAGAGTGTTCAGATCTGCTCAATCAAAAGTATGGTTTAACTCTGTTAGCTGAATGCACAGATCAGAAAGAAGTTTCACCGAATGATTCTGTGTAGTTTATATTTAAAGACATTCCTTTTTCCAATATTACCCTCTTAGCGCTCCGAATCTCCACTTGCATTTTCTACAAAAAGAGTGTTTCATAACTGCTCAATCAAAAATATGTTTTATCTCTGTTAACTGAATTTACAGATCAGAAATAAGTTTCACAGAATGCATCTGTGTAGTTTTTATTTGAAGATATTCTTTTTCCCAATGTAGGCTTCTTAGCGCTTAGCATGTCCAATTGCAGTTTCTACAGAAAGAGTGTTTCAGAACGGCTCAATCAAAAGTAAGGTTCAACACTGTTAGTTGAATGCACAGAAGAGAAAGAATTTTCACAGAATGCTACTGTGTAGTTTATATTTGAATATATTCCTTTTTCCACTATTACCCTCTTAGCGCTCCGAATCTCCATTGCATTTTCTACAGAAAGAGTGTTTCAGAACGGCTCAATCAAAACTAAGGTTCAACTCTTTTAGTTGAACAAACAGAACAGAAAGAAGTTTCACACAATTCTTCTGTGTAGTTTTTATTTGTAGACATTCTTTTTCCCAATATAGGCCTCTTAGCGCTCAGAATGTCCAATTGCAGTTTCTACAGAAAGAGTGTTTCAGAACGGCTCAATCAAAAGTAAGGTTCAACTCTGTTAGTTGAATGCACAGAACAGAAAGAATTTTCATACAATGCTTCTGTGTAGTTTATATTTGAACATATTCTTTTTTCCACTATTACCCACTTAGCGCTACGAATGTCCAGTTGCATTTTCTACAGACAGAGTGTTTCAAAACTGCTCAATCAAAAGTATGGTTTAACTCTGTTAGCTGAATGCTCAGATCAGAAAGAAGTTTCACAGAATGCTTCTGTGTAGTTTATATTTGAATATATTCCTTTTTCCACTACTACGCTCTTAGCGCTCCAAATGTCCAGTTGCATTTTCTACAGAAAGAGTGTTCAGATCTGCTCAATCAAAAGTATGCTTTAACTCTGTTAGCTGAATGCACAGATCAGAAAGAAGTTTCACCGAATGATTCTGTGTAGTTTATATTTGAAGACATTCCTTTTTCCACTATTACCCGCTTAGCGCTCCGAATCTCCACTTGCATTTTCTACAAAAAGAGTGTTTCATAACTGCTCAATCAAAAATATGTTTTATCTCTGTTAACTGAATTTACAGATCAGAAATAAGTTTCACAGAATGCATCTGTGTAGTTTTTACTTGAAGATATTCTTTTTCCCAATGTAGGCCTCTTAGCGCTTAGCATGTCCAATTGCAGTTTCTATAGAAAGAGTGTTTCAGAACGGCTCAATCAAAAGTTAGGTTCAACTCTGTTAGTTGAATGCACAGAACAGAAAGAATTTTCACAGAATGCTACTGTGTAGTTTATATTTGAATATATTCCTTTTTCCACTATTACCCTCTTAGCGCTCCGAATGTCCACTTGCATTTTCTACAGAAAGAGTGTTCAGAACTGCGCAATCAAAAGTATGGTTTAACTCTGTTAGCTTAATGAACATATCAGAAATAAGTTTCACAAAATGCTTCTGTGTAATTTTTATTTGAAGATATTATTTTTCCCAATAGAGGCCTCTTAGCGCTCAGAATGTCCAATTGCAGTTTCTACAGAAAGAGTGTTTCAGAAAGGCTCAATCAAAAGTAAGGTTCAACTCTGTTAGTTGAATGCACAGAACAGAAAGAAGTTTCATACAATGCTTCTGTGTAGTTTATATTTGAACATATTCTTTTTTCCACTATTACCCACTTAGCGCTACGAATGTCCAGTTGCATTTTCTACAGACAGAGTGTTTCAAAACTGCTCAATCAAAAGTATGGTTTAACTCTGTTAGCTGAATGCTCAGATCAGAAAGAAGTTTCACAGAATGCTTCTGTGTAGTTTATATTTGAATATATTCCTTTTTCCACTACTACTCTCTTAGCGCTCCAAATGTCCAGTTGCATTTTCTACAGAAAGAGTGTTCAGATCTGCTCAATCAAAAGTATGGTTTAACTCTGTTAGCTGAATGCACAGATCAGAAAGAAGTTTCACAGAATGATTCTGTGTAGTTTATATTTGGAGACATTCCTTTTTCCACTATTACCCTCTTAGCGCTCCGAAACTCCACTTGCATTTTCTACAGAAAGTGTGTTTCAGAACGGCTCAATCAAAACTAAGGTTCAACTCTTTTAGTTGAACAAACAGAACAGAAAGAAGTTTCACACAATTCTTCTGTGTAGTTTTTATTTGTAGACATTCTTTTTCCCAATATAGGCCTCTTAGCGCTCAGAATGTCCAATTGCAGTTTCTACAGAAAGAGTGTTTCAGAACGGCTCAATCAAAAGTAAGGTTCAACTCTGTTAGTTGAATGCACAGAACAGAAAGAAGTTTCATACAATGCTTCTGTGTAGTTTATATTTGAACATATTCTTTTTTCCACTATTACCCTCTTAGCGCTACGAATGTCCAGTTGCATTTTCTACAGACAGAGTGTTTCAAAACTGCTCGATCAAAAGTATGGTTTAACTCTGTTAGCTGAATGCTCAGATCAGAAAGAAGTTTCACAGAATGCTTCTGTGTAGTTTATATTTGAATATATTCCTTTTTCCACTACTACGCTCTTAGCGATCCAAATGTCCAGTTGCATTTTCTACAGAAAGAGTGTTCAGATCTGCTCAATCAAAAGTATGGTTTAACTCTGTTAGCTGAATGCACAGATCAGAAAGAAGTTTCACCGAATTATTCTGTGTAGTTTATATTTGAAGACATTCCTTTTTCCACTATTACCCTCTTAGCGCTCCGAATCTCCACTTGCATTTTCTACAAAAAGAGTGTTTCATAACTGCTCAATCAAAAATATGTTTTATCTCTGTTAACTGAATTTACAGATCAGAAATAAGTTTCACAGAATGCATCTGTGTAGTTTTTATTTGAAGATATTCTTTTTCCCAATGTAGGCCTCTTAGCGCTTAGCATGTCCAATTGCAGTTTCTACAGAAAGAGTGTTTCAGAACGGCTCAATCAATAGTAAGGTTCAACTCTGTTAGTTGAATGCACAGAACAGAAAGAATTTTCACAGAATGCTACTGTGTAGTTTATATTTGAATATATTCCTTTTTCCACTATTACCCTCTTAGCGCTCCGAATGTCCACTTGCATTTTCTACAGAAAGAGTGTTCAGAACTGCGCAATCAAAAGTATGGTTTAACTCTGTTAGCTTAATGAACATATCAGAAATAAGTTTCACAAAATGCTTCTGTGTAATTTTTATTTGAAGATATTATTTTTCCCAATAGAGGCCTCTTAGCGCTCAGAATGTCCAATTGCAGTTTCTACAGAAAGAGTGTTTCAGAAAGGCTCAATCAAAAGTAAGGTTCAACTCTGTTAGTTGAATGCACAGAACAGAAAGAAGTTTCATACAATGCTTCTGAGTAGTTTATATTTGAACATATTCTTTTTTCCACTATTACCCACTTAGCGCTACGAATGTCCAGTTGCATTTTCTACAGACAGAGTGTTTCAAAACTGCTCAATCAAAAGTATGGTTTAACTCTGTTAGCTGAATGCTCAGATCAGAAAGAAGTTTCACAGAATGCTTCTGTGTAGTTTATATTTGAATATATTCCTTTTTCCACTACTACTCTCTTAGCGCTCCAAATGTCCAGTTGCATTTTCTACCGAAAGAGTGTTCAGACCTGCTCAATCAAAAGTATGTTTTAACTCTATTAGCTGAATGCACAGATCAGAGAGAAGTTTCACAGAATGATTCTGTGTAGTTTATATTTGGAGACATTCCTTTTTCCACTATTACCCTCTTAGCGCTCCGAATCTCCACTTGCATTTTCTACAGAAAGAGTGTTTCAGAACGGCTCAATCAAAACTAAGGTTCAACTCTTTTAGTTGAACAAACAGAACAGAAAGAAGTTTCACACAATTCTTCTGTGTAGTTTTTATTTGTAGACATTCTTTTTCCCAATATAGGCCTCTTAGCGCTCAGAATGTCCAATTGCAGTTTCTACAGAAAGAGTGTTTCAGAACGGCTCAATCAAAAGTAAGGTTCAACTCTGTTAGTTGAATGCACAGAACAGAAAGAAGTTTCATACAATGCTTCTGTGTAGTTTATATTTGAACATATTCTTTTTTCCACTATTACCCACTTAGCGCTACGAATGTCCAGTTGCATTTTCTACAGACAGAGTGTTTCAAAACTGCTCGATCAAAAGTATGGTTTAACTCTGTTAGCTGAATGCTCAGATCAGAAAGAAGTTTCACAGAATGCTTCTGTGTAGTTTATATTTGAATATATTCCTTTTTCCACTACTACGCTCTTAGCGCTCCAAATGTCCAGTTGCATTTTCTACAGAAAGAGTGTTCAGATCTGCTCAATCAAAAGTATGGTTTAACTCTGTTAGCTGAATGCACAGATCAGAAAGATGTTTCACCGAAGGATTCTGTGTAGTTTATATTTGAAGACATTCCTTTTTCCACTATTACCCTCTTAGCGCTCCGAATCTCCACTTGCATTTTCTACAAAAAGAGTGTTTCATAACTGCTCAATCAAAAATATGTTTTATCTCTGTTAACTGAATTTACAGATCAGAAATAAGTTTCACAGAATGCATCTGTGTAGTTTTTATTTGAAGATATTCTTTTTCCCAATGTAGGCCTCTTAGCGCTTAGCATGTCCAATTGCAGTTTCTACAGAAAGAGTGTTTCAGAACGGCTCAATCAATAGTAAGGTTCAACTCTGTTAGTTGAATGCACAGAACAGAAAGAATTTTCACAGAATGCTACTGTCTAGTTTATATTTGAATATATTCCTTTTTCCACTATTACCCTCTTAGCGCTCCGAATGTCCACTTGCATTTTCTACAGAAAGAGTGTTCAGAACTGCGCAATCAAAAGTATGGTTTAACTCTGTTAGCTTAATGAACATATCAGAAATAAGTTTCACACAATTCTTCTGTGTAGTTTTTATTTTTAGACATTCTTTTTCCCAATATAGGCCTCTTAGCACTCAGAATGTCCAATTGCAGTTTCTACAGAAAGAGTGTTCAGAACTGCGCAATCAAAAGTATGGTTTAACTCTGTTAGCTTAATGAACATATCAGAAATAAGTTTCACACAATGCTTCTGTGTAGTTTTTATTTGAAGATATTATTTTCCCAATAGAGGCCTCTTAGCGCTCAGAATGTCCAATTGCAGTTTCTACAGAAAGAGTGTTTCAGAAAGGCTCAATCAAAAGTAAGGTTCAACTCTGCTAGTTGAATGCACAGAACAGAAAGTAGTTTCATACAATGCTTCTGTGTAGTTTATATTTGAACATATTCTTTTTTCCACTATTACCCACTTAGCGCTACGAATGTCCAGTTGCATTTTCTACAGACAGAGTGTTTCAAAACTGCTCAATCAAAAGTATGGTTTAACTCTGTTAGCTGAATGCTCAGATCAGAAAGAAGTTTCACAGAATGCTTCTGTGTAGTTTATATTTTAATATATTCCTTTTTCCACTACTACTCTCTTAGCGCTCCAAATGTCCAGTTGCATTTTCTACAGAAAGAGTGTTCAGATCTGCTCAATCAAAAGTATGGTTTAACTCTGTTAGCTGAATGCACAGATCAGAAAGAAGTTTCACAGAATGATTCTGTGTAGTTTATATTTGGAGACATTCCTTTTTCCACTATTACCCTCTTAGCGCTCCGAATCTCCACTTGCATTTTCTACACAAAGTGTGTTTCAGAACGGCTCAATCAAAACTAAGGTTCAAATCTTTTAGTTGAACAAACAGAACAGAAAGAAGTTTCACACAATTCTTCTGTGTAGTTTTTATTTGTAGACATTCTTTTTCCCAATATAGGCCTCTTAGCGCTCAGAATGTCCAATTGCAGTTTCTACAGAAGGAGTGTTTCAGAACGGCTCAATCAAAAGTAAGGTTCAACTCTGTTAGTTGAATGCACAGAACAGAAAGAAGTTTCATACAATGCTTCTGTGTAGTTTATATTTGAACATATTCTTTTTTCCACTATTACCCTCTTAGCGCTACGAATGTCCAGTTGCATTTTCTACAGACAGAGTGTTTCAAAACTGCTCGATCAAAAGTATGGTTTAACTCTGTTAGCTGAATGCTCAGATCAGAAAGAAGTTTCACAGAATGCTTCTGTGTAGTTTATATTTGAATATATTCCTTTTTCCACTACTACGCTCTTAGCGATCCAAATGTCCAGTTGCATTTTCTACAGAAAGAGTGTTCAGATCTGCTCAATCAAAAGTATGGTTTAACTCTGTTAGCTGAATGCACAGATCAGAAAGAAGTTTCACCGAATTATTCTGTGTAGTTTATATTTGAAGACATTCCTTTTTCCACTATTACCCTCTTAGCGCTCCGAATCTCCACTTGCATTTTCTACAAAAAGAGTGTTTCATAACTGCTCAATCAAAAATATGTTTTATCTCTGTTAACTGAATTTACAGATCAGAAATAAGTTTCACAGAATGCATCTGTGTAGTTTTTATTTGAAGATATTCTTTTTCCCAATGTAGGCCTCTTAGCGCTTAGCATGTCCAATTGCAGTTTCTACAGAAAGAGTGTTTCAGAACGGCTCAATCAATAGTAAGGTTCAACTCTGTTAGTTGAATGCACAGAACAGAAAGAATTTTCACAGAATGCTACTGTGTAGTTTATATTTGAATATATTCCTTTTTCCACTATTACCCTCTTAGCGCTCCGAATGTCCACTTGCATTTTCTACAGAAAGAGTGTTCAGAACTGCGCAATCAAAAGTATGGTTTAACTCTGTTAGCTTAATGAACATATCAGAAATAAGTTTCACAAAATGCTTCTGTGTAATTTTTATTTGAAGATATTATATTTCCCAATAGAGGCCTCTTAGCGCTCAGAATGTCCAATTGCAGTTTCTACAGAAAGAGTGTTTCAGAAAGGCTCAATCAAAAGTAAGGTTCAACTCTGTTAGTTGAATGCACAGAACAGAAAGAAGTTTCATACAATGCTTCTGAGTAGTTTATATTTGAACATATTCTTTTTTCCACTATTACCCACTTAGCGCTACGAATGTCCAGTTGCATTTTCTACAGACAGAGTGTTTCAAAACTGCTCAATCAAAAGTATGGTTTAACTCTGTTAGCTGAATGCTCAGATCAGAAAGAAGTTTCACAGAATGCTTCTGTGTAGTTTATATTTGAATATATTCCTTTTTCCACTACTACTCTCTTAGCGCTCCAAATGTCCAGTTGCATTTTCTACCGAAAGAGTGTTCAGATCTGCTCAATCAAAAGTATGTTTTAACTCTATTAGCTGAATGCACAGATCAGAGAGAAGTTTCACAGAATGATTCTGTGTAGTTTATATTTGGAGACATTCCTTTTTCCACTATTACCCTCTTAGCGCTCCGAATCTCCACTTGCATTTTCTACAGAAAGAGTGTTTCAGAACGGCTCAATCAAAACTAAGGTTCAACTCTTTTAGTTGAACAAACAGAACAGAAAGAAGTTTCACACAATTCTTCTGTGTAGTTTTTATTTGTAGACATTCTTTTTCCCAATATAGGCCTCTTAGCGCTCAGAATGTCCAATTGCAGTTTCTACAGAAAGAGTGTTTCAGAACGGCTCAATCAAAAGTAAGGTTCAACTCTGTTAGTTGAATGCACAGAACAGAAAGAAGTTTCATACAATGCTTCTGTGTAGTTTATATTTGAACATATTCTTTTTTCCACTATTACCCACTTAGCGCTACGAATGTCCAGTTGCATTTTCTACAGACAGAGTGTTTCAAAACTGCTCGATCAAAAGTATGGTTTAACTCTGTTAGCTGAATGCTCAGATCAGAAAGAAGTTTCACAGAATGCTTCTGTGTAGTTTATATTTGAATATATTCCTTTTTCCACTACTACGCTCTTAGCGCTCCAAATGTCCAGTTGCATTTTCTACAGAAAGAGTGTTCAGATCTGCTCAATCAAAAGTATGGTTTAACTCTTTTAGCTGAATGCACAGATCAGAAAGATGTTTCACCGAAGGATTCTGTGTTGTTTATATTTGAAGACATTCCTTTTTCCACTATTACCCTCTTAGCGCTCCGAATCTCCACTTGCATTTTCTACAAAAAGAGTGTTTCATAACTGCTCAATCAAAAATATGTTTTATCTCTGTTAACTGAATTTACAGATCAGAAATAAGTTTCACAGAATGCATCTGTGTAGTTTTTATTTGAAGATATTCTTTTTCCCAATGTAGGCCTCTTAGCGCTTAGCATGTCCAATTGCAGTTTCTACAGAAAGAGTGTTTCAGAACGGCTCAATCAATAGTAAGGTTCAACTCTGTTAGTTGAATGCACAGAACAGAAAGAATTTTCACAGAATGCTACTGTGTAGTTTATATTTGAATATATTCCTTTTTCCACTATTACCCTCTTAGCGCTCCGAATGTCCACTTGCATTTTCTACAGAAAGAGTGTTCAGAACTGCGCAATCAAAAGTATGGTTTAACTCTGTTAGCTTAATGAACATATCAGAAATAAGTTTCACACAATGCTTCTGTGTAGTTTTTATTTGAAGATATTATTTTTCCCAATAGAGGCCTCTTAGCGCTCAGAATGTCCAATTGCAGTTTCTACAGAAAGAGTGTTTCAGAAAGGCTCAATCAAAAGTAAGGTTCAACTCTGTTAGTTGAATGCACAGAACAGAAAGTAGTTTCATACAATGCTTCTGTGTAGTTTATATTTGAACATATTCTTTTTTCCACTATTACCCACTTAGCGCTACGAATGTCCAGTTGCATTTTCTACAGACAGAGTGTTTCAAAACTGCTCAATCAAAAGTATGGTTTAACTCTGTTAGCTGAATGCTCAGATCAGAAAGAAGTTTCACAGAATGCTTCTGTGTAGTTTATATTTTAATATATTCCTTTTTCCACTACTACGCTCTTAGCGCTCCAAATGTCCAGTTGCATTTTCTACAGAAAGAGTGTTCAGATCTGCTCAATCAAAAGTATGGTTTAACTCTGTTAGCTGAATGCACAGATCAGAAAGAAGTTTCACAGAATGATTCTGTGTAGTTTATATTTGGAGACATTCCTTTTTCCACTATTACCCTCTTAGCGCTCCGAATCTCCACTTGCATTTTCTACACAAAGTGTGTTTCAGAACGGCTCAATCAAAACTAAGGTTCAACTCTTTTAGTTGAACAAACAGAACAGAAAGAAGTTTCACACAATTCTTCTGTGTAGTTTTTATTTGTAGACATTCTTTTTCCCAATATAGGCCTCTTAGCGCTCAGAATGTCCAATTGCAGTTTCTACAGAAAGAGTGTTTCAGAAAGGCTCAATCAACAGTAAGGTTCAACTCTGTTAGTTGAATGCACAGAACAGAAAGAAGTTTCATACAATGCTTCTGTGTAGTTTGTATTTGAACATATTCTTTTTTCCACTATTACCCACTTAGCGCTACGAATGTCCAGTTGCATTTTCTACAAACAGAGTGTTTCAAAACTGCTCAATCAAAAGTATGGTTTAACTCTGTTAGCTGAATGCTCAGATCAGAAAGAAGTTTCACAGAATGCTTCTGTGTAGATTATATTTGAATATATTCCTTTTTCCACTACTACTCTCTTAGCGCTCAAAATGTAGAGTTGCATTTTCTACAGAAAGAGTGTTCAGATCTGCTCAATCAAAAGTATGGTTTAACTCTGTTAGCTGAATGCTCAGATCAGAAAGAAATTTCACAGAATGATTCTGTGTAGTTTATATTTGGAGACATTCCTTTTTCCACTATTACCCGCTTAGCGCTCCGAATCTCCACTTGCATTTTCTACAGAAAGAGTGTTTCAGAACGGCTCAATCAAAACTAAGGTTCAACTCTTTTAGTTGAACAAACAGAACAGAAAGAAGTTTCACACAATTCTTCTGTGTAGTTTTTATTTGTAGACATTCTTTTTCCCAATATAGGCCTCTTAGCACTCAGAATGTCCAATTGCAGTCTCTACAGAAAGAGTGTTTCAGAACGGCTCAATCAAAAGTAAGGTTCAACTCTGTTAGTTGAATGCACAGAACAGAAAGAAGTTTCATACAATGCTTCTGTGTAGTTTATATTTGAACATATTCTTTTTTCCACTATTACCCACTTAGCGCTACGAATGTCCAGTTGCATTTTCTACAGACAGAGTGTTTCAAAACTGCTCAATCAAAAGTATGGTTTAACTCTGTTAGCTGAATGCTCAGATCAGAAAGAAGTTTCACAGAATGCTTCTGTGTAGTTTATATTTGAATATATTCCTTTTTCCACTACTACGCTCTTAGCGCTCCAAATGTCCAGTTGCATTTTCTACAGAAAGAGTGTTCAGATCTGCTCAATCAAAAGTATGGTTTAACTCTGTTAGCTGAATGCACAGATCAGAAAGAAGTTTCACCGAATGATTCTGTGTAGTTTATATTTGAAGACATTCCTTTTTCCACTATTACCCTCTTAGCGCTCCGAATCTCCACTTGCATTTTCTACAAAAAGAGTGTTTCATAACTGCTCAATCAAAAATATGTTTTATCTCTGTTAACTGAATTTACAGATCAGAAATAAGTTTCACAGAATGCATCTGTGTAGTTTTTATTTGAAGATATTCTTTTTCCCAATGTAGGCCTCTTAGCGCTTAGCATGTCCAATTGCAGTTTCTACAGAAAGAGTGTTTCAGAACGGCTCAATCAAAAGTAAGGTTCAACTCTGTTAGTTGAATGCACAGAACAGAAAGAATTTTCACAGAATGCTACTGTGTAGTTTATATTTGAATATATTCCTTTTTCCACTATTACCCTCTTAGCGCTCCGAATGTCCACTTGCATTTTCTACAGAAAGAGTGTTCAGAACTGCGCAATCAAAAGTATGGTTTAACTCTGTTAGCTTAATGAACATATCAGAAATAAGTTTCACACAATTCTTCTGTGTAGTTTTTATTTTTAGACATTCTTTTTCCCAATATAGGCCTCTTAGCACTCAGAATGTCCAATTGCAGTTTCTACAGAAAGAGTGTTCAGAACTGCGCAATCAAAAGTATGGTTTAACTCTGTTAGCTTAATGAACATATCAGAAATAAGTTTCACACAATGCTTCTGTGTAGTTTTTATTTGAAGATATTATTTTCCCAATAGAGGCCTCTTAGCGCTCAGAATGTCCAATTGCAGTTTCTACAGAAAGAGTGTTTCAGAAAGGCTCAATCAAAAGTAAGGTTCAACTCTGCTAGTTGAATGCACAGAACAGAAAGTAGTTTCATACAATGCTTCTGTGTAGTTTATATTTGAACATATTCTTTTTTCCACTATTACCCACTTAGCGCTACGAATGTCCAGTTGCATTTTCTACAGACAGAGTGTTTCAAAACTGCTCAATCAAAAGTATGGTTTAACTCTGTTAGCTGAATGCTCAGATCAGAAAGAAGTTTCACAGAATGCTTCTGTGTAGTTTATATTTTAATATATTCCTTTTTCCACTACTACTCTCTTAGCGCTCCAAATGTCCAGTTGCATTTTCTACAGAAAGAGTGTTCAGATCTGCTCAATCAAAAGTATGGTTTAACTCTGTTAGCTGAATGCACAGATCAGAAAGAAGTTTCACAGAATGATTCTGTGTAGTTTATATTTGGAGACATTCCTTTTTCCACTATTACCCTCTTAGCGCTCCGAATCTCCACTTGCATTTTCTACACAAAGTGTGTTTCAGAACGGCTCAATCAAAACTAAGGTTCAACTCTTTTAGTTGAACAAACAGAACAGAAAGAAGTTTCACACAATTCTTCTGTGTAGTTTTTATTTGTAGACATTCTTTTTCCCAATATAGGCCTCTTAGCGCTCAGAATGTCCAATTGCAGTTTCTACAGAAAGAGTGCTTCAGAACGGCTCAATCAAAAGTAAGGTTCAACTCTGTTAGTTGAATGCACAGAACAGAAAGAAGTTTCATACAATGCTTCTGTGTAGTTTATATTTGAACATATTCTTTTTTCCACTATTACCCTCTTAGCGCTACGAATGTCCAGTTGCATTTTCTACAGACAGAGTGTTTCAAAACTGCTCGATCAAAAGTATGGTTTAACTCTGTTAGCTGAATGCTCAGATCAGAAAGAAGTTTCACAGAATGCTTCTGTGTAGTTTATATTTGAATATATTCCTTTTTCCACTACTACGCTCTTAGCGATCCAAATGTCCAGTTGCATTTTCTACAGAAAGAGTGTTCAGATCTGCTCAATCAAAAGTATGGTTTAACTCTGTTAGCTGAATGCACAGATCAGAAAGAAGTTTCACCGAATTATTCTGTGTAGTTTATATTTGAAGACATTCCTTTTTCCACTATTACCCTCTTAGCGCTCCGAATCTCCACTTGCATTTTCTACAAAAAGAGTGTTTCATAACTGCTCAATCAAAAATATGTTTTATCTCTGTTAACTGAATTTACAGATCAGAAATAAGTTTCACAGAATGCATCTGTGTAGTTTTTATTTGAAGATATTCTTTTTCCCAATGTAGGCCTCTTAGCGCTTAGCATGTCCAATTGCAGTTTCTACAGAAAGAGTGTTTCAGAACGGCTCAATCAATAGTAAGGTTCAACTCTGTTAGTTGAATGCACAGAACAGAAAGAATTTTCACAGAATGCTACTGTGTAGTTTATATTTGAATATATTCCTTTTTCCACTATTACCCTCTTAGCGCTCCGAATGTCCACTTGCATTTTCTACAGAAAGAGTGTTCAGAACTGCGCAATCAAAAGTATGGTTTAACTCTGTTAGCTTAATGAACATATCAGAAATAAGTTTCACAAAATGCTTCTGTGTAATTTTTATTTGAAGATATTATTTTTCCCAATAGAGGCCTCTTAGCGCTCAGAATGTCCAATTGCAGTTTCTACAGAAAGAGTGTTTCAGAAAGGCTCAATCAAAAGTAAGGTTCAACTCTGTTAGTTGAATGCACAGAACAGAAAGAAGTTTCATACAATGCTTCTGAGTAGTTTATATTTGAACATATTCTTTTTTCCACTATTACCCACTTAGCGCTACGAATGTCCAGTTGCATTTTCTACAGACAGAGTGTTTCAAAACTGCTCAATCAAAAGTATGGTTTAACTCTGTTAGCTGAATGCTCAGATCAGAAAGAAGTTTCACAGAATGCTTCTGTGTAGTTTATATTTGAATATATTCCTTTTTCCACTACTACTCTCTTAGCGCTCCAAATGTCCAGTTGCATTTTCTACCGAAAGAGTGTTCAGATCTGCTCAATCAAAAGTATGTTTTAACTCTATTAGCTGAATGCACAGATCAGAGAGAAGTTTCACAGAATGATTCTGTGTAGTTTATATTTGGAGACATTCCTTTTTCCACTATTACCCTCTTAGCGCTCCGAATCTCCACTTGCATTTTCTACAGAAAGAGTGTTTCAGAACGGCTCAATCAAAACTAAGGTTCAACTCTTTTAGTTGAACAAACAGAACAGAAAGAAGTTTCACACAATTCTTCTGTGTAGTTTTTATTTGTACACATTCTTTTTCCCAATATAGGCCTCTTAGCGCTCAGAATGTCCAATTGCAGTTCCTACAGAAAGAGTGTTTCAGAACGGCTCAATCAAAAGTAAGGTTCAACTCTGTTAGTTGAATGCACAGAACAGAAAGAAGTTTCATACAATGCTTCTGTGTAGTTTATATTTGAACATATTCTTTTTTCCACTATTACCCACTTAGCGCTACGAATGTCCAGTTGCATTTTCTACAGACAGAGTGTTTCAAAACTGCTCGATCAAAAGTATGGTTTAACTCTGTTAGCTGAATGCTCAGATCAGAAAGAAGTTTCACAGAATGCTTCTGTGTAGTTTATATTTGAATATATTCCTTTTTCCACTACTACGCTCTTAGCGCTCCAAATGTCCAGTTGCATTTTCTACAGAAAGAGTGTTCAGATCTGCTCAATGAAAAGTATGGTTTAACTCTGTTAGCTGAATGCACAGATCAGAAAGATGTTTCACCGAATGATTCTGTGTAGTTTATATTTGAAGACATTCCTTTTTCCACTATTACCCTCTTAGCGCTCCGAATCTCCACTTGCATTTTCTACAAAAAGAGTGTTTCATAACTGCTCAATCAAAAATATGTTTTATCTCTGTTAACTGAATTTACAGATCAGAAATAAGTTTCACAGAATGCATCTGTGTAGTTTTTATTTGAAGATATTCTTTTTCCCAATGTAGGCCTCTTAGCGCTTAGCATGTCCAATTGCAGTTTCTACAGAAAGAGTGTTTCAGAACGGCTCAATCAATAGTAAGGTTCAACTCTGTTAGTTGAATGCACAGAACAGAAAGAATTTTCACAGAATGCTACTGTGTAGTTTATATTTGAATATATTCCTTTTTCCACTATTACCCTCTTAGCGCTCCGAATGTCCACTTGCATTTTCTACAGAAAGAGTGTTCAGAACTGCGCAATCAAAAGTATGGTTTAACTCTGTTAGCTTAATGAACATATCAGAAATAAGTTTCACACAATGCTTCTGTGTAGTTTTTATTTGAAGATATTATTTTTCCCAATAGAGGCCTCTTAGCGCTCAGAATGTCCAATTGCAGTTTCTACAGAAAGAGTGTTTCAGAAAGGCTCAATCAAAAGTAAGGTTCAACTCTGTTAGTTGAATGCACAGAACAGAAAGTAGTTTCATACAATGCTTCTGTGTAGTTTATATTTGAACATATTCTTTTTTCCACTATTACCCACTTAGCGCTACGAATGTCCAGTTGCATTTTCTACAGACAGAGTGTTTCAAAACTGCTCAATCAAAAGTATGGTTTAACTCTGTTAGCTGAATGCTCAGATCAGAAAGAAGTTTCACAGAATGCTTCTGTGTAGTTTATATTTTAATATATTCCTTTTTCCACTACTACGCTCTTAGCGCTCCAAATGTCCAGTTGCATTTTCTACAGAAAGAGTGTTCAGATCTGCTCAATCAAAAGTATGGTTTAACTCTGTTAGCTGAATGCACAGATCAGAAAGAAGTTTCACAGAATGATTCTGTGTAGTTTATATTTGGAGACATTCCTTTTTCCACTATTACCCTCTTAGCGCTCCGAATCTCCACTTGCATTTTCTACACAAAGTGTGTTTCAGAACGGCTCAATCAAAACTAAGGTTCAACTCTTTTAGTTGAACAAACAGAACAGAAAGAAGTTTCACACAATTCTTCTGTGTAGTTTTTATTTGTAGACATTCTTTTTCCCAATATAGGCCTCTTAGCGCTCAGAATGTCCAATTGCAGTTTCTACAGAAAGAGTGTTTCAGAAAGGCTCAATCAACAGTAAGGTTCAACTCTGTTAGTTGAATGCACAGAACAGAAAGAAGTTTCATACAATGCTTCTGTGTAGTTTGTATTTGAACATATTCTTTTTTCCACTATTACCCACTTAGCGCTACGAATGTCCAGTTGCATTTTCTACAAACAGAGTGTTTCAAAACTGCTCAATCAAAAGTATGGTTTAACTCTGTTAGCTGAATGCTCAGATCAGAAAGAAGTTTCACAGAATGCTTCTGTGTAGATTATATTTGAATATATTCCTTTTTCCACTACTACTCTCTTAGCGCTCAAAATGTAGAGTTGCATTTTCTACAGAAAGAGTGTTCAGATCTGCTCAATCAAAAGTATGGTTTAACTCTGTTAGCTGAATGCTCAGATCAGAAAGAAATTTCACAGAATGATTCTGTGTAGTTTATATTTGGAGACATTCCTTTTTCCACTATTACCCTCTTAGCGCTCCGAATCTCCACTTGCATTTTCTACAGAAAGAGTGTTTCAGAACGGCTCAATCAAAACTAAGGTTCAACTCTTTTAGTTGAACAAACAGAACAGAAAGAAGTTTCACACAATTCTTCTGTGTAGTTTTTATTTGTAGACATTCTTTTTCCCAATATAGGCCTCTTAGCACTCAGAATGTCCAATTGCAGTCTCTACAGAAAGAGTGTTTCAGAACGGCTCAATCAAAAGTAAGGTTCAACTCTGTTAGTTGAATGCACAGAACAGAAAGAAGTTTCATACAATGCTTCTGTGTAGTTTATATTTGAACATATTCTTTTTTCCACTATTACCCACTTAGCGCTACGAATGTCCAGTTGCATTTTCTACAGACAGAGTGTTTCAAAACTGCTCAATCAAAAGTATGGTTTAACTCTGTTAGCTGAATGCTCAGATCAGAAAGAAGTTTCACAGAATGCTTCTGTGTAGTTTATATTTGAATATATTCCTTTTTCCACTACTACGCTCTTAGCGCTCCAAATGTCCAGTTGCATTTTCTACAGAAAGAGTGTTCAGATCTGCTCAATCAAAAGTATGGTTTAACTCTGTTAGCTGAATGCACAGATCAGAAAGAAGTTTCACCGAATGATTCTGTGTAGTTTATATTTGAAGACATTCCTTTTTCCACTATTACCCTCTTAGCGCTCCGAATCTCCACTTGCATTTTCTACAAAAAGAGTGTTTCATAACTGCTCAATCAAAAATATGTTTTATCTCTGTTAACTGAATTTACAGATCAGAAATAAGTTTCACAGAATGCATCTGTGTAGTTTTTATTTGAAGATATTCTTTTTCCCAATGTAGGCCTCTTAGCGCTTAGCATGTCCAATTGCAGTTTCTACAGAAAGAGTGTTTCAGAACGGCTCAATCAAAAGTAAGGTTCAATTCTGTTAGTTGAATGCACAGAACAGAAAGAATTTTCACAGAATGCTACTGTGTAGTTTATATTTGAATATATTCCTTTTTCCACTATTACCCTCTTAGCGCTCCGAATGTCCACTTGCATTTTCTACAGAAAGAGTGTTCAGAACTGCGCAATCAAAAGTATGGTTTAACTCTGTTAGCTTAATGAACATATCAGAAATAAGTTTCACACAATTCTTCTGTGTAGTTTTTATTTTTAGACATTCTTTTTCCCAATATAGGCCTCTTAGCACTCAGAATGTCCAATTGCAGTTTCTACAGAAAGAGTGTTCAGAACTGCGCAATCAAAAGTATGGTTTAACTCTGTTAGCTTAATGAACATATCAGAAATAAGTTTCACACAATGCTTCTGTGTAGTTTTTATTTGAAGATATTATTTTCCCAATAGAGGCCTCTTAGCGCTCAGAATGTCCAATTGCAGTTTCTACAGAAAGAGTGTTTCAGAAAGGCTCAATCAAAAGTAAGGTTCAACTCTGCTAGTTGAATGCACAGAACAGAAAGTAGTTTCATACAATGCTTCTGTGTAGTTTATATTTGAACATATTCTTTTTTCCACTATTACCCACTTAGCGCTACGAATGTCCAGTTGCATTTTCTACAGACAGAGTGTTTCAAAACTGCTCAATCAAAAGTATGGTTTAACTCTGTTAGCTGAATGCTCAGATCAGAAAGAAGTTTCACAGAACGCTTCTGTGTAGTTTATATTTTAATATATTCCTTTTTCCACTACTACGCTCTTAGCGCTCCAAATGTCCAGTTGCATTTTCTACAGAAAGAGTGTTCAGATCTGCTCAATCAAAAGTATGGTTTAACTCTGTTAGCTGAATGCACAGATCAGAAAGAAGTTTCACAGAATGATTCTGTGTAGTTTATATTTGGAGACATTCCTTTTTCCACTATTACCCTCTTAGCGCTCCGAATCTCCACTTGCATTTTCTACACAAAGTGTGTTTCAGAACGGCTCAATCAAAACTAAGGTTCAACTCTTTTAGTTGAACAAACAGAACAGAAAGAAGTTTCACACAATTCTTCTGTGTAGTTTTTATTTGTAAACATTCTTTTTCCCAATATAGGCCTCTTAGCGCTCAGAATGTCCAATTGCAGTTTCTACAGAAAGAGTGTTTCAGAAAGGCTCAATCAACAGTAAGGTTCAACTCTGTTAGTTGAATGCACAGAACAGAAAGAAGTTTCATACAATGCTTCTGTGTAGTTTGTATTTGAACATATTCTTTTTTCCACTATTACCCACTTAGCGCTACGAATGTCCAGTTGCATTTTCTACAAACAGAGTGTTTCAAAACTGCTCAATCAAAAGTATGGCTTAACTCTGTTAGCTGAATGCTCAGATCAGAAAGAAGTTTCACAGAATGCTTCTGTGTAGATTATATTTGAATATATTCCTTTTTCCACTACTACTCTCTTAGCGCTCAAAATGTAGAGTTGCATTTTCTACAGAAAGAGTGTTCAGATCTGCTCAATCAAAAGTATGGTTTAATTCTGTTAGCTGAATGCTCAGATCAGAAAGAAATTTCACAGAATGATTCTGTGTAGTTTATATTTGGAGACATTCCTTTTTCCACTATTACCCTCTTAGCGCTCCGAATCTCCACTTGCATTTTCTACAGAAAGAGTGTTTCAGAACGGCTCAATCAAAACTAAGGTTCAACTCTTTTAGTTGAACAAACAGAACAGAAAGATGTTTCACACAATTCTTCTGTGTAGTTTTTATTTGTAGACATTCTTTTTCCCAATATAGGCCTCTTAGCACTCAGAATGTCCAATTGCAGTTTCTACAGAAAGAGTGTTTCAGAACGGCTCAATCAAAAGTAAGGTTCAACTCTGTTAGTTGAATGCACAGAACAGAAAGAAGTTTCATACAATGCTTCTGTGTAGTTTATATTTGAACATATTCTTTTTTCCACTATTACCCACTTAGCGCTACGAATGTCCAGTTGCATTTTCTACAGACAGAGTGTTTCAAAACTGCTCAATCAAAAGTATGGTTTAACTCTGTTAGCTGAATGCTCAGATCAGAAAGAAGTTTCACAGAATGCTTCTGTGTAGTTTATATTTGAATATATTCCTTTTTCCACTACTACGCTCTTAGCGCTCCAAATGTCCAGTTGCATTTTCTACAGAAAGAGTGTTCAGATCTGCTCAATCAAAAGTATGGTTTAACTCTGTTAGCTGAATGCACAGATCAGAAAGAAGTTTCACCGAATGATTCTGTGTAGTTTATATTTGAAGACATTCCTTTTTCCACTATTACCCTCTTAGCGCTCCGAATCTCCACTTGCATTTTCTACAAAAAGAGTGTTTCATAACTGCTCAATCAAAAATATGTTTTATCTCTGTTAACTGAATTTACAGATCAGAAATAAGTTTCACAGAATGCATCTGTGTAGTTTTTATTTGAAGATATTCTTTTTCCCAATGTAGGCCTCTTAGCGCTTAGCATGTCCAATTGCAGTTTCTACAGAAAGAGTGTTTCAGAACGGCTCAATCAAAAGTAAGGTTCAACTCTGTTAGTTGAATGCACAGAACAGAAAGACTTTTCACAGAATGCTACTGTGTAGTTTATATTTGAATATATTCCTTTTTCCACTATTACCCTCTTAGCGCTCCGAATGTCCACTTGCATTTTCTACAGAAAGAGTGTTCAGAACTGCGCAATCAAAAGTATGGTTTAACTCTGTTAGCTTAATGAACATATCAGAAATAAGTTTCACACAATGCTTCTGTGTAGTTTTTATTTGAAGATATTTTTTTTCCCAATATAGGCCTCTTAGCGCTCAGAATGTCCAATAGCAGTTTCTACAGAAAGAGTGTTTCAGAAAGGCTCAATCAAAAGTAAGGTTCAACTCTGTTAGTTGAATGCACAGAACAGAAAGGAGTTTCATACAATGCTTCTGTGTAGTTTATATTTGAACATATTCTTTTTTCCACTATTACCCACTTAGCGCTACGAATGTCCAGTTGCATTTTCTACAGACAGAGTGTTTCAAAACTGCTCAATCAAAAGTATGGTTTAACTCTGTTAGCTGAATGCTCAGATCAGAAAGAAGTTTCACAGAATGCTTCTGTGTAGTTTATATTTGAATATATTCCTTTTTCCACTACTACGCTCTTAGCGCTCCAAATGTCCAGTTGCATTTTCTACAGAAAGAGTGTTCAGATCTGCTCAATCAAAAGTATGGTTTAACTCTGTTAGCTGAATGCACAGATCAGAAAGAAGTTTCACCGAATGATTCTGTGTAGTTTATATTTGAAGACATTCCTTTTTCCACTATTACCCTCTTAGCGCTCCGAATCTCCACTTGCATTTTCTACAAAAAGAGTGTTTCATAACTGCTCAATCAAAAATATGTTTTATCTCTGTTAACTGAATTTACAGATCAGAAATAAGTTTCACAGAATGCATCTGTGTAGTTTTTATTTGAAGATATTCTTTTTCCCAATGTAGGCCTCTTAGCGCTTAGCATGTCCAATTGCAGTTTCTACAGAAAGAGTGTTTCAGAACGGCTCAATCAATAGTAAGGTTCAACTCTGTTAGTTGAATGCACAGAACAGAAAGAATTTTCACAGAATGCTACTGTGTAGTTTATATTTGAATATATTCCTTTTTCCACTATTACCCTCTTAGCGCTCCGAATGTCCACTTGCATTTTCTACAGAAAGAGTGTTCAGAACTGCGCAATCAAAAGTATGGTTTAACTCTGTTAGCTTAATGAACATATCAGAAATAAGTTTCACACAATGCTTCTGTGTAGTTTTTATTTGAAGATATTATTTTTCCCAATAGAGGCCTCTTAGCGCTCAGAATGTCCAATTGCAGTTTCTACAGAAAGAGTGTTTCAGAAAGGCTCAATCAAAAGTAAGGTTCAACTCTGTTAGTTGAATGCACAGAACAGAAAGTAGTTTCATACAATGCTTCTGTGTAGTTTATATTTGAACATATTCTTTTTTCCACTATTACCCACTTAGCGCTACGAATGTCCAGTTGCATTTTCTACAGACAGAGTGTTTCAAAACTGCTCAATCAAAAGTATGGTTTAACTCTGTTAGCTGAATGCTCAGATCAGAAAGAAGTTTCACAGAATGCTTCTGTGTAGTTTATATTTGAATATATTCCTTTTTCCACTACTACGCTCTTAGCGCTCCAAATGTCCAGTTGCATTTTCTACAGAAAGAGTGTTCAGATCTGCTCAATCAAAAGTATGGTTTAACTCTGTTAGCTGAATGCACAGATCAGAAAGAAGTTTCACAGAATGATTCTGTGTAGTTTATATTTGGAGACATTCCTTTTTCCACTATTACCCTCTTAGCGCTCCGAATCTCCACTTGCATTTCCTACAGAAAGTGTGTTTCAGAACGGCTCAATCAAAACTAAGGTTCAACTCTTTTAGTTGAACAAACAGAACAGAAAGAAGTTTCACACAATTCTTCTGTGTAGTTTTTATTTGTAGACATTCTTTTTCCCAATATAGGCCTCTTAGCGCTCAGAATGTCCAATTGCAGTTTCTACAGAAAGAGTGTTTCAGAACGGCTCAATCAAAAGTAAGGTTCAACTCTGTTAGTTGAATGCACAGAACAGAAAGAAGTTTCATACAATGCTTCTGTGTAGTTTATATTTGAACATATTCCTTTTTCCACTATTACCCACTTAGCGCTACGAATGTCCAGTTGCATTCTCTACAGACAGAGTGTTTCAAAACTGGTCAATCAAAAGTGTGTTTTAACTCTGTTAGCTGAATGCTCAGATCAGAAAGAAGTTTCACAGAATGCTTCTGTGTAGTTTATATTTGAATATATTGCTTTTTCCACTACTACGCTCTTAGCGCTCCAAATGTCCAGTTGCATTTTCTACAGAAAGAGTGTTCAGATCTGCTCAATCAAAAGTATGGTTTAACTCTGTTAGCTGAATGCACAGATCAGAAAGAAGTTTCACCGAATGATTCTGTGTAGTTTATATTTGAAGACATTCCTTTTTCCACTATTACCCTCTTAGCGCTCCGAATCTCCACTTGCATTTTCTACAAAAAGAGTGTTTCATAACTGCTCAATCAAAAATATATTTTATCTCTGTTAACTGAATTTACAGATCAGAAATAAGTTTCACAGAATGCATCTGTGTAGTTTTTATTTGAAGATATTCTTTTTCCCAATGTAGGCCTCTTAGCGCTTAGCATGTCCAATTGCAGTTTCTACAGAAAGAGTGTTTCAGAACGGCTCAATCAAAAGTAAGGTTCAACTCTGTTAGTTGAATGCACAGAACAGAAAGAATTTTCACAGAATGCTACTGTGTAGTTTATATTTGAATATATTCCTTTTTCCACTATTACCCTCTTAGCGCTCTGAAAGTCCACTTGCATTTTCTACAGAAAGAGTGTTCAGAACTGCGCAATCAAAAGTATGGTTTAACTCTGTTAGCTTAATGAACATATCAGAAATAAGTTTCACACAATGCTTCTGTGTAGTTTTTATTTGAAGATATTATTTTTCCCAATATAGGCCTCTTAGCGCTCAGAATGTCCAATTGCAGTTTCTACAGAAAGAGTGTTTCAGAAAGGCTCAATCAACATTAAGGTTCAACTCTGTTAGTTGAATGCACAGAACAGAAAGAAGTTTCATACAATGCTTCTGTGTAGTTCATATTTGAACATATTCTTTTTTCCACTATTACCCACTTAGCGCTACGAATGTCCAGTTGCATTTTCTACAGACAGAGTGTTTCAAAACTGCTCAATCAAAAGTATGGTTTAACTCTGTTAGCTGAATGCTCAGATCAGAAAGAAGTTTCACAGAATGCTTCTGTGTAGTTTATATTTGAATATATTCCTTTTTCCACTACTACTCTCTTAGCGCTCCAAATGTCCAGTTGCATTTTCTACAGAAAGAGTGTTCAGATCTGCTCAATCAAAAGTATGTTTTAACTCTGTTAGCTGAATGCACAGATCAGAAATAAGTTTCACAGAATGATTCTGTGTAGTTTATATTTGGAGGCATTCCTTTTTCCACTATTACCCTCTTAGCGCTCCGAATCTCCACTTGCATTTTCTACAGAAAGTGTGTTTCAGAACGGCTCAATCAAAACTAAGGTTCAACTCTTTTAGTTGAACAAACAGAACAGAAACAAGTTTCACACAACTCTTCTGTGTAGTTTTTATTTGTAGACATTCTTTTTCCCAATATAGGCCTCTTAGCGCTCAGAATGTCCAATTGCAGTTTCTACAGAAAGAGTGTTTCAGAACGGCTCAATCAAAAGTAAGGTTCAACTCTGTTAGTTGAATGCACAGAACAGAAAGAAGTTTCATACAATGCTTCTGTGTAGTTTATATTTGAACATATTCTTTTTTCCACTATTACCCACTTAGCGCTACGAATGTCGAGTTGCATTTTCTATAGACAGAGTGTTTCAAAACTGCTCAATCAAAAGTATGGTTTAACTCTGTTAGCTGAATGCTCAGATCAGAAAGAAGTTTCACAGAATGCTTCTGTGTAGTTTATATTTGAATATATTCCTTTTTCCACTACTACGCTCTTAGCGCTCCAAATGTCCAGTTGCATTTTCTACAGAAAGAGTGTTCAGATCTGCTCAATCAAAAGTATGGTTTAACTCTGTTAGCTGAATGCACAGATCAGAAAGAAGTTTCACCGAATGATTCTGTGTAGTTTATATTTGAAGACATTCCTTTTTCCACTATTACCCTCTTAGCGCTCCGAATCTCCACTTGCATTTTCTACAAAAAGAGTGTTTCATAACTGCTCAATCAAAAATATGTTTTATCTCTGTTAACTGAATTTACAGATCAGAAATAAGTTTCACAGAATGCATCTGTGTAGTTTTTATTTGAAGATATTCTTTTTCCCAATGTAGGCCTCTTAGCGCTTAGCATGTCCAATTGCAGTTTCTACAGAAAGAGTGTTTCAGAACGGCTCAATCAAAAGTAAGGTTCAACTCTGTTAGTTGAATGCACAGAACAGAAAGAATTTTCACAGAATGCTACTGTGTAGTTTATATTTGAATATATTCCTTTTTCCACTATTACCCTCTTAGCGCTCCGAATGTCCACTTGCATTTTCTACAGAAAGAGTGTTCAGAACTGCGCAATCAAAAGTATGGTTTAACTCTGTTAGCTTAATGAACATATCAGAAATAAGTTTCACACAATGCTTCTGTGTAGTTTTTATTTGAAGATATTATTTTTCCCAATAGAGGCCTCTTAGCGCTCAGAATGTCCAATTGCAGTTTCTACAGAAAGAGTGTTTCAGAAAGGCTCAATCAAAAGTAAGGTTCAACTCTGTTAGTTGAATGCACAGAACAGAAAGAAGTTTCATACACTGCTTCTGTGTAGTTTATATTTGAACATATTCTTTTTTCCACTATTACCCACTTAGCGCTACGAATGTCCAGTTGCATTTTCTACAGACAGAGTGTTTCAAAACTGCTCAATCAAAAGTATGGTTTAACTCTGTTAGCTGAATGCTCAGATCAGAAAGAAGTTTCACAGAATGCTTCTGTGTAGTTTATATTTGAATATATTCCTTTTTCCACTACTACTCTCTTAGCGCTCCAAATGTCCAGTGGCATTTTCTACAGAAAGAGTGTTCAGATCTGCTCAATCAAAAGTATGGTTTAACTCTGTTAGCTGAATGCACAGATCAGAAAGAAGTTTCACCGAATGATTCTGTGTAGTTTATATTTGAAGACATTCCTTTTTCCACTATTACCCTCTTAGCGCTCCGAATCTCCACTTGCATTTTCTACAAAAAGAGTGTTTCATAACTGCTCAATCAAAAATATGTTTTATCTCTGTTAACTGAATTTACAGATCAGAAATAAGTTTCACAGAATGCATCTGTGTAGTTTTTACTTGAAGATATTCTTTTTCCCAATGTAGGCCTCTTAGCGCTTAGCATGTCCAATTGCAGTTTCTACAGAAAGAGTGTTTCAGAACGGCTCAATCAAAAGTAAGGTTCAACTCTGTTAGTTGAATGCACAGAACAGAAAGAATTTTCACAGAATGCTACTGTGTAGTTTATATTTGAATATATTCCTTTTTCCACTATTACCCTCTTAGCGCTCCGAATGTCCACTTGCATTTTCTACAGAAAGAGTGTTCAGAACTGCGCAATCAAAAGTATGGTTTAACTCTGTTAGCTTAATGAACATATCAGAAATAAGTTTCACAAAATGCTTCTGTGTAATTTTTATTTGAAGATATTATTTTTCCCAATAGAGGCCTCTTAGCGCTCAGAATGTCCAATTGCAGTTTCTACAGAAAGAGTGTTTCAGAAAGGCTCAATCAAAAGTAAGGATCAACTCTGTTAGTTGAATGCACAGAACAGAAAGAAGTTTCATACAATGCTTCTGTGTAGTTTATATTTGAACATATTCTTTTTTCCACTATTACCCACTTAGCGCTACGAATGTCCAGTTGCATTTTCTACAGACAGAGTGTTTCAAAACTGCTCAATCAAAAGTATGGTTTAACTCTGTTAGCTGAATGCTCAGATCAGAAAGAAGTTTCACAGAATGCTTCTGTGTAGTTTATATTTGAATATATTCCTTTTTCCACTACTACTCTCTTAGCGCTCCAAATGTCCAGTTGCATTTTCTACAGAAAGAGTGTTCAGATCTGCTCAATCAAAAGTATGGTGTAACTCTGTTAGCTGAATGCACAGATCAGAAAGAAGTTTCACAGAATGATTCTGTGTAGTTTATATTTGGAGACATTCCTTTTTCCACTATTACCCTCTTAGCGCTCCGAATCTCCACTTGCATTTTCTACAGAAAGAGTGTTTCAGAACGGCTCAATCAAAACTAAGGTTCAACTCTTTTAGTTGAACAAACAGAACAGAAAGAAGTTTCACACAATTCTTCTGTGTAGTTTTTATTTGTAGACATTCTTTTTCCCAATATAGGCCTCTTAGCGCTCAGAATGTCCAATTGCAGTTTCTACAGAAAGAGTGTTTCAGAAAGGCTCAATCAAAAGTAAGGTTCAACTCTGTTAGTTGAATGCACAGAACAGAAAGAAGTTTCATACAATGCTTCTGTGTAGTTTATATTTGAACATATTCTTTTTTCCACTATTACCCACTTAGCGCTACGAATGTCCAGTTGCATTTTCTACAGACAGAGTGTTTCAAAGCTGCTCGATCAAAAGTATGGTTTAACTCTGTTAGCTGAATGCTCAGATCAGAAAGAAGTTTCACAGAATGCTTCTGTGTAGTTTATATTTGAATATATTCCTTTTTCCACTACTACGCTCTTAGCGCTCCAAATGTCCAGTTGCATTTTCTACAGAAAGAGTGTTCAGATCTGCTCAATCAAAAGTGTGGTTTAACTCTGTTAGCTGAATGCACAGATCAGAAAGATGTTTCACCGAATGATTCTGTGTAGTTTATATTTGAAGACATTCCTTTTTCCACTATTACCCTCTTAGCGCTCCGAATCTCCACTTGCATTTTATACAAAAAGAGTGTTTCATAACTGCTCAATCAAAAATATGTTTTATCTCTGTTAACTGAATTTACAGATCAGAAATAAGTTTCACAGAATGCATCTGTGTAGTTTTTATTTGAAGATATTCTTTTTCCCAATGTAGGCCTCTTAGCGCTTAGCATGTCCAATTGCAGTTTCTACAGAAAGAGTGTTTCAGAACGGCTCAATCAATAGTAAGGTTCAACTCTGTTAGTTGAATGCACAGAACAGAAAGAATTTTCACAGAATGCTACTGTGTAGTTTATATTTGAATATATTCCTTTTTCCAATATTACCCTCTTAGCGCTCCGAATGTCCACTTGAATTTTCTACAGAAAGAGTGTTCAGAACTGCGCAATCAAAAGTATGGTTTAACTCTGTTAGCTTAATGAACATATCAGAAATAAGTTTCACACAATGCTTCTGTGTAGTTTTTATTTGAAGATATTATTTTTCCCAATAGAGGCCTCTTAGCGCTCAGAATGTCCTATTGCAGTTTCTACAGAAAGAGTGTTTCAGAAAGGCTCAATCAAAAGAAAGGTTCAACTCTGTTAGTTGAATGCACAGAACAGAAAGTAGTTTCATACAATGCTTCTGTGTAGTTTATATTTGAACATATTCTTTTTTCCACTATTACCCACTTAGCGCTACGAATGTCCAGTTGCATTTTCTACAGACAGAGTGTTTCAAAACTGCTCAATCAAAAGTATGGTTTAACTCTGTTAGCTGAATGCTCAGATCAGAAAGAAGTTTCACAGAATGCTTCTGTGTAGTTTATATTTTAATATATTCCTTTTTCCACTACTACGCTCTTAGCGCTCCAAATGTCCAGTTGCATTTTCTACAGAAAGAGTGTTCAGATCTGCTCAATCAAAAGTATGGTTTAACTCTGTTAGCTGAATGCACAGATCAGAAAGAAGTTTCACAGAATGATTCTGTGTAGTTTATATTTGGAGACATTCCTTTTTCCACTATTACCCTCTTAGCGCTCCGAATCTCCACTTGCATTTTCTACACAAAGTGTGTTTCAGAACGGCTCAATCAAAACTAAGGTTCAACTCTTTTAGTTGAACAAACAGAACAGAAAGAAGTTTCACACAATTCTTCTGTGTAGTTTTTATTTGTAGACATTCTTTTTCCCAATATAGGCCTCTTAGCGCTCAGAATGTCCAATTGCAGTTTCTACAGGAAGAGTGTTTCAGAAAGGCTCAATCAACAGTAAGGTTCAACTCTGTTAGTTGAATGCACAGAACAGAAAGAAGTTTCATACAATGCTTCTGTGTAGTTTGTATTTGAACATATTCTTTTTTCCACTATTACCCACTTAGCGCTACGAATGTCCAGTTGCATTTTCTACAAACAGAGTGTTTCAAAACTGCTCAATCAAAAGTATGGTTTAACTCTGTTAGCTGAATGCTCAGATCAGAAAGAAGTTTCACAGAATGCTTCTGTGTAGATTATATTTGAATATATTCCTTTTTCCACTACTACTCTCTTAGCGCTCAAAATGTAGAGTTGCATTTTCTACAGAAAGAGTGTTCAGATCTGCTCAATCAAAAGTATGGTTTAACTCTGTTAGCTGAATGCTCAGATCAGAAAGAAATTTCACAGAATGATTCTGTGTTGTTTATATTTGGAGACATTCCTTTTTCCACTATTACCCTCTTAGCGCTCCGAATCTCCACTTGCATTTTCTACAGAAAGAGTGTTTCAGAACGGCTCAATCAAAACTAAGGTTCAACTCTTTTAGTTGAACAAACAGAACAGAAAGAAGTTTCACACAATTCTTCTGTGTAGTTTTTATTTGTAGACATTCTTTTTCCCAATATAGGCCTCTTAGCACTCAGAATGTCCAATTGCAGTTTCTACAGAAAGAGTGTTTCAGAACGGCTCAATCAAAAGTAAGGTTCAACTCTGTTAGTTGAATGCACAGAACAGAAAGAAGTTTCATACAATGCTTCTGTGTAGTTTATATTTGAACATATTCTTTTTTCCACTATTACCCACTTAGCGCTACGAATGTCCAGTTGCATTTTCTACAGACAGAGTGTTTCAAAACTGCTCAATCAAAAGTATGGTTTAACTCTGTTAGCTGAATGCTCAGATCAGAAAGAAGTTTCACAGAATGCTTCTGTGTAGTTTATATTTGAATATATTCCTTTTTCCACTACTACGCTCTTAGCGCTCCAAATGTCCAGTTGCATTTTCTACAGAAAGAGTGTTCAGATCTGCTCAATCAAAAGTATGGTTTAACTCTGTTAGCTGAATGCACAGATCAGAAAGAAGTTTCACCGAATGATTCTGTGTAGTTTATATTTGAAGACATTCCTTTTTCCACTATTACCCTCTTAGCGCTCCGAATCTCCACTTGCATTTTCTACAAAAAGAGTGTTTCATAACTGCTCAATCAAAAATATGTTTTATCTCTGTTAACTGAATTTACAGATCAGAAATAAGTTTCACAGAATGCATCTGTGTAGTTTTTATTTGAAGATATTCTTTTTCCCAATGTAGGCCTCTTAGCGCTTAGCATGTCCAATTGCAGTTTCTACAGAAAGAGTGTTTCAGAACGGCTCAATCAAAAGTAAGGTTCAACTCTGTTAGTTGAATGCACAGAACAGAAAGAATTTTCACAGAATTCTACTGTGTAGTTTATATTTGAATATATTCCTTTTTCCACTATTACCCTCTTAGCGCTCCGAATGTTCACTTGCATTTTCTACAGAAAGAGTGTTCAGATCTGCTCAATCAAAAGTATGGTTTAACTCTGTTAGCTGAATGCACAGATCAGAAAGAAGTTTCACCGAATGATTCTGTGTAGTTTATATTTGAAGACATTCCTTTTTCCACTATTACCCTCTTAGCGCTCCGAATCTCCACTTGCATTTCCTACAGAAAGTGTGTTTCAGAACGGCTCAATCAAAACTAAGGTTCAACTCTTTTAGTTGAACAAACAGAACAGAAAGAAGTTTCACACAATTCTTCTGTGTAGTTTTTATTTGTAGACATTCTTTTTCCCAATATAGGCCTCTTAGCGCTCAGAATGTCCAATTGCAGTTTCTACAGAAAGAGTGTTTCAGAACGGCTCAATCAAAAGTAAGGTTCAACTCTGTTAGTTGAATGCACAGAACAGAAAGAAGTTTCATACAATGCTTCTGTGTAGTTTATATTTGAACATATTCCTTTTTCCACTATTACCCACTTAGCGCTACGAATGTCCAGTTGCATTCTCTACAGACAGAGTGTTTCAAAACTGGTCAATCAAAAGTGTGGTTTAACTCTGTTAGCTGAATGCTCAGATCAGAAAGAAGTTTCACAGAATGCTTCTGTGTAGTTTATATTTGAATATATTCCTTTTTCCACTACTACGCTCTTAGCGCTCCAAATGTCCAGTTGCATTTTCTACAGAAAGAGTGTTCAGAACTGCGCAATCAAAAGTATGGTTTAACTCTGTTAGCTTAATGAACATATCAGAAATAAGTTTCACACAATGCTTCTGTGTAGTTTTTATTTGAAGATATTATTTTTCCGAATAGAGGCCTCTTAGCGCTCAGAATGTCCAATTGCAGTTTCTACAGAAAGAGTGTTTCAGAAAGGCTCAATCAAAAGTAAGGTTCAACTCTGTTAGTTGAATGCACAGAACAGAAAGAAGTTTCATACACTGCTTCTGTGTAGTTTATATTTGAACATATTCTTTTTTCCACTATTACCCACTTAGCGCTACGAATGTCCAGTTGCATTTTCTACAGACAGAGTGTTTCAAAACTGCTCAATCAAAAGTATGGTTTAACTCTGTTAGCTGAATGCTCAGATCAGAAAGAAGTTTCACAGAATGCTTCTGTGTAGTTTATATTTGAATATATTCCTTTTTCCACTACTACTCTCTTAGCGCTCCAAATGTCCAGTGGCATTTTCTACAGAAAGAGTGTTCAGATCTGCTCAGTCAAAAGTATGGTTTAACTCTGTTAGCTGAATGCACAGATCAGAAAGAAGTTTCACCGAATGATTCTGTGTAGTTTATATTTGAAGACATTCCTTTTTCCACTATTACCCTCTTAGCGCTCCGAATCTCCACTTGCATTTTCTACAAAAAGAGTGTTTCATAACTGCTCAATCAAAAATATGTTTTATCTCTGTTAACTGAATTTACAGATCAGAAATAAGTTTCACAGAATGCATCTGTGTAGTTTTTACTTGAAGATATTCTTTTTCCCAATGTAGGCCTCTTAGCGCTTAGCATGTCCAATTGCATTTTCTACAGAAAGAGTGTTTCAGAACGGCTCAATCAAAAGTAAGGTTCAACTCTGTTAGTTGAATGCACAGAACAGAAAGAATTTTCACAGAATGCTACTGTGTAGTTTATATTTGAATATATTCCTTTTTCCACTATTACCCTCTTAGCGCTCCGAATGTCCACTTGCATTTTCTACAGAAAGAGTGTTCAGAACTGCGCAATCAAAAGTATGGTTTAACTCTGTTAGCTTAATGAACATATCAGAAATAAGTTTCACACAATGCTTCTGTGTAGTTTTTATTTGAAGATATTATTTTTCCCAATAGAGGCCTCTTAGCGCTCAGAATGTCCTATTGCAGTTTCTACAGAAAGAGTGTTTCAGAAAGGCTCAATCAAAAGAAAGGTTCAACTCTGTTAGTTGAATGCACAGAACAGAAAGTAGTTTCATACAATGCTTCTGTGTAGTTTATATTTGAACATATTCTTTTTTCCACTATTACCCACTTAGCGCTACGAATGTCCAGTTGCATTTTCTACAGACAGAGTGTTTCAAAACTGCTCAATCAAAAGTATGGTTTAACTCTGTTAGCTGAATGCTCAGATCAGAAAGAAGTTTCACAGAATGCTTCTGTGTAGTTTATATTTTAATATATTCCTTTTTCCACTACTACGCTCTTAGCGCTCCAAATGTCCAGTTGCATTTTCTACAGAAAGAGTGTTCAGATCTGCTCAATCAAAAGTATGGTTTAACTCTGTTAGCTGAATGCACAGATCAGAAAGAAGTTTCACAGAATGATTCTGTGTAGTTTATATTTGGAGACATTCCTTTTTCCACTATTACCCTCTTAGCGCTCCGAATCTCCACTTGCATTTCCTACACAAAGTGTGTTTCAGAACGGCTCAATCAAAACTAAGGTTCAACTCTTTTAGTTGAACAAACAGAACAGAAAGAAGTTTCACACAATTCTTCTGTGTAGTTTTTATTTGTAGACATTCTTTTTCCCAATATAGGCCTCTTAGCGCTCAGAATGTCCAATTGCAGTTTCTACAGGAAGAGTGTTTCAGAAAGGCTCAATCAACAGTAAGGTTCAACTCTGTTAGTTGAATGCACAGAACAGAAAGAAGTTTCATACAATGCTTCTGTGTAGTTTGTATTTGAACATATTCTTTTTTCCACTATTACCCACTTAGCGCTACGAATGTCCAGTTGCATTTTCTACAAACAGAGTGTTTCAAAACTGCTCAATCAAAAGTATGGTTTAACTCTGTTAGCTGAATGCTCAGATCAGAAAGAAGTTTCACAGAATGCTTCTGTGTAGATTATATTTGAATATATTCCTTTTTCCACTACTACTCTCTTAGCGCTCAAAATGTAGAGTTGCATTTTCTACAGAAAGAGTGTTCAGATCTGCTCAATCAAAAGTATGGTTTAACTCTGTTAGCTGAATGCTCAGATCAGAAAGAAATTTCACAGAATGATTCTGTGTTGTTTATATTTGGAGACATTCCTTTTTCCACTATTACCCTCTTAGCGCTCCGAATCTCCACTTGCATTTTCTACAGAAAGAGTGTTTCAGAACGGCTCAATCAAAACTAAGGTTCAACTCTTTTAGTTGAACAAACAGAACAGAAAGAAGTTTCACACAATTCTTCTGTGTAGTTTTTATTTGTAGACATTCTTTTTCCCAATATAGGCCTCTTAGCACTCAGAATGTCCAATTGCAGTTTCTACAGAAAGAGTGTTTCAGAACGGCTCAATCAAAAGTAAGGTTCAACTCTGTTAGTTGAATGCACAGAACAGAAAGAAGTTTCATACAATGCTTCTGTGTAGTTTATATTTGAACATATTCTTTTTTCCACTATTACCCACTTAGCGCTACGAATGTCCAGTTGCATTTTCTACAGACAGAGTGTTTCAAAACTGCTCAATCAAAAGTATGGTTTAACTCTGTTAGCTGAATGCTCAGATCAGAAAGAAGTTTCACAGAATGCTTCTGTGTAGTTTATATTTGAATATATTCCTTTTTCCACTACTACGCTCTTAGCGCTCCAAATGTCCAGTTGCATTTTCTACAGAAAGAGTGTTCAGATCTGCTCAATCAAAAGTATGGTTTAACTCTGTTAGCTGAATGCACAGATCAGAAAGAAGTTTCACCGAATGATTCTGTGTAGTTTATATTTGAAGACATTCCTTTTTCCACTATTACCCTCTTAGCGCTCCGAATCTCCACTTGCATTTTCTACAAAAAGAGTGTTTCATAACTGCTCAATCAAAAATATGTTTTATCTCTGTTAACTGAATTTACAGATCAGAAATAAGTTTCACAGAATGCATCTGTGTAGTTTTTATTTGAAGATATTCTTTTTCCCAATGTAGGCCTCTTAGCGCTTAGCATGTCCAATTGCAGTTTCTACAGAAAGAGTGTTTCAGAACGGCTCAATCAAAAGTAAGGTTCAACTCTGTTAGTTGAATGCACAGAACAGAAAGAATTTTCACAGAATTCTACTGTGTAGTTTATATTTGAATATATTCCTTTTTCCACTATTACCCTCTTAGCGCTCCGAATGTTCACTTGCATTTTCTACAGAAAGAGTGTTCAGATCTGCACAATCAAAAGTATGGTTTAACTCTGTTAGCTGAATGCACAGATCAGAAAGAAGTTTCACCGAATGATTCTGTGTAGTTTATATTTGAAGACATTCCTTTTTCCACTATTACCCTCTTAGCGCTCCGAATCTCCACTTGCATTTCCTACAGAAAGTGTGTTTCAGAACGGCTCAATCAAAACTAAGGTTCAACTCTTTTAGTTGAACAAACAGAACAGAAAGAAGTTTCACACAATTCTTCTGTGTAGTTTTTATTTGTAGACATTCTTTTTCCCAATATAGGCCTCTTAGCGCTCAGAATGTCCAATTGCAGTTTCTACAGAAAGAGTGTTTCAGAACGGCTCAATCAAAAGTAAGGTTCAACTCTGTTAGTTGAATGCACAGAACAGAAAGAAGTTTCATACAATGCTTCTGTGTAGTTTATATTTGAACATATTCCTTTTTCCACTATTACCCACTTAGCGCTACGAATGTCCAGTTGCATTCTCTACAGACAGAGTGTTTCAAAACTGGTCAATCAAAAGTGTGGTTTAACTCTGTTAGCTGAATGCTCAGATCAGAAAGAAGTTTCACAGAATGCTTCTGTGTAGTTTATATTTGAATATATTCCTTTTTCCACTACTACGCTCTTAGCGCTCCAAATGTCCAGTTGCATTTTCTACAGAAAGAGTGTTCAGAACTGCGCAATCAAAAGTATGGTTTAACTCTGTTAGCTTAATGAACATATCAGAAATAAGTTTCACACAATGCTTCTGTGTAGTTTTTATTTGAAGATATTATTTTTCCGAATAGAGGCCTCTTAGCGCTCAGAATGTCCAATTGCAGTTTCTACAGAAAGAGTGTTTCAGAAAGGCTCAATCAAAAGTAAGGTTCAACTCTGTTAGTTGAATGCACAGAACAGAAAGAAGTTTCATACACTGCTTCTGTGTAGTTTATATTTGAACATATTCTTTTTTCCACTATTACCCACTTAGCGCTACGAATGTCCAGTTGCATTTTCTACAGACAGAGTGTTTCAAAACTGCTCAATCAAAAGTATGGTTTAACTCTGTTAGCTGAATGCTCAGATCAGAAAGAAGTTTCACAGAATGCTTCTGTGTAGTTTATATTTGAATATATTCCTTTTTCCACTACTACTCTCTTAGCGCTCCAAATGTCCAGTGGCATTTTCTACAGAAAGAGTGTTCAGATCTGCTCAGTCAAAAGTATGGTTTAACTCTGTTAGCTGAATGCACAGATCAGAAAGAAGTTTCACCGAATGATTCTGTGTAGTTTATATTTGAAGACATTCCTTTTTCCACTATTACCCTCTTAGCGCTCCGAATCTCCACTTGCATTTTCTACAAAAAGAGTGTTTCATAACTGCTCAATCAAAAATATGTTTTATCTCTGTTAACTGAATTTACAGATCAGAAATAAGTTTCACAGAATGCATCTGTGTAGTTTTTACTTGAAGATATTCTTTTTCCCAATGTAGGCCTCTTAGCGCTTAGCATGTCCAATTGCAGTTTCTACAGAAAGAGTGTTTCAGAACGGCTCAATCAAAAGTAAGGTTCAACTCTGTTAGTTGAATGCACAGAACAGAAAGAATTTTCACAGAATGCTACTGTGTAGTTTATATTTGAATATATTCCTTTTTCCACTATTACCCTCTTAGCGCTCCGAATGTCCACTTGCATTTTCTACAGAAAGAGTGTTCAGAACTGCGCAATCAAAAGTATGGTTTAACTCTGTTAGCTTAATGAACATATCAGAAATAAGTTTCACAAAATGCTTCTGTGTAATTTTTATTTGAAGATATTATTTTTCCCAATAGAGGCCTCTTAGCGCTCAGAATGTCCAATTGCAGTTTCTACAGAAAGAGTGTTTCAGAAAGGCTCAATCAAAAGTAAGGTTCAACTCTGTTAGTTGAATGCACAGAACAGAAAGAAGTTTCATACAATGCTTCTGTGTAGTTTATATTTGAACATATTCTTTTTTCCACTATTACCCACTTAGCGCTACGAATGTCCAGTTGCATTTTCTACAGACAGAGTGTTTCAAAACTGCTCAATCAAAAGTATGGTTTAACTCTGTTAGCTGAATGCTCAGATCAGAAAGAAGTTTCACAGAATGCTTCTGTGTAGTTTATATTTGAATATATTCCTTTTTCCACTACTACTCTCTTAGCGCTCCAAATGTCCAGTTGCATTTTCTACAGAAAGAGTGTTCAGATCTGCTCAATCAAAAGTATGGTTTAACTCTGTTAGCTGAATGCACAGATCAGAAAGAAGTTTCACAGAATGATTCTGTGTAGTTTATATTTGGAGACATTCCTTTTTCCACTATTAACCTCTTAGCGCTCCGAATCTCCACTTGCATTTTCTACAGAAAGAGTGTTTCAGAACGGCTCAATCAAAACTAAGGTTCAGCTCTTTTAGTTGAACAAACAGAACAGAAAGAAGTTTCACACAATTCTTCTGTGTAGTTTTTATTTGTAGACATTCTTTTTCCCAATATAGGCCTCTTAGCGCTCAGAATGTCCAATTGCAGTTTCTACAGAAAGAGTGTTTCAGAACGGCTCAATCAAAAGTAAGGTTCAACTCTGTTAGTTGAATGCACAGAACAGAAAGAAGTTTCATACAATGCTTCTGTGTAGTTTATATTTGAACATATTCTTTTTTCCACTATTACCCACTTAGCGCTACGAATGTCCAGTTGCATTTTCTACAGACAGAGTGTTTCAAAACTGCTCGATCAAAAGTATGGTTTAACTCTGTTAGCTGAATGCTCAGATCAGAAAGAAGTTTCACAGAATGCTTCTGTGTAGTTTATATTTGAATATATTCCTTTTTCCACTACTACGCTCTTAGCGCTCCAAATGTCCAGTTGCATTTTCTACAGAAAGAGTGTTCAGATCTGCTCAATCAAAAGTATGGTTTAACTCTGTTAGCTGAATGCACAGATCAGAAAGATGTTTCACCGAATGATTCTGTGTAGTTTATATTTGAAGACATTCCTTTTTCCACTATTACCCTCTTAGCGCTCCGAATCTCCACTTGCATTTTCTACAAAAAGAGTGTTTCATAACTGCTCAATCAAAAATATGTTTTATCTCTGTTAACTGAATTTACAGATCAGAAATAAGTTTCACAGAATGCATCTGTGTAGTTTTTATTTGAAGATATTCTTTTTCCCAATGTAGGCCTCTTAGCGCTTAGCATGTCCAATTGCAGTTTCTACAGAAAGAGTGTTTCAGAACGGCTCAATCAATAGTAAGGTTCAACTCTGTTAGTTGAATGCACAGAACAGAAAGAATTTTCACAGAATGCTACTGTGTAGTTTATATTTGAATATATTCCTTTTTCCACTATTACCCTCTTAGCGCTCCGAATGTCCACTTGCATTTTCTACAGAAAGAGTGTTCAGAACTGCGCAATCAAAAGTATGTTTTAACTCTGTTAGCTTAATGAACATATCAGAAATAAGTTTCACACAATGCTTCTGTGTAGTTTTTATTTGAAGATATTATTTTTCCCAATAGAGGCCTCTTAGCGCTCAGAATGTCCAATTGCAGTTTCTACAGAAAGAGTGTTTCAGAAAGGCTCAATCAAAAGTAAGGTTCAACTCTGTTAGTTGAATGCACAGAACAGAAAGTAGTTTCATACAATGCTTCTGTGTAGTTTATATTTGAACATATTCTTTTTTCCACTATTACCCACTTAGCGCTACGAATGTCCAGTTGCATTTTCTACAAACAGAGTGTTTCAAAACTGCTCAATCAAAAGTATGGTTTAACTCTGTTAGCTGAATGCTCAGATCAGAAAGAAGTTTCACAGAATGCTTCTGTGTAGATTATATTTGAATATATTCCTTTTTCCACTACTACTCTCTTAGCGCTCAAAATGTAGAGTTGCATTTTCTACACAAAGAGTGTTCAGATCTGCTCAATCAAAAGTATGGTTTAACTCTGTTAGCTGAATGCTCAGATCAGAAAGAAATTTCACAGAATGATTCTGTGTAGTTTATATTTGGAGACATTCCTTTTTCCACTATTACCCTCTTAGCGCTCCGAATCTCCACTTGCATTTTCTACAGAAAGAGTGTTTCAGAACGGCTCAATCAAAAGTAAGGTTCAACTCTTTTAGTTGAACAAACAGAACAGAAAGAAGTTTCACACAATTCTTCTGTGTAGTTTTTATTTGTAGACATTCTTTTTCCCAATATAGGCCTCTTAGCACTCAGAATGTCCAATTGCAGTTTCTACAGAAAGAGTGTTTCAGAACGGCTCAATCAAAAGTAAGGTTCAACTCTGTTAGTTGAATGCACAGAACAGAAAGAAGTTTCATACAATGCTTCTGTGTAGTTTATATTTGAACATATTCTTTTTTCCACTATTACCCACTTAGCGCTACGAATGTCCACTTGCATTTTCTACAGACAGAGTGTTTCAAAACTGCTCAATCAAAAGTATGGTTTAACTCTGTTAGCTGAATGCTCAGATCAGAAAGAAGTTTCACAGAATGCTTCTGTGTAGTTTATATTTGAATATATTCCTTTTTCCACTACTACGCTCTTAGCGCTCCAAATGTCCAGTTGCATTTTCTACAGAAAGAGTGTTCAGATCTGCTCAATCAAAAGTATGGTTTAACTCTGTTAGCTGAATGCACAGATCAGAAAGAAGTTTCACCGAATGATTCTGTGTAGTTTATATTTGAAGACATTCCTTTTTCCACTATTACCCTCTTAGCGCTCCGAATCTCCACTTGCATTTTCTACAAAAAGAGTGTTTCATAACTGCTCAATCAAAAATATGTTTTATCTCTGTTAACTGAATTTACAGATCAGAAATAAGTTTCACAGAATGCATCTGTGTAGTTTTTATTTGAAGATATTCTTTTTCCCAATGTAGGCCTCTTAGCGCTTAGCATGTCCAATTGCAGTTTCTACAGAAAGAGTGTTTCAGAACGGCTCAATCAAAAGTAAGGTTCAACTCTGTTATTTGAATGCACAGAACAGAAAGGATTTTCACAGAATGCTACTGTGTAGTTTATATTTGAATATATTCCTTTTTCCACTATTACCCTCTTAGCGCTCCGAATGTCCACTTGCATTTTCTACAGAAAGAGTGTTCAGAACTGCGCAATCAAAAGTATGGTTTAACTCTGTTAGCTTAATGAACATATCAGAAATAAGTTTCACACAATTCTTCTGTGTAGTTTTTATTTGTAGACATTCTTTTTCCCAATATAGGCCTCTTAGCGCTCAGAATGTCCAATTGCAGTTTCTACAGAAAGAGTGTTTCAGAACGGCTCAATCAAAAGTAAGGTTCAACTCTGTTAGTTGAATGCACAGAACAGAAAGAAGTTTCATACAATGCTTCTGTGTAGTTTATATTTGAACATATTTTTTTTCCACTATTACCCACTTAGCGCTACGAATGTCCAGTTGCATTTTCTACAGACAGAGTGTTTCAAAACTGCTCAATCAAAAGTATGGTTTAACTCTGTTAGCTGAATGCTCAGATCAGAAAGAAGTTTCACAGAATGCTTCTGTGTAGTTTATATTTGAATATATTCCTTTTTCCACTACTACGCTCTTAGCGCTCCAAATGTCCAGTTGCATTTTCTACAGAAAGAGTGTTCAGATCTGCTCAATCAAAAGTATGGTTTAACTCTGTTAGCTGAATGCACAGATCAGAAAGAAGTTTCACCGAATGATTCTGTGTAGTTTATATTTGAAGACATTCCTTTTTCCACTATTACCCTCTTACCGCTCCGAATCTCCACTTGCATTTTCTACAAAAAGATTGTTTCATAACTGCTCAATCAAAAATATGTTTTATCTCTGTTAACTGAATTTACAGATCAGAAATAAGTTTCACAGAATGCATCTGTGTAGTTTTTATTTGAAGATATTCTTTTTCCCAATGTAGGCCTCTTAGCGCTTAGCATGTCCAATTGCAGTTTCTACAGAAAGAGTGTTTCAGAACGGCTCAATCAAAAGTAAGGTTCAACTCTGTTAGTTGAATGCACAGAACAGAAAGAATTTTCACAGAATGCTACTGTGTAGTTTATATTTGAATATATTCCTTTTTCCACTATTACCCTCTTAGCGCTCCGAATGTCCACTTGCATTTTCTACAGAAAGAGTGTTCAGAACTGCGCAATCAAAAGTATGGTTTAACTCTGTTAGCTTAATGAACATATCAGAAATAAGTTTCACACAATGCTTCTGTGTAGTTTTTATTTGAAGATATTTTTTTTCCCAATATAGGCCTCTTAGTGCTCAGAATGTCCAATAGCAGTTTCTACAGAAAGAGTGTTTCAGAAAGGCTCAATCAAAAGTAAGGTTCAACTCTGTTAGTTGAATGCACAGAACAGAAAGAAGTTTCATACAATGCTTCTGTGTAGTTTATATTTGAACATATTTTTTTCCACTATTACCCACTTAGCGCTACGAATGTCCAGTTGCATTTTCTACAGACAGAGTGTTTCAAAACTGCTCAATCAAAAGAATGGTTTAACTCTGTTAGCTGAATGCTCAGATCAGAAAGAAGTTTCACAGAATGCTTCTGTGTAGTTTATATTTGAATATATTCCTTTTTCCACTACTACGCTCTTAGCGCTCCAAATGTCCAGTTGCATTTTCTACAGAAAGAGTGTTCAGATCTGCTCAATCAAAAGTATGGTTTAACTCTGTTAGCTGAATGCACAGATCAGAAAGAAGTTTCACCGAATGATTCTGTGTAGTTTATATTTGAAGACATTCCTTTTTCCACTATTACCCTCTTAGCGCTCCGAATCTCCACTTGCATTTTCTACAAAAAGAGTGTTTCATAACTGCTCAATCAAAAATATGTTTTATCTCTGTTAACTGAATTTACAGATCAGAAATAAGTTTCACAGAATGCATCTGTGTAGTTTTTATTTGAAGATATTCTTTTTCCCAATGTAGGCCTCTTAGCGCTTAGCATGTCCAATTGCAGTTTCTACAGAAAGAGTGTTTCAGAACGGCTCAATCAATAGTAAGGTTCAACTCTGTTAGTTGAATGCACAGAACAGAAAGAATTTTCACAGAATGCTACTGTGTAGTTTATATTTGAATATATTCCTTTTTCCACTATTACCCTCTTAGCGCTCCGAATGTCCACTTGCATTTTCTACAGAAAGAGTGTTCAGAACTGCGCAATCAAAAGTATGGTTTAACTCTGTTAGCTTAATGAACATATCAGAAATAAGTTTCACACAATGCTTCTGTGTAGTTTTTATTTGAAGATATTATTTTTCCCAATAGAGGCCTCTTAGCGCTCAGAATGTCCAATTGCAGTTTCTACAGAAAGAGTGTTTCAGAAAGGCTCAATCAAAAGTAAGGTTCAACTCTGTTAGTTGAATGCACAGAACAGAAAGTAGTTTCATACAATGCTTCTGTGTAGTTTATATTTGAACATATTCTTTTTTCCACTATTACCCACTTAGCGCTACGAATGTCCAGTTGCATTTTCTACAGACAGAGTGTTTCAAAACTGCTCAATCAAAAGTATGGTTTAACTCTGTTAGCTGAATGCTCAGATCAGAAAGAAGTTTCACAGAATGCTTCTGTGTAGTTTATATTTGAATATATTCCTTTTTCCACTACTACGCTCTTAGCGCTCCAAATGTCCAGTTGCATTTTCTACAGAAAGAGTGTTCAGATCTGCTCAATCAAAAGTATGGTTTAACTCTGTTAGCTGAATGCACAGAACAGAAAGAAGTTTCACAGAATGATTCTGTGTAGTTTATATTTGGAGACATTCCTTTTTCCACTATTACCCTCTTAGCGCTCCGAATCTCCACTTGCATTTCCTACAGAAAGTGTGTTTCAGAACGGCTCAATCAAAACTAAGGTTCAACTCTTTTAGTTGAACAAACAGAACAGAAAGAAGTTTCACACAATTCTTCTGTGTAGTTTTTATTTGTAGACATTCTTTTTCCCAATATAGGCCTCTTAGCGCTCAGAATGTCCAATTGCAGTTTCTACAGAAAGAGTGTTTCAGAACGGCTCAATCAAAAGTAAGGTTCAACTCTGTTAGTTGAATGCACAGAACAGAAAGAAGTTTCATACAATGCTTCTGTGTAGTTTATATTTGAACATATTCCTTTTTCCACTATTACCCACTTAGCGCTACGAATGTCCAGTTGCATTCTCTACAGACAGAGTGTTTCAAAACTGGTCAATCAAAAGTGTGGTTTAACTCTGTTAGCTGAATGCTCAGATCAGAAAGAAGTTTCACAGAATGCTTCTGTGTAGTTTATATTTGAATATATTGCTTTTTCCACTACTACGCTCTTAGCGCTCCAAATGTCCAGTTGCATTTTCTACAGAAAGAGTGTTCAGATCTGCTCAATCAAAAGTATGGTTTAACTCTGTTAGCTGAATGCACAGATCAGAAAGAAGTTTCACCGAATGATTCTGTGTAGTTTATATTTGAAGACATTCCTTTTTCCACTATTACCCTCTTAGCGCTCCGAATCTCCACTTGCATTTTCTACAAAAAGAGTGTTTCATAACTGCTCAATCAAAAATATATTTTATCTCTGTTAACTGAATTTACAGATCAGAAATAAGTTTCACAGAATGCATCTGTGTAGTTTTTATTTGAAGATATTCTTTTTCCCAATGTAGGCCTCTTAGCGCTTAGCATGTCCAATTGCAGTTTCTACAGAAAGAGTGTTTCAGAACGGCTCAATCAAAAGTAAGGTTCAACTCTGTTAGTTGAATGCACAGAACAGAAAGAATTTTCACAGAATGCTACTGTGTAGTTTATATTTGAATATATTCCTTTTTCCACTATTACCCTCTTAGCGCTCCGAAAGTCCACTTGCATTTTCTACAGAAAGAGTGTTCAGAACTGCGCAATCAAAAGTATGGTTTAACTCTGTTAGCTTAATGAACATATCAGAAATAAGTTTCACACGATGCTTCTGTGTAGTTTTTATTTGAAGATATTATTTTTCCCAATATAGGCCTCTTAGCGCTCAGAATGTCCAATTGCAGTTTCTACAGAAAGAGTGTTTCAGAAAGGCTCAATCAACATTAAGGTTCAACTCTGTTAGTTGAATGCACAGAACAGAAAGAAGTTTCATACAATGCTTCTGTGTAGTTCATATTTGAACATATTCTTTTTTCCACTATTACCCACTTAGCGCTACGAATGTCCAGTTGCATTTTCTACAGACAGAGTGTTTCAAAACTGCTCAATCAAAAGTATGGTTTAACTCTGTTAGCTGAATGCTCAGATCAGAAAGAAGTTTCACAGAATGCTTCTGTGTAGTTTATATTTGAATATATTCCTTTTTCCACTACTACTCTCTTAGCGCTCCAAATGTCCAGTTGCATTTTCTACAGAAAGAGTGTTCAGATCTGCTCAATCAAAAGTATGGTTTAACTCTGTTAGCTGAATGCACAGATCAGAAATAAGTTTCACAGAATGATTCTGTGTAGTTTATATTTGGAGGCATTCCTTTTTCCACTATTACCCTCTTAGCGCTCCGAATCTCCACTTGCATTTTCTACAGAAAGTGTGTTTCAGAACGGCTCAATCAAAACTAAGGTTCAACTCTTTTAGTTGAACAAACAGAACAGAAACAAGTTTCACACAACTCTTCTGTGTAGTTTTTATTTGTAGACATTCTTTTTCCCAATATAGGCCTCTTAGCGTTCAGAATGTCCAACTGCAGTTTCTACAGAAAGAGAGTTTCAGAACGGCTCAATCAAAAGTAAGGTTCAACTCTGTTAGTTGAATGCACAGAACAGAAAGAAGTTTCATACAATGCTTCTGTGTAGTTTATATTTGAACATATTCTTTTTTCCACTATTACCCACTTAGCGCTACGAATGTCCAGTTGCATTTTCTACAGACAGAGTGTTTCAAAACTGCTCAATCAAAAGTATGGTTTAACTCTGTTAGCTGAATGCTCAGATCAGAAAGAAGTTTCACAGAATGCTTCTGTGTAGTTTATATTTGAATATATTCCTTTTTCCACTACTACGCTCTTAGCGCTCCAAATGTCCAGTTGCATTTTCTACAGAAAGAGTGTTCAGATCTGCTCAATCAAAAGTATGGTTTAACTCTGTTAGCTGAATGCACAGATCAGAAAGAAGTTTCACCGAATGATTCTGTGTAGTTTATATTTGAAGACATTCCTTTTTCCACTATTACCCTCTTAGCGCTCCGAATCTCCACTTGCATTTTCTACAAAAAGAGTGTTTCATAACTGCTCAATCAAAAATATGTTTTATCTCTGTTAACTGAATTTACAGATCAGAAATAAGTTTCACAGAATGCATCTGTGTAGTTTTTATTTGAAGATATTCTTTTTCCCAATGTAGGCCTCTTAGCGCTTAGCATGTCCAATTGCAGTTTCTACAGAAAGAGTGTTTCAGAACGGCTCAATCAAAAGTAAGGTTCAACTCTGTTAGTTGAATGCACAGAACAGAAAGAATTTTCACAGAATGCTACTGTGTAGTTTATATTTGAATATATTCCTTTTTCCACTATTACCCTCTTAGCGCTCCGAATGTCCACTTGCATTTTCTACAGAAAGAGTGTTCAGAACTGCGCAATCAAAAGTATGGTTTAACTCTGTTAGCTTAATGAACATATCAGAAATAAGTTTCACACAATGCTTCTGTGTAGTTTTTATTTGAAGATATTATTTTTCCCAATAGAGGCCTCTTAGCGCTCAGAATGTCCAATTGCAGTTTCTACAGAAAGAGTGTTTCAGAACGGCTCAATCAAAAGTAAGGTTCAACTCTGTTAGTTGAATGCACAGAACAGAAAGAAGTTTCATACAATGCTTCTGTGTAGTTTATATTTGAACATATTCTTTTTTCCACTATTACCCACTTAGCGCTACGAATGTCCAGTTGCATTTTCTACAGACAGAGTGTTTCAAAACTGCTCAATCAAAAGTATGGTTTAACTCTGTTAGCTGAATGCTCAGATCAGAAAGAAGTTTCACAGAAAGCTTCTGTGTAGTTTATATTTGAATATATTCCTTTTTCCACTACTACGCTCTTAGCGCTCCAAATGTCCAGTTGCATTTTCTACAGAAAGAGTGTTCAGATCTGCTCAATCAAAAGTATGGTTAACTCTGTTAGCTGAATGCACAGATCAGAAAGAAGTTTCACTGAATGATTCCGTGTAGTTTATATTTGAAGACATTCCTTTTTTCACTATTACCCTCTTAGCGCTCCGAATCTCCACTTGCATTTACTACAAAAAGTGTGTTTCATAACTGCTCATTCAAAAATATGTTTTATCTCTGTTAACTGAATTTACAGATCAGAAATAAGTTTCACAGAATGCATCTGTGTAGTTTTTATTTGAAGATATTCTTTTTCCCAATGTAGGCCTCTTAGCGCTTAGCATGTCCAATTGCAGTTTCTACAGAAAGAGTGTTTCAGAACGGCTCAATCAAAAGTAAGGTTCAACTCTGTTAGTTGAATGCACAGAACAGAAAGAATTTTCACAGAATGCTAATGTGTAGTTTATATTTGAATATATTCCTTTTTCCACTATTACCCTCTTAGCGCTCCGAATGTCCACTTGCATTTTCTACAGAAAGAGTGTTCAGAACTGCGCAATCAAAAGTATGGTTTAACTCTGTTAGCTTAATGAACATATCAGAAATAAGTTTCACACAATGCTTCTGTGTAGTTTTTATTTGAAGATATTATTTTTCCCAATAGAGGCCTCTTAGCGCTCAGAATGTCCAATTGCAGTTTCTACAGAAAGAGTGTTTCAGAAAGGCTCAATCAAAAGTAAGTTCAACTCTGTTAGTTGAATGCACAGAACAGAAAAAATTTCATACAATGCTTCTGTGTAGTTTATATTTGAACATATTCTTTTTTCCACTATTACCCACTTAGCGCTACGAATGTGCAGTTGCATTTTCTACAGACAGAGTGTTTCAAAACTGCTCAATCAAAAGTATGGTTTAACTCTGTTAGCTGAATGCTCAGATCAGAAAGAAGTTTCACAGAATGCTTCTGTGTAGTTTATATTTGAATATATTCCTTTCTCCACTACTACTCTCTTAGCGCTCCAAATGTCCAGTTGCATTTTCTACAGAAAGAGTGTTCAGATCTGCTCAATCAAAAGTATGGTTTAACTCTGTTAGCTGAATGCACGGATCAGAAAGAAGTTTCACAGAATGATTCTGTGTAGTTTATACTTGGAGACATTCCATTTTCCACTATTACCCTCTTAGCGCTCCGAATCTCCACTTGCATTTTCTACAGAAAGAGTGTTTCAGAACGGCTCAATCAAAACTAAGGTTCAACTCTTTTAGTTGAACAAACAGAACAGAAAGAAGTTTCACACAATTCTTCTGTGTAGTTTTTATTTGTAGACATTCATTTTCCCAATATAGGCCTCTTAGCGCTCAGAATGTCCAATTGCAGTTTCTACAGAAAGAGTGTTTCAGAACGGCTCAATCAAAAGTAAGGTTCAACTCTGTTAGTTGAATGCACAGAACAGAAAGAAGTTTCATACAATGCTTCTGTGTAGTTTATATTTGAACATATTCTTTTTTCCACTATTACCCACTTAGCGCTACGATTGTCCAGTTGCATTTTCTACAGACAGAGTGTTTCAAAACTGCTCAATCAAAAGTATGGTTTAACTCTGTTAGCTGAATGCTCAGATCAGAAAGAAGTTTCACAGAATGCTTCTGTGTAGTTTATATTTGAATATATTCCTTTTTCCACTACTACGCTCTTAGCGCTCGAAATGTCCACTTGCATTTTCTACAGAAAGAGTGTTCAGATCTGCTCAATCAAAAGTATGGTTTAACTCTGTTAGCTGAATGCACAGATCAGAAAGAATTTTCACCGAATGATTCTGTGTAGTTTATATTTGATGACATTCCTTTTTCCACTATTACCCTCTTAGCGCTCGGAATCTCCACTTCCATTTTCTTCAAAAAGAGTGTTTCATAACTGCTCAATCAAAAATATGTTTTATCTCTGTTAACTGAATTTACAGATCAGAAATAAGTTTCACAGAATGCATCTGTGTAGTTTTTATTTGAAGATATTCTTTTTCCCAATGTAGGCCTCTTAGCGCTTAGCATGTCCAATTGCAGTTTCTACAGAAAGAGTGTTTCAGAACGGCTCAATCAAAAGTAAGGTTCAACTCTGTTAGTTGAATGCACAGAACAGAAAGAATTTTCACAGAATGCTACTGTGTAGTTTATATTTGAATATATTCCTTTTTCCACTATTACCCTCTTAGCGCTCCGAATGTCCACTTGAATTTTCTACAGAAAGAGTGTTCAGAACTGTGCAATCAAAAGTATGGTTTAACTCTGTTAGCTTAATGAACATATCAGAAATAAGTTTCACACAATGCTTCTGTGTAGTTTTTATTTGAAGATATTATTTTTCCCAATAGAGTCCTCTTAGCGCTCAGAATGTCCAATTGCAGTTTCTACAGAAAGAGTGTTTCAGAACGGCTCAATCAAAAGTAAGGTTCAACTCTGTTAGTTGAATGCACAGAACAGAAAGAAGTTTCATACAATGCTTCTGTGTAGTTTATATTTGAACATATTCTTTTTTCCACTATTACCCACTTAGCGCTACGAATGTCCAGTTGCATTTTCTACAGACAGAGTGTTTCAAAACTGCTCAATCAAAAGTATGGTTTAACTCTGTTAGCTGAATGCTCAGATCAGAAAGAAGTTTCACAGAATGCTTCTGTGTAGTTTATATTTGAATATATTCCTTTTTCCACTACTACGCTCTTAGCGCTCCAAATGTCCAGTTGCATTTTCTAGAGAAAGAGTGTTCAGATCTGCTCAATCAAAAGTATGGTTTAACTCTGTTAGCTGAATGCACGGATCAGAAAGAAGTTTCACAGAATGATTCTGTGTAGTTTATATTTGGAGACATTCCTTTTTCCACTATTACCCTCTTAGCGCTCCGAAACTCCACTTGCATTTTCTACAGAAAGAGTGTTTCAGAACGGCTCAATCAAAACTAAGGTTCAACTCTTTTAGTTGAACAAACAGAAGAGAAAGAAGTTTCACACAATTCTTCTGTGTAGTTTTTATTTGTAGACATTCTTTTTCCCAATATAGGCCTCTTAGCGCTCAGAATGTCCAATTGCAGTTTCTACAGAAAGAGTGTTTCAGAACGGCTCAATCAAAAGTAAGGTTCAACTCTGTTAGTTGAATGCACAGAACAGAAAGAAGTTTCATACAATGCTTCTGTGTAGTTTATATTTGAACATATTCTTTTTTCCACTATTACCCACTTAGCGCTCCGAATGTCCAGTTGCATTTCCTACAGACAGAGTGTTTCAAAACTGCTCAATGAAAAGTATGGTTTAACTCTGTTAGCTGAATGCTCAGATCAGAAAGAAGTTTCACAGAATGCTTCTGTGTAGTTTATATTTGAATATATTCCTTTTTCCACTACTACGCACTTAGCGCTCCAAATGTCCAGTTGCATTTTCTACAGAAAGAGTGTTCAGATCTGCTCAATCAAAAGTATGGTTTAACTCTGTTAGCTGAATGCACAGATCAGAAAGAAGTTTCACCGAATGATTCTGTGTAGTTTATATTTGAAGACATTCCTTTTTCCACTATTACCCACTTAGCGCTCCGAATCTCCACTTGCATTTTCTACAAAAAGTGTGTTTCATAACTGCTCAATCAAAAATATCTTTTATCTCTGTTAACTGAATTTACAGATCAGAAATAAGTTTCACAGAATGCATCTGTGTAGTTTTTATTTGAAGATATTCTTCTTCCCAATGTAGGCCTCTTAGCGCTTAGCATGTCCAATTGCAGTTTCTACAGAAAGAGTGTTTCAGAACGGCTCAATCAAAAGTAAGGTTCAACTCTGTTAGTTGAATGCACAGAACAGAAAGAATTTTCACAGAATGCTACTGTGTAGTTTATATTTGAATATATTCCTTTTTCCACTATTACCCTCTTAGCGCTCCGAATGTCCACTTGCATTTTCTACAGAAAGAGTGTTCAGAACTGCGCAATCAAAAGTATGGTTTAACTCTGTTAGCTTAATGAACATATCAGAAATAAGTTTCACACAATGCTTCTGTGTAGTTTTTATTTGAAGATATTATTTTTCCCAATAGAGGCCTCTTAGCGCTCAGAATGTCCAATTGCAGTTTCTACAGAAAGAGTGTTTCAGAAAGGCTCAATCAAAAGTAAGGTTCAACTCTGTTAGTTGAATGCACAGAACAGAAAGAAGTTTCATACAATGCTTCTGTGTAGTTTATATTTGAACATATTCTTTTTTCCAATATTACCCACTTAGCGCTACGAATGTCCAGTTGCATTTTCTACAGACAGAGTGTTTCAAAACTGCTCAATCAAAAGTATGGTTTAACTCTGTTAGCTGAATGCTCAGATCAGAAAGAAGTTTCACAGAATGCTTCTGTGTAGTTTATATTTGAATATATTCCTTTCTCCACTACTACTCTCTTAGCGCTCCAAATGTCCAGTTGCATTTTCTACAGAAAGAGTGTTCAGATCTGCTCAATCAAAAGTATGGTTTAACTCTGTTAGCTGAATGCACGGATCAGAAAGAAGTTTCACAGAATGATTCTGTGTAGTTTATATTTGGAGACATTCCTTTTTCCACTATTACCCTCTTAGCGCTCCGAATCTCCACTTGCATTTTCTACAGAAAGAGTGTTTCAGAACGGCTCAATCAAAAGTAAGGTTCAACTCTTTTAGTTGAACAAACAGAACAGAAAGAAGTTTCACACAATTCTTCTGTGTAGTTTTTATTTGTAGACATTCTTTTTCCCAATATAGGCCTCTTAGCGCTCAGAATGTCCAATTGCAGTTTCTACAGAAAGAGTGTTTCAGAACGGCTCAATCAAAAGTAAGGTTCAACTCTGTTAGTTGAATGCACAGAACAGAAAGAAGTTTCATACAATGCTTCTGTGTAGTTTATATTTGAACATATTCTTTTTTCCACTATTACCCACTTAGCGCTACGAATGTCCACTTGCATTTTCTACAGAAAGAGTGTTCAGAACTGCGCAATCAAAAGTATGGTTTAACTCTGTTAGCTTAATGAACATATCAGAAATAAGTTTCACACAATGCTTCTGTGTAGTTTTTATTTGAAGATATTTTTTTTCCCAATATAGGCCTCTTAGTGCTCAGAATGTCCAATAGCAGTTTCTACAGAAAGAGTGTTTCAGAAAGGCTCAATCAAAAGTAAGGTTCAACTCTGTTAGTTGAATGCACAGAACAGAAAGAAGTTTCATACAATGCTTCTGTGTAGTTTATATTTGAACATATTTTTTTCCACTATTACCCACTTAGCGCTACGAATGTCCAGTTGCATTTTCTACAGACAGAGTGTTTCAAAACTGCTCAATCAAAAGAATGGTTTAACTCTGTTAGCTGAATGCTCAGATCAGAAAGAAGTTTCACAGAATGCTTCTGTGTAGTTTATATTTGAATATATTCCTTTTTCCACTACTACGCTCTTAGCGCTCCAAATGTCCAGTTGCATTTTCTACAGAAAGAGTGTTCAGATCTGCTCAATCAAAAGTATGGTTTAACTCTGTTAGCTGAATGCACAGATCAGAAAGAAGTTTCACCGAATGATTCTGTGTAGTTTATATTTGAAGACATTCCTTTTTCCACTATTACCCTCTTAGCGCTCCGAATCTCCACTTGCATTTTCTACAAAAAGAGTGTTTCATAACTGCTCAATCAAAAATATGTTTTATCTCTGTTAACTGAATTTACAGATCAGAAATAAGTTTCACAGAATGCATCTGTGTAGTTTTTATTTGAAGATATTCTTTTTCCCAATGTAGGCCTCTTAGCGCTTAGCATGTCCAATTGCAGTTTCTACAGAAAGAGTGTTTCAGAACGGCTCAATCAATAGTAAGGTTCAACTCTGTTAGTTGAATGCACAGAACAGAAAGAATTTTCACAGAATGCTACTGTGTAGTTTATATTTGAATATATTCCTTTTTCCACTATTACCCTCTTAGCGCTCCGAATGTCCACTTGCATTTTCTACAGAAAGAGTGTTCAGAACTGCGCAATCAAAAGTATGGTTTAACTCTGTTAGCTTAATGAACATATCAGAAATAAGTTTCACACAATGCTTCTGTGTAGTTTTTATTTGAAGATATTATTTTTCCCAATAGAGGCCTCTTAGCGCTCAGAATGTCCAATTGCAGTTTCTACAGAAAGAGTGTTTCAGAAAGGCTCAATCAAAAGTAAGGTTCAACTCTGTTAGTTGAATGCACAGAACAGAAAGTAGTTTCATACAATGCTTCTGTGTAGTTTATATTTGAACATATTCTTTTTTCCACTATTACCCACTTAGCGCTACGAATGTCCAGTTGCATTTTCTACAGACAGAGTGTTTCAAAACTGCTCAATCAAAAGTATGGTTTAACTCTGTTAGCTGAATGCTCAGATCAGAAAGAAGTTTCACAGAATGCTTCTGTGTAGTTTATATTTGAATATATTCCTTTTTCCACTACTACGCTCTTAGCGCTCCAAATGTCCAGTTGCATTTTCTACAGAAAGAGTGTTCAGATCTGCTCAATCAAAAGTATGGTTTAACTCTGTTAGCTGAATGCACAGAACAGAAAGAAGTTTCACAGAATGATTCTGTGTAGTTTATATTTGGAGACATTCCTTTTTCCACTATTACCCTCTTAGCGCTCCGAATCTCCACTTGCATTTCCTACAGAAAGTGTGTTTCAGAACGGCTCAATCAAAACTAAGGTTCAACTCTTTTAGTTGAACAAACAGAACAGAAAGAAGTTTCACACAATTCTTCTGTGTAGTTTTTATTTGTAGACATTCTTTTTCCCAATATAGGCCTCTTAGCGCTCAGAATGTCCAATTGCAGTTTCTACAGAAAGAGTGTTTCAGAACGGCTCAATCAAAAGTAAGGTTCAACTCTGTTAGTTGAATGCACAGAACAGAAAGAAGTTTCATACAATGCTTCTGTGTAGTTTATATTTGAACATATTCCTTTTTCCACTATTACCCACTTAGCGCTACGAATGTCCAGTTGCATTCTCTACAGACAGAGTGTTTCAAAACTGGTCAATCAAAAGTGTGGTTTAACTCTGTTAGCTGAATGCTCAGATCAGAAAGAAGTTTCACAGAATGCTTCTGTGTAGTTTATATTTGAATATATTGCTTTTTCCACTACTACGCTCTTAGCGCTCCAAATGTCCAGTTGCATTTTCTACAGAAAGAGTGTTCAGATCTGCTCAATCAAAAGTATGGTTTAACTCTGTTAGCTGAATGCACAGATCAGAAAGAAGTTTCACCGAATGATTCTGTGTAGTTTATATTTGAAGACATTCCTTTTTCCACTATTACCCTCTTAGCGCTCCGAATCTCCACTTGCATTTTCTACAAAAAGAGTGTTTCATAACTGCTCAATCAAAAATATATTTTATCTCTGTTAACTGAATTTACAGATCAGAAATAAGTTTCACAGAATGCATCTGTGTAGTTTTTATTTGAAGATATTCTTTTTCCCAATGTAGGCCTCTTAGCGCTTAGCATGTCCAATTGCAGTTTCTACAGAAAGAGTGTTTCAGAACGGCTCAATCAAAAGTAAGGTTCAACTCTGTTAGTTGAATGCACAGAACAGAAAGAATTTTCACAGAATGCTACTGTGTAGTTTATATTTGAATATATTCCTTTTTCCACTATTACCCTCTTAGCGCTCCGAAAGTCCACTTGCATTTTCTACAGAAAGAGTGTTCAGAACTGCGCAATCAAAAGTATGGTTTAACTCTGTTAGCTTAATGAACATATCAGAAATAAGTTTCACACGATGCTTCTGTGTAGTTTTTATTTGAAGATATTATTTTTCCCAATATAGGCCTCTTAGCGCTCAGAATGTCCAATTGCAGTTTCTACAGAAAGAGTGTTTCAGAAAGGCTCAATCAACATTAAGGTTCAACTCTGTTAGTTGAATGCACAGAACAGAAAGAAGTTTCATACAATGCTTCTGTGTAGTTCATATTTGAACATATTCTTTTTTCCACTATTACCCACTTAGCGCTACGAATGTCCAGTTGCATTTTCTACAGACAGAGTGTTTCAAAACTGCTCAATCAAAAGTATGGTTTAACTCTGTTAGCTGAATGCTCAGATCAGAAAGAAGTTTCACAGAATGCTTCTGTGTAGTTTATATTTGAATATATTCCTTTTTCCACTACTACTCTCTTAGCGCTCCAAATGTCCAGTTGCATTTTCTACAGAAAGAGTGTTCAGATCTGCTCAATCAAAAGTATGGTTTAACTCTGTTAGCTGAATGCACAGATCAGAAATAAGTTTCACAGAATGATTCTGTGTAGTTTATATTTGGAGGCATTCCTTTTTCCACTATTACCCTCTTAGCGCTCCGAATCTCCACTTGCATTTTCTACAGAAAGTGTGTTTCAGAACGGCTCAATCAAAACTAAGGTTCAACTCTTTTAGTTGAACAAACAGAACAGAAACAAGTTTCACACAACTCTTCTGTGTAGTTTTTATTTGTAGACATTCTTTTTCCCAATATAGGCCTCTTAGCGTTCAGAATGTCCAACTGCAGTTTCTACAGAAAGAGAGTTTCAGAACGGCTCAATCAAAAGTAAGGTTCAACTCTGTTAGTTGAATGCACAGAACAGAAAGAAGTTTCATACAATGCTTCTGTGTAGTTTATATTTGAACATATTCTTTTTTCCACTATTACCCACTTAGCGCTACGAATGTCCAGTTGCATTTTCTACAGACAGAGTGTTTCAAAACTGCTCAATCAAAAGTATGGTTTAACTCTGTTAGCTGAATGCTCAGATCAGAAAGAAGTTTCACAGAATGCTTCTGTGTAGTTTATATTTGAATATATTCCTTTTTCCACTACTACGCTCTTAGCGCTCCAAATGTCCAGTTGCATTTTCTACAGAAAGAGTGTTCAGATCTGCTCAATCAAAAGTATGGTTTAACTCTGTTAGCTGAATGCACAGATCAGAAAGAAGTTTCACCGAATGATTCTGTGTAGTTTATATTTGAAGACATTCCTTTTTCCACTATTACCCTCTTAGCGCTCCGAATCTCCACTTGCATTTTCTACAAAAAGAGTGTTTCATAACTGCTCAATCAAAAATATGTTTTATCTCTGTTAACTGAATTTACAGATCAGAAATAAGTTTCACAGAATGCATCTGTGTAGTTTTTATTTGAAGATATTCTTTTTCCCAATGTAGGCCTCTTAGCGCTTAGCATGTCCAATTGCAGTTTCTACAGAAAGAGTGTTTCAGAACGGCTCAATCAAAAGTAAGGTTCAACTCTGTTAGTTGAATGCACAGAACAGAAAGAATTTTCACAGAATGCTACTGTGTAGTTTATATTTGAATATATTCCTTTTTCCACTATTACCCTCTTAGCGCTCCGAATGTCCACTTGCATTTTCTACAGAAAGAGTGTTCAGAACTGCGCAATCAAAAGTATGGTTTAACTCTGTTAGCTTAATGAACATATCAGAAATAAGTTTCACACAATGCTTCTGTGTAGTTTTTATTTGAAGATATTATTTTTCCCAATAGAGGCCTCTTAGCGCTCAGAATGTCCAATTGCAGTTTCTACAGAAAGAGTGTTTCAGAACGGCTCAATCAAAAGTAAGGTTCAACTCTGTTAGTTGAATGCACAGAACAGAAAGAAGTTTCATACAATGCTTCTGTGTAGTTTATATTTGAACATATTCTTTTTTCCACTATTACCCACTTAGCGCTACGAATGTCCAGTTGCATTTTCTACAGACAGAGTGTTTCAAAACTGCTCAATCAAAAGTATGGTTTAACTCTGTTAGCTGAATGCTCAGATCAGAAAGAAGTTTCACAGAAAGCTTCTGTGTAGTTTATATTTGAATATATTCCTTTTTCCACTACTACGCTCTTAGCGCTCCAAATGTCCAGTTGCATTTTCTACAGAAAGAGTGTTCAGATCTGCTCAATCAAAAGTATGGTTAACTCTGTTAGCTGAATGCACAGATCAGAAAGAAGTTTCACTGAATGATTCCGTGTAGTTTATATTTGAAGACATTCCTTTTTTCACTATTACCCTCTTAGCGCTCCGAATCTCCACTTGCATTTACTACAAAAAGTGTGTTTCATAACTGCTCATTCAAAAATATGTTTTATCTCTGTTAACTGAATTTACAGATCAGAAATAAGTTTCACAGAATGCATCTGTGTAGTTTTTATTTGAAGATATTCTTTTTCCCAATGTAGGCCTCTTAGCGCTTAGCATGTCCAATTGCAGTTTCTACAGAAAGAGTGTTTCAGAACGGCTCAATCAAAAGTAAGGTTCAACTCTGTTAGTTGAATGCACAGAACAGAAAGAATTTTCACAGAATGCTAATGTGTAGTTTATATTTGAATATATTCCTTTTTCCACTATTACCCTCTTAGCGCTCCGAATGTCCACTTGCATTTTCTACAGAAAGAGTGTTCAGAACTGCGCAATCAAAAGTATGGTTTAACTCTGTTAGCTTAATGAACATATCAGAAATAAGTTTCACACAATGCTTCTGTGTAGTTTTTATTTGAAGATATTATTTTTCCCAATAGAGGCCTCTTAGCGCTCAGAATGTCCAATTGCAGTTTCTACAGAAAGAGTGTTTCAGAAAGGCTCAATCAAAAGTAAGTTCAACTCTGTTAGTTGAATGCACAGAACAGAAAAAATTTCATACAATGCTTCTGTGTAGTTTATATTTGAACATATTCTTTTTTCCACTATTACCCACTTAGCGCTACGAATGTGCAGTTGCATTTTCTACAGACAGAGTGTTTCAAAACTGCTCAATCAAAAGTATGGTTTAACTCTGTTAGCTGAATGCTCAGATCAGAAAGAAGTTTCACAGAATGCTTCTGTGTAGTTTATATTTGAATATATTCCTTTCTCCACTACTACTCTCTTAGCGCTCCAAATGTCCAGTTGCATTTTCTACAGAAAGAGTGTTCAGATCTGCTCAATCAAAAGTATGGTTTAACTCTGTTAGCTGAATGCACGGATCAGAAAGAAGTTTCACAGAATGATTCTGTGTAGTTTATACTTGGAGACATTCCATTTTCCACTATTACCCTCTTAGCGCTCCGAATCTCCACTTGCATTTTCTACAGAAAGAGTGTTTCAGAACGGCTCAATCAAAACTAAGGTTCAACTCTTTTAGTTGAACAAACAGAACAGAAAGAAGTTTCACACAATTCTTCTGTGTAGTTTTTATTTGTAGACATTCATTTTCCCAATATAGGCCTCTTAGCGCTCAGAATGTCCAATTGCAGTTTCTACAGAAAGAGTGTTTCAGAACGGCTCAATCAAAAGTAAGGTTCAACTCTGTTAGTTGAATGCACAGAACAGAAAGAAGTTTCATACAATGCTTCTGTGTAGTTTATATTTGAACATATTCTTTTTTCCACTATTACCCACTTAGCGCTACGATTGTCCAGTTGCATTTTCTACAGACAGAGTGTTTCAAAACTGCTCAATCAAAAGTATGGTTTAACTCTGTTAGCTGAATGCTCAGATCAGAAAGAAGTTTCACAGAATGCTTCTGTGTAGTTTATATTTGAATATATTCCTTTTTCCACTACTACGCTCTTAGCGCTCGAAATGTCCACTTGCATTTTCTACAGAAAGAGTGTTCAGATCTGCTCAATCAAAAGTATGGTTTAACTCTGTTAGCTGAATGCACAGATCAGAAAGAATTTTCACCGAATGATTCTGTGTAGTTTATATTTGATGACATTCCTTTTTCCACTATTACCCTCTTAGCGCTCGGAATCTCCACTTCCATTTTCTTCAAAAAGAGTGTTTCATAACTGCTCAATCAAAAATATGTTTTATCTCTGTTAACTGAATTTACAGATCAGAAATAAGTTTCACAGAATGCATCTGTGTAGTTTTTATTTGAAGATATTCTTTTTCCCAATGTAGGCCTCTTAGCGCTTAGCATGTCCAATTGCAGTTTCTACAGAAAGAGTGTTTCAGAACGGCTCAATCAAAAGTAAGGTTCAACTCTGTTAGTTGAATGCACAGAACAGAAAGAATTTTCACAGAATGCTACTGTGTAGTTTATATTTGAATATATTCCTTTTTCCACTATTACCCTCTTAGCGCTCCGAATGTCCACTTGAATTTTCTACAGAAAGAGTGTTCAGAACTGTGCAATCAAAAGTATGGTTTAACTCTGTTAGCTTAATGAACATATCAGAAATAAGTTTCACACAATGCTTCTGTGTAGTTTTTATTTGAAGATATTATTTTTCCCAATAGAGTCCTCTTAGCGCTCAGAATGTCCAATTGCAGTTTCTACAGAAAGAGTGTTTCAGAACGGCTCAATCAAAAGTAAGGTTCAACTCTGTTAGTTGAATGCACAGAACAGAAAGAAGTTTCATACAATGCTTCTGTGTAGTTTATATTTGAACATATTCTTTTTTCCACTATTACCCACTTAGCGCTACGAATGTCCAGTTGCATTTTCTACAGACAGAGTGTTTCAAAACTGCTCAATCAAAAGTATGGTTTAACTCTGTTAGCTGAATGCTCAGATCAGAAAGAAGTTTCACAGAATGCTTCTGTGTAGTTTATATTTGAATATATTCCTTTTTCCACTACTACGCTCTTAGCGCTCCAAATGTCCAGTTGCATTTTCTAGAGAAAGAGTGTTCAGATCTGCTCAATCAAAAGTATGGTTTAACTCTGTTAGCTGAATGCACGGATCAGAAAGAAGTTTCACAGAATGATTCTGTGTAGTTTATATTTGGAGACATTCCTTTTTCCACTATTACCCTCTTAGCGCTCCGAATCTCCACTTGCATTTTCTACAGAAAGAGTGTTTCAGAACGGCTCAATCAAAACTAAGGTTCAACTCTTTTAGTTGAACAAACAGAAGAGAAAGAAGTTTCACACAATTCTTCTGTGTAGTTTTTATTTGTAGACATTCTTTTTCCCAATATAGGCCTCTTAGCGCTCAGAATGTCCAATTGCAGTTTCTACAGAAAGAGTGTTTCAGAACGGCTCAATCAAAAGTAAGGTTCAACTCTGTTAGTTGAATGCACAGAACAGAAAGAAGTTTCATACAATGCTTCTGTGTAGTTTATATTTGAACATATTCTTTTTTCCACTATTACCCACTTAGCGCTCCGAATGTCCAGTTGCATTTCCTACAGACAGAGTGTTTCAAAACTGCTCAATCAAAAGTATGGTTTAACTCTGTTAGCTGAATGCTCAGATCAGAAAGAAGTTTCACAGAATGCTTCTGTGTAGTTTATATTTGAATATATTCCTTTTTCCACTACTACGCACTTAGCGCTCCAAATGTCCAGTTGCATTTTCTACAGAAAGAGTGTTCAGATCTGCTCAATCAAAAGTATGGTTTAACTCTGTTAGCTGAATGCACAGATCAGAAAGAAGTTTCACCGAATGATTCTGTGTAGTTTATATTTGAAGACATTCCTTTTTCCACTATTACCCACTTAGCGCTCCGAATCTCCACTTGCATTTTCTACAAAAAGTGTGTTTCATAACTGCTCAATCAAAAATATCTTTTATCTCTGTTAACTGAATTTACAGATCAGAAATAAGTTTCACAGAATGCATCTGTGTAGTTTTTATTTGAAGATATTCTTCTTCCCAATGTAGGCCTCTTAGCGCTTAGCATGTCCAATTGCAGTTTCTACAGAAAGAGTGTTTCAGAACGGCTCAATCAAAAGTAAGGTTCAACTCTGTTAGTTGAATGCACAGAACAGAAAGAATTTTCACAGAATGCTACTGTGTAGTTTATATTTGAATATATTCCTTTTTCCACTATTACCCTCTTAGCGCTCCGAATGTCCACTTGCATTTTCTACAGAAAGAGTGTTCAGAACTGCGCAATCAAAAGTATGGTTTAACTCTGTTAGCTTAATGAACATATCAGAAATAAGTTTCACACAATGCTTCTGTGTAGTTTTTATTTGAAGATATTATTTTTCCCAATAGAGGCCTCTTAGCGCTCAGAATGTCCAATTGCAGTTTCTACAGAAAGAGTGTTTCAGAAAGGCTCAATCAAAAGTAAGGTTCAACTCTGTTAGTTGAATGCAAAGAACAGAAAGAAGTTTCATACAATGCTTCTGTGTAGTTTATATTTGAACATATTCTTTTTTCCAATATTACCCACTTAGCGCTACGAATGTCCAGTTGCATTTTCTACAGACAGAGTGTTTCAAAACTGCTCAATCAAAAGTATGGTTTAACTCTGTTAGCTGAATGCTCAGATCAGAAAGAAGTTTCACAGAATGCTTCTGTGTAGTTTATATTTGAATATATTCCTTTCTCCACTACTACTCTCTTAGCGCTCCAAATGTCCAGTTGCATTTTCTACAGAAAGAGTGTTCAGATCTGCTCAATCAAAAGTATGGTTTAACTCTGTTAGCTGAATGCACGGATCAGAAAGAAGTTTCACAGAATGATTCTGTGTAGTTTATATTTGGAGACATTCCTTTTTCCACTATTACCCTCTTAGCGCTCCGAATCTCCACTTGCATTTTCTACAGAAAGAGTGTTTCAGAACGGCTCAATCAAAAGTAAGGTTCAACTCTTTTAGTTGAACAAACAGAACAGAAAGAAGTTTCACACAATTCTTCTGTGTAGTTTTTATTTGTAGACATTCTTTTTCCCAATATAGGCCTCTTAGCGCTCAGAATGTCCAATTGCAGTTTCTACAGAAAGAGTGTTTCAGAACGGCTCAATCAAAAGTAAGGTTCAACTCTGTTAGTTGAATGCACAGAACAGAAAGAAGTTTCATACAATGCTTCTGTGTAGTTTATATTTGAACATATTCTTTTTTCCACTATTACCCACTTAGCGCTACGAATGTCCAGTTGCATTTTCTACAGACAGAGAGTTTCAAAACTGCTCAATCAAAAGTATGGTTTAACTCTGTTAGCTGAATGCTCAGATCAGAAAGAAGTTTCACAGAATGCTTCTGTGTAGATTATATTTGAATATATTCCTTTTTCCACTACTACTCTCTTAGCGCTCAAAATGTAGAGTTGCATTTTCTACAGAAAGAGAGTTCATATCTGCTCAATCAAAAGTATGGTTTAACTCTGTTAGCTGAATGCTCAGATCAGAAAGAAATTTCACAGAATGATTCTGTGTAGTTTATATTTGGAGACATTCCTTTTTCCACTATTACCCTCTTAGCGCTCCGAATCTCCACTTGCATTTTCTACAGAAAGAGTGTTTCAGAACGGCTCAATCAAAACTAAGGTTCAACTCTTTTAGTTGAACAAACAGAACAGAAAGAAGTTTCACACAATTCTTCTGTGTAGTTTTTATTTGTAGACATTCTTTTTCCCAATATAGGCCTCTTAGCGCTCAGAATGTCCAATTGCAGTTTCTACAGAAAGAGTGTTTCAGAACGGCTCAATCAAAAGTAAGGTTCAACTCTGTTAGTTGAATGCACAGAACAGAAAGAAGTTTCATACAATGCTTCTGTGTAGTTTATATTTGAACATATTCTTTTTTCCACTATTACCCACTTAGCGCTCCGAATGTCCAGTTGCATTTTCTACAGACAGAGTGTTTCAAAACTGCTCAATCAAAAGTATGGTTTAACTCTGTTAGCTGAATGCTCAGATCAGAAAGAAGTTTCACAGAATGCTTCTGTGTAGTTTATATTTGAATATATTCCTTTTTCCACTACTACGCTCTTAGCGCTCCAAATGTCCAGTTGCATTTTCTACAGAAAGAGTGTTCAGATCTGCTCAATCAAAAGTATGGTTTAACTCTGTTAGCTGAATGCACAGATCAGAAAGAAGTTTCACCGAATGATTCTGTGTAGTTTATATTTGAAGACATTCCTTTTTCCACTATTACACACTTAGCGCTCCGAATCTCCACTTGCATTTTCTACAAAAAGAGTGTTTCATAACTGCTCAATCAAAAATATCTTTTATCTCTGTTAACTGAATTTACAGATCAGAAATAAGTTTCACAGAATGCATCTGTGTAGTTTTTATTTGAAGATATTCTTCTTCCCAATGTAGGCCTCTTAGCGCTTAGCATGTCCAATTGCAGTTTCTACAGAAAGAGTGTTTCAGAACGGCTCAATCAAAAGTAAGGTTCAACTCTGTTAGTTGAATGCACAGAACAGAAAGAATTTTCACAGAATGCTACTGTGTAGTTTATATTTGAATATATTCCTTTTTCCACTATTACCCTCTTAGCGCTCCGAATGTCCACTTGCATTTTCTACAGAAAGAGTGTTCAGAACTGCGCAATCAAAAGTATGGTTTAACTCTGTTAGCTTAATGAACATATCAGAAATAAGTTTCACACAATGCTTCTGTGTAGTTTTTATTTGAAGATATTTTTTTTCCCAATAGAGGCCTCTTAGCGCTCAGAATGTCCAATTGCAGTTTCTACAGAAAGAGTGTTTCAGAAAGGCTCAATCAAAAGTAAGGTTCAACTCTGTTAGTTGAATGCACAGAACAGAAAGAAGTTTCATACAATGCTTCTGTGTAGTTTATATTTGAACATATTCTTTTTTCCACTATTACCCACTTAGCGCTACGAATGTCCAGTTGCATTTTCTACAGACAGAGTGTTTCAAAACTGCTCAATCAAAAGTATGGTTTAACTCTGTTAGCTGAATGCTCAGATCAGAAAGAAGTTTCACAGAATGCTTCTGTGTAGTTTATATTTGAATATATTCCTTTCTCCACTACTACTCTCTTAGCGCTCCAAATGTCCAGTTGCATTTTCTACAGAAAGAGTGTTCAGATCTGCTCAATCAAAAGTATGGTTTAAATCTGTTAGCTGAATGCACGGATCAGAAAGAAGTTTCACAGAATGATTCTGTGTAGTTTATATTTGGAGACATTCCTTTTTCCACTATTACCCTCTTAGCGCTCCGAATCTCCACTTGCATTTTCTACAGAAAGAGTGTTTCAGAACGGCTCAATCAAAAGTAAGGTTCAACTCTTTTAGTTGAACAAACAGAACAGAAAGAAGTTTCACACAATTCTTCTGTGTAGTTTTTATTTGTAGACATTCTTTTTCCCAATATAGGCCTCTTAGCGCTCAGAATGTCCAATTGCAGTTTCTACAGAAAGAGTGTTTCAGAACGGCTCAATCAAAAGTAAGGTTCAACTCTGTTAGTTGAATGCACAGAACAGAAAGAAGTTTCATACAATGCTTCTGTGTAGTTTATATTTGAACATATTCTTTTTTCCACTATTACCCACTTAGCGCTACGAATGTCCAGTTGCATTTTCTACAGACAGAGTGTTTCAAAACTGCTCAATCAAAAGTATGGTTTAACTCTGTTAGCTGAATGCTCAGATCAGAAAGAAGTTTCACAGAATGCTTCTGTGTAGTTTATATTTGAATATATTGCTTTTTCCACTACTACGCTCTTAGCGCTCCAAATGTCCAGTTGCATTTTCTACAGAAAGAGTGTTCAGATCTGCTCAATCAAAAGTATGGTTTAACTCTGTTAGCTGAATGCACAGATCAGAAAGACGTTTCACCGAATGATTCTGTGTAGTTTATATTTGAAGACATTCCTTTTTCCACTATTACCCACTTAGCGCTCCGAATCTCCACTTGCATTTTCTACAAAAAGAGTGTTTCATAACTGCTCAATCAAAAATATGTTTTATCTCTGTTAACTGAATTTACAGATCAGAAATAAGTTTCACAGAATGCATCTGTGTAGTTTTTATTTGAAGATATTCTTTTTCCCAATGTAGGCCTCTTAGCGCTTAGCATGTCCAATTGCAGTTTCTACAGAAAGAGTGTTTCAGAACGGCTCAATCAAAAATAAGGTTCAACTCTGTTAGTTGAATGCACAGAACAGAAAGAATTTTCACAGAATGCTACTGTGTAGTTTATATTTGAATATATTCCTTTTTCCACTATTACCCTCTTAGCGCTCCGAATGTCCACTTGCATTTTCTACAGAAAGAGTGTTCAGAACTGCGCAATCAAAAGTATGGTTTAACTCTGTTAGCTTAATGAACAGATCAGAAATAAGTTTCACACAATGCTTCTGTGTAGTTTTTATTTGAAGATATTATTTTTCCCAATAGAGGCCTCTTAGCGCTCAGAATGTCCAATTGCAGTTTCTACAGAAAGAGTGTTTCAGAAAGGCTCAATCAAAAGTAAGGTTCAACTCTGTTAGTTGAATGCACAGAACAGAAAGAAGTTTCATACAATGCTTCTGTGTAGTTTATATTTGAACATATTCTTTTTTCCACTATTACCCACTTAGCGCTAAGAATGTCCAGTTGCATTTTCTGCAGACAGAGAGTTTCAAAACTGCTAAATCAAAAGTATGGTTTAACTCTGTTAGCTGAATGCTCAGATCAGAAAGAAGTTTCACAGAATGCTTCTGTTTAGTTTATATTTGAATATATTCCTTTCTCCACTACTACACTCTTAGCGCTCCAAATGTCCAGTTGCATTTTCTACAGAAAGAGTGTTCAGATCTGCTCAATCAAAAGTATGGTTTAACTCTGTTAGCTGAATGCACGGATCAGAAAGAAGTTTCACAGAATGATTCTGTGTAGTTTATATTTGAAGACATTCCTTTTTCCACTATTACCCTCTTAGCGCTCCGAATCTCCACTTGCATTTTCTACAGAAAGAGTGTTTCAGAACGGCTCAATCAAAACTAAGGTTCAACTCTTTTAGTTGAACAAACAGAACAGAACGAAGTTTCACACAATTCTTCTGTGTAGTTTTTATTTGTAGACATTCTTTTTCCCAATATAGGCCTCTTAGCGCTCAGAATGTCCAATTGCAGTTTCTACAGAAAGAGTGTTTCAGAACGGCTCAATCAAAAGTAAGGTTCAACTCTGTTAGTTGAATGCACAGAACAGAAAGAAGTTTCATACAATGCTTCTGTGTAGTTTATATTTGAACATATTCTTTTTTCCACTATTACCCACTTAGCGATCCGAATGTCCAGTTGCATTTTCTACAGACAGAGTGTTTCAAAACTGCTCAATCAAAAGTATGGTTTAACTCTGTTAGCTGAATGCTCAGATCAGAAAGAGGTTTCACAGAATGCTTCTGTGTAGTTTATATTTGAATATATTCCTTTTTCCACTACTACGCTCTTAGCGCTCCAAATGTCCAGTTGCATTTTCTATAGAAAGAGTGTTCAGATCTGCTCAATCAAAAGTATGGTTTAACTCTGTTAGCTGAATGCACAGATCAGAAAGAAGTTTCACCGAATGATTCCGTGTAGTTTATATTTGAAGACATTCCTTTTTCCACTATTACCCACTTAGCGCTCCGAATCTCCACTTGCATTTTCTACAAAAAGAGTGTTTCATAACTGCTTAATCAAAAATATCTTTTATCTCTGTTAACTGAATTTACAGATCAGAAATAAGTTTCACAGAATGCATCTGTGTAGTTTTTATTTGAAGATATTCTTCTTCCCAATGTAGGCCTCTTAGCGCTTAGCATGTCCAATTGCAGTTTCTACAGAAAGAGTGTTTCAGAACGGCTCAATCAAAAATAAGGTTCAACTCTCTTAGTTGAATGCACAGAAGAGAAAGAATTTTCACAGAATGCTACTGTGTAGTTTATATTTGAATATATTCCTTTTTCCATTATTACCCTCTTAGCGCTCCGAATGTCCACTTGCATTTTCTACAGAAAGAGTGTTCAGAACTGCGCAATCCAAAGTATGGTTTAACTCTGTTAGCTTAATGAACATATCAGAAATAAGTTTCAAACAATGCTTGTGTGTAGTTTTTATTTGAAGATATTATTTTTCCCAATAGAGGCCTCTTAGCGCTCAGAATGTCCAATTGCAGTTTCTACAGAAAGAGTATTTCAGAAAGGCTCAATCAAAAGTAAGGTTCAACTCTGTTAGTTGAATGCACAGAACAGAAAGAAGTTTCATACAATGCTTCTGTGTAGTTTATATTTGAACATATTCTTTTTTCCACTATTACCCACTTAGCGCTACGAATGTCCAGTTGCATTTTCTACAGACAGAGTGTTTCAAAACTGCTCAATCAAAAGTATGGTTTAACTCTGTTAGCTGAATGCTCAGATCAGAAAGAAGTTTCACAGAATGCTTCTGTGTAGTTTATATTTGAATATATTCCTTTTTCCACTACTACTCTCTTAGCGCTCCAAATGTCCAGTTGCATTTTCTACAGAAAGAGTGTTCAGATCTGCTCAATCAAAAGTATGGTTTAACTCTGTTAGCTGAATGCACAGATCAGAAAGAAGTTTCACAGAATGATTCTGTGTAGTTTATATTTGGAGACATTTCTTTTTCCACTATGACCCTCTTAGCGCTCCGAATCTCCACTTGCATTTTCTACAGAAAGAGTGTTTCAGAACGGCTCAATCAAAACTAAGGTTCAACTCTTTTAGTTGAACAAACAGAACAGAAAGAAGTTTCACACAATTCTTCGGTGTAGTTTTTACTTGTAGACATTCTTTTTCCCAATATAGGCCTCTTAGCGCTCAGAATGTCCAATTGCAGTTTCTACAGAAAGAGTGTCTCAGAACGGCTCAATCAAATTAAGGTTCAACTCTGTTAGTTGAATGCACAGAACAGAAAGAAGTTTCATACAATGCTTCTGTGTAGTTTATATTTGAACATATTCTTTTTTCCACTATTACGCACTTAGCGCTACGAATGTCCAGTTGCATTTTCTACAGACAGAGTGTTTCAAAACTGCTCAATCAAAAGTATGGTTTAACTCTGTTAGCTGAATGCTCAGATCAGAAAGTAGTTTCACAGAATGCTTCTGTGTAGTTTATATTTGAATATATTCCTTTTTCCACTACTACGCTCTTAGCGCTCCAAATGTCCAGTTGCATTTTCTACAGAAAGAGTGTTCAGATCTGCTCAATCAAAAGTATGGTTTAACTCTGTTAGCTGAATGCACAGATCAGAAAGAAGTTTCACCGAATGATTCTGTGTAGTTTATATTTGAAGTCATTCCTTTTTCCACTATTACCCTCTTAGCGCTCCGAATCTCCACTTGCATTTTCTACAAAAAGAGTGTTTCATAACTGCTCAATCAAAAATATGTTTTATCTCTGTTAACTGAATTTACAGATCAGAAATAAGTTTCACAGAATGCATCTGTGTAGTTTTTATTTGAAGATATTCTTTTTCCCAATGTAGGCCTCTTAGCGCTTAGCATGTCCAATTGCAGTTTCTACAGAAAGAGTGTTTCAGAACGGCTCAATCAAAAGTAAGGTTCAACTCTGTTAGTTGAATGCACAGAACAGAAAGAATTTTCACAGAATGCTACTGTGTAGTTTATATTTGAATATATTGCTTTTTCCACTATTACCCTCTTAGCGCTCCGAATGTCCACTTGCATTTTCTACAGAAAGAGTGTTCAGAACTGCGCAATCAAAAGTATGGTTTAACTCTGTTAGCTTAATGAACAGATCAGAAATAAGTTTCACACAATGCTTCTGTGTAGTTTTTATTTGAAGATATTATTTTTCCCAATAGAGGCCTCTTAGCGCTCAGAATGTCCAATTGCAGTTTCTACAGAAAGAGTGTTTCAGAAAGGCTCAATCAAAAGTAAGGTTCAACTCTGTTAGTTGAATGCACAGAACAGAAAGAAGTTTCATACAATGCTTCTGTGTAGTTTATATTTGAACATATTCTTTTTTCCACTATTACCCACTTAGCGCTAAGAATGTCCAGTTGCATTTTCTGCAGACAGAGAGTTTCAAAACTGCTAAATCAAAAGTATGGTTTAACTCTGTTAGCTGAATGCTCAGATCAGAAAGAAGTTTCACAGAATGCTTCTGTTTAGTTTATATTTGAATATATTCCTTTCTCCACTACTACTCTCTTAGCGCTCCAAATGTCCAGTTGCATTTTCTACAGAAAGAGTGTTCAGATCTGCTCAATCAAAAGTATGGTTTAACTCTGTTAGCTGAATGCACGGATCAGAAAGAAGTTTCACAGAATGATTCTGTGTAGTTTATATTTGAAGACATTCCTTTTTCCACTATTACCCTCTTAGCGCTCCGAATCTCCACTTGCATTTTCTACAGAAAGAGTGTTTCAGAACGGCTCAATCAAAACTAAAGTTCAACTCTTTTAGTTGAACAAACAGAACAGAACGAAGTTTCACACAATTCTTCTGTGTAGTTTTTATTTGTAGACATTCTTTTTCCCAATATAGGCCTCTTAGCGCTCAGAATGTCCAATTGCAGTTTCTACAGAAAGAGTGTTTCAGAACGGCTCAATCAAAAGTAAGGTTCAACTCTGTTAGTTGAATGCACAGAACAGAAAGAAGTTTCATACAATGCTTCTGTGTAGTTTATATTTGAACATATTCTTTTTTCCACTATTACCCACTTAGCGATCCGAATGTCCAGTTGCATTTTCTACAGACAGAGTGTTTCAAAACTGCTCAATCAAAAGTATGGTTTAACTCTGTTAGCTGAATGCTCAGATCAGAAAGTAGTTTCACAGAATGCTTCTGTGTAGTTTATATTTGAATATATTCCTTTTTCCACTACTACGCTCTTAGCGCTCCAAATGTCCAGTTGCATTTTCTACAGAAAGAGTGTTCAGATCTGCTCAATCAAAAGTATGGTTTAACTCTGTTAGCTGAATGCACAGATCAGAAAGAAGTTTCACCGAATGATTCTGTGTAGTTTATATTTGAAGTCATTCCTTTTTCCACTATTACCCTCTTAGCGCTCCGAATCTCCACTTGCATTTTCTACAAAAAGAGTGTTTCATAACTGCTCAATCAAAAATATGTTTTATCTCTGTTAACTGAATTTACAGATCAGAAATAAGTTTCACAGAATGCATCTGTGTAGTTTTTATTTGAAGATATTCTTTTTCCCAATGTAGGCCTCTTAGCGCTTAGCATGTCCAATTGCAGTTTCTACAGAAAGAGTGTTTCAGAACGGCTCAATCAAAAGTAAGGTTCAACTCTGTTAGTTGAATGCACAGAACAGAAAGAATTTTCACAGAATGCTACTGTGTAGTTTATATTTGAATATATTGCTTTTTCCACTATTACCCTCTTAGCGCTCCGAATGTCCACTTGCATTTTCTACAGAAAGAGTGTTCAGAACTGCGCAATCAAAAGTATGGTTTAACTCTGTTAACTTAATGAACAGATCAGAAATAAGTTTCACACAATGCTTCTGTGTAGTTTTTATTTGAAGATATTATTTTTCCCAATAGAGGCCTCTTAGCGCTCAGAATGTCCAATTGCAGTTTCTACAGAAAGAGTGTTTCAGAAAGGCTCAATCAAAAGTAAGGTTCAACTCTGTTAGTTGAATGCACAGAACAGAAAGAAGTTTCATACAATGCTTCTGTGTAGTTTATATTTGAACATATTCTTTTTTCCACTATTACCCACTTAGCGCTAAGAATGTCCAGTTGCATTTTCTGCAGACAGAGAGTTTCAAAACTGCTAAATCAAAAGTATGGTTTAACTCTGTTAGCTGAATGCTCAGATCAGAAAGAAGTTTCACAGAATGCTTCTGTTTAGTTTATATTTGAATATATTCCTTTCTCCACTACTACTCTCTTAGCGCTCCAAATGTCCAGTTGCATTTTCTACAGAAAGAGTGTTCAGATCTGCTCAATCAAAAGTATGGTTTAACTCTGTTAGCTGAATGCACGGATCAGAAAGAAGTTTCACAGAATGATTCTGTGTAGTTTATATTTGAAGACATTCCTTTTTCCACTATTACCCTCTTAGCGCTCCGAATCTCCACTTGCATTTTCTACAGAAAGAGTGTTTCAGAACGGCTCAATCAAAACTAAGGTTCAACTCTTTTAGTTGAACAAACAGAACAGAACGAAGTTTCACACAATTCTTCTGTGTAGTTTTTATTTGTAGACATTCTTTTTCCCAATATAGGCCTCTTAGCGCTCAGAATGTCCAATTGCAGTTTCTACAGAAAGAGTGTTTCAGAACGGCTCAATCAAAAGTAAGGTTCAACTCTGTTAGTTGAATGCACAGAACAGAAAGAAGTTTCATACAATGCTTCTGTGTAGTTTATATTTGAACATATTCTTTTTTCCACTATTACCCACTTAGCGATCCGAATGTCCAGTTGCATTTTCTACAGACAGAGTGTTTCAAAACTGCTCAATCAAAAGTATGGTTTAACTCTGTTAGCTGAATGCTCAGATCAGAAAGAGGTTTCACAGAATGCTTCTGTGTAGTTTATATTTGAATATATTCCTTTTTCCACTACTACGCTCTTAGCGCTCCAAATGTCCAGTTGCATTTTCTATAGAAAGAGTGTTCAGATCTGCTCAATCAAAAGTATGGTTTAACTCTGTTAGCTGAATGCACAGATCAGAAAGAAGTTTCACCGAATGATTCCGTGTAGTTTATATTTGAAGACATTCCTTTTTCCACTATTACCCACTTAGCGCTCCGAATCTCCACTTGCATTTTCTACAAAAAGAGTGTTTCATAACTGCTTAATCAAAAATATCTTTTATCTCTGTTAACTGAATTTACAGATCAGAAATAAGTTTCACAGAATGCATCTGTGTAGTTTTTATTTGAAGATATTCTTCTTCCCAATGTAGGCCTCTTAGCGCTTAGCATGTCCAATTGCAGTTTCTACAGAAAGAGTGTTTCAGAACGGCTCAATCAAAAATAAGGTTCAACTCTGTTAGTTGAATGCACAGAACAGAAAGAATTTTCACAGAATGCTACTGTGTAGTTTATATTTGAATATATTCCTTTTTCCATTATTACCCTCTTAGCGCTCCGAATGTCCACTTGCATTTTCTACAGAAAGAGTGTTCAGAACTGCGCAATCCAAAGTATGGTTTAACTCTGTTAGCTTAATGAACATATCAGAAATAAGTTTCAAACAATGCTTGTGTGTAGTTTTTATTTGAAGATATTATTTTTCCCAATAGAGGCCTCTTAGCGCTCAGAATGTCCAATTGCAGTTTCTACAGAAAGAGTGTTTCAGAAAGGCTCAATCAAAAGTAAGGTTCAACTCTGTTAGTTGAATGCACAGAACAGAAAGAAGTTTCATACAATGCTTCTGTGTAGTTTATATTTGAACATATTCTTTTTTCCACTATTACCCACTTAGCGCTACGAATGTCCAGTTGCATTTTCTACAGACAGAGTGTTTCAAAACTGCTCAATCAAAAGTATGGTTTAACTCTGTTAGCTGAATGCTCAGATCAGAAAGAAGTTTCACAGAATGCTTCTGTGTAGTTTATATTTGAATATATTCCTTTTTCCACTACTACTCTCTTAGCGCTCCAAATGTCCAGTTGCATTTTCTACAGAAAGAGTGTTCAGATCTGCTCAATCAAAAGTATGGTTTAACTCTGTTAGCTGAATGCACAGATCAGAAAGAAGTTTCACAGAATGATTCTGTGTAGTTTATATTTGGAGACATTTCTTTTTCCACTATGACCCTCTTAGCGCTCCGAATCTCCACTTGCATTTTCTACAGAAAGAGTGTTTCAGAACGGCTCAATCAAAACTAAGGTTCAACTCTTTTAGTTGAACAAACAGAACAGAAAGAAGTTTCACACAATTCTTCGGTGTAGTTTTTATTTGTAGACATTCTTTTTCCCAATATAGGCCTCTTAGCGCTCAGAATGTCCAATTGCAGTTTCTACAGAAAGAGTGTCTCAGAACGGCTCAATCAAATTAAGGTTCAACTCTGTTAGTTGAATGCACAGAACAGAAAGAAGTTTCATACAATGCTTCTGTGTAGTTTATATTTGAACATATTCTTTTTTCCACTATTACGCACTTAGCGCTACGAATGTCCAGTTGCATTTTCTACAGACAGAGTGTTTCAAAACTGCTCAATCAAAAGTATGGTTTAACTCTGTTAGCTGAATGCTCAGATCAGAAAGTAGTTTCACAGAATGCTTCTGTGTAGTTTATATTTGAATATATTCCTTTTTCCACTACTACGCTCTTAGCGCTCCAAATGTCCAGTTGCATTTTCTACAGAAAGAGTGTTCAGATCTGCTCAATCAAAAGTATGGTTTAACTCTGTTAGCTGAATGCACAGATCAGAAAGAAGTTTCACCGAATGATTCTGTGTAGTTTATATTTGAAGTCATTCCTTTTTCCACTATTACCCTCTTAGCGCTCCGAATCTCCACTTGCATTTTCTACAAAAAGAGTGTTTCATAACTGCTCAATCAAAAATATGTTTTATCTCTGTTAACTGAATTTACAGATCAGAAATAAGTTTCACAGAATGCATCTGTGTAGTTTTTATTTGAAGATATTCTTTTTCCCAATGTAGGCCTCTTAGCGCTTAGCATGTCCAATTGCAGTTTCTACAGAAAGAGTGTTTCAGAACGGCTCAATCAAAAGTAAGGTTCAACTCTGTTAGTTGAATGCACAGAACAGAAAGAATTTTCACAGAATGCTACTGTGTAGTTTATATTTGAATATATTCCTTTTTCCACTATTACCCTCTTAGCGCTCCGAATGTCCACTTGCATTTTCTACAGAAAGAGTGTTCAGAACTGCGCAAACAAAAGTATGGTTTAACTCTGTTAGCTTAATGAACATATCAGAAATAAGTTTCACACAATGCTTCTGTGTAGTTTTTATTTGAAGATATTATTTTTCCCAATAGAGGCCTCTTAGCGCTCAGAATGTCCAATTGCAGTTTCTACAGAAAGAGTGTTTCAGAAAGGCTCAATCAAAAGTAAGATTCAACTCTGTTAGTTGAATGCACAGAACAGAAAGAAGTTTCATACAATGCTTCTGTGTAGTTTATATTTGAACATATTCTTTTTTCCACTATTACCCACTTAGCGCTACGAATGTCCAGTTGCATTTTCTACAGACAGAGTGTTTCAAAACTGCTCAATCAAAAGTATGGTTTAACTCTGTTAGCTGAATGCTCAGATCAGAAAGAAGTTTCACAGAATGCTTCTGTGTAGTTTATATTTGAATATATTTCTTTTTCCACTACTACTCTCTTAGCGCTCCAAATGTCCAGTTGCATTTTCTACAGAAAGAGTGTTCAGATCTGCTCAATCAAACGTATGGTTTAACTCTGTTAGCTGAATGCACAGATCAGAAAGAAGTTTCACAGAATGATTCTGTGTAGTTTATATTTGGAGACATTCCTTTTTCCACTATTACCCTCTTAGCGCTCCGAATCTCCACTTGCATTTTCTACAGAAAGAGTGTTTCAGAACGGCTCAATCAAAACTAAGGTTCAACTCTTTTAGTTGAACAAACAGAACAGAAAGAAGTTTCACACAATTCTTCTGTGTAGTTTTTATTTGTAGACATTCTTTTTCCCAATATAGGCCTCTTAGCGCTCAGAATGTCCAATTGCAGTTTCTACAGAAAGAGTGTTTCAGAACGGCTCAATCAAAAGTAAGGTTCAACTCTGTTAGTTGAATGCACAGAACAGAAAGAAGTTTCATAAAATGCTTCTGTGTAGTTTATATTTGAACATATTCTTTTTTCCACTATTACCCACTTAGCGCTACGAATGTCCAGTTGCATTTTCTACAGACAGAGTGTTTCAAAACTGCTCAATCAAAAGTATGGTTTAACTCTGTTAGCTGAATGCTCAGATCAGAAAGAAGTTTCACAGAATGCTTCTGTGTAGTTTATATTTGAATATATTCCTATTTCCACTACTACGCCCTTAGCGCTCCAAATGTCCAGTTGCATTTTCTACAGAAAGAGTGTTCAGATCTGCTCAATCAAAAGTATGGTTTAACTCTGTTAGCTGAATGCACAGATCAGAAAGAAGTTTCACCGAATGATTCTGTGTAGTTTTTATTTGAAGACATTACTTTTTCCACTATTACCCTCTTAGCGCTCCAAATCTCCACTTGCATTTTCTACAAAAAGAGTGTTTCATAACTGCTCAATCAAAAATATGTTTTATCTCGGTTAACTGAATTTACAGATCAGAAATAAGTTTCACAGAATGCATCTGTGTAGTTTTTATTTGAAGATATTCTTTTTCCCAATGTAGGCCTCTCAGCGCTTAGCATGTCCAATTGCAGTTTCTACAGAAAGAGTGTTTCAGAACGGCTCAATCAAAAGTAAGGTTCAACTGTGTTAGTTGAATGCACAGAACAGAAAGTATTTTCACAGAATGCTACTGTGTAGTTTATATTTGAATATATTTCTTTTTCCACTATTACCCTCTTAGCGCTCCAAATGTCCACTTGCATTTTCTACAGAAAGAGTGTTCAGAACTGCGCAATCAAAAGTATGGTTTAACTCTGTTAGCTTAATGAACATATCAGAAATAAGTTTCACACAATGCTTCTGTGTAGTTTTTATTTGAAGATATTATTTTTCCCAATAGAGGCCTCTTAGCGCTCAGAATGTCCAATTGCAGTTTCTACAGAAAGAGTGTTTCAGAAAGGCTCAATCAAAAGTAAGTTCAACTCTGTTAGTTGAATGCACAGAACAGAAAAAATTTCATACAATGCTTCTGTGTAGTTTATATTTGAATATATTCCTTACTCCACTACTACTCTCTTAGCGCTCCAAATGTCCAGTTGCATTTTCTACAGAAAGAGTGTTCAGATCTGCTCAATCAAAAGTATGGTTTAACTCTGTTAGCTGAATGCACGGATCAGAAAGAAGTTTCACAGAATGATTCTGTGTAGTTTATATTTGGAGACATTCCTTTTTCCACTATTACCCTCTTAGCGCTCCGAATCTCCACTTGCATTTTCTACAGAAAGAGTGTTTCAGAACGGCTCAATCAAAAGTAAGGTTCAACTCTTTTAGTTGAACAAACAGAACAGAAAGAAGTTTCACACAATTCTTCTGTGTAGTTTTTATTTGTAGACATTCTTTTTCCCAATATAGGCCTCTTAGCGCTCAGAATGTCCAATTGCAGTTTCTACAGAAAGAGTGTTTCAGAACGGCTCAATCAAAAGTAAGGTTCAACTCTGTTAGTTGAATGCACAGAACAGAAAGAAGTTTCATACAATGCTTCTGTGTAGTTTATATTTGAACATATTCTTTTTTCCACTATTACCCACTTAGCGCTACGAATGTCCAGTTGCATTTTCTACAGACAGAGTGTTTCAAAACTGCTCAATCAAAAGTATGGTTTAACTCTGTTAGCTGAATGCTCAGATCAGAAAGAAGTTTCACAGAATGCTTCTGTGTAGTTTATATTTGAATATATTGCTTTTTCCACTACTACGCTCTTAGCGCTCCAAATGTCCAGTTGCATTTTCTACAGAAAGAGTGTTCAGATCTGCTCAATCAAAAGTATGGTTTAACTCTGTTAGCTGAATGCACAGATCAGAAAGAAGTTTCACCGAATGATTCTGTGTAGTTTATATTTGAAGACATTCCTTTTTCCACTATTACCCACTTAGCGCTCCGAATCTCCACTTGCATTTTCTACAAAAAGAGTGTTTCATAACTGCTCAATCAAAAATATGTTTTATCTCTGTTAACTGAATTTACAGATCAGAAATAAGTTTCACAGAATGCATCTGTGTAGTTTTTATTTGAAGATATTCTTTTTCCCAATGTAGGCCTCTTAGCGCTTAGCATGTCCAATTGCAGTTTCTACAGAAAGAGTGTTTCAGAACGGCTCAATCAAAAGTAAGGTTCAACTCTGTTAGTTGAATGCACAGAACAGAAAGAATTTTCACAGAATGCTACTGTGTAGTTTATATTTGAATATATTCCTTTTTCCACTATTACCCTCTTAGCGCTCCGAATGTCCACTTGCATTTTCTACAGAAAGAGTGTTCAGAACTGCGCAATCAAAAGTATGGTTTAACTCTGTTAGCTTAATGAACATATCAGAAATAAGTTTCACACAATGCTTCTGTGTAGTTTTTATTTGAAGATATTATTTTTCCCAATAGAGGCCTCTTAGCGCTCAGAATGTCCAATTGCAATTTCTACAGAAAGAGTGTTTCAGAAAGGCTCAATCAAAAGTAAGGTTCAACTCTGTTAGTTGAATGCACAGAACAGAAAGAAGTTTCATACAATGCTTCTGTGTAGTTTATATTTGAACATATTCTTTTTTCCACTATTACCCACTTAGCGCTAAGAATGTCCAGTTGCATTTTCTGCAGACAGAGAGTTTCAAAACTGCTAAATCAAAAGTATGGTTTAACTCTGTTAGCTGAATGCTCAGATCAGAAAGAAGTTTCACAGAATGCTTCTGTGTAGTTTATATTTGAATATATTCCTTTCTCCACTACTACTCTCTTAGCGCTCCAAATGTCCAGTTGCATTTTCTACAGAAAGAGTGTTCAGATCTGCTCAATCAAAAGTATGGTTTAACTCTGTTAGCTGAATGCACGGATCAGAAAGAAGTTTCACAGAATGATTCTGTGTAGTTTATATTTGAAGACATTCCTTTTTCCACTATTACCCTCTTAGCGCTCCGAATCTCCACTTGCATTTTCTACAGAAAGAGTGTTTCAGAACGGCTCAATCAAAACTAAGGTTCAACTCTTTTAGTTGAACAAACAGAACAGAACGAAGTTTCACACAATTCTTCTGTGTAGTTTTTATTTGTAGACATTCTTTTTCCCAATATAGGCCTCTTAGCGCTCAGAATGTCCAATTGCAGTTTCTACAGAAAGAGTGTTTCAGAACGGCTCAATCAAAAGTAAGGTTCAACTCTGTTAGTTGAATGCACAGAACAGAAAGAAGTTTCATACAATGCTTCTGTGTAGTTTATATTTGAACATATTCTTTTTTCCACTATTACCCACTTAGCGATCCGAATGTCCAGTTGCATTTTCTACAGACAGAGTGTTTCAAAACTGCTCAATCAAAAGTATGGTTTAACTCTGTTAGCTGAATGCTCAGATCAGAAAGAGGTTTCACAGAATGCTTCTGTGTAGTTTATATTTGAATATATTCCTTTTTCCACTACTACGCTCTTAGCGCTCCAAATGTCCAGTTGCATTTTCTATAGAAAGAGTGTTCAGATCTGCTCAATCAAAAGTATGGTTTAACTCTGTTAGCTGAATGCACAGATCAGAAAGAAGTTTCACCGAATGATTCCGTGTAGTTTATATTTGAAGACATTCCTTTTTCCACTATTACCCACTTAGCGCTCCGAATCTCCACTTGCATTTTCTACAAAAAGAGTGTTTCATAACTGCTTAATCAAAAATATCTTTTATCTCTGTTAACTGAATTTACAGATCAGAAATAAGTTTCACAGAATGCATCTGTGTAGTTTTTATTTGAAGATATTCTTCTTCCCAATGTAGGCCTCTTAGCGCTTAGCATGTCCAATTGCAGTTTCTACAGAAAGAGTGTTTCAGAACGGCTCAATCAAAAATAAGGTTCAACTCTGTTAGTTGAATGCACAGAACAGAAAGAATTTTCACAGAATGCTACTGTGTAGTTTATATTTGAATATATTCCTTTTTCCATTATTACCCTCTTAGCGCTCCGAATGTCCACTTGCATTTTCTACAGAAAGAGTGTTCAGAACTGCGCAATCCAAAGTATGGTTTAACTCTGTTAGCTTAATGAACATATCAGAAATAAGTTTCAAACAATGCTTGTGTGTAGTTTTTATTTGAAGATATTATTTTTCCCAATAGAGGCCTCTTAGCGCTCAGAATGTCCAATTGCAGTTTCTACAGAAAGAGTGTTTCAGAAAGGCTCAATCAAAAGTAAGGTTCAACTCTGTTAGTTGAATGCACAGAACAGAAAGAAGTTTCATACAATGCTTCTGTGTAGTTTATATTTGAACATATTCTTTTTTCCACTATTACCCACTTAGCGCTACGAATGTCCAGTTGCATTTTCTACAGACAGAGTGTTTCAAAACTGCTCAATCAAAAGTATGGTTTAACTCTGTTAGCTGAATGCTCAGATCAGAAAGAAGTTTCACAGAATGCTTCTGTGTAGTTTATATTTGAATATATTCCTTTTTCCACTACTACTCTCTTAGCGCTCCAAATGTCCAGTTGCATTTTCTACAGAAAGAGTGTTCAGATCTGCTCAATCAAAAGTATGGTTTAACTCTGTTAGCTGAATGCACAGATCAGAAAGAAGTTTCACAGAATGATTCTGTGTAGTTTATATTTGGAGACATTTCTTTTTCCACTATGACCCTCTTAGCGCTCCGAATCTCCACTTGCATTTTCTACAGAAAGAGTGTTTCAGAACGGCTCAATCAAAACTAAGGTTCAACTCTTTTAGTTGAACAAACAGAACAGAAAGAAGTTTCACACAATTCTTCGGTGTAGTTTTTATTTGTAGACATTCTTTTTCCCAATATAGGCCTCTTAGCGCTCAGAATGTCCAATTGCAGTTTCTACAGAAAGAGTGTCTCAGAACGGCTCAATCAAATTAAGGTTCAACTCTGTTAGTTGAATGCACAGAACAGAAAGAAGTTTCATACAATGCTTCTGTGTAGTTTATATTTGAACATATTCTTTTTTCCACTATTACGCACTTAGCGCTACGAATGTCCAGTTGCATTTTCTACAGACAGAGTGTTTCAAAACTGCTCAATCAAAAGTATGGTTTAACTCTGTTAGCTGAATGCTCAGATCAGAAAGTAGTTTCACAGAATGCTTCTGTGTAGTTTATATTTGAATATATTCCTTTTTCCACTACTACGCTCTTAGCGCTCCAAATGTCCAGTTGCATTTTCTACAGAAAGAGTTTTCAGATCTGCTCAATCAAAAGTATGGTTTAACTCTGTTAGCTGAATGCACAGATCAGAAAGAAGTTTCACCGAATGATTCTGTGTAGTTTATATTTGAAGTCATTCCTTTTTCCACTATTACCCTCTTAGCGCTCCGAATCTCCACTTGCATTTTCTACAAAAAGAGTGTTTCATAACTGCTCAATCAAAAATATGTTTTATCTCTGTTAACTGAATTTACAGATCAGAAATAAGTTTCACAGAATGCATCTGTGTAGTTTTTATTTGAAGATATTCTTTTTCCCAATGTAGGCCTCTTAGCGCTTAGCATGTCCAATTGCAGTTTCTAAAGAAAGAGTGTTTCAGAACGGCTCAATCAAAAGTAAGGTTCAACTCTGTTAGTTGAATGCACAGAACAGAAAGAATTTTCACAGAATGCTACTGTGTAGTTTATATTTGAATATATTCCTTTTTCCACTATTACCCTCTTAGCGCTCCGAATGTCCACTTGCATTTTCTACAGAAAGAGTGTTCAGAACTGCGCAAACAAAAGTATGGTTTAACTCTGTTAGCTTAATGAACATATCAGAAATAAGTTTCACACAATGCTTCTGTGTAGTTTTTATTTGAAGATATTATTTTTCCCAATAGAGGCCTCTTAGCGCTCAGAATGTCCAATTGCAGTTTCTACAGAAAGAGTGTTTCAGAAAGGCTCAATCAAAAGTAAGATTCAACTCTGTTAGTTGAATGCACAGAACAGAAAGAAGTTTCATACAATGCTTCTGTGTAGTTTATATTTGAACATATTCTTTTTTCCACTATTACCCACTTAGCGCTACGAATGTCCAGTTGCATTTTCTACAGACAGAGTGTTTCAAAACTGCTCAATCAAAAGTATGGTTTAACTCTGTTAGCTGAATGCTCAGATCAGAAAGAAGTTTCACAGAATGCTTCTGTGTAGTTTATATTTGAATATATTTCTTTTTCCACTACTACTCTCTTAGCGCTCCAAATGTCCAGTTGCATTTTCTACAGAAAGAGTGTTCAGATCTGCTCAATCAAACGTATGGTTTAACTCTGTTAGCTGAATGCACAGATCAGAAAGAAGTTTCACAGAATGATTCTGTGTAGTTTATATTTGGAGACATTCCTTTTTCCACTATTAACCTCTTAGCGCTCCGAATCTCCACTTGCATTTTCTACAGAAAGAGTGTTTCAGAACGGCTCAATCAAAACTAAGGTTCAACTCTTTTAGTTGAACAAACAGAACAGAAAGAAGTTTCACACAATTCTTCTGTGTAGTTTTTATTTGTAGACATTCTTTTTCCCAATATAGGCCTCTTAGCGCTCAGAATGTCCAATTGCAGTTTCTACAGAAAGAGTGTTTCAGAACGGCTCAATCAAAAGTAAGGTTCAACTCTGTTAGTTGAATGCACAGAACAGAAAGAAGTTTCATAAAATGCTTCTGTGTAGTTTATATTTGAACATATTCTTTTTTCCACTATTACCCACTTAGCGCTACGAATGTCCAGTTGCATTTTCTACAGACAGAGTGTTTCAAAACTGCTCAATCAAAAGTATGGTTTAACTCTGTTAGCTGAATGCTCAGATCAGAAAGAAGTTTCACAGAATGCTTCTGTGTAGTTTATATTTGAATATATTCCTATTTCCACTACTACGCCCTTAGCGCTCCAAATGTCCAGTTGCATTTTCTACAGAAAGAGTGTTCAGATCTGCTCAATCAAAAGTATGGTTTAACTCTGTTAGCTGAATGCACAGATCAGAAAGAAGTTTCACCGAATGATTCTGTGTAGTTTTTATTTGAAGACATTACTTTTTCCACTATTACCCTCTTAGCGCTCCAAATCTCCACTTGCATTTTCTACAAAAAGAGTGTTTCATAACTGCTCAATCAAAAATATGTTTTATCTCGGTTAACTGAATTTACAGATCAGAAATAAGTTTCACAGAATGCATCTGTGTAGTTTTTATTTGAAGATATTCTTTTTCCCAATGTAGGCCTCTCAGCGCTTAGCATGTCCAATTGCAGTTTCTACAGAAAGAGTGTTTCAGAACGGCTCAATCAAAAGTAAGGTTCAACTGTGTTAGTTGAATGCACAGAACAGAAAGTATTTTCACAGAATGCTACTGTGTAGTTTATATTTGAATATATTTCTTTTTCCACTATTACCCTCTTAGCGCTCCAAATGTCCACTTGCATTTTCTACAGAAAGAGTGTTCAGAACTGCGCAATCAAAAGTATGGTTTAACTCTGTTAGCTTAATGAACATATCAGAAATAAGTTTCACACAATGCTTCTGTGTAGTTTTTATTTGAAGATATTATTTTTCCCAATAGAGGCCTCTTAGCGCTCAGAATGTCCAATTGCAGTTTCTACAGAAAGAGTGTTTCAGAAAGGCTCAATCAAAAGTAAGTTCAACTCTGTTAGTTGAATGCACAGAACAGAAAAAATTTCATACAATGCTTCTGTGTAGTTTATATTTGAACATATTCTTTTTTCCACTATTACCCACTTAGCGCTACGAATGTGCAGTTGCATTTTCTACAGACAGAGTGTTTCAAAACTGCTCAATCAAAAGTATGGTTTAACTCTGTTAGCTGAATGCTCAGATCAGAAAGAAGTTTCACAGAATGCTTCTGTGTAGTTTATATTTGAATATATTCCTTTCTCCACTACTACTCTCTTAGCGCTCCAAATGTCCAGTTGCATTTTCTACAGAAAGAGTGTTCAGATCTGCTCAATCAAAAGTATGGTTTAACTCTGTTAGCTGAATGCACGGATCAGAAAGAAGTTTCACAGAATGATTCTGTGTAGTTTATATTTGGAGACATTCCATTTTCCACTATTACCCTCTTAGCGCTCCGAATCTCCACTTGCATTTTCTACAGAAAGAGTGTTTCAGAACGGCTCAATCAAAACTAAGGTTCAACTCTTTTAGTTGAACAAACAGAACAGAAAGAAGTTTCACACAATTCTTCTGTGTAGTTTTTATTTGTAGACATTCATTTTCCCAATATAGGCCTCTTAGCGCTCAGAATGTCCAATTGCAGTTTCTACAGAAAGAGTGTTTCAGAACGGCTCAATCAAAAGTAAGGTTCAACTCTGTTAGTTGAATGCACAGAACAGAAAGAAGTTTCATACAATGCTTCTGTGTAGTTTATATTTGAACATATTCTTTTTTCCACTATTACCCACTTAGCGCTACGATTGTCCAGTTGCATTTTCTACAGACAGAGTGTTTCAAAACTGCTCAATCAAAAGTATGGTTTAACTCTGTTAGCTGAATGCTCAGATCAGAAAGAAGTTTCACAGAATGCTTCTGTGTAGTTTATATTTGAATATATTCCTTTTTCCACTACTACGCTCTTAGCGCTCGAAATGTCCACTTGCATTTTCTACAGAAAGAGTGTTCAGATCTGCTCAATCAAAAGTATGGTTTAACTCTGTTAGCTGAATGCACAGATCAGAAAGAATTTTCACCGAATGATTCTGTGTAGTTTATATTTGATGACATTCCTTTTTCCACTATTACCCTCTTAGCGCTCGGAATCTCCACTTCCATTTTCTTCAAAAAGAGTGTTTCATAACTGCTCAATCAAAAATATGTTTTATCTCTGTTAACTGAATTTACAGATCAGAAATAAGTTTCACAGAATGCATCTGTGTAGTTTTTATTTGAAGATATTCTTTTTCCCAATGTAGGCCGCTTAGCGCTTAGCATGTCCAATTGCAGTTTCTACAGAAAGAGTGTTTCAGAACGGCTCAATCAAAAGTAAGGTTCAACTCTGTTAGTTGAATGCACAGAACAGAAAGAATTTTCACAGAATGCTACTGTGTAGTTTATATTTGAATATAGTCCTTTTTCCACTATTACCCTCTTAGCGCTCCGAATGTCCACTTGAATTTTCTACAGAAAGAGTGTTCAGAACTGTGCAATCAAAAGTATGGTTTAACTCTGTTAGCTTAATGAACATATCAGAAATAAGTTTCACACAATGCTTCTGTGTAGTTTTTATTTGAAGATATTATTTTTCCCAATAGAGTCCTCTTAGCGCTCAGAATGTCCAATTGCAGTTTCTACAGAAAGAGTGTTTCAGAACGGCTCAATCAAAAGTAAGGTTCAACTCTGTTAGTTGAATGCACAGAACAGAAAGAAGTTTCATACAATGCTTCTGTGTAGTTTATATTTGAACATATTCTTTTTTCCACTATTACCCACTTAGCGCTACGAATGTCCAGTTGCATTTTCTACAGACAGAGTGTTTCAAAACTGCTCAATCAAAAGTATGGTTTAACTCTGTTAGCTGAATGCTCAGATCAGAAAGAAGTTTCACAGAATGCTTCTGTGTAGTTTATATTTGAATATATTCCTTTTTCCACTACTACGCTCTTAGCGCTCCAAATGTCCAGTTGCATTTTCTACAGAAAGAGTGTTCAGATCTGCTCAATCAAAAGTATGGTTTAACTCTGTTAGCTGAATGCACAGATCAGAAAGAAGTTTCACCAAATGATTCCGTGTAGTTTATATTTGAAGACATTCCTTTTTCCACTATTACCCTCTTAGCGCTCCGAATCTCCACTTGCATTTTCTACAAAAAGAGTGTTTCATAACTGCTCAATCAAAAATATGTTTTATCTCTGTTAACTGAATTTACAGATCAGAAATAAGTTTCACAGAATGCATCTGTGTAGTTTTTATTTGAAGATATTCTTTTTCCCAATGTAGGCCTCTTAGCGCTTAGCATGTCCAATTGCAGTTTCTACAGAAAGAGTGTTTCAGAACGGCTCAATCAAAAGTAAGGTTCAACTCTGTTAGTTGAATGCACAGAACAGAAAGACTTTTCACAGAATGCTACTGTGTAGTTTATATTTGAATATATTCCTTTTTCCACTATTACCCTCTTAGCGCTCCAAATGTCCACTTGCATTTTCTACAGAAAGAGTGTTCAGAACTGTGCAATCAAAAGTATGGTTTAACTCTGTTAGCTTAATGAACATATCAGAAATAAGTTTCACACAATGCTTCTGTGTAGTTCTTATTTGAAGGTATTATTTTTCCCAATAGAGTCCTCTTAGCGCTCAGAATGTCCAATTGCAGTTTCTACAGAAAGAGTGTTTCAGAACGGCTCAATCAAAAGTAAGGTTCAACTCTGTTAGTTGAATGCACAGAACAGAAAGAAGTTTCATACAATGCTTCTGTGTAGTTTATATTTGAACATATTCTTTTTTCCACTATTACCCACTTATCGCTACGAATGTCCAGTTGCATTTTGTACAGACAGAGTGTTTCAAAACTGCTCAATCAAAAGTATGGTTTAACTCTGTTAGCTGAATGCTCAGATCAGAAAGAAGTTTCACAGAATGCTTCTGTGTAGTTTATATTTGAATATATTCCTTTTTCCACTACTACGCTCTTAGCGCTCCAAATGTCCAGTTGCATTTTCTACAGAAAGAGTGTTCAGATCTGCTCAATCAAAAGTATGGTTTAACTCTGTTAGCTGAATGCACAGATCAGAAAGAAGTTTCACCGAATGATTCCGTGTAGTTTATATTTGAAGACATTCCTTTTTCCACTATTACCCACTTAGCGCTCCGAATCTCCACTTGCATTTTCTACAAAAAGAGTGTTTCATAACTGCTCAATCAAAAATATGTTTTATCTCTGTTAACTGAATTTACAGATCAGAAATAAGTTTCACAGAATGCATCTGTGTAGTTTTTATTTGAAGATGTTCTTTTTCCCAATGTAGGCCTCTTAGCGCTTAGCATGTCCAATTGCAGTTTCTACAGAAAGAGTGTTTCAGAACGGCTCAATCAAAAGTAAGGTTCAACTCTGTTAGTTGAATGCACAGAACAGAAAGAATTTTCACAGAATGCTACTGTGTAGTTTATATTTGAATATATTCCTTTTTCCAGTATTACCCTCTTAGCGCTCCGAATGTCCACTTGCATTTTCTACAGAAAGAGTGTTCAGAACTGCGCAATCAAAAGTATGGTTTAACTCTGTTAGCTTAATGAACATATCAGAAAAAAGTTTCACACAATGCTTCTGTGTAGTTTTTATTTGAAGATATTATTTTTCCCAATAGAGGCCTCTTAGCGCTCAGAATGTCCAATTGCAGTTTCTACAGAAAGAGTGTTTCAGAAAGGCTCAATCAAAAGTAAGGTTCAACTCTGTTAGTTGAATGCACAGAACAGAAAGAAGTTTCATACAATGCTTCTGTGTAGTTTATATTTGAACATATTCTTTTTTCCACTATTACCCACTTAGCGCTACGAATGTCCAGTTGCATTTTCTACAGACAGAGAGTTTCAAAACTGCTCAATCAAAAGTATGGTTTAACTCTGTTAGCTGAATGCTCAGATCAGAAAGAAATTTCACAGAATGCTTCTGTGTAGTTTATATTTGAATATATTCCTTTCTCCACTACTACTCTCTTAGCGCTCCAAATGTCCAGTTGCATTTTCTACAGAAAGAGTGTTCAGATCTGCTCAATCAAAAGTATGGTTTAACTCTGTTAGCTGAATGCACGGATCAGAAAGAAGTTTCACAGAATGATTCTGTGTAGTTTATATTTGGAGACATTCCTTTTTCCACTATTACCCTCTTAGCGCTCCGAATCTGCACTTGCATTTTCTACAGAAAGAGTGTTTCAGAACGGCTCAATCAAAACTAAGGTTCAACTCTTTTAGTTGAACAAACAGAACAGAAAGAAGTTTCACACAATTCTTCTGTGTAGTTTTTATTTGTAGACATTCTTTTTCCCAATATAGGCCTCTTAGCGCTCAGAATGTCCAATTGCAGTTTCTACAGAAAGATTGTTTCAGAACGGCTCAATCAAAAGTAAGGTTCAACTCTGTTAGTTGAATGCACAGAACAGAAAGAAGTTTCATACAATGATTCTGTGTAGTTTATATTTGAACATATTCTTTTTTCCACTATTACCCACTTAGCGCTCCGAATGTCCAGTTGCATTTTCTACAGACAGAGTGTTTCAAAACTGCTCAATCAAAAGTATGGTTTAACTCTGTTAGCTGAATGCTCAGATCAGAAAGAAGTTTCACAGAATGCTTCTGTGTAGTTTATATTTGAATATATTCCTTTTTCCACTACTACGCTCTTAGCGCTCCAAATGTCCAGTTGCATTTTCTACAGAAAGAGTGTTCAGATCTGCTCAATCAAAAGTATGGTTTAACTCTGTTAGCTGAATGCACAGATCAGAAGGAAGTTTCACCGAATGATTCTGTGTAGTTTATATTTGAAGACATTCCTTTTTCCACTATTACCCACTTAGCGCTCCGAATCTCCACTTGCATTTTCTACAAAAAGTGTGTTTCATAACTGCTCAATCAAAAATATCTTTTATCTCTGTTAACTGAATTTACAGATCAGAAATAAGTTTCACAGAATGCATCTGTGTAGTTTTTATTTGAAGATATTCTTCTTCCCAATGTAGGCCTCTTAGCGCTTAGCATGTCCAATTGCAGTTTCTACAGAAAGAGTGTTTCAGAACGGCTCAATCAAAAGTAAGGTTCAACTCTGTTAGTTGAATGCACAGAACAGAAAGAATTTTCAAAGAATGCTACTGTGTAGTTTATATTTGAATATATTCCTTTTTCCACTATTACCCTCTTAGCGCTCCCAATGTCCACTTGCATTTTCTACAGAAAGAGTGTTCAGAACTGCGCAATCAAAAGTATGGTTTAACTCTGTTAGCTTAATGAACATATCAGAAATAAGTTTCACACAATGCTTCTGTGTAGTTTTTATTTGAAGATATTTTTTTTCCCAATAGAGGCCTCTTAGCGCTCAGAATGTCCAATTGCAGTTTCTACAGAAAGAGTGTTTCAGAAAGGCTCAATCAAAAGTAAGGTTCAACTCTGTTAGTTGAATGCACAGAACATAAAGAAGTTTCATACAATGCTTCTGTGTAGTTTATATTTGAACATATTCTTTTTTCCACTATTACCCACTTAGCGCTACGAATGTCCAGTTGCATTTTCTACAGACAGAGTGTTTCAAAACTGCTCAATCAAAAGTATGGTTTAACTCTGTTAGCTGAATGCTCAGATCAGAAAGAAGTTTCACAGAATGCTTCTGTGTAGTTTATATTTGAATATATTCCTTTCTCCACTACTACTCTCTTAGCGCTCCAAATGTCCAGTTGCATTTTCTACAGAAAGAGTGTTCAGATCTGCTCAATCAAAAGTATGGTTTAACTCTGTTAGCTGAATGCACGGATCAGAAAGAAGTTTCACAGAATGATTCTGTGTAGTTTATATTTGGAGACATTCCTTTTTCCACTATTACCCTCTTAGCGCTCCGAATCTCCACTTGCATTTTCTACAGAAAGAGTGTTTCAGAACGGCTCAATCAAAAGTAAGGTTCAACACTTTTAGTTGAACAAACAGAACAGAAAGAAGTTTCACACAATTCTTCTGTGTAGTTTTTATTTGTAGACATTCTTTTTCCCAATATAGGCCTCTTAGCGCTCAGAATGTCCAATTGCAGTTTCTACAGAAAGAGTGTTTCAGAACGGCTCAATCAAAAGTAAGGTTCAACTCTGTTAGTTGAATGCACAGAACAGAAAGAAGTTTCATACAATGCTTCTGTGTAGTTTATATTTGAAGACATTCCTTTTTCCACTATTACCCACTTAGCGCTCCGAATCTCCACTTGCATTTTCTACAGAAAGAGTGTTCAGATCTGCTCAATCAAAAGTATGGTTTAACTCTGTTAGCTGAATGCTCAGATCAGAAAGAAGTTTCACAGAATGCTTCTGTGTAGTTTATATTTGAATATATTGCTTTTTCCACTACTACGCTCTTAGCGCTCCAAATGTCCAGTTGCATTTTCTACAGAAAGAGTGTTCAGATCTGCTCAATCAAAAGTATGGTTTAACTCTGTTAGCTGAATGCACAGATCAGAAAGAAGTTTCACCGAATGATTCTGTGTAGTTTATATTTGAAGACATTCCTTTTTCCACTATTACCCACTTAGCGCTCCGAATCTCCACTTGCATTTTCTACAAAAAGAGTGTTTCATAACTGCTCAATCAAAAATATGTTTTATCTCTGTTAACTGAATTTACAGATCAGAAATAAGTTTCACAGAATGCATCTGTGTAGTTTTTATTTGAAGATATTCTTTTTCCCAATGTAGGCCTCTTAGCGCTTAGCATGTCCAATTGCAGTTTCTACAGAAAGAGTGTTTCAGAACGGCTCAATCAAAAGTAAGGTTCAACTCTGTTAGTTGAATGCACAGAACAGAAAGAATTTTCACAGAATGCTACTGTGTAGTTTATATTTGAATATATTCCTTTTTCCACTATTACCCTCTTAGCGCTCCGAATGTCCACTTGCATTTTCTACAGAAAGAGTGTTCAGAACTGCGCAATCAAAAGTATGGTTTAACTCTGTTAGCTTAATGAACATATCAGAAATAAGTTTCACACAATGCTTCTGTGTAGTTTTTATTTGAAGATATTATTTTTCCCAATAGAGGCCTCTTAGCGCTCAGAATGTCCAATTGCAGTTTCTACAGAAAGAGTGTTTCAGAAAGGCTCAATCAAAAGTAAGGTTCAACTCTGTTAGTTGAATGCACAGAACAGAAAGAAGTTTCATACAATGCTTCTGTGTAGTTTATATTTGAACATATTCTTTTTTCCACTATTACCCACTTAGCGCTAAGAATGTCCAGTTGCATTTTCTGCAGACAGAGAGTTTCAAAACTGCTAAATCAAAAGTATGGTTTAACTCTGTTAGCTGAATGCTCAGATCAGAAAGAAGTTTCACAGAATGCTTCTGTGTAGTTTATATTTGAATATATTCCTTTCTCCACTACTACTCTCTTAGCGCTCCAAATGTCCAGTTGCATTTTCTACAGAAAGAGTGTTCAGATCTGCTCAATCAAAAGTATGGTTTAACTCTGTTAGCTGAATGCACGGATCAGAAAGAAGTTTCACAGAATGATTCTGTGTAGTTTATATTTGAAGACATTCCTTTTTCCACTATTACCCTCTTAGCGCTCCGAATCTCCACTTGCATTTTCTACAGAAAGAGTGTTTCAGAACGGCTCAATCAAAACTAAGGTTCAACTCTTTTAGTTGAACAAACAGGACAGAACGAAGTTTCACACAATTCTTCTGTGTAGTTTTTATTTGTAGACATTCTTTTTCCCAATATAGGCCTCTTAGCGCTCAGAATGTCCAATTGCAGTTTCTACAGAAAGAGTGTTTCAGAACGGCTCAATCAAAAGTAAGGTTCAACTCTGTTAGTTGAATGCACAGAACAGAAAGAAGTTTCATACAATGCTTCTGTGTAGTTTATATTTGAACATATTCTTTTTTCCACTATTACCCACTTAGCGATCCGAATGTCCAGTTGCATTTTCTACAGACAGAGTGTTTCAAAACTGCTCAATCAAAAGTATGGTTTAACTCTGTTAGCTGAATGCTCAGATCAGAAAGAGGTTTCACAGAATGCTTCTGTGTAGTTTATATTTGAATATATTCCTTTTTCCACTACTACGCTCTTAGCGCTCCAAATGTCCAGTTGCATTTTCTATAGAAAGAGTGTTCAGATCTGCTCAATCAAAAGTATGGTTTAACTCTGTTAGCTGAATGCACAGATCAGAAAGAAGTTTCACCGAATGATTCCGTGTAGTTTATATTTGAAGACATTCCTTTTTCCACTATTACCCTCTTAGCGCTCCGAATCTCCACTTGCATTTTCTACAAAAAGAGTGTTTCATAACTGCTTAATCAAAAATATCTTTTATCTCTGTTATCTGAATTTACAGATCAGTAATAAGTTTCACAGAATGCATCTGTGTAGTTTTTATTTGAAGATATTCTTCTTCCCAATGTAGGCCTCTTAGCGCTTAGCATGTCCAATTGCAGTTTCTACAGAAAGAGTGTTTCAGAACGGCTCAATCAAAAATAAGGTTCAACTCTGTTAGTTGAATGCACAGAAAAGAAAGAATTTTCACAGAATGCTACTGTGTAGTTTATATTTGAATATATTCCTTTTTCCATTATTACCCTCTTAGCGCTCCGAATGTCCACTTGCATTTTCTACAGAAAGAGTGTTCAGAACTGCGCAATCAAAAGTATGGTTTAACTCTGTTAGCTTAATGAACATATCAGAAATAAGTTTCACACAATGCTTCTGTGTAGTTTTTATTTGAAGATATTTTTTTTCCCAATAGAGGCCTCTTAGCGCTCAGAATGTCCAATTGCAGTTTCTACAGAAAGAGTGTTTCAGAAAGGCTCAATCAAAAGTAAGGTTCAACTCTGTTAGTTGAATGCACAGAACAGAAAGAAGTTTCATACAATGCTTCTGTGTAGTTTATATTTGAACATATTCTTTTTTCCAATATTACCCACTTAGCGCTACGAATGTCCAGTTGCATTTTCTACAGACAGAGTGTTTCAAAACTGCTCAATCAAAAGTATGGTTTAACTCTGTTAGCTGAATGCTCAGATCAGAAAGAAGTTTCACAGAATGCTTCTGTGTAGTTTATATTTGAATATATTCCTTTCTCCACTACTACTCTCTTAGCGCTCCAAATGTCCAGTTGCATTTTCTACAGAAAGAGTGTTCAGATCTGCTCAATCAAAAGTATGGTTTAACTCTGTTAGCTGAATGCACGGATCAGAAAGAAGTTTCACAGAATGATTCTGTGTAGTTTATATTTGGAGACATTCCTTTTTCCACTATTACCCTCTTAGCGCTCCGAATCTCCACTTGAATTTTCTACAGAAAGAGTGTTTCAGAACGGCTCAATCAAAACTAAGGTTCAACTCTTTTAGTTGAACAAACAGAACAGAAAGAAGTTTCACACAATTCTTCTGTGTAGTTTTTATTTGTAGACATTCTTTTTCCCAATATAGGCCTCTTAGCGCTCAGAATGTCCAATTGCAGTTTCTACAGAAAGAGTGTTTCAGAACGGCTCAATCAAAAGTAAGGTTCAACTCTGTTAGTTGAATGCACAGAACAGAAAGAAGTTTCATACAATGCTTCTGTGTAGTTTATATTTGAACATATTCTTTTTTCCACTATTACCCACTTAGCGCTACGAATGTCCAGTTGCATTTTCTACAGACAGAGTGTTTCAAAACTGCTCAATCAAAAGTATGGTTTAACTCTGTTAGCTGAATGCTCAGATCAGAAAGAAGTTTCACAGAATGCTTCTGTGTAGTTTATATTTGAATATATTCCTTTTTCCACTACTACGCTCTTAGCGCTCCAAATGTCCAGTTGCATTTTCTACAGAAAGAGTGTTCAGATCTGCTCAATCAAAAGTATGGTTTAACTCTGTTAGCTGAATGCACAGATCAGAAAGAAGTTTCACCGAATGATTCCGTGTAGTTTATATTTGAAGACATTCCTTTTTCCACTATTACCCTCTTAGCGCTCCGAATCTCCACTTGCATTTTCTACAAAAAGAGTGTTTCATAACTGCTCAATCAAAAATATGTTTTATCTCTGTTAACTGAATTTACAGATCAGAAATAAGTTTCACAGAATGCATCTGTGTAGTTTTTATTTGAAGATATTCTTCTTCCCAATGTAGGCCTCTTAGCGATTAGCATGTCCAATTGCAGTTTCTACAGAAAGAGTGTTTCAGAACGGCTCAATCAAAAGTAAGGTTCAACTCTGTTAGTTGAATGCACAGAACAGAAAGAATTTTCACAGAATGCTACTGTGTAGTTTATATTTGAATATATTCCTTTTTCCACTATTACCCTCTTAGCGCTCCGAATGTCCACTTGCATTTTCTACAGAAAGAGTGTTCAGAACTGCGCAATCAAAAGTATGGTTTAACTCCGTTAGCTTAATGAACATATCAGAAATAAGTTTCACACAATGCTTCTGTGTAGTTTTTATTTGAAGATATTATTTTTCCCAATAGAGGCCTCTTAGCGCTCAGAATGTCCAATTGCAGTTTCTACAGAAAGAGTGTTTCAGAAAGGCTCTATCAAAATTAAGGTTCAACTCTGTTAGTTGAATGCACAGAACAGAAAGAAGTTTCATACAATGCTTCTGTTTAGTTTATATTTGAACATATTCTTTTTTCCACTATTACCCACTTAGCGCTACGAATGTCCAGTTGCATTTTCTACAGACAGAGAGTTTCAAAACTGCTCAATCAAAAGTATGGTTTAACTCTGTTAGCTGAATGCTCAGATCAGAAAGAAGTTTCACAGAATGCTTCTGTGTTGTTTATATTTGAATATATTCCTTTCTACACTACTACTCTCTTAGCGCTCCAAATGTCCAGTTGCATTTTCTACAGAAAGAGTGTTCAGATCTGCTCAATCAAAAGTATGGTTTAACTCTGTTAGCTGAATGCACGGATCAGAAAGAAGTTTCACAGAATGATTCTGTGTAGTTTATATTTGGAGACATTCCTTTTTCCACTATTAACCTCTTAGCGCTCCGAATCTCCACTTGCGTTTTCTACAGAAAGAGTGTTTCAGAACGGCTCAATCAAAACTAAGGTTCAACTCTTTTAGTTGAACAAACAGAACAGAAAGAAGTTTCACACAATTCTTCTGTGTAGTTTTTATTTGTAGACATTCTTTTTCCCAATATAGGCCTCTTAGCGCTCAGAATGTCCAATTGCAGTTTCTACAGAAAGAGTGTTTCAGAACGGCTCAATCAAAAGTAAGGTTCAACTCTGTTAGTTGAATGCACAGAACAGAAAGAAGTTTCATACAGTGCTTCTGTGTAGTTTATATTTGAACATATTCTTTTTTCCACTATTACCCACTTAGCGCTACGAATGTCCAGTTGCATTTTCTACAGGCAGAGTGTTTCAAAACTGCTCAATCAAAAGTATGGTTTAACTCTGTTAGCTGAATGCTCAGATCAGAAAGAAGTTTCACAGAATGCTTCTGTGTAGTTTATATTTGAATATATTCCTTTTTCCACTACTACGCTCTTAGCGCTCCAAATGTCCAGTTGCATTTTCTACAGAAAGAGTGTTCAGATCTGCTCAATCAAAAGTATGGTTTAACTCTGTTAGCTGAATGCACAGATCAGAAAGAAGTTTCACCGAATGATTCCGTGTAGTTTATATTTGAAGACATTCCTTTTTCCACTATTACCCACTTAGCGCTCCGAATCTCCACTTGCATTTTCTACAAAAAGAGTGTTTCATAACTGCTCAATCAAAAATATGTTTTATCTCTGTTAACTGAATTTACAGATCAGAAATAAGTTTCACAGAATGCATCTGTGTAGTTTTTATTTGAAGATGTTCTTTTTCCCAATGTAGGCCTCTTAGCGCTTAGCATGTCCAATTGCAGTTTCTACAGAAAGAGTGTTTCAGAACGGCTCAATCAAAAGTAAGGTTCAACTCTGTTAGTTGAATGCACAGAACAGAAAGAATTTTCACAGAATGCTACTGTGTAGTTTATATTTGAATATATTCCTTTTTCCAGTATTACCCTCTTAGCGCTCCGAATGTCCACTTGCATTTTCTACAGAAAGAGTGTTCAGAACTGCGCAATCAAAAGTATGGTTTAACTCTGTTAGCTTAATGAACATATCAGAAAAAAGTTTCACACAATTCTTCTGTGTAGTTTTTATTTGTAGACATTCTTTTTCCCAATATAGGCCTCTTAGCGCTCAGAATGTCCAATTGCAGTTTCTACAGAAAGATTGTTTCAGAACGGCTCAATCAAAAGTAAGGTTCAACTCTGTTAGTTGAATGCACAGAACAGAAAGAAGTTTCATACAATGATTCTGTGTAGTTTATATTTGAACATATTCTTTTTTCCACTATTACCCACTTAGCGCTCCGAATGTCCAGTTGCATTTTCTACAGACAGAGTGTTTCAAAACTGCTCAATCAAAAGTATGGTTTAACTCTGTTAGCTGAATGCTCAGATCAGAAAGAAGTTTCACAGAATGCTTCTGTGTAGTTTATATTTGAATATATTCCTTTTTCCACTACTACGCTCTTAGCGCTCCAAATGTCCAGTTGCATTTTCTACAGAAAGAGTGTTCAGATCTGCTCAATCAAAAGTATGGTTTAACTCTGTTAGCTGAATGCACAGATCAGAAGGAAGTTTCACCGAATGATTCTGTGTAGTTTATATTTGAAGACATTCCTTTTTCCACTATTACCCACTTAGCGCTCCGAATCTCCACTTGCATTTTCTACAAAAAGTGTGTTTCATAACTGCTCAATCAAAAATATCTTTTATCTCTGTTAACTGAATTTACAGATCAGAAATAAGTTTCACAGAATGCATCTGTGTAGTTTTTATTTGAAGATATTCTTCTTCCCAATGTAGGCCTCTTAGCGCTTAGCATGTCCAATTGCAGTTTCTACAGAAAGAGTGTTTCAGAACGGCTCAATCAAAAGTAAGGTTCAACTCTGTTAGTTGAATGCACAGAACAGAAAGAATTTTCAAAGAATGCTACTGTGTAGTTTATATTTGAATATATTCCTTTTTCCACTATTACCCTCTTAGCGCTCCCAATGTCCACTTGCATTTTCTACAGAAAGAGTGTTCAGAACTGCGCAATCAAAAGTATGGTTTAACTCTGTTAGCTTAATGAACATATCAGAAATAAGTTTCACACAATGCTTCTGTGTAGTTTTTATTTGAAGATATTTTTTTTCCCAATAGAGGCCTCTTAGCGCTCAGAATGTCCAATTGCAGTTTCTACAGAAAGAGTGTTTCAGAAAGGCTCAATCAAAAGTAAGGTTCAACTCTGTTAGTTGAATGCACAGAACAGAAAGAAGTTTCATACAATGCTTCTGTGTAGTTTATATTTGAACATATTCTTTTTTCCACTATTACCCACTTAGCGCTACGAATGTCCAGTTGCATTTTCTACAGACAGAGTGTTTCAAAACTGCTCAATCAAAAGTATGGTTTAACTCTGTTAGCTGAATGCTCAGATCAGAAAGAAGTTTCACAGAATGCTTCTGTGTAGTTTATATTTGAATATATTCCTTTCTCCACTACTACTCTCTTAGCGCTCCAAATGTCCAGTTGCATTTTCTACAGAAAGAGTGTTCAGATCTGCTCAATCAAAAGTATGGTTTAACTCTGTTAGCTGAATGCACGGATCAGAAAGAAGTTTCACAGAATGATTCTGTGTAGTTTATATTTGGAGACATTCCTTTTTCCACTATTACCCTCTTAGCGCTCCGAATCTCCACTTGCATTTTCTACAGAAAGAGTGTTTCAGAACGGCTCAATCAAAAGTAAGGTTCAACTCTTTTAGTTGAACAAACAGAACAGAAAGAAGTTTCACACAATTCTTCTGTGTAGTTTTTATTTGTAGACATTCTTTTTCCCAATATAGGCCTCTTAGCGCTCAGAATGTCCAATTGCAGTTTCTACAGAAAGAGTGTTTCAGAACGGCTCAATCAAAAGTAAGGTTCAACTCTGTTAGTTGAATGCACAGAACAGAAAGAAGTTTCATACAATGCTTCTGTGTAGTTTATATTTGAAGACATTCCTTTTTCCACTATTACCCACTTAGCGCTCCGAATCTCCACTTGCATTTTCTACAGAAAGAGTGTTCAGATCTGCTCAATCAAAAGTATGGTTTAACTCTGTTAGCTGAATGCTCAGATCAGAAAGAAGTTTCACAGAATGCTTCTGTGTAGTTTATATTTGAATATATTGCTTTTTCCACTACTACGCTCTTAGCGCTCCAAATGTCCAGTTGCATTTTCTACAGAAAGAGTGTTCAGATCTGCTCAATCAAAAGTATGGTTTAACTCTGTTAGCTGAATGCACAGATCAGAAAGAAGTTTCACCGAATGATTCTGTGTAGTTTATATTTGAAGACATTCCTTTTTCCACTATTACCCACTTAGCGCTCCGAATCTCCACTTGCATTTTCTACAAAAAGAGTGTTTCATAACTGCTCAATCAAAAATATGTTTTATCTCTGTTAACTGAATTTACAGATCAGAAATAAGTTTCACAGAATGCATCTGTGTAGTTTTTATTTGAAGATATTCTTTTTCCCAATGTAGGCCTCTTAGCGCTTAGCATGTCCAATTGCAGTTTCTACAGAAAGAGTGTTTCAGAACGGCTCAATCAAAAGTAAGGTTCAACTCTGTTAGTTGAATGCACAGAACAGAAAGAATTTTCACAGAATGCTACTGTGTAGTTTATATTTGAATATATTCCTTTTTCCACTATTACCCTCTTAGCGCTCCGAATGTCCACTTGCATTTTCTACAGAAAGAGTGTTCAGAACTGCGCAATCAAAAGTATGGTTTAACTCTGTTAGCTTAATGAACATATCAGAAATAAGTTTCACACAATGCTTCTGTGTAGTTTTTATTTGAAGATATTATTTTTCCCAATAGAGGCCTCTTAGCGCTCAGAATGTCCAATTGCAGTTTCTACAGAAAGAGTGTTTCAGAAAGGCTCAATCAAAAGTAAGGTTCAACTCTGTTAGTTGAATGCACAGAACAGAAAGAAGTTTCATACAATGCTTCTGTGTAGTTTATATTTGAACATATTCTTTTTTCCACTATTACCCACTTAGCGCTAAGAATGTCCAGTTGCATTTTCTGCAGACAGAGAGTTTCAAAACTGCTAAATCAAAAGTATGGTTTAACTCTGTTAGCTGAATGCTCAGATCAGAAAGAAGTTTCACAGAATGCTTCTGTGTAGTTTATATTTGAATATATTCCTTTCTCCACTACTACTCTCTTAGCGCTCCAAATGTCCAGTTGCATTTTCTACAGAAAGAGTGTTCAGATCTGCTCAATCAAAAGTATGGTTTAACTCTGTTAGCTGAATGCACGGATCAGAAAGAAGTTTCACAGAATGATTCTGTGTAGTTTATATTTGAAGACATTCCTTTTTCCACTATTACCCTCTTAGCGCTCCGAATCTCCACTTGCATTTTCTACAGAAAGAGTGTTTCAGAACGGCTCAATCAAAACTAAGGTTCAACTCTTTTAGTTGAACAAACAGGACAGAACGAAGTTTCACACAATTCTTCTGTGTAGTTTTTATTTGTAGACATTCTTTTTCCCAATATAGGCCTCTTAGCGCTCAGAATGTCCAATTGCAGTTTCTACAGAAAGAGTGTTTCAGAACGGCTCAATCAAAAGTAAGGTTCAACTCTGTTAGTTGAATGCACAGAACAGAAAGAAGTTTCATACAATGCTTCTGTGTAGTTTATATTTGAACATATTCTTTTTTCCACTATTACCCACTTAGCGATCCGAATGTCCAGTTGCATTTTCTACAGACAGAGTGTTTCAAAACTGCTCAATCAAAAGTATGGTTTAACTCTGTTAGCTGAATGCTCAGATCAGAAAGAGGTTTCACAGAATGCTTCTGTGTAGTTTATATTTGAATATATTCCTTTTTCCACTACTACGCTCTTAGCGCTCCAAATGTCCAGTTGCATTTTCTATAGAAAGAGTGTTCAGATCTGCTCAATCAAAAGTATGGTTTAACTCTGTTAGCTGAATGCACAGATCAGAAAGAAGTTTCACCGAATGATTCCGTGTAGTTTATATTTGAAGACATTCCTTTTTCCACTATTACCCTCTTAGCGCTCCGAATCTCCACTTGCATTTTCTACAAAAAGAGTGTTTCATAACTGCTTAATCAAAAATATCTTTTATCTCTGTTAACTGAATTTACAGATCAGTAATAAGTTTCACAGAATGCATCTGTGTAGTTTTTATTTGAAGATATTCTTCTTCCCAATGTAGGCCTCTTAGCGCTTAGCATGTCCAATTGCAGTTTCTACAGAAAGAGTGTTTCAGAACGGCTCAATCAAAAATAAGGTTCAACTCTGTTAGTTGAATGCACAGAAAAGAAAGAATTTTCACAGAATGCTACTGTGTAGTTTATATTTGAATATATTCCTTTTTCCATTATTACCCTCTTAGCGCTCCGAATGTCCACTTGCATTTTCTACAGAAAGAGTGTTCAGAACTGCGCAATCAAAAGTATGGTTTAACTCTGTTAGCTTAATGAACATATCAGAAATAAGTTTCACACAATGCTTCTGTGTAGTTTTTATTTGAAGATATTTTTTTTCCCAATAGAGGCCTCTTAGCGCTCAGAATGTCCAATTGCAGTTTCTACAGAAAGAGTGTTTCAGAAAGGCTCAATCAAAAGTAAGGTTCAACTCTGTTAGTTGAATGCACAGAACAGAAAGAAGTTTCATACAATGCTTCTGTGTAGTTTATATTTGAACATATTCTTTTTTCCAATATTACCCACTTAGCGCTACGAATGTCCAGTTGCATTTTCTACAGACAGAGTGTTTCAAAACTGCTCAATCAAAAGTATGGTTTAACTCTGTTAGCTGAATGCTCAGATCAGAAAGAAGTTTCACAGAATGCTTCTGTGTAGTTTATATTTGAATATATTCCTTTCTCCACTACTACTCTCTTAGCGCTCCAAATGTCCAGTTGCATTTTCTACAGAAAGAGTGTTCAGATCTGCTCAATCAAAAGTATGGTTTAACTCTGTTAGCTAAATGCACGGATCAGAAAGAAGTTTCACAGAATGATTCTGTGTAGTTTATATTTGGAGACATTCCTTTTTCCACTATTACCCTCTTAGCGCTCCGAATCTCCACTTGAATTTTCTACAGAAAGAGTGTTTCAGAACGGCTCAATCAAAACTAAGGTTCAACTCTTTTAGTTGAACAAACAGAACAGAAAGAAGTTTCACACAATTCTTCTGTGTAGTTTTTATTTGTAGACATTCTTTTTCCCAATATAGGCCTCTTAGCGCTCAGAATGTCCAATTGCAGTTTCTACAGAAAGAGTGTTTCAGAACGGCTCAATCAAAAGTAAGGTTCAACTCTGTTAGTTGAATGCACAGAACAGAAAGAAGTTTCATACAATGCTTCTGTGTAGTTTATATTTGAACATATTCTTTTTTCCACTATTACCCACTTAGCGCTACGAATGTCCAGTTGCATTTTCTACAGACAGAGTGTTTCAAAACTGCTCAATCAAAAGTATGGTTTAACTCTGTTAGCTGAATGCTCAGATCAGAAAGAAGTTTCACAGAATGCTTCTGTGTAGTTTATATTTGAATATATTCCTTTTTCCACTACTACGCTCTTAGCGCTCCAAATGTCCAGTTGCATTTTCTACAGAAAGAGTGTTCAGATCTGCTCAATCAAAAGTATGGTTTAACTCTGTTAGCTGAATGCACAGATCAGAAAGAAGTTTCACCGAATGATTCCGTGTAGTTTATATTTGAAGACATTCCTTTTTCCACTATTACCCTCTTAGCGCTCCGAATCTCCACTTGCATTTTCTACAAAAAGAGTGTTTCATAACTGCTCAATCAAAAATATGTTTTATCTCTGTTAACTGAATTTACAGATCAGAAATAAGTTTCACAGAATGCATCTGTGTAGTTTTTATTTGAAGATATTCTTCTTCCCAATGTAGGCCTCTTAGCGATTAGCATGTCCAATTGCAGTTTCTACAGAAAGAGTGTTTCAGAACGGCTCAATCAAAAGTAAGGTTCAACTCTGTTAGTTGAATGCACAGAACAGAAAGAATTTTCACAGAATGCTACTGTGTAGTTTATATTTGAATATATTCCTTTTTCCACTATTACCCTCTTAGCGCTCCGAATGTCCACTTGCATTTTCTACAGAAAGAGTGTTCAGAACTGCGCAATCAAAAGTATGGTTTAACTCCGTTAGCTTAATGAACATATCAGAAATAAGTTTCACACAATGCTTCTGTGTAGTTTTTATTTGAAGATATTATTTTTCCCAATAGAGGCCTCTTAGCGCTCAGAATGTCCAATTGCAGTTTCTACAGAAAGAGTGTTTCAGAAAGGCTCTATCAAAATTAAGGTTCAACTCTGTTAGTTGAATGCACAGAACAGAAAGAAGTTTCATACAATGCTTCTGTTTAGTTTATATTTGAACATATTCTTTTTTCCACTATTACCCACTTAGCGCTACGAATGTCCAGTTGCATTTTCTACAGACAGAGAGTTTCAAAACTGCTCAATCAAAAGTATGGTTTAACTCTGTTAGCTGAATGCTCAGATCAGAAAGAAGTTTCACAGAATGCTTCTGTGTTGTTTATATTTGAATATATTCCTTTCTACACTACTACTCTCTTAGCGCTCCAAATGTCCAGTTGCATTTTCTACAGAAAGAGTGTTCAGATCTGCTCAATCAAAAGTATGGTTTAACTCTGTTAGCTGAATGCACGGATCAGAAAGAAGTTTCACAGAATGATTCTGTGTAGTTTATATTTGGAGACATTCCTTTTTCCACTATTAACCTCTTAGCGCTCCGAATCTCCACTTGCGTTTTCTACAGAAAGAGTGTTTCAGAACGGCTCAATCAAAACTAAGGTTCAACTCTTTTAGTTGAACAAACAGAACAGAAAGAAGTTTCACACAATTCTTCTGTGTAGTTTTTATTTGTAGACATTCTTTTTCCCAATATAGGCCTCTTAGCGCTCAGAATGTCCAATTGCAGTTTCTACAGAAAGAGTGTTTCAGAACGGCTCAATCAAAAGTAAGGTTCAACTCTGTTAGTTGAATGCACAGAACAGAAAGAAGTTTCATACAGTGCTTCTGTGTAGTTTATATTTGAACATATTCTTTTTTCCACTATTACCCACTTAGCGCTACGAATGTCCAGTTGCATTTTCTACAGGCAGAGTGTTTCAAAACTGCTCAATCAAAAGTATGGTTTAACTCTGTTAGCTGAATGCTCAGATCAGAAAGAAGTTTCACAGAATGCTTCTGTGTAGTTTATATTTGAATATATTCCTTTTTCCACTACTACGCTCTTAGCGCTCCAAATGTCCAGTTGCATTTTCTACAGAAAGAGTGTTCAGATCTGCTCAATCAAAAGTATGGTTTAACTCTGTTAGCTGAATGCACAGATCAGAAAGAAGTTTCACCGAATGATTCTGTGTAGTTTATATTTGAAGACATTCCTTTTTCCACTATTACCCACTTAGCGCTCCGAATCTCCACTTGCATTTTCTACAAAAAGAGTGTTTCATAACTGCTAAATCAAAAATATGTTTTATCTCTGTTAACTGAATTTAGAGATCAGAAATAAGTTTCACAGAATGCATCTGTGTAGTTTTTATTTGAAGATATTCTTTTTCCCAATGTAGGCCTCTTAGCGCTTAGCATGTCCAATTGCAGTTTCTACAGAAAGAGTGTTTCAGAACGGCTCAATCAAAAGTAAGGTTCAACTCTGTTAGTTGAATGCACAGAACAGAAAGAATTTTCACAGAATGCTACTGTGTAGTTTATATTTGAATATATTCCTTTTTCCACTATTACCCTCTTAGCGCTCCGAATGTCCACTTGCATTTTCTACAGAAAGAGTGTTCAGAACTGCGCAATCAAAAGTATGGTTTAACTCTGTTAGCTTAATGAACATATCAGAAATAAGTTTCACACAATGCTTCTGTGTAGTTTTTATTTGAAGATATTATTTTTCCCAATAGAGGCCTCTTAGCGCTCAGAATGTCCAATTGCAGTTTCTACAGAAAGAGTGTTTCAGAAAGGCTCAATCAAAAGTAAGGTTCAACTCTGTTAGTTGAATGCACAGAACAGAAAGAAATTTCATACAATGCTTCTGTGTAGTTTATATTTGAACATATTCTTTTTTCCACTATTACCCACTTAGCGCTACGAATGTCCAGTTGCATTTTCTACAGACAGAGTGTTTCAAAACTGCTCAATCAAAAGTATGGTTTAACTCTGTTAGCTGAATGTTCAGATCAGAAAGAAGTTTCACAGAATGCTTCTGTGTAGTTTATATTTGAATATATTCCTTTCTCCACTACTACTCCCTTAGCGCTCCAAATGTCCAGTTGCATTTTCTACAGAAAGAGGGTTCAGATCTGCTCAATCAAAATTATGGTTTAACTCTGTTAGCTGAATGCACGGATCAGAAAGAAGTTTCACAGAATGATTCTGTGTAGTTTATATTTGGAGACATTCCTTTTTCCACTATTACCCTCTTAGCGCTCCGAATCTCCACTTGCATTTTCTACAGAAAGAGTGTTTCAGAACGGCTCAATCAAAACTAAGGTTCAACTCTTTTAGTTGAACAAACAGAACAGAAAGAAGTTTCACACAATTCTTCTGTGTAGTTTTTATTCGTAGACATTCTTTTTCCCAATATAGGCCTCTTCGCGCTCAGAATGTCCAATTGCAGTTTCTACAGAAAGAGTGTTTCAGAACGGCTCAATCAAAAGTAAGGTTCAACTCTGTTAGTTGAATGCACAGAACAGAAAGAAGTTTCATACAATGCTTCTGTGTAGTTTATATTTGAACATATTCTTTTTTCCACTATTACCCACTTAGCGCTACGAATGTCCAGTTGCATTTTCTACAGACAGAGTGTTTCAAAACTGCTCAATCAAAAGTATGGTTTAACTCTGTTAGCTGTATGCTCAGATCAGAAAGAAGTTTCACAGAATGCTTCTGTGTAGTTTATATTTGAATATATTCCTTTTTCCACTACTACGCTCTTAGCGCTCCAAATGTCCAGTTGCATTTTCAACAGAAAGAGTGTTCAGATCTGCTCAATCAAAAGTATGGTTTAACTCTGTTAGCTGAATGCACAGATCAGAAAGAAGTTTCACCGAATGATTCTGTGTAGTTTATATTTGAAGACATTCCTTTTTCCACTATTACCCTCTTAGCGCTCCGAATCTCAACTTGCATTTTCTACAAAAAGAGTATTTCATAACTGCTCAATCAAAAATATGTTTTATCTCTGTTAACTGAATTTACAGATCAGAAATAAGTTTCACAGAATGCATCTGTGTAGTTTTTATTTGAAGATATTCTTTTTCCCAATGTAGGCCTCTTAGCGCTTAGCATGTCCAATTGCAGTTTCTACAGAAAGAGTGTTTCAGAACGGCTCAATCAAAAGTAAGGTTCAACTGTGTTAGTTGAATGCACAGAACAGAAAGAATTTTCACAGAATGCTACTGTGTAGTTTATATTTGAATATATTCCTTTTTCCACTATTACCCTCTTAGCGCTCCAAATGTCCACTTGAATTTTCTACAGAAAGAGTGTTCAGAACTGCGCAATCAAAAGTATGGTTTAACTCTGTTAGCTTAATGAACATATCAGAAATAAGTTTCACACAATGCTTCTGTGTAGTTTTTATTTGAAGATATTATTTTTCCCAATAGAGGCCTCTTAGCGCTCAGAATGTCCAATTGCAGTTTCTACAGAAAGAGTGTTTCAGAAAGGCTCAATCAAAAGTAAGGTTCAACTCTGTTAGTTGAATGCACAGAACAGAAAGAAGTTTCATACAATGCTTCTGTGTAGTTTATATTTGAACATATTCTTTTTTCCACTATTACCCACTTAGCGCTACGAATGTCCAGTTGCATTTTCTACAGACAGAGTGTTTCAAAACTGCTCAATCAAAAGTATGGTTTAACTCTGTTAGCTGAATGCTCAGATCAGAAAGAAGTTTTACAGAATGCTTCTGTGTAGTTTATATTTGAATATATTCCTTTTTCCACTACTACGCTCTTAGCACTCCAAATGTCCAGTTGCATTTTCTACAGAAAGAGTGTTCAGATCTGCTCAATCAAAAGTATGGTTTAACTCTGTTAGCTGAATGCACAGATCAGAAAGAACTTTCACCGAATGATTCTGTGTAGTTTATATTTGAAGACATTCCTTTTTCCACTATTACCCTCTTAGCGCTCCGAATCTCCACTTGCATTTTCTACAAAAAGAGTGTTTCATAACTGCTCAATCAAAAATATGTTTTATCTCTGTTAACTGAATTTACAGATCAGAAATAAGTTTCACAGAATGCATCTGTGTAGTTTTTATTTGAATATATTCTTCTTCCCAATGTAGGCCTCTTAGCGCTTAGCATGTCCAATTGCAGTTTCTACAGAAAGAGTGTTTCAGAACGGCTCAATCAAAAGTAAGGTTCAACTCTGTTAGTTGAATGCACAGAACAGAAAGAATTTTCACAGAATGCTACTGTGTAGTTTATATTTGAATATATTCCTTTTTCCACTATTACCCTCTTAGCGCTCCGAATGTCCACTTGCATTTTCTACAGAAAGAATGTTCAGAACTGCGCAATCAAAAGTATGGTTTAACTCTGTTAGCTTAATGAACATATCAGAAATAAGTTTCACACAATGCTTCTGTGTAGTTTTTATTTGAAGATATTATTTTTCCCAATAGAGGCCTCTTAGCGCTCAGAATATCCAATTGCAGTTTCTACAGAAAGAGTGTTTCAGAAAGGCTCAATCAAAAGTAAGGTTCAACTCTGTTAGTTGAATGCACAGAACAGAAAGAAGTTTCATACAATGCTTCTGTGTAGTTTATATTTGAACATATTCTTTTTTCCACTATTACCCACTTAGCGCTACGAATGTCCAGTTGCATTTTCTACAGACAGAGTGTTTCAAAACTGCTCAATCAAAAGTATGGTTTAACTCTGTTAGCTGAATGCTCAGATCAGAAAGAAGTTTCACAGAATGCTTCTGTGTAGTTTATATTTGAATATATTCCTTTCTCCACTACTACTCTCTTAGCACTCCAAATGTCCAGTTGCATTTTCTACAGAAAGAGTGTTCAGATCTGCTCAATCAAAAGTATGGTTTAACTCTGTTAGCTGAATGCACGGATCAGAAAGAAGTTTCACAGAATGATTCTGTGTAGTTTATATTTGGAGACATTCCTTTTTCCACTATTAACCTGTTAGCGCTCCGAATCTCCACTTGCGTTTTCTACAGAAAGAGTGTTTCAGAACGGCTCAATCAAAACTAAGGTTCAACTCTTTTAGTTGAACAAACAGAACAGAAAGAAGTTTCACACAATTCTTCTGTGTAGTTTTTATTTGTAGACATTCTTTTTCCCAATATAGGCCTCTTAGCGCTCAGAATGTCCAATTGCAGTTTCTACAGAAAGAGTGTTTCAGAACGGCTCAATCAAAAGTAAGGTTCAACTCTGTTAGTTGAATGCACAGAACAGAAAGAAGTTTCATACAGTGCTTCTGTGTAGTTTATATTTGAACATATTCTTTTTTCCACTATTACCCACTTAGCGCTACGAATGTCCAGTTGCATTTTCTACAGGCAGAGTGTTTCAAAACTGCTCAATCAAAAGTATGGTTTAACTCTCTTAGCTGAATGCTCAGATCAGAAAGAAGTTTCACAGAATGCTTCTGTGTAGTTTATATTTGAATATATTCCTTTTTCCACTACTACGCTCTTAGCGCTCCAAATGTCCAGTTGCATTTTCTACAGAAAGAGTGTTCAGATCTGCTCAATCAAAAGTATGGTTTAACTCTGTTAGCTGAATGCACAGATCAGAAAGAAGTTTCACCGAATGATTCTGTGTAGTTTTTATTTGAAGACATTCCTTTTTCCACTATTACCCACTTAGCGCTCCGAATCTCCACTTGCATTTTCTACAAAAAGAGTGTTTCATAACTGCTAAATCAAAAATATGTTTTATCTCTGTTAACTGAATTTAGAGATCAGAAATAAGTTTCACAGAATGCATCTGTGTAGTTTTTATTTGAAGATATTCTTTTTCCCAATGTAGGCCTCTTAGCGCTTAGCATGTCCAATTGCAGTTTCTACAGAAAGAGTGTTTCAGAACGGCTCAATCAAAAGTAAGGTTCAACTCTGTTAGTTGAATGCACAGAACAGAAAGAATTTTCACAGAATGCTACTGTGTAGTTTATATTTGAATATATTCCTTTTTCCACTATTACCCTCTTAGCGCTCCGAATGTCCTCTTGCATTTTCTACAGAAAGAGTGTTCAGAACTGCGCAATCAAAAGTATGGTTTAACTCTGTTAGCTTAATGAACATATCAGAAATAAGTTTCACACAATGCTTCTGTGTAGTTTTTATTTGAAGATATTATTTTTCCCAATAGAGGCCTCTTAGCGCTCAGAATGTCCAATTGCAGTTTCTACAGAAAGAGTGTTTCAGAAAGGCTCAATCAAAAGTAAGGTTCAACTCTGTTAGTTGAATGCACAGAACAGAAAGAAATTTCATACAATGCTTCTGTGTAGTTTATATTTGAACATATTCTTTTTTCCACTATTACCCACTTAGCGCTACGAATGTCCAGTTGCATTTTCTACAGACAGAGTGTTTCAAAACTGCTCAATCAAAAGTATGGTTTAACTCTGTTAGCTGAATGTTCAGATCAGAAAGAAGTTTCACAGAATGCTTCTGTGTAGTTTATATTTGAATATATTCCTTTCTCCACTACTACTCCCTTAGCGCTCCAAATGTCCAGTTGCATTTTCTACAGAAAGAGGGTTCAGATCTGCTCAATCAAAATTATGGTTTAACCCTGTTAGCTGAATGCACGGATCAGAAAGAAGTTTCACAGAATGATTCTGTGTAGTTTATATTTGGAGACATTCCTTTTTCCACTATTACCCTCTTAGCGCTCCGAATCTCCACTTGCATTTTCTACAGAAAGAGTGTTTCAGAACGGCTCAATCAAAACTAAGGTTCAACTCTTTTAGTTGAACAAACAGAACAGAAAGAAGTTTCACACAATTCTTCTGTGTAGTTTTTATTCGTAGACATTCTTTTTCCCAATATAGGCCTCTTCGCGCTCAGAATGTCCAATTGCAGTTTCTACAGAAAGAGTGTTTCAGAACGGCTCAAACAAAAGTAAGGTTCAACTCTGTTAGTTGAATGCACAGAACAGAAAGAAGTTTCATACAATGCTTCTGTGTAGTTTATATTTGAACATATTCTTTTTTCCACTATTACCCACTTAGCGCTACGAATGTCCAGTTGCATTTTCTACAGACAGAGTCTTTCAAAACTGCTCAATCAAAAGTATGGTTTAACTCTGTTAGCTGTATGCTCAGATCAGAAAGAAGTTTCACAGAATGCTTCTGTGTAGTTTATATTTGAATATATTCCTTTTTCCACTACTACGCTCTTAGCGCTCCAAATGTCCAGTTGCATTTTCAACAGAAAGAGTGTTCAGATCTGCTCAATCAAAAGTATGGTTTAACTCTGTTAGCTGAATGCACAGATCAGAAAGAAGTTTCACCGAATGATTCTGTGTAGTTTATATTTGAAGACATTCCTTTTTCCACTATTACCCTCTTAGCGCTCCGAATCTCAACTTGCATTTTCTACAAAAAGAGTATTTCATAACTGCTCAATCAAAAATATGTTTTATCTCTGTTAACTGAATTTACAGATCAGAAATAAGTTTCACAGAATGCATCTGTGTAGTTTTTATTTGAAGATATTCTTTTTCCCAATGTAGGCCTCTTAGCGCTTAGCATGTCCAATTGCAGTTTCTACAGAAAGAGTGTTTCAGAACGGCTCAATCAAAAGTAAGGTTCAACTGTGTTAGTTGAATGCACAGAACAGAAAGAATTTTCACAGAATGCTACTGTGTAGTTTATATTTGAATATATTCCTTTTTCCACTATTACCCTCTTAGCGCTCCAAATGTCCACTTGAATTTTCTACAGAAAGAGTGTTCAGAACTGCGCAATCAAAAGTATGGTTTAACTCTGTTAGCTTAATGAACATATCAGAAATAAGTTTCACACAATGCTTCTGTGTAGTTTTTATTTGAAGATATTATTTTTCCCAATAGAGGCCTCTTAGCGCTCAGAATGTCCAATTGCAGTTTCTACAGAAAGAGAGTTTCAGAAAGGCTCAATCAAAAGTAAGGTTCAACTCTGTTAGTTGAATGCACAGAACAGAAAGAAGTTTCATACAATGCTTCTGTGTAGTTTATATTTGAACATATTCTTTTTTCCACTATTACCCACTTAGCGCTACGAATGTCCAGTTGCATTTTCTACAGACAGAGTGTTTCAAAACTGCTCAATCAAAAGTATGGTTTAACTCTGTTAGCTGAATGCTCAGATCAGAAAGAAGTTTTACAGAATGCTTCTGTGTAGTTTATATTTGAATATATTCCTTTTTCCACTACTACGCTCTTAGCACTCCAAATGTCCAGTTGCATTTTCTACAGAAAGAGTGTTCAGATCTGCTCAATCAAAAGTATGGTTTAACTCTGTTAGCTGAATGCACAGATCAGAAAGAAGTTTCACCGAATGATTCTGTGTAGTTTATATTTGAAGACATTCCTTTTTCCACTATTACCCTCTTAGCGCTCCGAATCTCCACTTGCATTTTCTACAAAAAGAGTGTTTCATAACTGCTCAATCAAAAATATGTTTTATCTCTGTTAACTGAATTTGCAGATCAGAAATAAGTTTCACAGAATGCATCTGTGTAGTTTTTATTTGAAGATATTCTTCTTCCCAATGTAGGCCTCTTAGCGCTTAGCATGTCCAATTGCAGTTTCTACAGAAAGAGTGTTTCAGAACGGCTCAATCAAAAGTAAGGTTCAACTCTGTTAGTTGAATGCACAGAACAGAAAGAATTTTCACAGAATGCTACTGTGTAGTTTATATTTGAATATATTCCTTTTTCCACTATTACCCTCTTAGCGCTCCGAATGTCCACTTGCATTTTCTACAGAAAGAGTGTTCAGAACTGCGCAATCAAAAGTATGGTTTAACTCTGTTAGCTTAATGAACATATCAGAAATAAGTTTCACACAATGCTTCTGTGTAGTTTTTATTTGAAGATATTATTTTTCCCAATAGAGGCCTCTTAGCACTCAGAATGTCCAATTGCAGTTTCTACAGAAAGAGTGTTTCAGAAAGGCTCAATCAAAAGTAAGGTTCAACTCTGTTAGTTGAATGCACAGAACAGAAAGAAGTTTCATACAATGCTTCTGTGTAGTTTATATTTGAACATATTCTTTTTTCCACTATTACCCACTTAGCGCTACGAATGTCCAGTTGCATTTTCTACAGACAGAGTGTTTCAAAACTGCTCAATCAAAAGTATGGTTTAACTCTGTTAGCTGAATGCTCAGATCAGAAAGAAGTTTCACAGAATGCTTCTGTGTAGTTTATATTTGAATATATTCCTTTCTCCACTACTACTCTCTTAGCACTCCAAATGTCCAGTTGCATTTTCTACAGAAAGAGTGTTCAGATCTGCTCAATCAAAAGTATGGTTTAACTCTGTTAGCTGAATGCACGGATCAGAAAGAAGTTTCACAGAATGATTCTGTGTAGTTTATATTTGGAGACATTCCTTTTTCCACTATTACCCTCTTAGCGCTCCGAATCTCCACTTGAATTTTCTACAGAAAGAGTGTTTCAGAACGGCTCAATCAAAACTAAGGTTCAACTCTTTTAGTTGAACAAACAGAACAGAAAGAAGTTTCACACAATTCTTCTGTGTAGTTTTTATTTGTAGACATTCTTTTTCCCAATATAGGCCTCTTAGCGCTCAGAATGTCCAATTGCAGTTTCTACAGAAAGAGTGTTTCAGAACGGCTCAATCAAAAGTAAGGTTCAACTCTGTTAGTTGAATGCACAGAACAGAAAGAAGTTTCATACAATGCTTCTGTGTAGTTTATATTTGAACATATTCTTTTTTCCACTATTACCCACTTAGCGCTACGAATGTCCAGTTGCATTTTCTACAGACAGAGTGTTTCAAAACTGCTCAATCAAAAGTATGGTTTAACTCTGTTAGCTGAATGCTCAGATCAGAAAGAAGTTTCACAGAATGCTTCTGTGTAGTTTATATTTGAATATATTCCTTTTTCCACTACTACGCTCTTAGCGCTCCAAATGTCCAGTTGCATTTTCTACAGAAAGAGTGTTCAGATCTGCTCAATCAAAAGTATGGTTTAACTCTGTTAGCTGAATGCACAGATCAGAAAGAAGTTTCACCGAATGATTCTGTGTAGTTTATATTTGAAGACATTCCTTTTTCCACTATTACCCACTTAGCGCTCCGAATCTCCACTTGCATTTTCTACAAAAAGAGTGTTTCATAACTGCTCAATCAAAAATATGTTTTATCTCTGTTAACTGAATTTACAGATCAGAAATAAGTTTCACAGAATGCATCTGTGTAGTTTTTATTTGAAGATATTCTTCTTCCCAATGTAGGCCTCTTAGCGCTTAGCATGTCCAATTGCAGTTTCTACAGAAAGAGTGTTTCAGAACGGCTCAATCAAAAGTAAGGTTCAACTCTGTTAGTTGAATGCACAGAACAGAAAGAATTTTCACAGAATGCTACTGTGTAGTTTATATTTGAATATATTCCTTTTTCCACTATTACCCTCTTAGCGCTCCGAATGTCCACTTGCATTTTCTACAGAAAGAGTGTTCAGAACTGCGCAATCAAAAGTATGGTTTAACTCTGTTAGCTTAATGAATATATCAGAAATAAGTTTCACACAATCCTTCTGTGTAGTTTTTATTTGAAGATATTATTTTTCCCAATAGAGGCCTCTTAGCGCTCAGAATGTCCAATTGCAGTTTCTACAGAAAGAGTGTTTCAGAAAGGCTCTATCAAAAGTAAGGTTCAACTCTGTTAGTTGAATGCACAGAACAGAAAGAAGTTTCATACAATGCTTCTGTGTAGTTTATATTTGAACATATTCTTTTTTCCACTATTACCCACTTAGCGCTACGAATGTCCAGTTGCATTTTCTACAGACAGAGAGTTTCAAAACTGCTCAATCAAAAGTATGGTTTAACTCTGTTAGCTGAATGCTCAGATCAGAAAGAAGTTTCACAGAATGCTTCTGTGTAGTTTATATTTGAATATATTCCTTTCTCCACTACTACTCTCTTAGCGCTCCAAATGTCCAGTTGCATTTTCTACAGAAATAGTGTTCAGATCTGCTCAATCAAAAGTATGGTTTAACTCTGTTAGCTGAATGCACGGATCAGAAAGAAGTTTCACAGAATGATTCTGTGTAGTTTATATTTGGAGACATTCCTTTTTCCACTATTAACCTCTTAGCGCTCCGAATCTCCACTTGCGTTTTCTACAGAAAGAGTGTTTCAGAACGGCTCAATCAAAACTAAGGTTCAACTCTTTTAGTTGAACAAACAGAACAGAAAGAAGTTTCACACAATTCTTCTGTGTAGTTTTTATTTGTAGACATTCTTTTTCCCAATATAGGCCTCTTAGCGCTCAGAATGTCCAATTGCAGTTTCTACAGAAAGAGTGTTTCAGAACGGCTCAATCAAAAGTAAGGTTCAACTCTGTTAGTTGAATGCACAGAACAGAAAGAAGTTTCATACAGTGCTTCTGTGTAGTTTATATTTGAACATATTCTTTTTTCCACTATTACCCACTTAGCGCTACGAATGTCCAGTTGCATTTTCTACAGACAGAGTGTTTCAAAACTGCTCAATCAAAAGTATGGTTTAACTCTGTTAGCTGAATGCTCAGATCAGAAAGAAGTTTCACAGAATGCTTCTGTGTAGTTTATATTTGAATATATTCCTTTTTCCACTACTACGCTCTTAGCGCTCCAAATGTCCAGTTGCATTTTCTTCAGAAAGAGTGTTCAGATCTGCTCAATCAAAAGTATGGTTTAACTCTGTTAGCTGAATGCACAGATCAGAAAGAAGTTTCACCGAATGATTCTGTGTAGTTTATATTTGAAGACATTCCTTTTTCCACTATTACCCACTTAGCGCTACGAATCTCCACTTGCATTTTCTACAAAAAGAGTGTTTCATAACTGCTCAATCAAAAATATGTTTTATCTCTGTTAACTGAATTTACAGATCAGAAATAAGTTTCACAGAATGCATCTGTGTAGTTTTTATTTGAAGATATTCTTTTTCCCAATGTAGGCCTCTTAGCGCTTAGCATGTCCAATTGCAGTTTCTACAGAAAGAGTGTTTCAGAACGGCTCAATCAAAAGTAAGGTTCAACTCTGTTAGTTGAATGCACAGAACAGAAAGAATTTTCACAGAATGCTACTGTGTAGTTTATATTTGAATATATTCCTTTTTCCACTATTACCCTCTTAGCGCTCCGAATGTCCACTTGCATTTTCTACAGAAAGAGTGTTCAGAACTGCGCAATCAAAAGTATGGTTTAACTCTGTTAGCTTAATGAATATATCAGAAATAAGTTTCACACAATGCTTCTGTGTAGTTTTTATTTGAAGATATTATTTTTCCCAATAGAGGCCTCTTAGCGCTCAGAATGTCCAATTGCAGTTTCTACAGAAAGAGTGTTTCAGAAAGGCTCTATCAAAAGTAAGGTTCAACTCTGTTAGTTGAATGCACAGAACAGAAAGAAGTTTCATACAATGCTTCTGTGTAGTTTATATTTGAACATATTCTTTTTTCCACTATTACCCACTTAGCGCTACGAATGTCCAGTTGCATTTTCTACAGACAGAGTGTTTCAAAACTGCTCAATCAAAAGTATGGTTTAACTCTGTTAGCTGAATGCTCAGATCAGAAAGAAGTTTCACAGAATGCTTCTGTGTAGTTTATATTTGAATATATTCCTTTCTCCACTACTACTCTCTTAGCGCTCCAAATGTCCAGTTGCATTTTCTACAGAAAGAGGGTTCAGATCTGCTCAATCAAAATTATGGTTTAACTCTGTTAGCTGAATGCACGGATCAGAAAGAAGTTTCACAGAATGATTCTGTGTAGTTTATATTTGGAGACATTCCTTTTTCCACTATTACCCTCTTAGCGCTCCGAATCTCCACTTGCATTTTCTACAGAAAGAGTGTTTCAGAACGGCTCAATCAAAACTAAGGTTCAACTCTTTTAGTTGAACAAACACAACAGAAAGAAGTTTCACACAATTGCTCTGTGTAGTTTTTATTTGTAGACATTCTTTTTCCCAATATAGGCCTCTTAGCGCTCAGAATGTCCAATTGCAGTTTCTACAGACAGAGTGTTTCAGAACGGCTCAATCAAAAGTAAGGTTCAACTCTGTTAGTTGAATGCACAGAACAGAAAGAAGTTTCATACAATGCTTCTGTGTAGTTTATATTTGAACATATTCTTTTTTCCACTATTACCCACTTAGCGCTACGAATGTCCAGTTGCATTTTCTACAGACAGAGTGTTTCAAAACTGCTCAATCAAAAGTATGGTTTAACTCTGTTAGCTGAATGCTCAGATCAGAAAGAAGTTTCACAGAATGTTTCTGTGTAGTTTATATTTCAATATATTCCTTTTTCCACTACTATGCTCTTAGCGCTCCAAATGTCCAGTTGCATTTTCTACAGAAAGAGTGTTCAGATCTGCTCAATCAAAAGTATGGTTTATCTCTGTTAGCTGAATGCACAGATCAGAAAGAAGTTTCACCGAATGATTCTGTGTAGTTTATATTTGAAGACATTCCTTTTTCCACTATTACCCTCTTAGCGCTCCGAATCTCCACTTGCATTTTCTACAAAAAGAGTGTTTCATAACTGCTCAATCAAAAATATGTTTTATCTCTGTTAACTGAATTTACAGATCAGAAATAAGTTTCACAGAATGCATCTGTGTAGTTTTTATTTGAAGATATTCTTTTTCCCAATGTAGGCCTCTTAGCGCTTAGCATGTCCAATTGCAGTTTCTACAGAAAGAGTGTTTCAGAACGGCTCAATCAAAAGTAAGGTTCAACTCTGTTAGTTGAATGCACAGAACAGAAAGAATTTTCACAGAATGCTACTGTGTAGTTTATATTTGAATATATTCCTTTTTCCACTATTACCCTCTTAGCGCTCCGAATGTCCACTTGCATTTTCTACAGAAAGAGTGTTCAGAACTGCGCAATCAAAAGTATGGTTTAACTCTGTTAGCTTAATGAACATGTCAGAAATAAGTTTTACACAATGCTTCTGTGTAGTTTTTATTTGAAGATATTATTTTTCCCAATAGAGGCCTCTTAGCGCTCAGAATGTCCAATTGCAGTTTCTACAGAAAGAGTGTTTCAGAAAGGCTCAATCAAAAGTAAGGTTCAACTCTGTTAGTTGAATGCACAGAACAGAAAGAAGTTTCATACAATGCTTCTGTGTAGTTTATATTTGAACATATTCTTTTTTCCACTATTACCCACTTAGCGCAACGAATGTCCAGTTGCATTTTCTACAGACAGAGTGTTTCAAAACTGCTCAATCAAAAGTATGGTTTAACTCTGTTAGCTGAATGCACAGATCAGAAAGAAGTTTCACAGAATGATTCTGTGTAGTTTATATTTGGAGACATTCCTTTTTCCACTATTACCCTCTTAGCGCTCCGAATCTCCACTTGCATTTTCTACAGAAAGAGTGATTCAGAACGGCTCAATCAAAACGAAGGTTCAACTCTTTTAGTTGAACAAACAGAACAGAAAGAAGTTTCACACAATTCTTCTGTGTAGTTTTTATTTTAGACATTCTTTTTCCCAATATAGGCCTCTTAGCGCTCAGAATGTCCAATTGCAGTTTCTACAGAAAGAGTGTTTCAGAACGGCTCAATCAAAAGTAAGGTTCAACTCTGTTAGTTGAATGCACAGAACAGAAAGAAGTTTCATACAATGCTTCTGTGTAGTTTATATTTGAACATATTCTTTTTTCCACTATTACCCACTTAGTGCTACGAATGTCCAGTTGCATTTTCTACAGACAGAGTGTTTCAAAACTGCTCAATCAAAAGTATGGTTTAACTCTGTTAGCTGAATGCTCAGATCAGAAAGAAGTTTCACAGAATGCTTCTGTGTAGTTTATATTTGAATATATTCCTTTTTCCACTACTAATCTCTTAGCGCTCCAAATGTCCAGTTGCATTTTCTACAGAAAGAGTGTTCAGATCTGCTCAATCAAAAGTATGGTTTAACTCTGTTAGCTGAATGCACAGATCAGAAAGAAGTTTCACAGAATGATTCTGTGTAGTTTATATTTGGAGACATTCCTTTTTCCACTATTACCCTCTTAGCGCTCCGAATCTCCACTTGCATTTTCTACAGAAAGAGTGTTTCAGAACGGCTCAATAAAAACTAAGGTTCAACTCTTTTAGTTGAACAAAGAGAACAGAAAGAAGTTTCACACAATTCTTCTGTGTAGTTTTTATTTGTAGACATTCTTTTTCCCAATATAGGCTTCTTAGCGCTCAGAATGTCCAATTGCAGTTTCTAGAGAAAGAGTGTTTCAGAACGGCTCAATCAAAAGTAAGGTTCAACTCTGTTAGTTGAATGCACAGAACAGAAAGAAGTTTCATACAATGCTTCTGTGTAGTTTATATTTGAATATATTCTTTTTTCCACTATTACCCACTTAGCGCTACGAATGTCCAGTTGCATTTTCTACAGACAGAGTGTTTCAAAACTGCTCAATTAAACGTATGGTTTAACTCTGTAAGCTGTATGCTCAGATCAGAAAGAAGTTTCACAGAATGCTTCTGTGTAGTTTATATTTGAGTATATTCCTTTTTCCACTAGTACGCTCTTAGCGCTCCAAACGTCCAGTTGCATTTTCAACAGAAAGAGTGTTCAGATCTGCTCAATCAAAAGTATGGTTTAACTCTGTTAGCTGAATGCACAGATCAGAAAGAAGTTTCACCGAATGATTCTGTGTAGTTTATATTTGAAGACTTTCCTTTTTCCACTATTACCCTCTTAGCGCTCCGAATCTCCACTTGCATTTTCTACAAAAAGAGTATTTCATAACTGCTCAATCAAAAATATGTTTTATCTCTGTTAACTGAATTTACAGATCAGAAATAAGTTTCACAGAATGCATCTGTGTAGTTTTTATTTGAAGATATTCTTTTTCCCAATGTAGGCCTCTTAGCGCTTAGCATGTCCAATTGCAGTTTCTACAGAAAGAGTGTTTCAGAACGGCTCAATCAAAAGTAAGGTTCAACTGTGTTAGTTGAATGTACAGAACAGAAAGAATTTTCACAGAATGCTACTGTGTAGTTTATATTTGAATATATTCCTTTTTCCACTATTACCCTCTTAGCGCTCCAAATGTCCACTTGAATTTTCTACAGAAAGAGTGTTCAGAACTGCGCAATCAAAAGTATGGTTTAACTCTGTTAGCTTAATGAACATATCAGAAATAAGTTTCACACAATGCTTCTGTGTAGTTTTTATTTGAAGATATTATTTTTCCCAATAGAGGCCTCTTAGCGCTCAGAATGTCCAATTGCAGTTTCTACAGAAAGAGTGTTTCAAAAAGGCTCAATCAAAAGTAAGGTTCAACTCTGTTAGTTGAATGCACAGAACAGAAAGAAGTTTCATACAATGCTTCTGTGTAGTTTATATTTGAACATATTCTTTTTTCCACTATTACCCACTTAGCGCTACGAATGTCCAGTTGCATTTTCTACAGACAGAGTGTTTCAAAACTGCTCAATCAAAAGTATGGTTTAACTCTGTTAGCTGAATGCTCAGATCAGAAAGAAGTTTCACAGAATGCTTCTGTGTAGTTTATATTTGAATATATTCCTTTTTCCACTACTACTCTCTTAGCGCTCCAAATGTCCAGTTGCATTTTCTACAGAAAGAGTGTTCAGATCTGCTCAATCAAAAGTATGGTTTAACTCTGTTAGCTGAATGCACAGATCAGAAAGAAGTTTCACAGAATGATTCTGTGTAGTTTATATTTGGAGACATTCCTTTTTCCACTATTACCCTCTTAGCGCTCCGAATCTCCACTTGCATTTTCTACAGAAAGAGTGTTTCAGAACGGTTCAATCAAAACTAAGGTTCAACTCTTTTAGTTGAACAAACAGAACAGAAAGAAGTTTCACACAATTCTTCTGTGTAGTTTTTATTTGTAGACATTCATTTTCCCAATATAGGCCTCTTAGCGCTCAGAATGTCCAATTGCAGTTTCTACAGAAAGAGTGTTTCAGAACGGCTCAATCAAAAGTAAGGTTCAACTCTGTTAGTTGAATGCACAGAACAGAAAGAAGTTTCATACAATGCTTCTGTGTAGTTTATATTTGAATATATTCTTTTTTCCACTATTACCCACTTAGCGCTACGAATGTCCAGTTGCATTTTCTACAGACAGAGTGTTTCAAAACTGCTCAATCAAAAGTATGGTTTAACTCTGTTAGCTGAATGCTCAGATCAGAAAGAAGTTTCACAGAATGTTTCTGTGTAGTTTATATTTCAATATATTCCTTTTTCCACTACTATGCTCTTAGCGCTCCAAATGTCCAGTTGCATTTTCTACAGAAAGAGTGTTCAGATCTGCTCAATCAAAAGTATGGTTTATCTCTGTTAGCTGAATGCACAGATCAGAAAGAAGTTTCACCGAATGATTCTGTGTAGTTTATATTTGAAGACATTCCTTTTTCCACTATTACCCTCTTAGCGCTCCGAATCTCCACTTGCATTTTCTACAAAAAGAGTGTTTCATAACTGCTCAATCAAAAATATGTTTTATCTCTGTTAACTGAATTTACAGATCAGAAATAAGTTTCACAGAATGCATCTGTGTAGTTTTTATTTGAAGATATTCTTTTTCCCAATGTAGGCCTCTTAGCGCTTAGCATGTCCAATTGCAGTTTCTACAGAAAGAGTGTTTCAGAACGGCTCAATCAAAAGTAAGGTTCAACTCTGTTAGTTGAATGCACAGAACAGAAAGAATTTTCACAGAATGCTACTGTGTAGTTTATATTTGAATATATTCCTTTTTCCACTATTACCCTCTTAGCGCTCCGAATGTCCACTTGCATTTTCTACAGAAAGAGTGTTCAGAACTGCGCAATCAAAAGTATGGTTTAACTCTGTTAGCTTAATGAACATGTCAGAAATAAGTTTTACACAATGCTTCTGTGTAGTTTTTATTTGAAGATATTATTTTTCCCAATAGAGGCCTCTTAGCGCTCAGAATGTCCAATTGCAGTTTCTACAGAAAGAGTGTTTCAGAAAGGCTCAATCAAAAGTAAGGTTCAACTCTGTTAGTTGAATGCACAGAACAGAAAGAAGTTTCATACAATGCTTCTGTGTAGTTTATATTTGAACATATTCTTTTTTCCACTATTACCCACTTAGCGCAACGAATGTCCAGTTGCATTTTCTACAGACAGAGTGTTTCAAAACTGCTCAATCAAAAGTATGGTTTAACTCTGTTAGCTGAATGCACAGATCAGAAAGAAGTTTCACAGAATGATTCTGTGTAGTTTATATTTGGAGACATTCCTTTTTCCACTATTACCCTCTTAGCGCTCCGAATCTCCACTTGCATTTTCTACAGAAAGAGTGATTCAGAACGGCTCAATCAAAACGAAGGTTCAACTCTTTTAGTTGAACAAACAGAACAGAAAGAAGTTTCACACAATTCTTCTGTGTAGTTTTTATTTTAGACATTCTTTTTCCCAATATAGGCCTCTTAGCGCTCAGAATGTCCATTTGCAGTTTCTACAGAAAGAGTGTTTCAGAACGGCTCAATCAAAAGTAAGGTTCAACTCTGTTAGTTGAATGCACAGAACAGAAAGAAGTTTCATACAATGCTTCTGTGTAGTTTATATTTGAACATATTCTTTTTTCCACTATTACCCACTTAGTGCTACGAATGTCCAGTTGCATTTTCTACAGACAGAGTGTTTCAAAACTGCTCAATCAAAAGTATGGTTTAACTCTGTTAGCTGAATGCTCAGATCAGAAAGAAGTTTCACAGAATGCTTCTGTGTAGTTTATATTTGAATATATTCCTTTTTCCACTACTAATCTCTTAGCGCTCCAAATGTCCAGTTGCATTTTCTACAGAAAGAGTGTTCAGATCTGCTCAATCAAAAGTATGGTTTAACTCTGTTAGCTGAATGCACAGATCAGAAAGAAGTTTCACAGAATGATTCTGTGTAGTTTATATTTGGAGACATTCCTTTTTCCACTATTACCCTCTTAGCGCTCCGAATCTCCACTTGCATTTTCTACAGAAAGAGTGTTTCAGAACGGCTCAATAAAAACTAAGGTTCAACTCTTTTAGTTGAACAAAGAGAACAGAAAGAAGTTTCACACAATTCTTCTGTGTAGTTTTTATTTGTAGACATTCTTTTTCCCAATATAGGCTTCTTAGCGCTCAGAATGTCCAATTGCAGTTTCTAGAGAAAGAGTGTTTCAGAACGGCTCAATCAAAAGTAAGGTTCAACTCTGTTAGTTGAATGCACAGAACAGAAAGAAGTTTCATACAATGCTTCTGTGTAGTTTATATTTGAATATATTCTTTTTTCCACTATTACCCACTTAGCGCTACGAATGTCCAGTTGCATTTTCTACAGACAGAGTGTTTCAAAACTGCTCAATTAAACGTATGGTTTAACTCTGTAAGCTGTATGCTCAGATCAGAAAGAAGTTTCACAGAATGCTTCTGTGTAGTTTATATTTGAGTATATTCCTTTTTCCACTAGTACGCTCTTAGCGCTCCAAACGTCCAGTTGCATTTTCAACAGAAAGAGTGTTCAGATCTGCTCAATCAAAAGTATGGTTTAACTCTGTTAGCTGAATGCACAGATCAGAAAGAAGTTTCACCGAATGATTCTGTGTAGTTTATATTTGAAGACATTCCTTTTTCCACTATTACCCTCTTAGCGCTCCGAATCTCCACTTGCATTTTCTACAAAAAGAGTATTTCATAACTGCTCAATCAAAAATATGTTTTATCTCTGTTAACTGAATTTACAGATCAGAAATAAGTTTCACAGAATGCATCTGTGTAGTTTTTATTTGAAGATATCCTTTTTCCCAATGTAGGCCTCTTAGCGCTTAGCATGTCCAATTGCAGTTTCTACAGAAAGAGTGTTTCAGAACGGCTCAATCAAAAGTAAGGTTCAACTGTGTTAGTTGAATGTACAGAACAGAAAGAATTTTCACAGAATGCTACTGTGTAGTTTATATTTGAATATATTCCTTTTTCCACTATTACCCTCTTAGCGCTCCAAATGTCCACTTGAATTTTCTACAGAAAGAGTGTTCAGAACTGCGCAATCAAAAGTATGGTTTAACTCTGTTAGCTTAATGAACATATCAGAAATAAGTTTCACACAATGCTTCTGTGTAGTTTTTATTTGAAGATATTATTTTTCCCAATAGAGGCCTCTTAGCGCTCAGAATGTCCAATTGCAGTTTCTACAGAAAGAGTGTTTCAGAAAGGCTCAATCAAAAGTAAGGTTCAACTCTGTTAGTTGAATGCACAGAACAGAAAGAAGTTTCATACAATGCTTCTGTGTAGTTTATATTTGAACATATTCTTTTTTCCACTATTACCCACTTAGCGCTACGAATGTCCAGTTGCATTTTCTACAGACAGAGTGTTTCAAAACTGCTCAATCAAAAGTATGGTTTAACTCTGTTAGCTGAATGCTCAGATCAGAAAGAAGTTTCACAGAATGCTTCTGTGTAGTTTATATTTGAATATATTACTTTTTCCACTACTACTCTCTTAGCGCTCCAAATGTCCAGTTGCATTTTCTACAGAAAGAGTGTTCAGATCTGCTCAATCAAAAGTATGGTTTAACTCTGTTAGCTGAATGCACAGATCAGAAAGAAGTTTCACAGAATGATTCTGTGTAGTTTATATTTGGAGACATTCCTTTTTCCACTATTACCCTCTTAGCGCTCCGAATCTCCACTTGCATTTTCTACAGAAAGAGTGTTTCAGAACGGTTCAATCAAAACTAAGGTTCAACTCTTTTAGTTGAACAAACAGAACAGAAAGAAGTTTCACACAATTCTTCTGTGTAGTTTTTATTTGTAGACATTCATTTTCCCAATATAGGCCTCTTAGCGCTCAGAATGTCCAATTGCAGTTTCTACAGAAAGAGTGTTTCAGAACGGCTCAATCAAAAGTAAGGTTCAACTCTGTTAGTTGAATGCACAGAACAGAAAGAAGTTTCATACAATGCTTCTGTGTAGTTTATATTTGAACATATTCTTTTTTCCACTATTACCCACTTAGTGCTACGAATGTCCAGTTGCATTTTCTACAGACAGAGTGTTTCAAAACTGCTCAATCAAAAGTATGGTTTAACTCTGTTAGCTGAATGCTCAGATCAGAAAGAAGTTTCACAGAATGCTTCTGTGTAGTTTATATTTGAATATATTCCTTTTTCCACTACTAATCTCTTAGCGCTCCAAATGTCCAGTTGCATTTTCTACAGAAAGAGTGTTCAGATCTGCTCAATCAAAAGTATGGTTTAACTCTGTTAGCTGAATGCACAGATCAGAAAGAAGTTTCACAGAATGATTCTGTGTAGTTTATATTTGGAGACATTCCTTTTTCCACTATTACCCTCTTAGCGCTCCGAATCTCCACTTGCATTTTCTACAGAAAGAGTGTTTCAGAACGGCTCAATAAAAACTAAGGTTCAACTCTTTTAGTTGAACAAAGAGAACAGAAAGAAGTTTCACACAATTCTTCTGTGTAGTTTTTATTTGTAGACATTCTTTTTCCCAATATAGGCTTCTTAGCGCTCAGAATGTCCAATTGCAGTTTCTAGAGAAAGAGTGTTTCAGAACGGCTCAATCAAAAGTAAGGTTCAACTCTGTTAGTTGAATGCACAGAACAGAAAGAAGTTTCATACAATGCTTCTGTGTAGTTTATATTTGAATATATTCTTTTTTCCACTATTACCCACTTAGCGCTACGAATGTCCAGTTGCATTTTCTACAGACAGAGTGTTTCAAAACTGCTCAATTAAACGTATGGTTTAACTCTGTAAGCTGTATGCTCAGATCAGAAAGAAGTTTCACAGAATGCTTCTGTGTAGTTTATATTTGAGTATATTCCTTTTTCCACTAGTACGCTCTTAGCGCTCCAAACGTCCAGTTGCATTTTCAACAGAAAGAGTGTTCAGATCTGCTCAATCAAAAGTATGGTTTAACTCTGTTAGCTGAATGCACAGATCAGAAAGAAGTTTCACCGAATGATTCTGTGTAGTTTATATTTGAAGACATTCCTTTTTCCACTATTACCCTCTTAGCGCTCCGAATCTCCACTTGCATTTTCTACAAAAAGAGTATTTCATAACTGCTCAATCAAAAATATGTTTTATCTCTGTTAACTGAATTTACAGATCAGAAATAAGTTTCACAGAATGCATCTGTGTAGTTTTTATTTGAAGATATTCTTTTTCCCAATGTAGGCCTCTTAGCGCTTAGCATGTCCAATTGCAGTTTCTACAGAAAGAGTGTTTCAGAACGGCTCAATCAAAAGTAAGGTTCAACTGTGTTAGTTGAATGTACAGAACAGAAAGAATTTTCACAGAATGCTACTGTGTAGTTTATATTTGAATATATTCCTTTTTCCACTATTACCCTCTTAGCGCTCCAAATGTCCACTTGAATTTTCTACAGAAAGAGTGTTCAGAACTGCGCAATCAAAAGTATGGTTTAACTCTGTTAGCTTAATGCACATATCAGAAATAAGTTTCACACAATGCTTCTGTGTAGTTTTTATTTGAAGATATTATTTTTCCCAATAGAGGCCTCTTAGCGCTCAGAATGTCCAATTGCAGTTTCTACAGAAAGAGTGTTTCAGAAAGGCTCAATCAAAAGTAAGGTTCAACTCTGTTAGTTGAATGCACAGAACAGAAAGAAGTTTCATACAATGCTTCTGTGTAGTTTATATTTGAACATATTCTTTTTTCCACTATTACCCACTTAGCGCTACGAATGTCCAGTTGCATTTTCTACAGACAGAGTGTTTCAAAACTGCTCAATCAAAAGTATGGTTTAACTCTGTTAGCTGAATGCTCAGATCAGAAAGAAGTTTCACAGAATGCTTCTGTGTAGTTTATATTTGAATATATTCCTTTTTCCACTACTACTCTCTTAGCGCTCCAAATGTCCAGTTGCATTTTCTACAGAAAGAGTGTTCAGATCTGCTCAATCAAAAGTATGGTTTAACTCTGTTAGCTGAATGCACAGATCAGAAAGAAGTTTCACAGAATGATTCTGTGTAGTTTATATTTGGAGACATTCCTTTTTCCACTATTACCCTCTTAGCGCTCCGAATCTCCACTTGCATTTTCTACAGAAAGAGTGTTTCAGAACGGTTCAATCAAAACTAAGGTTCAACTCTTTTAGTTGAACAAACAGAACAGAAAGAAGTTTCACACAATTCTTCTGTGTAGTTTTTATTTGTAGACATTCATTTTCCCAATATAGCCTCTTAGCGCTCAGAATGTCCAATTGCAGTTTCTACAGAAAGAGTGTTTCAGAACGGCTCAATCAAAAGTAAGGTTCAACTCTGTTAGTTGAATGCACAGAACAGAAAGAAGTTTCATACAATGCTTCTGTGTAGTTTATATTTGAACATATTCTTTTTTCCACTATTACCCACTTAGTGCTACGAATGTCCAGTTGCATTTTCTACAGACAGAGTGTTTCAAAACTGCTCAATCAAAAGTATGGTTTAACTCTGTTAGCTGAATGCTCAGATCAGAAAGAAGTTTCACAGAATGCTTCTGTGTAGTTTATATTTGAATATATTCCTTTTTCCACTACTAATCTCTTAGCGCTCCAAATGTCCAGTTGCATTTTCTACAGAAAGAGTGTTCAGATCTGCTCAATCAAAAGTATGGTTTAACTCTGTTAGCTGAATGCACAGATCAGAAAGAAGTTTCACAGAATGATTCTGTGTAGTTTATATTTGGAGACATTCCTTTTTCCACTATTACCCTCTTAGCGCTCCGAATCTCCACTTGCATTTTCTACAGAAAGAGTGTTTCAGAACGGCTCAATCAAAACTAAGGTTCAACTCTTTTAGTTGAACAAACAGAACAGAAAGAAGTTTCACACAATTCTTCTGTGTAGTTTTTATTTGTAGACATTCTTTTTCCCAATATAGGCTTCTTAGCGCTCAGAATGTCCAATTGCAGTTTCTAGAGAAAGAGTGTTTCAGAACGGCTCAATCAAAAGTAAGGTTCAACTCTGTTAGTTGAATGCACAGAACAGAAAGAAGTTTCATACAATGCTTCTGTGTAGTTTATATTTGAACATAATCTTTTTTCCACTATTACCCACTTAGCGCTACGAATGTCCAGTTGCATTTTCTACAGACAGAGTGTTTCAAAACTGCTCAATCAAACGTATGGTTTAACTCTGTAAGCTGTATGCTCAGATCAGAAAGAAGTTTCACAGAATGCTTCTGTGTAGTTTATATTTGAATATATTCCTTTTTCCACTACTACGCTCCTAGCGCTCCAAACGTCCAGTTGCATTTTCAACAGAAAGAGTGTTCAGATCTGCTCAATCAAAAGTATGGTTTAACTCTGTTAGCTGAATGCACAGATCAGAAAGAAGTTTCACCGAATGATTCTGTGTAGTTTATATTTGAAGACATTCCTTTTTCCACTATTACCCTCTTAGCGCTCCGAATCTCCACTTGTATTTTCTACAAAAAGAGTGTTTCATAACTGCTCAATTAAAAATATGTTTTATCTCTGTTAACTGAATTTACAGATCAGAAATAAGTTTCACAGAATGCATCTGTGTAGTTTTTATTTGAAGATATTCTTTTTCCCAATGTAGGCCTCTTAGCGCTTAGCATGTCCAATTGCAGTTTCTACAGAAAGAGTGTTTCAGCACGGCTCAATCAAAAGTAAGGTTCAACTCTGTTAGTTGAATGCACAGAACAGAAAGAATTTTCACAGAATGCTACTGTGTAGTTTATATTTGAATATATTCCTTTTTCCACTATTACCCTCTTAGCGCTCCGAATGTCCACTTGCATTTTCTACAGAAAGAGTGTTCAGAACTGCGCAATCAAAAGTATGGTTTAACTCTGTTAGCGTAATGAACATATCAGAAATAAGTTTCACACAATGCTTCTGTGTAGTTTTTATTTGAAGATATTATTTTTCCCAATAGAGGCCTCTTAGCGCTCAGAATGTCCAATTGCAGTTTCTACAGAAAGAGTGTTTCAGAACGGCTCAATCAAAAGTAAGGTTCAACTCTGTTAGTTGAATGCACAGAACAGAAAGAAGTTTCATACAATGCTTCTGTGTAGTTTATATTTGAACATATTCTTTTTTCCACTATTACCCACTTAGCGCTACGAATGTCCAGTTGCATTTTCTACAGACAGAGTGTTTCAAAACTGCTCAATCAAAAGTATGGTTTAACTCTGTTAGCTGAATGCTCAGATCAGAAATAAGTTTCACAGAATGCTTCTGTGTAGTTTATATTTGAATATATTACTTTTTCCACTACTACTCTCTTAGCTCTCCAAATGTCCAGTTGCATTTTCTACAGAAAGAGTGTTCTGATCTGCTCAATCAAAAGTATGGTTAACTCTGTTAGCTGAATGCACAGATCAGAAAGAAGTTTCACAGAATGATTCTGTGTAGTTTATATTTGGAGACATTCCTTTTTCCACTATTACGCTCTTAGCGCTCCGAATCTCCACTTGCATTTTCTACAGAAAGAGTGTTTCAGAACTGCTCAATCAAAACTAAGGTTCAACTCTTTTAGTTGAACAAACAGAACAGAAAGAAGTTTCACACAATTCTTCTGTGTAGTTTTTATTCGTAGACATTCTTTTTCCCAATATAGGCCTCTTAGCGCTCAGAATGTCCAATTGCAGTTTCTACAGAAAGAGTGTTTCAGAACGGCTCAATCAAAAGTAAGGTTCAACTCTGTTAGTTAAATGCACAGAACAGAAAGAAGTTTCATACAATGCTTCTGTGTAGTTTATATTTGAACATATTCTTTTTTCCACTATTACCCACTTAGTGCTACGAATGTCCAGTTGCATTTTCTACAGACAGAGTGTTTCAAAACTGCTCAATCAAAAGTATGGTTTAACTCTGTTAGCTGTATGCTCAGATCAGAAAGAAGTTTCACAGAATGCTTCTGTGTAGTTTATATTTGAATATATTCCTTTTTCCACTACTACGCTCTTAGCGCTCCAAATGTCCAGTTGCATTTTCAACAGAAAGAGTGTTCAGATCTGCTCAATCAAAAGTATGGTTTAACTCTGTTAGCTGAATGCACAGATCAGAAAGAAGTTTCACCGAATGATTCTGTGTAGTTTATATTTGAAGACATTCCTTTTTCCACTATTACCCTCTTAGCGCTCCGAATCTCCACTTGCATTTTCTACAAAAAGAGTATTTCATAACTGCTCAATCAAAAATATGTTTTATCTCTGTTAACTGAATTTACAGATCAGAAATAAGTTTCACAGAATGCATCTGTGTAGTTTTTATTTGAAGATATTCTTTTTCCCAATGTAGGCCTCTTAGCGCTTAGCATGTCCAATTGCAGTTTCTACAGAAAGAGTGTTTCAGAACGGCTCAATCAAAAGTAAGGTTCAACTGTGTTAGTTGAATGCACAGAACAGAAAGAATTTTCACAGAATGCTACTGTGTAGTTTATATTTGAATATATTCCTTTTTCCACTATTACCCTCTTAGCGCTCCAAATGTCCACTTGAATTTTCTACAGAAAGAGTGTTCAGAACTGCGCAATCAAAAGTATGGTTTAACTCTGTTAGCTTAATGAACATATCAGAAATAAGTTTCACACAATGCTTCTGTGTAGTTTTTATTTGAAGATATTATTTTTCCCAATAGAGGCCTCTTAGCGCTCAGAATGTCCAATTGCAGTTTCTACAGAAAGAGTGTTTCAGAAAGGCTCAATCAAAAGTAAGGTTCAACTCAGTTAGTTGAATGCACAGAACAGAAAGAAGTTTCATACAATGCTTCTGTGTAGTTTATATTTGAACATATTCTTTTTTCCACTATTACCCACTTAGCGCTACGAATGTCCAGTTGCATTTTCTACAGACAGAGTGTTTCAAAACTGCTCAATCAAAAGTATGGTTTAACTCTGTTAGCTGAATGCTCAGATCAGAAAGAAGTTTCACAGAATGCTTCTGTGTAGTTTATATTTGAATATATTCCTTTTTCCACTACTACTCTCTTAGCGCTCCAAATGTCCAGTTGCATTTTCTACAGAAAGAGTGTTCAGATCTGCTCAATCAAAAGTATGGTTTAACTCTGTTACCTGAATGCACAGATCAGAAAGAAGTTTCACAGAATGATTCTGTGTAGTTTATATTTGGAGACATTCCTTTTTCCACTATTACCCTCTTAGCGCTCCGAATCTCCACTTGCATTTTCTACAGAAAGAGTGTTTCAGAACGGCTCAATCAAAACTAAGGTTCAACTCTTTTAGTTGAACAAACAGAACAGAAAGAAGTTTCACACAATTCTTCTGTGTAGTTTTTATTTGTAGACATTCTTTTTCCCAATATAGGCCTCTTAGCGCTCAGAATGTCCAATTGCAGTTTCTACAGAAAGAGTGTTTCAGAACGGCTCAATCAAAAGTAAGGTTCAACTCTGTTAGTTGAATGCACAGAACAGAAAGAAGTTTCATACAGTGCTTCTGTGTAGTTTATATTTGAACATATTCTTTTTTCCACTATTACCCACTTAGCGCTACGAATGTCCAGTTGCATTTTCTACAGACAGAGTGTTTCAAAACTGCTCAATCAAAAGTATGGTTTAACTCTGTTAGCTGAATGCTCAGATCAGAAAGAAGTTTCACAGAATGCTTCTGTGTAGTTTATATTTGAATATATTCCTTTTTCCACTACTACGCTCTTAGCGCTCCAAATGTCCAGTTGCATTTTCTACAGAAAGAGTGTTCAGATCTGCTCAATCAAAAGTATGGTTTAACTCTGTTAGCTGAATGCACAGATCAGAAAGAAGTTTCACCGAATGATTCTGTGTAGTTTATATTTGAAGACATTCCTTTTTCCACTATTACCCACTTAACGCTCCGAATCTCCACTTGCATTTTCTACAAAAAGAGTGTTTCATAACTGCTAAATCAAAAATATGTTTTATCTCTGTTAACTGAATTTAGAGATCAGAAATAAGTTTCACAGAATGCATCTGTGTAGTTTTTATTTGAAGATATTCTTTTTCCCAATGTAGGCCTCTTAGCGCTTAGCATGTCCAATTGCAGTTACTACCGAAAGAGTGTTTCAGAACGGCTCAATCAAAAGTATGGTTCAACTCTGTTAGTTGAATGCACAGAACAGAAAGAATTTTCACAGAATGCTACTGTGTAGTTTATATTAGAATATATTCCTTTTTCCACTATTACCCTCTTAGCGCTCCGAATGTCCACTTGCATTTTCTACAGAAAGAGTGTTCAGAACTGCGCAATCAAAAGTATGGTTTAACTCTGTTAGCTTAATGAATATATCAGAAATAAGTTTCACACAATGCTTCTGTGTAGTTTTTATTTGAAGATATTATTTTTCCCAATAGAGGCCTCTTAGTGCTCAGAATGTCCAATTGCAGTTTCTACAGAAAGAGTGTTTCAGAAAGGCTCAATCAAAAGTAAGGTTCAACTCTGTTAGTTGAATGCACAGAACAGAAAGAAATTTCATACAATGCTTCTGTGTAGTTTATATTTGAACATATTCTTTTTTCCACTATTACCCACTTAGCGCTACGAATGTCCAGTTGCATTTTCTACAGACAGAGTGTTTCAAAACTGCTCAATCAAAAGTATGGTTTAACTCTGTTAGCTGAATGCTCAGATCAGAAAGAAGTTTCACAGAATGCTTCTGTGTAGTTTATATTTGAATATATTCCTTTCTCCACTACTACTCTCTTAGCGCTCCAAATGTCCAGTTGCATTTTCTACAGAAAGAGGGTTCAGATCTGCTCAATCAAAATTATGGTTTAACTCTGTTAGCTGAATGCACGGATCAGAAAGAAGTTTCACAGAATGATTCTGTGTAGTTTATATTTGGAGACATTCCTTTTTCCACTATTACCCTCTTAGCGCTCCGAATCTCCACTTGCATTTTCTACAGAAAGAGTGTTTCAGAACGGCTCAATCAAAACTAAGGTTCAACTCTTTTAGTTGAACAAACACAACAGAAAGTAGTTTCACACAATTGCTCTGTGTAGTTTTTATTTGTAGACATTCTTTTTCCCAATATAGGCCTCTTAACGCTCAGAATGTCCAATTGCAGTTTCTACAGACAGAGTGTTTCAGAACGGCTCAATCAAAAGTAAGGTTCAACTCTGTTAGTTGAATGCACAGAACAGAAAGAAGTTTCATACAATGCTTCTGTGTAGTTTATATTTGAACATATTCTTTTTTCCACTATTACCCACTTAGCGCTACGAATGTCCAGTTGCATTTTCTACAGACAGAGTGTTTCAAAACTGCTCAATCAAAAGTATGGTTTAACTCTGTTAGCTGAATGCTCAGATCAGAAAGAAGTTTCACAGAATGTTTCTGTGTAGTTTATATTTCAATATATTCCTTTTTCCACTACTATGCTCTTAGCGCTCCAAATGTCCAGTTGCATTTTCTACAGAAAGAGTGTTCAGATCTGCTCAATCAAAAGTATGGTTTATCTCTGTTAGCTGAATGCACAGATCAGAAAGAAGTTTCAAGGAATGATTCTGTGTAGTTTATATTTGAAGACATTCCTTTTTCCACTATTACCCTCTTAGCGCTCCGAATCTCCACTTGCATTTTCTACAAAAAGAGTGTTTCATAACTGCTCAATCAAAAATATGTTTTATCTCTGTTAACTGAATTTACAGATCAGAAATAAGTTTCACAGAATGCATCTGTGTAGTTTTTATTTGAAGATATTCTTTTTCCCAATGTAGGCCTCTTAGCGCTTAGCATGTCCAATTGCAGTTTCTACAGAAAGAGTGTTTCAGAACGGCTCAATCAAAAGTAAGGTTCAACTCTGTTAGTTGAATGCACAGAACAGAAAGAATTTTCACAGAATGCTACTGTGTAGTTTATATTTGAATATATTCCTTTTTCCACTATTACCCTCTTAGCGCTCCGAATGTCCACTTGCATTTTCTACAGAAAGAGTGTTCAGAACTGCGCAATCAAAAGTATGGTTTAACTCTGTTAGCTTAATGAACATGTCAGAAATAAGTTTTACACAATGCTTCTGTGTAGTTTTTATTTGAAGATATTTTTTTTCCCAATAGAGGCCTCTTAGCGCTCAGAATGTCCAATTGCAGTTTCTACAGAAAGAGTGTTTCAGAAAGGCTCAATCAAAAGTAAGGTTCAACTCTGTTAGTTGAATGCACAGAACAGAAAGAAGTTTCATACAATGCTTCTGTGTAGTTTATATTTGAACATATTCTTTTTTCCACTATTACCCACTTAGCGCAACGAATGTCCAGTTGCATTTTCTACAGACAGAGTGTTTCAAAACTGCTCAATCAAAAGTATGGTTTAACTCTGTTAGCTGAATGCACAGATCAGAAAGAAGTTTCACAGAATGATTCTGTGTAGTTTATATTTGGAGACATTCCTTTTTCCACTATTACCCTCTTAGCGCTCCGAATCTCCACTTGCATTTTCTACAGAAAGAGTGATTCAGAACGGCTCAATCAAAACGAAGGTTCAACTCTTTTAGTTGAACAAACAGAACAGAAAGAAGTTTCACACAATTCTTCTGTGTAGTTTTTATTTTAGACATTCTTTTTCCCAATATAGGCCTCTTAGCGCTCAGAATGTCCAATTGCAGTTTCTACAAAAAGAGTGTTTCAGAACGGCTCAATCAAAAGTAAGGTTCAACTCTGTTAGTTGAATGCACAGAACAGAAAGAAGTTTCATACAATGCTTCTGTGTAGTTTATATTTGAACATATTCTTTTTTCCACTATTACCCACTTAGTGCTACGAATGTCCAGTTGCATTTTCTACAGACAGAGTGTTTCAAAACTGCTCAATCAAAAGTATGGTTTAACTCTGTTAGCTGAATGCTCAGATCAGAAAGAAGTTTCACAGAATGCTTCTGTGTAGTTTATATTTGAATATATTCCTTTTTCCACTACTAATCTCTTAGCGCTCCAAATGTCCAGTTGCATTTTCTACAGAAAGAGTGTTCAGATCTGCTCAATCAAAAGTATGGTTTAACTCTGTTAGCTGAATGCACAGATCAGAAAGAAGTTTCACAGAATGATTCTGTGTAGTTTATATTTGGAGACATTCCTTTTTCCACTATTACCCTCTTAGCGCTCCGAATCTCCACTTGCATTTTCTACAGAAAGAGTGTTTCAGAACGGCTCAATAAAAACTAAGGTTCAACTCTTTTAGTTGAACAAAGAGAACAGAAAGAAGTTTCACACAATTCTTCTGTGTAGTTTTTATTTGTAGACATTCTTTTTCCCAATATAGGCTTCTTAGCGCTCAGAATGTCCAATTGCAGTTTCTAGAGAAAGAGTGTTTCAGAACGGCTCAATCAAAAGTAAGGTTCAACTCTGTTAGTTGAATGCACAGAACAGAAAGAAGTTTCATACAATGCTTCTGTGTAGTTTATATTTGAATATATTCTTTTTTCCACTATTACCCACTTAGCGCTACGAATGTCCAGTTGCATTTTCTACAGACAGAGTGTTTCAAAACTGCTCAATTAAACGTATGGTTTAACTCTGTAAGCTGTATGCTCAGATCAGAAAGAAGTTTCACAGAATGCTTCTGTGTAGTTTATATTTGAGTATATTCCTTTTTCCACTAGTACGCTCTTAGCGCTCCAAACGTCCAGTTGCATTTTCAACAGAAAGAGTGTTCAGATCTGCTCAATCAAAAGTATGGTTTAACTCTGTTAGCTGAGTGCACAGATCAGAAAGAAGTTTCACCGAATGATTCTGTGTAGTTTATATTTGAAGACATTCCTTTTTCCACTATTACCCTCTTAGCGCTCCGAATCTCCACTTGCATTTTCTACAAAAAGAGTATTTCATAACTGCTCAATCAAAAATATGTTTTATCTCTGTTAACTGAATTTACAGATCAGAAATAAGTTTCACAGAATGCATCTGTGTAGTTTTTATTTGAAGATATTCTTTTTCCCAATGTAGGCCTCTTAGCGCTTAGCATGTCCAATTGCAGTTTCTACAGAAAGAGTGTTTCAGAACGGCTCAATCAAAAGTAAGGTTCAACTGTGTTAGTTGAATGTACAGAACAGAAAGAATTTTCACAGAATGCTACTGTGTAGTTTATATTTGAATATATTCCTTTTTCCACTATTACCCTCTTAGCGCTCCAAATGTCCACTTGAATTTTCTACAGAAAGAGTGTTCAGAACTGCGCAATCAAAAGTATGGTTTAACTCTGTTAGCTTAATGAACATATCAGAAATAAGTTTCACACAATGCTTCTGTGTAGTTTTTATTTGAAGATATTATTTTTCCCAATAGAGGCCTCTTAGCGCTCAGAATGTCCAATTGCAGTTTCTACAGAAAGAGTGTTTCAGAAAGGCTCAATCAAAAGTAAGGTTCAACTCTGTTAGTTGAATGCACAGAACAGAAAGAAGTTTCATACAATGCTTCTGTGTAGTTTATATTTGAACATATTCTTTTTTCCACTATTACCCACTTAGCGCTACGAATGTCCAGTTGCATTTTCTACAGACAGAGTGTTTCAAAACTGCTCAATCAAAAGTATGGTTTAACTCTGTTAGCTGAATGCTCAGATCAGAAAGAAGTTTCACAGAATGCTTCTGTGTAGTTTATATTTGAATATATTCCTTTTTCCACTACTACTCTCTTAGCGCTCCAAATGTCCAGTTGCATTTTCTACAGAAAGAGTGTTCAGATCTGCTCAATCAAAAGTATGGTTTAACTCTGTTAGCTGAATGCACAGATCAGAAAGAAGTTTCACAGAATGATTCTGTGTAGTTTATATTTGGAGACATTCCTTTTTCCACTATTACCCTCTTAGCGCTCCGAATCTCCACTTGCATTTTCTACAGAAAGAGTGTTTCAGAACGGTTCAATCAAAACTAAGGTTCAACTCTTTTAGTTGAACAAACAGAACAGAAAGAAGTTTCACACAATTCTTCTGTGTAGTTTTTATTTGTAGACATTCATTTTCCCAATATAGGCCTCTTAGCGCTCAGAATGTCCAATTGCAGTTTCTACAGAAAGAGTGTTTCAGAACGGCTCAATCAAAAGTAAGGTTCAACTCTGTTAGTTGAATGCACAGAACAGAAAGAAGTTTCATACAATGCTTCTGTGTAGTTTATATTTGAACATATTCTTTTTTCCACTATTACCCACTTAGTGCTACGAATGTCCAGTTGCATTTTCTACAGACAGAGTGTTTCAAAACTGCTCAATCAAAAGTATGGTTTAACTCTCTTAGCTGAATGCTCAGATCAGAAAGAAGTTTCACAGAATGCTTCTGTGTAGTTTATATTTGAATATATTCCTTTTTCCACTACTAATCTCTTAGCGCTCCAAATGTCCAGTTGCATTTTCTACAGAAAGAGTGTTCAGATCTGCTCAATCAAAAGTATGGTTTAACTCTGTTAGCTGAATGCACAGATCAGAAAGAAGTTTCACAGAATGATTCTGTGTAGTTTATATTTGGAGACATTCCTTTTTCCACTATTACCCTCTTAGCGCTCCGAATCTCCACTTGCATTTTCTACAGAAAGAGTGTTTCAGAACGGCTCAATCAAAACTAAGGTTCAACTCTTTTAGTTGAACAAACAGAACAGAAAGAAGTTTCACACAATTCTTCTGTGTAGTTTTTATTTGTAGACATTCTTTTTCCCAATATAGGCTTCTTAGCGCTCAGAATGTCCAATTGCAGTTTCTAGAGAAAGAGTGTTTCAGAACGGCTCAATCAAAAGTAAGGTTCAACTCTGTTAGTTGAATGCACAGAACAGAAAGAAGTTTCATACAATGCTTCTGTGTAGTTTATATTTGAACATAATCTTTTTTCCACTATTACCCACTTGGCGCTACGAATGTCCAGTTGCATTTTCTACAGACAGAGTGTTTCAAAACTGCTCAATCAAACGTATGGTTTAACTCTGTAAGCTGTATGCTCAGATCAGAAAGAAGTTTCACAGAATGCTTCTGTGTAGTTTATATTTGAATATATTCCTTTTTCCACTACTACGCTCCTAGCGCTCCAAACGTCCAGTTGCATTTTCAACAGAAAGAGTGTTCAGATCTGCTCAATCAAAAGTATGGTTTAACTCTGTTAGCTGAATGCACAGATCAGAAAGAAGTTTCACCGAATGATTCTGTGTAGTTTATATTTGAAGACATTCCTTTTTCCACTATTACCCTCTTAGCGCTCCGAATCTCCACTTGTATTTTCTACAAAAAGAGTGTTTCATAACTGCTCAATTAAAAATATGTTTTATCTCTGTTAACTGAATTTACAGATCAGAAATAAGTTTCACAGAATGCATCTGTGTAGTTTTTATTTGAAGATATTCTTTTTCCCAATGTAGGCCTCTTAGCGCTTAGCATGTCCAATTGCAGTTTCTACAGAAAGAGTGTTTCAGAACGGCTCAATCAAAAGTAAGGTTCAACTCTGTTAGTTGAATGCACAGAACAGAAAGAATTTTCACAGAATGCTACTGTGTAGTTTATATTTGAATATATTCCTTTTTCCACTATTACCCTCTTAGCGCTCCGAATGTCCACTTGCATTTTCTACAGAAAGAGTGTTCAGAACTGCGCAATCAAAAGTATGGTTTAACTCTGTTAGCGTAATGAACATATCAGAAATAAGTTTCACACAATGCTTCTGTGTAGTTTTTATTTGAAGATATTATTTTTCCCAATAGAGGCCTCTTAGCGCTCAGAATGTCCAATTGCAGTTTCTACAGAAAGAGTGTTTCAGAACGGCTCAATCAAAAGTAAGGTTCAACTCTGTTAGTTGAATGCACAGAACAGAAAGAAGTTTCATACAATGCTTCTGTGTAGTTTATATTTGAACATATTCTTTTTTCCACTATTACCCACTTAGCGCTACGAATGTCCAGTTGCATTTTCTACAGACAGAGTGTTTCAAAACTGCTCAGTCAAAAGTATGGTTTAACTCTGTTAGCTGAATGCTCAGATCAGAAATAAGTTTCACAGAATGCTTCTGTGTAGTTTATATTTGAATATATTACTTTTTCCACTACTACTCTCTTAGCTCTCCAAATGTCCAGTTGCATTTTCTACAGAAAGAGTGTTCAGATCTGCTCAATCAAAAGTATGGTTAACTCTGTTAGCTGAATGCACAGATCAGAAAGAAGTTTCACAGAATGATTCTGTGTAGTTTATATTTGGAGACATTCCTTTTTCCACTATTACCCTCTTAGCGCTCCGAATCTCCACTTGCATTTTCTACAGAAAGAGTGTTTCAGAACTGCTCAATCAAAACTAAGGTTCAACTCTTTTAGTTGAACAAACAGAACAGAAAGAAGTTTCACACAATTCTTCTGTGTAGTTTTTATTCGTAGACATTCTTTTTCCCAATATAGGCCTCTTAGCGCTCAGAATGTCCAATTGCAGTTTCTACAGAAAGAGTGTTTCAGAACGGCTCAATCAAAAGTAAGGTTCAACTCTGTTAGTTGAATGCACAGAACAGAAAGAAGTTTCATACAATGCTTCTGTGTAGTTTATATTTGAACATATTCTTTTTTCCACTATTACCCACTTAGCGCTACGAATGTCCAGTTGCATTTTCTACAGACAGAGTGTTTCAAAACTGCTCAATCAAAAGTATGGTTTAATTCTGTTAGCTGTATGCTAAGATCAGAAAGAAGTTTCACAGAATGCTTCTGTGTAGTTTATATTTGAATATATTCCTTTTTCCACTACTACGCTCTTAGCGCTCCAAATGTCCAGTTGCATTTTCAACAGAAAGAGTGTTCAGATCTGCTCAATCAAAAGTATGGTTTAACTCTGTTAGCTGAATGCACAGATCAGAAAGAAGTTTCACCGAATGATTCTGTGTAGTTTATATTTGAAGACATTCCTTTTTCCACTATTACCCTCTTAGCGCTCCGAATCTCCACTTGCATTTTCTACAAAAAGAGTATTTCATAACTGCTCAATCAAAAATATGTTTTATCTCTGTTAACTGAATTTACAGATCAGAAATAAGTTTCACAGAATGCATCTGTGTAGTTTTTATTTGAAGATATTCTTTTTCCCAATGTAGGCCTCTTAGCGCTTAGCATGTCCAATTGCAGTTTCTACAGAAAGAGTGTTTCAGAACGGCTCAATCAAAAGTAAGGTTCAACTGTGTTAGTTGAATGCACAGAACAGAAAGAATTTTCACAGAATGCTACTGTGTAGTTTATATTTGATTATATTCCTTTTTCCACTATTACCCTCTTAGCGCTCCAAATGTCCACTTGAATTTTCTACAGAAAGAGTGTTCAGAACTGCGCAATCAAAAGTATGGTTTAACTCTGTTAGCTTAATGAACATATCAGAAATAAGTTTCACACAATGCTTCTGTGTAGTTTTTATTTGAAGATATTATTTTTCCCAATAGAGGCCTCTTAGCGCTCAGAATGTCCAATTGCAGTTTCTACAGAAAGAGTGTTTCAGAAAGGCTCAATCAAAAGTAAGGTTCAACTCTGTTAGTTGAATGCACAGAACAGAAAGAAGTTTCATACAATGCTTCTGTGTAGTTTATATTTGAACATATTGTTTTTTCCACTATTACCCACTTAGCGCTACGAATGTCCAGTTGCATTTTCTACAGACAGAGTGTTTCAAAACTGCTCAATCAAAAGTATGGTTTAACTCTGTTAGCTGAATGCTCAGATCAGAAAGAAGTTTCACAGAATGCTTCTGTGTAGTTTATATTTGAATATATTCCTTTTTCCACTACTACTCTCTTAGCGCTCCAAATGTCCAGTTGCATTTTCTACAGAAAGAGTGTTCAGATCTGCTCAATCAAAAGTATGGTTTAACTCTGTTAGCTGAATGCACAGATCAGAAAGAAGTTTCACAGAATGATTCTGTGTAGTTTATATTTGGAGACATTCCTTTTTCCACTATTACCCTCTTAGCGCTCCGAATCTCCACTTGCATTTTCTACAGAAAGAGTGTTTCAGAACGGTTCAATCAAAACTAAGGTTCAACTCTTTTAGTTGAACAAACAGAACAGAAAGAAGTTTCACACAATTCTTCTGTGTAGTTTTTATTTGTAGACATTCATTTTCCCAATATAGGCCTCTTAGCGCTCAGAATGTCCAATTGCAGTTTCTACAGAAAGAGTGTTTCAGAACGGCTCAATCAAAAGTAAGGTTCAACTCTGTTAGTTGAATGCACAGAACAGAAAGAAGTTTCATACAATGCTTCTGTGTAGTTTATATTTGAACATATTCTTTTTTCCACTATTACCCACTTAGTGCTACGAATGTCCAGTTGCATTTTCTACAGACAGAGTGTTTCAAAACTGCTCAATCAAAAGTATGGTTTAACTCTGTTAGCTGTATGCTCAGATCAGAAAGAAGTTTCACAGAATGCTTCTGTGTAGTTTATATTTGAATATATTCCTTTTTCCACTACTACGCTCTTAGCGCTCCAAATGTCCAGTTGCATTTTCAACAGAAAGAGTGTTCAGATCTGCTCAATCAAAAGTATGGTTTAACTCTGTTAGCTGAATGCACAGATCAGAAAGAAGTTTCACCGAATGATTCTGTGTAGTTTATATTTGAAGACATTCCTTTTTCCACTATTACCCTCTTAGCGCTCCGAATCTCCACTTGCATTTTCTACAAAAAGAGTATTTCATAACTGCTCAATCAAAAATATGTTTTATCTCTGTTAACTGAATTTACTGATCAGAAATAAGTTTCACAGAATGCATCTGTGTAGTTTTTATTTGAAGATATTCTTTTTCCCAATGTAGGCCTCTTAGCGCTTAGCATGTCCAATTGCAGTTTCTACAGAAAGAGTGTTTCAGAACGGCTCAATCAAAAGTAAGGTTCAACTGTGTTAGTTGAATGCACAGAACAGAAAGAATTTTCACAGAATGCTACTGTGTAGTTTATATTTGAATATATTCCTTTTTCCACTATTACCCTCTTAGCGCTCCAAATGTCCACTTGAATTTTCTACAGAAAGAGTGTTCAGAACTGCGCAATCAAAAGTATGGTTTAACTCTGTTAGCTTAATGAACATATCAGAAATAAGTTTCACACAATGCTTCTGTGTAGTTTTTATTTGAAGATATTATTTTTCCCAATAGAGGCCTCTTAGCGCTCAGAATGTCCAATTGCAGTTTCTACAGAAAGAGTGTTTCAGAAAGGCTCAATCAAAAGTAAGGTTCAACTCTGTTAGTTGAATGCACAGAACAGAAAGAAGTTTCATACAATGCTTCTGTGTAGTTTATATTTGAACATATTCTTTTTTCCACTATTACCCACTTAGCGCTACGAATGTCCAGTTGCATTTTCTACAGACAGAGTGTTTCAAAACTGCTCAATCAAAAGTATGGTTTAACTCTGTTAGCTGAATGCTCAGATCAGAAAGAAGTTTCACAGAATGCTTCTGTGTAGTTTATATTTGAATATATTCCTTTTTCCACTACTACTCTCTTAGCGCTCCAAATGTCCAGTTGCATTTTCTACAGAAAGAGTGTTCAGATCTGCTCAATCAAAAGTATGGTTTAACTCTGTTACCTGAATGCACAGATCAGAAAGAAGTTTCACAGAATGATTCTGTGTAGTTTATATTTGGAGACATTCCTTTTTCCACTATTACCCTCTTAGCGCTCCGAATCTCCACTTGCATTTTCTACAGAAAGAGTGTTTCAGAACGGCTCAATCAAAACTAAGGTTCAACTCTTTTAGTTGAACAAACAGAACAGAAAGAAGTTTCACACAATTCTTCTGTGTAGTTTTTATTTGTAGACATTCTATTTCCCAATATAGGCCTCTTAGCGCTCAGAATGTCCAATTGCAGTTTCTACCGAAAGAGTGTTTCAGAACGGCTCAATCAAAAGTAAGGTTCAACTCTGTTAGTTGAATGCAAAGAACAGAAAGAAGTTTCATACAATGCTTCTGTGTAGTTTATATTTGAACGTATTCTTTTTTCCACTATTACCCACTTAGCACTACGAATGTCCAGTTGCATTTTCTACAGACAGAGTGTTTCAAAACTGCTCAATCAAAAGTATGGTTTAACTCTGTTAGCTGAATGCTCAGATCAGAAAGAAGTTTCACAGAATGCTTCTGTGTAGTTTATATTTGAATATATTCCTTTTTCCACTAATACGCTCTTAGCGCTCCAAATGTCCAGTTGCATTTTCAACAGAAAGAGTGTTCAGATCTGCTCAATCAAAAGTATGGTTTAACTCTGTTAGCTGAATGCACAGATCAGAAAGAAGTTTCACCGAATGATTCTGTGTAGTTTATATTTGAAGACATTCGTTTTTCCACTATTACCCTCTTAGTGCTCCGAATCTCCACTTGCATTTTCTACAAAAACAGTGTTTCATAACTGCTCAATCAAAAATATGTTTTATCTCTGTTAACTGAATTTACAGATCAGAAATAAGTTTCACAGTATGCATCTGTGTAGTTTTTATTTGAAGATATTTTTTTCCCAATGTAGGCCTCTTAGCGCTTAGCATGTCCAATTGCAGTTTCTACAGAAAGAGTGTTTCAGAACGGCTCAATAAAAAGTAAGGTTCAACTCTGTTAGTTGAATGCACAGAACAGAAAGAATTTTCACAGAATGCTACTGTGTAGTTTATATTTGAATATATTCCTTTTTCCACTATTACCCTCTTAGCGCTCCAAATGTCCACTTGAATTTTCTACAGAAAGAGTGTTCAGAACTGCGCAATCAAAAGTATGGTTTAACTCTGTTAGCGTAATGAACATATCAGAAATAAGTTTCACACAATGCTTCTGTGTAGTTTTTATTTGAAGATATTATTTTTCCCAATAGAGGCCTCTTAGCGCTCAGAATATCCAATTGCAGTTTCTACAGAAAGAGTGTTTCAGAAAGGCTCAATCAAAAGTAAGGTTCAACTCTGTTAGTTGAATGCACAGAACAGAAAGAAGTTTCATACAATGCTTCTGTGTAGTTTATATTTGAACATATTGTTTTTTCCACTATTACCCACTTAGCGCTACGAATGTCCAGTTGCATTTTCTACAGACAGAGTGTTTCAAAACTGCTCAATCAAAAGTATGGTTTAACTCTGTTAGCTGAATGCTCAGATCAGAAAGAAGTTTCACAGAATGCTTCTGTGTAGTTTATATTTGAATATATTCCTTTTTCCACTACTACTCTCTTAGCGCTCCAAATGTCCAGTTGCATTTTCTACAGAAAGAGTGTTCAGATCTGCTCAATCAAAAGTATGGTTTAACTCTGTTAGCTGAATGCACAGATCAGAAAGAAGTTTCACAGAATGATTCTGTGTAGTTTATATTTGTAGACATTCCTTTTTCCACTATTACCCTCTTAGCACTCCGAATCTCCACTTGCATTTTCTACAGAAAGAGTGTTTCAGAACTGTTCAATCAAAACTAAGGTTCAACTCTTTTAGTTGAACAAACAGAACAGAAAGAAGTTTCACACAATTCTTCTGTGTAGTTTTTATTTGTAGACATTCATTTTCCCAATATAGGCCTCTTAGCGCTCAGAATGTCCAATTGCAGTTTCTACAGAAAGAGTGTTTCAGAACGGCTCAATCAAAAGTAAGGTTCAACTCTGTTAGTTGAATGCACAGAACAGAAAGAAGTTTCATACAATGCTTCTGTGTAGTTTATATTTGAACATATTCTTTTTTCCACTATTACCCACTTAGTGCTACGAATGTCCAGTTGCATTTTCTACAGACAGAGTGTTTCAAAACTGCTCAATCAAAAGTATGGTTTAACTCTGTTAGCTGTATGCTCAGATCAGAAAGAAGTTTCACAGAATGCTTCTGTGTAGTTTATATTTGAATATATTCCTTTTTCCACTACTACGCTCTTAGCGCTCCAAATGTCCAGTTGCATTTTCAACAGAAAGAGTGTTCAGATCTGCTCAATCAAAAGTATGGTTTAACTCTGTTAGCTGAATGCACAGATCAGAAAGAAGTTTCACCGAATGATTCTGTGTAGTTTATATTTGAAGACATTCCTTTTTCCACTATTACCCTCTTAGCGCTCCGAATCTCCACTTGCATTTTCTACAAAAAGAGTATTTCATAACTGCTCAATCAAAAATATGTTTTATCTCTGTTAACTGAATTTACAGATCAGAAATAAGTTTCACAGAATGCATCTGTGTAGTTTTTATTTGAAGATATTCTTTTTCCCAATGTAGGCCTCTTAGCGCTTAGCATGTCCAATTGCAGTTTCTACAGAAAGAGTGTTTCAGAACGGCTCAATCAAAAGTAAGGTTCAACTGTGTTAGTTGAATGCACAGAACAGAAAGAATTTTCACAGAATGCTACTGTGTAGTTTATATTTGAATATATTCCTTTTTCCACTATTACCCTCTTAGCGCTCCAAATGTCCACTTGAATTTTCTACAGAAAGAGTGTTCAGAACTGCGCAATCAAAAGTATGGTTTAACTCTGTTAGCTTAATGAACATATCAGAAATAAGTTTCACACAATGCTTCTGTGTAGTTTTTATTTGAAGATATTATTTTTCCCAATAGAGGCCTCTTAGCGCTCAGAATGTCCAATTGCAGTTTCTACAGAAAGAGTGTTTCAGAAAGGCTCAATCAAAAGTAAGGTTCAACTCTGTTATTTGAATGCACAGAACAGAAAGAAGTTTCATACAATGCTTCTGTGTAGTTTATATTTGAACATATTCTTTTTTCCACTATTACCCACTTAGCGCTACGAATGTCCAGTTGCATTTTCTACAGACAGAGTGTTTCAAAACTGCTCAATCAAAAGTATGGTTTAACTCTGTTAGCTGAATGCTCAGATCAGAAAGAAGTTTCACAGAATGCTTCTGTGTAGTTTATATTTGAATATACTCCTTTTTCCACTACTACTCTCTTACCGCTCCAAATGTCCAGTTGCATTTTCTACAGAAAGAGTGTTCAGATCTGCTCAATCAAAAGTATGGTTTAACTCTGTTAGCTGAATGCACAGATCAGAAAGAAGTTTCACAGAATGATTCTGTGTAGTTTATATTTGGAGACATTCCTTTTTCCACTATTACCCTCTTAGCGCTCCGAATCTCCACTTGCATTTTCTACAGAAAGAGTGTTTCAGAACGGCTCAATCAAAACTAAGGTTCAACTCTTTTAGTTGAACAAACAGAACAGAAAGAAGTTTCACACAATTCTTCTGTGTAGTTTTTATTTGTAGACATTCTATTTCCCAATATAGGCCTCTTAGCGCTCAGAATGTCCAATTGCAGTTTCTACAGAAAGAGTGTTTCAGAACGGCTCAATCAAAAGTAAGGTTCAACTCTGTTAGTTGAATGCAAAGAACAGAAAGAAGTTTCATACAATGCTTCTGTGTAGTTTATATTTGAACGTATTCTTTTTTCCACTATTACCCACTTAGCACTACGAATGTCCAGTTGCATTTTCTACAGACAGAGTGTTTCAAAACTGCTCAATCAAAAGTATGGTTTAACTCTGTTAGCTGAATGCTCAGATCAGAAAGAAGTTTCACAGAATGCTTCTGTGTAGTTTATATTTGAATATATTCCTTTTTCCACTAATACGCTCTTAGCGCTCCAAATGTCCAGTTGCATTTTCAACAGAAAGAGTGTTCAGATCTGCTCAATCAAAAGTATGGTTTAACTCTGTTAGCTGAATGCACAGATCAGAAAGAAGTTTCACCGAATGATTCTGTGTAGTTTATATTTGAAGACATTCGTTTTTCCACTATTACCCTCTTAGTGCTCCGAATCTCCACTTGCATTTTCTACAAAAACAGTGTTTCATAACTGCTCAATCAAAAATATGTTTTATCTCTGTTAACTGAATTTACAGATCAGAAATAAGTTTCACAGTATGCATCTGTGTAGTTTTTATTTGAAGATATTTTTTTCCCAATGTAGGCCTCTTAGCGCTTAGCATGTCCAATTGCAGTTTCTACAGAAAGAGTGTTTCAGAACGGCTCAATAAAAAGTAAGGTTCAACTCTGTTAGTTGAATGCACAGAACAGAAAGAATTTTCACAGAATGCTACTGTGTAGTTTATATTTGAATATATTCCTTTTTCCACTATTACCCTCTTAGCGCTCCAAATGTCCACTTGAATTTTCTACAGAAAGAGTGTTCAGAACTGCGCAATCAAAAGTATGGTTTAACTCTGTTAGCTTAATGAACATATCAGAAATAAGTTTCACACAATGCTTCTGTGTAGTTTTTATTTGAAGATATTATTTTTCCCAATAGAGGCCTCTTAGCGCTCAGAATGTCCAATTGCAGTTTCTACAGAAAGAGTGTTTCAGAAAGGCTCAATCAAAAGTAAGGTTCAACTCTGTTAGTTGAATGCACAGAACAGAAAGAAGTTTCATACAATGCTTCTGTGTAGTTTATATTTGAACATATTCTTTTTTCCACTATTACCCACTTAGCGCTACGAATGTCCAGTTGCATTTTCTACAGACAGAGTGTTTCAAAACTGCTCAATCAAAAGTATGGTTTAACTCTGTTAGCTGAATGCTCAGATCAGAAAGAAGTTTCACAGAATGCTTCTGTGTAGTTTATATTTGAATATATTCCTTTTTCCACTACTACTCTCTTAGCGCTCCAAATGTCCAGTTGCATTTTCTACAGAAAGAGTGTTCAGATCTGCTCAATCAAAAGTATGGTTTAACTCTGTTAGCTGAATGCACAGATCAGAAAGAAGTTTCACAGAATGATTCTGTGTAGTTTATATTTGGAGACATTCCTTTTTCCACTATTACCCTCTTAGCGCTCCGAATCTCCACTTGCATTTTCTACAGAAAGAGTGTTTCAGAACGGTTCAATCAAAACTAAGGTTCAACTCTTTTAGTTGAACAAACAGAACAGAAAGAAGTTTCACACAATTCTTCTGTGTAGTTTTTATTTGTAGACATTCATTTTCCCAATATAGGCCTCTTAGCGCTCAGAATGTCCAATTGCAGTTTCTACAGAAAGAGTGTTTCAGAACGGCTCAATCAAAAGTAAGGTTCAACTCTGTTAGTTGAATGCACAGAACAGAAAGAAGTTTCATACAATGCTTCTGTGTAGTTTATATTTGAACATATTCTTTTTTCCACTATTACCCACTTAGTGCTACGAATGTCCAGTTGCATTTTCTACAGACAGAGTGTTTCAAAACTGCTCAATCAAAAGTATGGTTTAACTCTGTTAGCTGAATGCTCAGATCAGAAAGAAGTTTCACAGAATGCTTCTGTGTAGTTTATATTTGAATATATTCCTTTTTCCACTACTAATCTCTTAGCGCTCCAAATGTCCAGTTGCATTTTCTACAGAAAGAGTGTTCAGATCTGCTCAATCAAAAGTATGGTTTAACTCTGTTAGCTGAATGCACAGATCAGAAAGAAGTTTCACAGAATGATTCTGTGTAGTTTATATTTGGAGACATTCCTTTTTCCACTATTACCCTCTTAGCGCTCCGAATCTCCACTTGCATTTTCTACAGAAAGAGTGTTTCAGAACGGCTCAATCAAAACTAAGGTTCAACTCTTTTAGTTGAACAAACAGAACAGAAAGAAGTTTCACACAATTCTTCTGTGTAGTTTTTATTTGTAGACATTCTTTTTCCCAATATAGGCTTCTTAGCGCTCAGAATGTCCAATTGCAGTTTCTAGAGAAAGAGTGTTTCAGAACGGCTCAATCAAAAGTAAGGTTCAACTCTGTTAGTTGAATGCACAGAACAGAAAGAAGTTTCATACAATGCTTCTGTGTAGTTTATATTTGAACATATTCTTTTTTCCACTATTACCCACTTAGCGCTACGAATGTCCAGTTGCATTTTCTACAGACAGAGTGTTTCAAAACTGCTCAATCAAACGTATGGTTTAACTCTGTAAGCTGTATGCTCAGATCAGAAAGAAGTTTCACAGAATGCTTCTGTGTAGTTTATATTTGAATATATTCCTTTTTCCACTACTACGCTCCTAGCGCTCCAAACGTCCAGTTGCATTTTCAACAGAAAGAGTGTTCAGATCTGCTCAATCAAAAGTATGGTTTAACTCTGTTAGCTGAATGCACAGATCAGAAAGAAGTTTCACCGAATGATTCTGTGTAGTTTATATTTGAAGACATTCCTTTTTCCACTATTACCCTCTTAGCGCTCCGAATCTCCACTTGTATTTTCTACAAAAAGAGTGTTTCATAACTGCTCAATTAAAAATATGTTTTATCTCTGTTAACTGAATTTACAGATCAGAAATAAGTTTCACAGAATGCATCTGTGTAGTTTTTATTTGAAGATATTCTTTTTCCCAATGTAGGCCTCTTAGCGCTTAGCATGTCCAATTGCAGTTTCTACAGAAAGAGTGTTTCAGAACGGCTCAATCAAAAGTAAGGTTCAACCCTGTTAGTTGAATGCACAGAACAGAAAGAATTTTCACAGAATGCTACTGTGTAGTTTATATTTGAATATATTCCTTTTTCCACTATTACCCTCTTAGCGCTCCGAATGTCCACTTGCATTTTCTACAGAAAGAGTGTTCAGAACTGCGCAATCAAAAGTATGGTTTAACTCTGTTAGCTTAATGAACATATCAGAAATAAGTTTCACACAATGCTTCTGTGTAGTTTTTATTTGAAGATATTATTTTTCCCAATAGAGGCCTCTTAGCGCTCAGAATGTCCAATTGCAGTTTCTACAGAAAGAGTGTTTCAGAACGGCTCAATCAAAAGTAAGGTTCAACTCTGTTAGTTGAATGCACAGAACAGAAAGAAGTTTCATACAATGCTTCTGTGTAGTTTATATTTGAACATATTCTTTTTTCCACTATTACCCACTTAGCGCTACGAATGTCCAGCTGCATTTTCTACAGACAGAGTGTTTCAAAACTGCTCAATCAAAAGTATGGTTTAACTCTGTTAGCTGAATGCTCAGATCAGAAAGAAGTTTCACAGAATGCTTCTGTGTAGTTTATATTTGAATATATTCCTTTTTCCACTACTACTCTCTTAGCGCTCCAAATGTCCAGTTGCATTTTCTACAGAAAGAGTGTTCAGATCTGCTCAATCAAAAGTATGGTTAACTCTGTTAGCTGAATGCACAGATCAGAAAGAAGTTTCACACAATGATTCTGTGTAGTTTATATTTGGAGACATTCCTTTTTCCACTATTACCCTCTTAGCGCTCCGAATCTCCACTTGCATTTTCTACAGAAAGAGTGTTTCAGAACTGCTCAATCAAAACTAAGGTTCAACACTTTTAGTTGAACAAACAGAACAGAAAGAAGTTTCACACAATTCTTCTGTGTAGTTTTTATTCGTAGACATTCTTTTTCCCAATATAGGCCTCTTAGCGCTCAGAATGTCCAATTGCAGTTTCTACAGAAAGAGTGTTTCAGAACGGCTCAATCAAAAGTAAGGTTCAACTCTGTTAGTTGAATGCACAGAACAGAAAGAAGTTTCATACAATGCTTCTGTGTAGTTTATATTTGAACATATTCTTTTTTCCACTATTACCCACTTAGCGCTACGAATGTCCAGTTGCATTTTCTACAGACAGAGTGTTTCAAAACTGCTCAATCAAAAGTATGGTTTAACTCTGTTAGCTGTATGCTCAGATCAGAAAGAAGTTTCACAGAATGCTTCTGTGTAGTTTATATTTGAATATATTCCTTTTTCCACTACTACGCTCTTAGCGCTCCAAATGTCCAGTTGCATTTTCAACAGAAAGAGTGTTCAGATCTGCTCAATCAAAAGTATGGTTTAACTCTGTTAGCTGAATGCACAGATCAGAAAGAAGTTTCACCGAATGATTCTGTGTAGTTTATATTTGAAGACATTCCTTTTTCCACTATTACCCTCTTAGCGCTCCGAATCTCCACTTGCATTTTCTACAAAAAGAGTATTTCGTAACTGCTCAATCAAAAATATGTTTTATCTCTGTTAACTGAATTTACAGATCAGAAATAAGTTTCACAGAATGCATCTGTGTAGTTTTTATTTGAAGATATTCTTTTTCCCAATGTAGGCCTCTTAGCGCTTAGCATGTCCAATTGCAGTTTCTACAGAAAGAGTGTTTCAGAACGGCTCAATCAAAAGTAAGGTTCAACTGTGTTAGTTGAATGCACAGAACAGAAAGAATTTTCACAGAATGCTACTGTGTAGTTTATATTTGAATATATTCCTTTTTCCACTATTACCCTCTTAGCGCTCCAAATGTCAACTTGAATTTTCTACAGAAAGAGTGTTCAGAACTGCGCAATCAAAAGTATGGTTTAACTCTGTTAGCTTAATGAACATATCAGAAATAAGTTTCACACAATGCTTCTGTGTAGTTTTTATTTGAAGATATTATTTTTCCCAATAGAGGCCTCTTAGCGCTCAGAATGTCCAATTGCAGTTTCTACAGAAAGAGTGTTTCAGAAAGGCTCAATCAAAAGTAAGGTTCAACTCTGTTAGTTGAATGCACAGAACAGAAAGAAGTTTCATACAATGCTTCTGTGTAGTTTATATTTGAACGTATTCTTTTTTCCACTATTACCCACTTAGCACTACGAATGTCCAGTTGCATTTTCTACAGACAGAGTGTTTCAAAACTGCTCAATCAAAAGTATGGTTTAACTCTGTTAGCTGAATGCTCAGATCAGAAAGAAGTTTCACAGAATGCTTCTGTGTAGTTTATATTTGAATATATTCCTTTTTCCACTAATACGCTCTTAGCGCTCCAAATGTCCAGTTGCATTTTCAACAGAAAGAGTGTTCAGATCTGCTCAATCAAAAGTATGGTTTAACTCTGTTAGCTGAATGCACAGATCAGAAAGAAGTTTCACCGAATGATTCTGTGTAGTTTATATTTGAAGACATTCGTTTTTCCACTATTACCCTCTTAGTGCTCCGAATCTCCACTTGCATTTTCTACAAAAACAGTGTTTCATAACTGCTCAATCAAAAATATGTTTTATCTCTGTTAACTGAATTTACAGATCAGAAATAAGTTTCACAGTATGCATCTGTGTAGTTTTTATTTGAAGATATTTTTTTCCCAATGTAGGCCTCTTAGCGCTTAGCATGTCCAATTGCAGTTTCTACAGAAAGAGTGTTTCAGAACGGCTCAATAAAAAGTAAGGTTCAACTCTGTTAGTTGAATGCACAGAACAGAAAGAATTTTCACAGAATGCTACTGTGTAGTTTATATTTGAATATATTCCTTTTTCCACTATTACCCTCTTAGCGCTCCAAATGTCCACTTGAATTTTCTACAGAAAGAGTGTTCAGAACTGCGCAATCAAAAGTATGGTTTAACTCTGTTAGCTTAATGAACATATCAGAAATAAGTTTCACACAATGCTTCTGTGTAGTTTTTATTTGAAGATATTATTTTTCCCAATAGAGGCCTCTTAGCGCTCAGAATGTCCAATTGCAGTTTCTACAGAAAGAGTGTTTCAGAAAGGCTCAATCAAAAGTAAGGTTCAACTCTGTTAGTTGAATGCACAGAACAGAAAGAAGTTTCATACAATGCTTCTGTGTAGTTTATATTTGAACATATTCTTTTTTCCACTATTACCCACTTAGCGCTACGAATGTCCAGTTGCATTTTCTACAGACAGAGTGTTTCAAAACTGCTCAATCAAAAGTATGGTTTAACTCTGTTAGCTGAATGCTCAGATCAGAAAGAAGTTTCACAGAATGCTTCTGTGTAGTTTATATTTGAATATATTCCTTTTTCCACTACTACTCTCTTAGCGCTCCAAATGTCCAGTTGCATTTTCTACAGAAAGAGTGTTCAGATCTGCTCAATCAAAAGTATGGTTTAACTCTGTTAGCTGAATGCACAGATCAGAAAGAAGTTTCACAGAATGATTCTGTGTAGTTTATATTTGGAGACATTCCTTTTTCCACTATTACCCTCTTAGCGCTCCGAATCTCCACTTGCATTTTCTACAGAAAGAGTGTTTCAGAACGGTTCAATCAAAACTAAGGTTCAACTCTTTTAGTTGAACAAACAGAACAGAAAGAAGTTTCACACAATTCTTCTGTGTAGTTTTTATTTGTAGACATTCATTTTCCCAATATAGGCCTCTTAGCGCTCAGAATGTCCAATTGCAGTTTCTACAGAAAGAGTGTTTCAGAACGGCTCAATCAAAAGTAAGGTTCAACTCTGTTAGTTGAATGCACAGAACAGAAAGAAGTTTCATACAATGCTTCTGTGTAGTTTATATTTGAACATATTCTTTTTTCCACTATTACCCACTTAGTGCTACGAATGTCCAGTTGCATTTTCTACAGACAGAGTGTTTCAAAACTGCTCAATCAAAAGTATGGTTTAACTCTGTTAGCTGAATGCTCAGATCAGAAAGAAGTTTCACAGAATGCTTCTGTGTAGTTTATATTTGAATATATTCCTTTTTCCACTACTAATCTCTTAGCGCTCCAAATGTCCAGTTGCATTTTCTACAGAAAGAGTGTTCAGATCTGCTCAATCAAAAGTATGGTTTAACTCTGTTAGCTGAATGCACAGATCAGAAAGAAGTTTCACAGAATGATTCTGTGTAGTTTATATTTGGAGACATTCCTTTTTCCACTATTACCATCTTAGCGCTCCGAATCTCCACTTGCATTTTCTACAGAAAGAGTGTTTCAGAACGGCTCAATCAAAACTAAGGTTCAACTCTTTTAGTTGAACAAACAGAACAGAAAGAAGTTTCACACAATTCTTCTGTGTAGTTTTTATTTGTAGACATTCTTTTTCCCAATATAGGCTTCTTAGCGCTCAGAATGTCCAATTGCAGTTTCTAGAGAAAGAGTGTTTCAGAACGGCTCAATCAAAAGTAAGGTTCAACTCTGTTAGTTGAATGCACAGAACAGAAAGAAGTTTCATACAATGCTTCTGTGTAGTTTATATTTGAACATATTCTTTTTTCCACTATTACCCACTTAGCGCTACGAATGTCCAGTTGCATTTTCTACAGACAGAGTGTTTCAAAACTGCTCAATCAAACGTATGGTTTAACTCTGTAAGCTGTATGCTCAGATCAGAAAGAAGTTTCACAGAATGCTTCTGTGTAGTTTATATTTGAATATATTCCTTTTTCCACTACTACGCTCCTAGCGCTCCAAACGTCCAGTTGCATTTTCAACAGAAAGAGTGTTCAGATCTGCTCAATCAAAAGTATGGTTTAACTCTGTTAGCTGAATGCACAGATCAGAAAGAAGTTTCACCGAATGATTCTGTGTAGTTTATATTTGAAGACATTCCTTTTTCCACTATTACCCTCTTAGCGCTCCGAATCTCCACTTGTATTTTCTACAAAAAGAGTGTTTCATAACTGCTCAATTAAAAATATGTTTTATCTCTGTTAACTGAATTTACAGATCAGAAATAAGTTTCACAGAATGCATCTGTGTAGTTTTTATTTGAAGATATTCTTTTTCCCAATGTAGGCCTCTTAGCGCTTAGCATGTCCAATTGCAGTTTCTACAGAAAGAGTGTTTCAGAACGGCTCAATCAAAAGTAAGGTTCAACTCTGTTAGTTGAATGCACAGAACAGAAAGAATTTTCACAGAATGCTACTGTGTAGTTTATATTTGAATATATTCCTTTTTCCACTATTACCCTCTTAGCGCTCCGAATGTCCACTTGCATTTTCTACAGAAAGAGTGTTCAGAACTGCGCAATCAAAAGTATGGTTTAACTCTGTTAGCTTAATGAACATATCAGAAATAAGTTTCACACAATGCTTCTGTGTAGTTTTTATTTGAAGATATTATTTTTCCCAATAGAGGCCTCTTAGCGCTCAGAATGTCCAATTGCAGTTTCTACAGAAAGAGTGTTTCAGAACGGCTCAATCAAAAGTAAGGTTCAACTCTGTTAGTTGAATGCACAGAACAGAAAGAAGTTTCATACAATGCTTCTGTGTAGTTTATATTTGAACATATTCTTTTTTCCACTATTACCCACTTAGCGCTACGAATGTCCAGCTGCATTTTCTACAGACAGAGTGTTTCAAAACTGCTCAATCAAAAGTATGGTTTAACTCTGTTAGCTGAATGCTCAGATCAGAAAGAAGTTTCACAGAATGCTTCTGTGTAGTTTATATTTGAATATATTCCTTTTTCCACTACTACTCTCTTAGCGCTCCAAATGTCCAGTTGCATTTTCTACAGAAAGAGTGTTCAGATCTGCTCAATCAAAAGTATGGTTAACTCTGTTAGCTGAATGCACAGATCAGAAAGAAGTTTCACACAATGATTCTGTGTAGTTTATATTTGGAGACATTCCTTTTTCCACTATTACCCTCTTAGCGCTACGAATCTCCACTTGCATTTTCTACAGAAAGAGTGTTTCAGAACTGCTCAATCAAAACTAAGGTTCAACTCTTTTAGTTGAACAAACAGAACAGAAAGAAGTTTCACACAATTCTTCTGTGTAGTTTTTATTCGTAGACATTCTTTTTCCCAATATAGGCCTCTTAGCGCTCAGAATGTCCAATTGCAGTTTCTACAGAAAGAGTGTTTCAGAACGGCTCAATCAAAAGTAAGGTTCAACTCTGTTAGTTGAATGCACAGAACAGAAAGAAGTTTCATACAATGCTTCTGTGTAGTTTATATTTGAACATATTCTTTTTTCCACTATTACCCACTTAGCGCTACGAATGTCCAGTTGCATTTTCTACAGACAGAGTGTTTCAAAACTGCTCAATCAAAAGTATGGTTTAACTCTGTTAGCTGTATGCTCAGATCAGAAAGAAGTTTCACAGAATGCTTCTGTGTAGTTTATATTTGAATATATTCCTTTTTCCACTACTACGCTCTTAGCGCTCCAAATGTCCAGTTGCATTTTCAACAGAAAGAGTGTTCAGATCTGCTCAATCAAAAGTATGGTTTAACTCTGTTAGCTGAATGCACAGATCAGAAAGAAGTTTCACCGAATGATTCTGTGTAGTTTATATTTGAAGACATTCCTTTTTCCACTATTACCCTCTTAGCGCTCCGAATCTCCACTTGCATTTTCTACAAAAAGAGTATTTCGTAACTGCTCAATCAAAAATATGTTTTATCTCTGTTAACTGAATTTACAGATCAGAAATAAGTTTCACAGAATGCATCTGTGTAGTTTTTATTTGAAGATATTCTTTTTCCCAATGTAGGCCTCTTAGCGCTTAGCATGTCCAATTGCAGTTTCTACAGAAAGAGTGTTTCAGAACGGCTCAATCAAAAGTAAGGTTCAACTGTGTTAGTTGAATGCACAGAACAGAAAGAATTTTCACAGAATGCTACTGTGTAGTTTATATTTGAATATATTCCTTTTTCCACTATTACCCTCTTAGCGCTCCAAATGTCCACTTGAATTTTCTACAGAAAGAGTGTTCAGAACTGCGCAATCAAAAGTATGGTTTAACTCTGTTAGCTTAATGAACATATCAGAAATAAGTTTCACACAATGCTTCTGTGTAGTTTTTATTTGAAGATATTATTTTTCCCAATAGAGGCCTCTTAGCGCTCAGAATGTCCAATTGCAGTTTCTACAGAAAGAGTGTTTCAGAAAGGCTCAATCAAAAGTAAGGTTCAACTCTGTTAGTTGAATGCACAGAACAGAAAGAAGTTTCATACAATGCTTCTGTGTAGTTTATATTTGAACGTATTCTTTTTTCCACTATTACCCACTTAGCACTACGAATGTCCAGTTGCATTTTCTACAGACAGAGTGTTTCAAAACTGCTCAATCAAAAGTATGGTTTAACTCTGTTAGCTGAATGCTCAGATCAGAAAGAAGTTTCACAGAATGCTTCTGTGTAGTTTATATTTGAATATATTCCTTTTTCCACTAATACGCTCTTAGCGCTCCAAATGTCCAGTTGCATTTTCAACAGAAAGAGTGTTCAGATCTGCTCAATCAAAAGTATGGTTTAACTCTGTTAGCTGAATGCACAGATCAGAAAGAAGTTTCACCGAATGATTCTGTGTAGTTTATATTTGAAGACATTCGTTTTTCCACTATTACCCTCTTAGTGCTCCGAATCTCCACTTGCATTTTCTACAAAAACAGTGTTTCATAACTGCTCAATCAAAAATATGTTTTATCTCTGTTAACTGAATTTACAGATCAGAAATAAGTTTCACAGTATGCATCTGTGTAGTTTTTATTTGAAGATATTTTTTTCCCAATGTAGGCCTCTTAGCGCTTAGCATGTCCAATTGCAGTTTCTACAGAAAGAGTGTTTCAGAACGGCTCAATAAAAAGTAAGGTTCAACTCTGTTAGTTGAATGCACAGAACAGAAAGAATTTTCACAGAATGCTACTGTGTAGTTTATATTTGAATATATTCCTTTTTCCACTATTACGCTCTTAGCGCTCCAAATGTCCACTTGAATTTTCTACAGAAAGAGTGTTCAGAACTGCGCAATCAAAAGTATGGTTTAACTCTGTTAGCTTAATGAACATATCAGAAATAAGTTTCACACAATGCTTCTGTGTAGTTTTTATTTGAAGATATTATTTTTCCCAATAGAGGCCTCTTAGCGCTCAGAATGTCCAATTGCAGTTTCTACAGAAAGAGTGTTTCAGAACGGCTCAATCAAAAGTAAGGTTCAACTCTGTTAGTTGAATGCACAGAACAGAAAGAAGTTTCATACAATGCTTCTGTGTAGTTTATATTTGAACATATTCTTTTTTCCACTATTACCCACTTAGCGCTACGAATGTCCAGCTGCATTTTCTACAGACAGAGTGTTTCAAAACTGCTCAATCAAAAGTATGGTTTAACTCTGTTAGCTGAATGCTCAGATCAGAAAGAAGTTTCACAGAATGCTTCTGTGTAGTTTATATTTGAATATATTCCTTTTTCCACTACTACTCTCTTAGCGCTCCAAATGTCCAGTTGCATTTTCTACAGAAAGAGTGTTCAGATCTGCTCAATCAAAAGTATGGTTAACTCTGTTAGCTGAATGCACAGATCAGAAAGAAGTTTCACACAATGATTCTGTGTAGTTTATATTTGGAGACATTCCTTTTTCCACTATTACCCTCTTAGCGCACCGAATCTCCACTTGCATTTTCTACAGAAAGAGTGTTTCAGAACTGCTCAATCAAAACTAAGGTTCAACACTTTTAGTTGAACAAACAGAACAGAAAGAAGTTTCACACAATTCTTCTGTGTAGTTTTTATTCGTAGACATTCTTTTTCCCAATATAGGCCTCTTAGCGCTCAGAATGTCCAATTGCAGTTTCTACAGAAAGAGTGTTTCAGAACGGCTCAATCAAAAGTAAGGTTCAACTCTGTTAGTTGAATGCACAGAACAGAAAGAAGTTTCATACAATGCTTCTGTGTAGTTTATATTTGAACATATTCTTTTTTCCACTATTACCCACTTAGCGCTACGAATGTCCAGTTGCATTTTCTACAGACAGAGTGTTTCAAAACTGCTCAATCAAAAGTATGGTTTAACTCTGTTAGCTGTATGCTCAGATCAGAAAGAAGTTTCACAGAATGCTTCTGTGTAGTTTATATTTGAATATATTCCTTTTTCCACTACTACGCTCTTAGCGCTCCAAATGTCCAGTTGCATTTTCAACAGAAAGAGTGTTCAGATCTGCTCAATCAAAAGTATGGTTTAACTCTGTTAGCTGAATGCACAGATCAGAAAGAAGTTTCACCGAATGATTCTGTGTAGTTTATATTTGAAGACATTCCTTTTTCCACTATTACCCTCTTAGCGCTCCGAATCTCCACTTGCATTTTCTACAAAAAGAGTATTTCGTAACTGCTCAATCAAAAATATGTTTTATCTCTGTTAACTGAATTTACAGATCAGAAATAAGTTTCACAGAATGCATCTGTGTAGTTTTTATTTGAAGATATTCTTTTTCCCAATGTAGGCCTCTTAGCGCTTAGCATGTCCAATTGCAGTTTCTACAGAAAGAGTGTTTCAGAACGGCTCAATCAAAAGTAAGGTTCAACTGTGTTAGTTGAATGCACAGAACAGAAAGAATTTTCACAGAATGCTACTGTGTAGTTTATATTTGAATATATTCCTTTTTCCACAATTACCCTCTTAGCGCTCCAAATGTCCACTTGAATTTTCTACAGAAAGAGTGTTCAGAACTGCGCAATCAAAAGTATGGTTTAACTCTGTTAGCTTAATGAACATATCAGAAATAAGTTTCACACAATGCTTCTGTGTAGTTTTTATTTGAAGATATTATTTTTCCCAATAGAGGCCTCTTAGCGCTCAGAATGTCCAATTGCAGTTTCTACAGAAAGAGTGTTTCAGAAAGGCTCAATCAAAAGTAAGGTTCAACTCTGTTAGTTGAATGCACAGAACAGAAAGAAGTTTCATACAATGCTTCTGTGTAGTTTATATTTGAACGTATTCTTTTTTCCACTATTACCCACTTAGCACTACGAATGTCCAGTTGCATTTTCTACAGACAGAGTGTTTCAAAACTGCTCAATCAAAAGTATGGTTTAACTCTGTTAGCTGAATGCTCAGATCAGAAAGAAGTTTCACAGAATGCTTCTGTGTAGTTTATATTTGAATATATTCCTTTTTCCACTAATACGCTCTTAGCGCTCCAAATGTCCAGTTGCATTTTCAACAGAAAGAGTGTTCAGATCTGCTCAATCAAAAGTATGGTTTAACTCTGTTAGCTGAATGCACAGATCAGAAAGAAGTTTCACAGAATGATTCTGTGTAGTTTATATTTGAAGACATTCGTTTTTCCACTATTACCCTCTTAGTGCTCCGAATCTCCACTTGCATTTTCTACAAAAACAGTGTTTCATAACTGCTCAATCAAAAATATGTTTTATCTCTGTTAACTGAATTTACAGATCAGAAATAAGTTTCACAGTATGCATCTGTGTAGTTTTTATTTGAAGATATTTTTTTCCCAATGTAGGCCTCTTAGCGCTTAGCATGTCCAATTGCAGTTTCTACAGAAAGAGTGTTTCAGAACGGCTCAATAAAAAGTAAGGTTCAACTCTGTTAGTTGAATGCACAGAACAGAAAGAATTTTCACAGAATGCTACTGTGTAGTTTATATTTGAATATATTCCTTTTTCCACTATTACCCTCTTAGCGCTCCAAATGTCCACTTGAATTTTCTACAGAAAGAGTGTTCAGAACTGCGCAATCAAAAGTATGGTTTAACTCTGTTAGCTTAATGAACATATCAGAAATAAGTTTCACACAATGCTTCTGTGTAGTTTTTATTTGAAGATATTATTTTTCCCAATAGAGGCCTCTTAGCGCTCAGAATGTCCAATTGCAGTTTCTACAGAAAGAGTGTTTCAGAAAGGCTCAATCAAAAGTAAGGTTCAACTCTGTTAGTTGAATGCACAGAACAGAAAGAAGTTTCATACAATGCTTCTGTGTAGTTTATATTTGAACATATTCTTTTTTCCACTATTACCCACTTAGCGCTACGAATGTCCAGTTGCATTTTCTACAGACAGAGTGTTTCAAAACTGCTCAATCAAAAGTATGGTTTAACTCTGTTAGCTGAATGCTCAGATCAGAAAGAAGTTTCACAGAATGCTTCTGTGTAGTTTATATTTGAATATATTCCTTTTTCCACTACTACTCTCTTAGCGCTCCAAATGTCCAGTTGCATTTTCTACAGAAAGAGTGTTCAGATCTGCTCAATCAAAAGTATGGTTTAACTCTGTTAGCTGAATGCACAGATCAGAAAGAAGTTTCACAGAATGATTCTGTGTAGTTTATATTTGGAGACATTCCTTTTTCCACTATTACCCTCTTAGCGCTCCGAATCTCCACTTGCATTTTCTACAGAAAGAGTGTTTCAGAACGGTTCAATCAAAACTAAGGTTCAACTCTTTTAGTTGAACAAACAGAACAGAAAGAAGTTTCACACAATTCTTCTGTGTAGTTTTTATTTGTAGACATTCATTTTCCCAATATAGGCCTCTTAGCGCTCAGAATGTCCAATTGCAGTTTCTACAGAAAGAGTGTTTCAGAACGGCTCAATCAAAAGTAAGGTTCAACTCTGTTAGTTGAATGCACAGAACAGAAAGAAGTTTCATACAATGCTTCTGTGTAGTTTATATTTGAACATATTCTTTTTTCCACTATTACCCACTTAGTGCTACGAATGTCCAGTTGCATTTTCTACAGACAGAGTGTTTCAAAACTGCTCAATCAAAAGTATGGTTTAACTCTGTTAGCTGAATGCTCAGATCAGAAAGAAGTTTCACAGAATGCTTCTGTGTAGTTTATATTTGAATATATTCCTTTTTCCACTACTAATCTCTTAGCGCTCCAAATGTCCAGTTGCATTTTCTACAGAAAGAGTGTTCAGATCTGCTCAATCAAAAGTATGGTTTAACTCTGTTAGCTGAATGCACAGATCAGAAAGAAGTTTCACAGAATGATTCTGTGTAGTTTATATTTGGAGACATTCCTTTTTCCACTATTACCATCTTAGCGCTCCGAATCTCCACTTGCATTTTCTACAGAAAGAGTGTTTCAGAACGGCTCAATCAAAACTAAGGTTCAACTCTTTTAGTTGAACAAACAGAACAGAAAGAAGTTTCACACAATTCTTCTGTGTAGTTTTTATTTGTAGACATTCTTTTTCCCAATATAGGCTTCTTAGCGCTCAGAATGTCCAATTGCAGTTTCTAGAGAAAGAGTGTTTCAGAACGGCTCAATCAAAAGTAAGGTTCAACTCTGTTAGTTGAATGCACAGAACAGAAAGAAGTTTCATACAATGCTTCTGTGTAGTTTATATTTGAACATATTCTTTTTTCCACTATTACCCACTTAGCGCTACGAATGTCCAGTTGCATTTTCTACAGACAGAGTGTTTCAAAACTGCTCAATCAAACGTATGGTTTAACTCTGTAAGCTGTATGCTCAGATCAGAAAGAAGTTTCACAGAATGCTTCTGTGTAGTTTATATTTGAATATATTCCTTTTTCCACTACTACGCTCCTAGCGCTCCAAACGTCCAGTTGCATTTTCAACAGAAAGAGTGTTCAGATCTGCTCAATCAAAAGTATGGTTTAACTCTGTTAGCTGAATGCACAGATCAGAAAGAAGTTTCACCGAATGATTCTGTGTAGTTTATATTTGAAGACATTCCTTTTTCCACTATTACCCTCTTAGCGCTCCGAATCTCCACTTGTATTTTCTACAAAAAGAGTGTTTCATAACTGCTCAATTAAAAATATGTTTTATCTCTGTTAACTGAATTTACAGATCAGAAATAAGTTTCACAGAATGCATCTGTGTAGTTTTTATTTGAAGATATTCTTTTTCCCAATGTAGGCCTCTTAGCGCTTAGCATGTCCAATTGCAGTTTCTACAGAAAGAGTGTTTCAGAACGGCTCAATCAAAAGTAAGGTTCAACTCTGTTAGTTGAATGCACAGAACAGAAAGAATTTTCACAGAATGCTACTGTGTAGTTTATATTTGAATATATTCCTTTTTCCACTATTACCCTCTTAGCGCTCCGAATGTCCACTTGCATTTTCTACAGAAAGAGTGTTCAGAACTGCGCAATCAAAAGTATGGTTTAACTCTGTTAGCTTAATGAACATATCAGAAATAAGTTTCACACAATGCTTCTGTGTAGTTTTTATTTGAAGATATTATTTTTCCCAATAGAGGCCTCTTAGCGCTCAGAATGTCCAATTGCAGTTTCTACAGAAAGAGTGTTTCAGAACGGCTCAATCAAAAGTAAGGTTCAACTCTGTTAGTTGAATGCACAGAACAGAAAGAAGTTTCATACAATGCTTCTGTGTAGTTTATATTTGAACATATTCTTTTTTCCACTATTACCCACTTAGCGCTACGAATGTCCAGCTGCATTTTCTACAGACAGAGTGTTTCAAAACTGCTCAATCAAAAGTATGGTTTAACTCTGTTAGCTGAATGCTCAGATCAGAAAGAAGTTTCACAGAATGCTTCTGTGTAGTTTATATTTGAATATATTCCTTTTTCCACTACTACTCTCTTAGCGCTCCAAATGTCCAGTTGCATTTTCTACAGAAAGAGTGTTCAGATCTGCTCAATCAAAAGTATGGTTAACTCTGTTAGCTGAATGCACAGATCAGAAAGAAGTTTCACACAATGATTCTGTGTAGTTTATATTTGGAGACATTCCTTTTTCCACTATTACCCTCTTAGCGCTACGAATCTCCACTTGCATTTTCTACAGAAAGAGTGTTTCAGAACTGCTCAATCAAAACTAAGGTTCAACTCTTTTAGTTGAACAAACAGAACAGAAAGAAGTTTCACACAATTCTTCTGTGTAGTTTTTATTCGTAGACATTCTTTTTCCCAATATAGGCCTCTTAGCGCTCAGAATGTCCAATTGCAGTTTCTACAGAAAGAGTGTTTCAGAACGGCTCAATCAAAAGTAAGGTTCAACTCTGTTAGTTGAATGCACAGAACAGAAAGAAGTTTCATACAATGCTTCTGTGTAGTTTATATTTGAACATATTCTTTTTTCCACTATTACCCACTTAGCGCTACGAATGTCCAGTTGCATTTTCTACAGACAGAGTGTTTCAAAACTGCTCAATCAAAAGTATGGTTTAACTCTGTTAGCTGTATGCTCAGATCAGAAAGAAGTTTCACAGAATGCTTCTGTGTAGTTTATATTTGAATATATTCCTTTTTCCACTACTACGCTCTTAGCGCTCCAAATGTCCAGTTGCATTTTCAACAGAAAGAGTGTTCAGATCTGCTCAATCAAAAGTATGGTTTAACTCTGTTAGCTGAATGCACAGATCAGAAAGAAGTTTCACCGAATGATTCTGTGTAGTTTATATTTGAAGACATTCCTTTTTCCACTATTACCCTCTTAGCGCTCCGAATCTCCACTTGCATTTTCTACAAAAAGAGTATTTCGTAACTGCTCAATCAAAAATATGTTTTATCTCTGTTAACTGAATTTACAGATCAGAAATAAGTTTCACAGAATGCATCTGTGTAGTTTTTATTTGAAGATATTCTTTTTCCCAATGTAGGCCTCTTAGCGCTTAGCATGTCCAATTGCAGTTTCTACAGAAAGAGTGTTTCAGAACGGCTCAATCAAAAGTAAGGTTCAACTGTGTTAGTTGAATGCACAGAACAGAAAGAATTTTCACAGAATGCTACTGTGTAGTTTATATTTGAATATATTCCTTTTTCCACTATTACCCTCTTAGCGCTCCAAATGTCCACTTGAATTTTCTACAGAAAGAGTGTTCAGAACTGCGCAATCAAAAGTATGGTTTAACTCTGTTAGCTTAATGAACATATCAGAAATAAGTTTCACACAATGCTTCTGTGTAGTTTTTATTTGAAGATATTATTTTTCCCAATAGAGGCCTCTTAGCGCTCAGAATGTCCAATTGCAGTTTCTACAGAAAGAGTGTTTCAGAAAGGCTCAATCAAAAGTAAGGTTCAACTCTGTTAGTTGAATGCACAGAACAGAAAGAAGTTTCATACAATGCTTCTGTGTAGTTTATATTTGAACGTATTCTTTTTTCCACTATTACCCACTTAGCACTACGAATGTCCAGTTGCATTTTCTACAGACAGAGTGTTTCAAAACTGCTCAATCAAAAGTATGGTTTAACTCTGTTAGCTGAATGCTCAGATCAGAAAGAAGTTTCACAGAATGCTTCTGTGTAGTTTATATTTGAATATATTCCTTTTTCCACTAATACGCTCTTAGCGCTCCAAATGTCCAGTTGCATTTTCAACAGAAAGAGTGTTCAGATCTGCTCAATCAAAAGTATGGTTTAACTCTGTTAGCTGAATGCACAGATCAGAAAGAAGTTTCACAGAATGATTCTGTGTAGTTTATATTTGAAGACATTCGTTTTTCCACTATTACCCTCTTAGTGCTCCGAATCTCCACTTGCATTTTCTACAAAAACAGTGTTTCATAACTGCTCAATCAAAAATATGTTTTATCTCTGTTAACTGAATTTACAGATCAGAAATAAGTTTCACAGTATGCATCTGTGTAGTTTTTATTTGAAGATATTTTTTTCCCAATGTAGGCCTCTTAGCGCTTAGCATGTCCAATTGCAGTTTCTACAGAAAGAGTGTTTCAGAACGGCTCAATAAAAAGTAAGGTTCAACTCTGTTAGTTGAATGCACAGAACAGAAAGAATTTTCACAGAATGCTACTGTGTAGTTTATATTTGAATATATTCCTTTTTCCACTATTACCCTCTTAGCGCTCCAAATGTCCACTTGAATTTTCTACAGAAAGAGTGTTCAGAACTGCGCAATCAAAAGTATGGTTTAACTCTGTTAGCTTAATGAACATATCAGAAATAAGTTTCACACAATGCTTCTGTGTAGTTTTTATTTGAAGATATTATTTTTCCCAATAGAGGCCTCTTAGCGCTCAGAATGTCCAATTGCAGTTTCTACAGAAAGAGTGTTTCAGAAAGGCTCAATCAAAAGTAAGGTTCAACTCTGTTAGTTGAATGCACAGAACAGAAAGAAGTTTCATACAATGCTTCTGTGTAGTTTATATTTGAACATATTCTTTTTTCCACTATTACCCACTTAGCGCTACGAATGTCCAGTTGCATTTTCTACAGACAGAGTGTTTCAAAACTGCTCAATCAAAAGTATGGTTTAACTCTGTTAGCTGAATGCTCAGATCAGAAAGAAGTTTCACAGAATGCTTCTGTGTAGTTTATATTTGAATATATTCCTTTTTCCACTACTACTCTCTTAGCGCTCCAAATGTCCAGTTGCATTTTCTACAGAAAGAGTGTTCAGATCTGCTCAATCAAAAGTATGGTTTAACTCTGTTAGCTGAATGCACAGATCAGAAAGAAGTTTCACAGAATGATTCTGTGTAGTTTATATTTGGAGACATTCCTTTTTCCACTATTACCCTCTTAGCGCTCCGAATCTCCACTTGCATTTTCTACAGAAAGAGTGTTTCAGAACGGTTCAATCAAAACTAAGGTTCAACTCTTTTAGTTGAACAAACAGAACAGAAAGAAGTTTCACACAATTCTTCTGTGTAGTTTTTATTTGTAGACATTCATTTTCCCAATATAGGCCTCTTAGCGCTCAGAATGTCCAATTGCAGTTTCTACAGAAAGAGTGTTTCAGAACGGCTCAATCAAAAGTAAGGTTCAACTCTGTTAGTTGAATGCACAGAACAGAAAGAAGTTTCATACAATGCTTCTGTGTAGTTTATATTTGAACATATTCTTTTTTCCACTATTACCCACTTAGTGCTACGAATGTCCAGTTGCATTTTCTACAGACAGAGTGTTTCAAAACTGCTCAATCAAAAGTATGGTTTAACTCTGTTAGCTGAATGCTCAGATCAGAAAGAAGTTTCACAGAATGCTTCTGTGTAGTTTATATTTGAATATATTCCTTTTTCCACTACTAATCTCTTAGCGCTCCAAATGTCCAGTTGCATTTTCTACAGAAAGAGTGTTCAGATCTGCTCAATCAAAAGTATGGTTTAACTCTGTTAGCTGAATGCACAGATCAGAAAGAAGTTTCACAGAATGATTCTGTGTAGTTTATATTTGGAGACATTCCTTTTTCCACTATTACCATCTTAGCGCTCCGAATCTCCACTTGCATTTTCTACAGAAAGAGTGTTTCAGAACGGCTCAATCAAAACTAAGGTTCAACTCTTTTAGTTGAACAAACAGAACAGAAAGAAGTTTCACACAATTCTTCTGTGTAGTTTTTATTTGTAGACATTCTTTTTCCCAATATAGGCTTCTTAGCGCTCAGAATGTCCAATTGCAGTTTCTAGAGAAAGAGTGTTTCAGAACGGCTCAATCAAAAGTAAGGTTCAACTCTGTTAGTTGAATGCACAGAACAGAAAGAAGTTTCATACAATGCTTCTGTGTAGTTTATATTTGAACATATTCTTTTTTCCACTATTACCCACTTAGCGCTACGAATGTCCAGTTGCATTTTCTACAGACAGAGTGTTTCAAAACTGCTCAATCAAACGTATGGTTTAACTCTGTAAGCTGTATGCTCAGATCAGAAAGAAGTTTCACAGAATGCTTCTGTGTAGTTTATATTTGAATATATTCCTTTTTCCACTACTACGCTCCTAGCGCTCCAAACGTCCAGTTGCATTTTCAACAGAAAGAGTGTTCAGATCTGCTCAATCAAAAGTATGGTTTAACTCTGTTAGCTGAATGCACAGATCAGAAAGAAGTTTCACCGAATGATTCTGTGTAGTTTATATTTGAAGACATTCCTTTTTCCACTATTACCCTCTTAGCGCTCCGAATCTCCACTTGTATTTTCTACAAAAAGAGTGTTTCATAACTGCTCAATTAAAAATATGTTTTATCTCTGTTAACTGAATTTACAGATCAGAAATAAGTTTCACAGAATGCATCTGTGTAGTTTTTATTTGAAGATATTCTTTTTCCCAATGTAGGCCTCTTAGCGCTTAGCATGTCCAATTGCAGTTTCTACAGAAAGAGTGTTTCAGAACGGCTCAATCAAAAGTAAGGTTCAACTCTGTTAGTTGAATGCACAGAACAGAAAGAATTTTCACAGAATGCTACTGTGTAGTTTATATTTGAATATATTCCTTTTTCCACTATTACCCTCTTAGCGCTCCGAATGTCCACTTGCATTTTCTACAGAAAGAGTGTTCAGAACTGCGCAATCAAAAGTATGGTTTAACTCTGTTAGCTTAATGAACATATCAGAAATAAGTTTCACACAATGCTTCTGTGTAGTTTTTATTTGAAGATATTATTTTTCCCAATAGAGGCCTCTTAGCGCTCAGAATGTCCAATTGCAGTTTCTACAGAAAGAGTGTTTCAGAACGGCTCAATCAAAAGTAAGGTTCAACTCTGTTAGTTGAATGCACAGAACAGAAAGAAGTTTCATACAATGCTTCTGTGTAGTTTATATTTGAACATATTCTTTTTTCCACTATTACCCACTTAGCGCTACGAATGTCCAGCTGCATTTTCTACAGACAGAGTGTTTCAAAACTGCTCAATCAAAAGTATGGTTTAACTCTGTTAGCTGAATGCTCAGATCAGAAAGAAGTTTCACAGAATGCTTCTGTGTAGTTTATATTTGAATATATTCCTTTTTCCACTACTACTCTCTTAGCGCTCCAAATGTCCAGTTGCATTTTCTACAGAAAGAGTGTTCAGATCTGCTCAATCAAAAGTATGGTTAACTCTGTTAGCTGAATGCACAGATCAGAAAGAAGTTTCACACAATGATTCTGTGTAGTTTATATTTGGAGACATTCCTTTTTCCACTATTACCCTCTTAGCGCTACGAATCTCCACTTGCATTTTCTACAGAAAGAGTGTTTCAGAACTGCTCAATCAAAACTAAGGTTCAACTCTTTTAGTTGAACAAACAGAACAGAAAGAAGTTTCACACAATTCTTCTGTGTAGTTTTTATTCGTAGACATTCTTTTTCCCAATATAGGCCTCTTAGCGCTCAGAATGTCCAATTGCAGTTTCTACAGAAAGAGTGTTTCAGAACGGCTCAATCAAAAGTAAGGTTCAACTCTGTTAGTTGAATGCACAGAACAGAAAGAAGTTTCATACAATGCTTCTGTGTAGTTTATATTTGAACATATTCTTTTTTCCACTATTACCCACTTAGCGCTACGAATGTCCAGTTGCATTTTCTACAGACAGAGTGTTTCAAAACTGCTCAATCAAAAGTATGGTTTAACTCTGTTAGCTGTATGCTCAGATCAGAAAGAAGTTTCACAGAATGCTTCTGTGTAGTTTATATTTGAATATATTCCTTTTTCCACTACTACGCTCTTAGCGCTCCAAATGTCCAGTTGCATTTTCAACAGAAAGAGTGTTCAGATCTGCTCAATCAAAAGTATGGTTTAACTCTGTTAGCTGAATGCACAGATCAGAAAGAAGTTTCACCGAATGATTCTGTGTAGTTTATATTTGAAGACATTCCTTTTTCCACTATTACCCTCTTAGCGCTCCGAATCTCCACTTGCATTTTCTACAAAAAGAGTATTTCGTAACTGCTCAATCAAAAATATGTTTTATCTCTGTTAACTGAATTTACAGATCAGAAATAAGTTTCACAGAATGCATCTGTGTAGTTTTTATTTGAAGATATTCTTTTTCCCAATGTAGGCCTCTTAGCGCTTAGCATGTCCAATTGCAGTTTCTACAGAAAGAGTGTTTCAGAACGGCTCAATCAAAAGTAAGGTTCAACTGTGTTAGTTGAATGCACAGAACAGAAAGAATTTTCACAGAATGCTACTGTGTAGTTTATATTTGAATATATTCCTTTTTCCACTATTACCCTCTTAGCGCTCCAAATGTCCACTTGAATTTTCTACAGAAAGAGTGTTCAGAACTGCGCAATCAAAAGTATGGTTTAACTCTGTTAGCTTAATGAACATATCAGAAATAAGTTTCACACAATGCTTCTGTGTAGTTTTTATTTGAAGATATTATTTTTCCCAATAGAGGCCTCTTAGCGCTCAGAATGTCCAATTGCAGTTTCTACAGAAAGAGTGTTTCAGAAAGGCTCAATCAAAAGTAAGGTTCAACTCTGTTAGTTGAATGCACAGAACAGAAAGAAGTTTCATACAATGCTTCTGTGTAGTTTATATTTGAACGTATTCTTTTTTCCACTATTACCCACTTAGCACTACGAATGTCCAGTTGCATTTTCTACAGACAGAGTGTTTCAAAACTGCTCAATCAAAAGTATGGTTTAACTCTGTTAGCTGAATGCTCAGATCAGAAAGAAGTTTCACAGAATGCTTCTGTGTAGTTTATATTTGAATATATTCCTTTTTCCACTAATACGCTCTTAGCGCTCCAAATGTCCAGTTGCATTTTCAACAGAAAGAGTGTTCAGATCTGCTCAATCAAAAGTATGGTTTAACTCTGTTAGCTGAATGCACAGATCAGAAAGAAGTTTCACCGAATGATTCTGTGTAGTTTATATTTGAAGACATTCGTTTTTCCACTATTACCCTCTTAGTGCTCCGAATCTCCACTTGCATTTTCTACAAAAACAGTGTTTCATAACTGCTCAATCAAAAATATGTTTTATCTCTGTTAACTGAATTTACAGATCAGAAATAAGTTTCACAGTATGCATCTGTGTAGTTTTTATTTGAAGATATTTTTTTCCCAATGTAGGCCTCTTAGCGCTTAGCATGTCCAATTGCAGTTTCTACAGAAAGAGTGTTTCAGAACGGCTCAATAAAAAGTAAGGTTCAACTCTGTTAGTTGAATGCACAGAACAGAAAGAATTTTCACAGAATGCTACTGTGTAGTTTATATTTGAATATATTCCTTTTTCCACTATTACGCTCTTAGCGCTCCAAATGTCCACTTGAATTTTCTACAGAAAGAGTGTTCAGAACTGCGCAATCAAAAGTATGGTTTAACTCTGTTAGCTTAATGAACATATCAGAAATAAGTTTCACACAATGCTTCTGTGTAGTTTTTATTTGAAGATATTATTTTTCCCAATAGAGGCCTCTTAGCGCTCAGAATGTCCAATTGCAGTTTCTACAGAAAGAGTGTTTCAGAAAGGCTCAATCAAAAGTAAGGTTCAACTCTGTTAGTTGAATGCACAGAACAGAAAGAAGTTTCATACAATGCTTCTGTGTAGTTTATATTTGAACATATTCTTTTTTCCACTATTACCCACTTAGCGCTACGAATGTCCAGTTGCATTTTCTACAGACAGAGTGTTTCAAAACTGCTCAATCAAAAGTATGGTTTAACTCTGTTAGCTGAATGCTCAGATCAGAAAGAAGTTTCACAGAATGCTTCTGTGTAGTTTATATTTGAATATATTCCTTTTTCCACTACTACTCTCTTAGCGCTCCAAATGTTCAGTTGCATTTTCTACAGAAAGAGTGTTCAGATCTGCTCAATCAAAAGTATGGTTTAACTCTGTTAGCTGAATGCACAGATCAGAAAGAAGTTTCACAGAATGATTCTGTGTAGTTTATATTTGGAGACATTCCTTTTTCCACTATTACCCTCTTAGCGCTCCGAATCTCCACTTGCATTTTCTACAGAAAGAGTGTTTCAGAACGGTTCAATCAAAACTAAGGTTCAACTCTTTTAGTTGAACAAACAGAACAGAAAGAAGTTTCACACAATTCTTCTGTGTAGTTTTTATTTGTAGACATTCATTTTCCCAATATAGGCCTCTTAGCGCTCAGAATGTCCAATTGCAGTTTCTACAGAAAGAGTGTTTCAGAACGGCTCAATCAAAAGTAAGGTTCAACTCTGTTAGTTGAATGCACAGAACAGAAAGAAGTTTCATACAATGCTTCTGTGTAGTTTATATTTGAACATATTCTTTTTTCCACTATTACCCACTTAGTGCTACGAATGTCCAGTTGCATTTTCTACAGACAGAGTGTTTCAAAACTGCTCAATCAAAAGTATGGTTTAACTCTGTTAGCTGAATGCTCAGATCAGAAAGAAGTTTCACAGAATGCTTCTGTGTAGTTTATATTTGAATATATTCCTTTTTCCACTACTAATCTCTTCGCGCTCCAAATGTCCAGTTGCATTTTCTACAGAAAGAGTGTTCAGATCTGCTCAATCAAAAGTATGGTTTAACTCTGTTAGCTGAATGCACAGATCAGAAAGAAGTTTCACAGAATGATTCTGTGTAGTTTATATTTGGAGACATTCCTTTTTCCACTATTACCCTCTTAGCGCTCCGAATCTCCACTTGCATTTTCTACAGAAAGAGTGTTTCAGAACGGCTCAATCAAAACTAAGGTTCAACTCTTTTAGTTGAACAAACAGAACAGAAAGAAGTTTCACACAATTCTTCTGTGTAGTTTTTATTTGTAGACATTCTTTTTCCCAATATAGGCTTCTTAGCGCTCAGAATGTCCAATTGCAGTTTCTAGAGAAAGAGTGTTTCAGAACGGCTCAATCAAAAGTAAGGTTCAACTCTGTTAGTTGAATGCACAGAACAGAAAGTAGTTTCATACAATGCTTCTGTGTAGTTTATATTTGAACATATTCTTTTTTCCACTATTACCCACTTAGCGCTACGAATGTCCAGTTGCATTTTCTACAGACAGAGTGTTTCAAAACTGCTCAATCAAACGTATGGTTTAACTCTGTAAGCTGTATGCTCAGATCAGAAAGAAGTTTCACAGAATGCTTCTGTGTAGTTTATATTTGAATATATTCCTTTTTCCACTACTACGCTCCTAGCGCTCCAAACGTCCAGTTGCATTTTCAACAGAAAGAGTGTTCAGATCTGCTCAATCAAAAGTACGGTTTAACTCTGTTAGCTGAATGCACAGATCAGAAAGAAGTTTCACCGAATGATTCTGTGTAGTTTATATTTGAAGACATTCCTTTTTCCACTATTACCCTCTTAGCGCTCCGAATCTCCACTTGTATTTTCTACAAAAAGAGTGTTTCATAACTGCTCAATTAAAAATATGTTTTATCTCTGTTAACTGAATTTACAGATCAGAAATAAGTTTCACAGAATGCATCTGTGTAGTTTATATTTGAAGATATTCTTTTTCCCAATGTAGGCCTCTTAGCGCTTAGCATGTCCAATTGCAGTTTCTACAGAAAGAGTGTTTCAGAACGGCTCAATCAAAAGTAAGGTTCAACTCTGTTAGTTGAATGCACAGAACAGAAAGAATTTTCACAGAATGCTACTGTGTAGTTTATATTTGAATATATTCCTTTTTCCACTATTACCCTCTTAGCGCTCCGAATGTCCACTTGCATTTTCTACAGAAAGAGTGTTCAGAACTGCGCAATCAAAAGTATGGTTTAACTCTGTTAGCTTAATGAACATATCAGAAATAAGTTTCACACAATGCTTCTGTGTAGTTTTTATTTGAAGATATTATTTTTCCCAATAGAGGCCTCTTAGCGCTCAGAATGTCCAATTGCAGTTTCTACAGAAAGAGTGTTTCAGAACGGCTCAATCAAAAGTAAGGTTCAACTCTGTTAGTTGAATGCACAGAACAGAAAGAAGTTTCATACAATGCTTCTGTGTAGTTTATATTTGAACATATTCTTTTTTCCACTATTACCCACTTAGCGCTACGAATGTCCAGCTGCATTTTCTACAGACAGAGTGTTTCAAAACTGCTCAATCAAAAGTATGGTTTAACTCTGTTAGCTGAATGCTCAGATCAGAAAGAAGTTTCACAGAATGCTTCTGTGTAGTTTATATTTGAATATATTCCTTTTTCCACTACTACTCTCTTAGCGCTCCAAATGTCCAGTTGCATTTTCTACAGAAAGAGTGTTCAGATCTGCTCAATCAAAAGTATGGTTAACTCTGTTAGCTGAATGCACAGATCAGAAAGAAGTTTCACACAATGATTCTGTGTAGTTTATATTTGGAGACATTCCTTTTTCCACTATTACCCTCTTAGCGCTCCGAATCTCCACTTGCATTTTCTACAGAAAGAGTGTTTCAGAACTGCTCAATCAAAACTAAGGTTCAACTCTTTTAGTTGAACAAACAGAACAGAAAGAAGTTTCACACAATTCTTCTGTGTAGTTTTTATTCGTAGACATTCTTTTTCCCAATATAGGCCTCTTAGCGCTCAGAATGTCCAATTGCAGTTTCTACAGAAAGAGTGTTTCAGAACGGCTCAATCAAAAGTAAGGTTCAACTCTGTTAGTTGAATGCACAGAACAGAAAGAAGTTTCATACAATGCTTCTGTGTAGTTTATATTTGAACATATTCTTTTTTCCACTATTACCCACTTAGCGCTACGAATGTCCAGTTGCATTTTCTACAGACAGAGTGTTTCAAAACTGCTCAATCAAAAGTATGGTTTAACTCTGTTAGCTGTATGCTCAGATCAGAAAGAAGTTTCACAGAATGCTTCTGTGTAGTTTATATTTGAATATATTCCTTTTTCCACTACTACGCTCTTAGCGCTCCAAATGTCCAGTTGCATTTTCAACAGAAAGAGTGTTCAGATCTGCTCAATCAAAAGTATGGTTTAACTCTGTTAGCTGAATGCACAGATCAGAAAGAAGTTTCACCGAATGATTCTGTGTAGTTTATATTTGAAGACATTCCTTTTTCCACTATTACCCTCTTAGCGCTCCGAATCTCCACTTGCATTTTCTACAAAAAGAGTATTTCGTAACTGCTCAATCAAAAATATGTTTTATCTCTGTTAACTGAATTTACAGATCAGAAATAAGTTTCACAGAATGCATCTTTGTAGTTTTTATTTGAAGATATTCTTTTTCCCAATGTAGGCCTCTTAGCGCTTAGCATGTCCAATTGCAGTTTCTACAGAAAGAGTGTTTCAGAACGGCTCAATCAAAAGTAAGGTTCAACTGTGTTAGTTGAATGCACAGAACAGAAAGAATTTTCACAGAATGCTACTGTGTAGTTTATATTTGAATATATTCCTTTTTCCACTATTACCCTCTTAGCGCTCCAAATGTCCACTTGAATTTTCTACAGAAAGAGTGTTCAGAACTGCGCAATCAAAAGTATGGTTTAACTCTGTTAGCTTAATGAACATATCAGAAATAAGTTTCACACAATGCTTCTGTGTAGTTTTTATTTGAAGATATTATTTTTCCCAATAGAGGCCTCTTAGCGCTCAGAATGTCCAATTGCAGTTTCTACAGAAAGAGTGTTTCAGAAAGGCTCAATCAAAAGTAAGGTTCAACTCTGTTAGTTGAATGCACAGAACAGAAAGAAGTTTCATACAATGCTTCTGTGTAGTTTATATTTGAACATATTCTTTTTTCCACTATTACCCACTTAGCGCTACGAATGTCCAGTTGCATTTTCTACAGACAGAGTGTTTCAAAACTGCTCAATCAAAAGTATGGTTTAACTCTGTTAGCTGAATGCTCAGATCAGAAAGAAGTTTCACAGAATGCTTCTGTGTAGTTTATATTTGAATATATTCCTTTTTCCACTACTACTCTCTTAGCGCTCCAAATGTCCAGTTGCATTTTCTACAGAAAGAGTGTTCAGATCTGCTCAATCAAAAGTATGGTTTAACTCTGTTAGCTGAATGCACAGATCAGAAAGAAGTTTCACAGAATGATTCTGTGTAGTTTATATTTGGAGACATTCCTTTTTCCACTATTACCCTCTTAGCGCTCCGAATCTCCACTTGCATTTTCTACAGAAAGAGTGTTTCAGAACGGCTCAATCAAAACTAAGGTTCAACTCTTTTAGTTGAACAAACAGAACAGAAAGAAGTTTCACACAATTCTTCTGTGTAGTTTTTATTTGTAGACATTCTATTTCCCAATATAGGCCTCTTAGCGCTCAGAATGTCCAATTGCAGTTTCTACAGAAAGAGTGTTTCAGAATGGCTCAATCAAAAGTAAGGTTCAACTCTGTTAGTTGAATGCAAAGAACAGAAAGAAGTTTCATACAATGCTTCTGTGTAGTTTATATTTGAACGTATTCTTTTTTCCACTATTACCCACTTAGCACTACGAATGTCCAGTTGCATTTTCTACAGACAGAGTGTTTCAAAACTGCTCAATCAAAAGTATGGTTTAACTCTGTTAGCTGAATGCTCAGATCAGAAAGAAGTTTCACAGAATGCTTCTGTGTAGTTTATATTTGAATATATTCCTTTTTCCACTAATACGCTCTTAGCGCTCCAAATGTCCAGTTGCATTTTCAACAGAAAGAGTGTTCAGATCTGCTCAATCAAAAGTATGGTTTAACTCTGTTAGCTGAATGCACAGACCAGAAAGAAGTTTCACCGAATGATTCTGTGTAGTTTATATTTGAAGACATTCGTTTTTCCACTATTACCCTCTTAGCGCTCCGAATCTCCACTTGCATTTTCTACAAAATCAGTGTTTCATAACTGCTCAATCAAAAATATGTTTTATCTCTGTTAACTGAATTTACAGATCAGAAATAAGTTTCACAGTATGCATCTGTGTAGTTTTTATTTGAAGATATTTTTTTCCCAATGTAGGCCTCTTAGCGCTTAGCATGTCCAATTGCAGTTTCTACAGAAAGAGTGTTTCAGAACGCCTCAATAAAAAGTAAGGTTCAACTCTGTTAGTTGAATGCACAGAACAGAAAGTATTTTCACAGAATGCTACTGTGTAGTTTATATTTGAATATATTCCTTTTTCCACTATTACCCTCTTAGCGCTCCGAATGTCCACTTGCATTTTTTACAGAAAGAGTGTTCAGAACTGCGCAATCAAAAGTATGGTTTAACTCTGTTAGCTTAATGAACATATCAGAAATAAGTTTCACACAATGCTTCTGTGTAGTTTTTATTTGAAGATATTATTTTTCCCAATAGAGGCCTCTTAGCGCTCAGAATGTCCAATTGCAGTTTCTACAGAGAGAGTGTTTCAGAAAGGCTCAATCAAAAGTAAGGTTCAACTCTGTTAGTTGAATGCACAGAACAGAAAGAAGTTTCATACAATGCTTCTGTGTAGTTTATATTTGAACATATTCTTTTTTCCACTATTACCCACTTAGCGCTACGAATGTCCAGTTGCATTTTCTACAGACAGAGTGTTTCAAAACTGCTCAATCAAAAGTATGGTTTAACTCTGTTAGCTGAATGCTCAGATCAGAAAGAAGTTTCACAGAATGCTTCTGTGTAGTTTATATTTGAATATATTCCTTTTTCCACTACTACTCTCTTAGCGCTCCAAATGTCCAGTTGCATTTTCTACAGAAAGAGTGTTCAGATCTGCTCAATCAAAAGTATGGTTAACTCTGTTAGCTGAATGCACAGATCAGAAAGAAGTTTCACAGAATGATTCTGTGTAGTTTATATTTGGAGACATTCCTTTTTCCACTATTACCCTCTTAGCGCTCCGAATCTCCACTTGCATTTTCTACAGAAAGAGTGTTTCAGAACGGCTCAATCAAAACTAAGGTTCAACTCTTTTAGTTGAACAAACAGAACAGAAAGAAGTTTCACACAATTCTTCTGTGTAGTTTTTATTTGTAGACATTCTATTTCCCAATATAGGCCTCTTAGCGCTCAGAATGTCCAATTGCAGTTTCTACAGAAAGAGTGTTTCAGAACGGCTCAATCAAAAGTAAGGTTCAACTCTGTTAGTTGAATGCAAAGAACAGAAAGATGTTTCATACAATGCTTCTGTGTAGTTTATATTTGAACGTATTCTTTTTTCCACTATTACCCACTTAGCACTACGAATGTCCAGTTGCATTTTCTACAGACAGAGTGTTTCAAAACTGCTCAATCAAAAGTATGGTTTAACTCTGTTAGCTGAATGCTCAGATCAGAAAGAAGTTTCACAGAATGCTTCTGTGTAGTTTATATTTGAATATATTCCTTTTTCCACTAATACGCTCTTAGCGCTCCAAATGTCCAGTTGCATTTTCAACAGAAAGAGTGTTCAGATCTGCTCAATCAAAAGTATGGTTTAACTCTGTTATCTGAATGCACAGATCAGAAAGAAGTTTCACCGAATGATTCTGTGTAGTTTATATTTGAAGACATTCGTTTTTCCACTATTACCCTCTTAGCGCTCCGAATCTCCACTTGCATTTTCTACAAAAACAGTGTTTCATAACTGCTCAATCAAAAATATGTTTTATCTCTGTTAACTGAATTTACAGATCAGAAATAAGTTTCACAGTATGCATCTGTGTAGTTTTTATTTGAAGATATTTTTTTCCCAATGTAGGCCTCTTAGCGCTTAGCATGTCCGATTGCAGTTTCTACAGAAAGAGTGTTTCAGAACGGCTCAATAAAATAAGGTTCAACTCTGTTAGTTGAATGCACAGAACAGAAAGTATTTTCACAGAATGCTACTGTGTAGTTTATATTTGAATATATTCCTTTTTCCACTATTACCCTCTTAGCGCTCCGAATGTCCACTTGCATTTTTTACAGAAAGAGTGTTCAGAACTGCGCAATCAAAAGTATGGTTTAACTCTGTTAGCTTAATGAACATATCAGAAATAAGTTTCACACAATGCTTCTGTGTAGTTTTTATTTGAAGATATTATTTTTCCCAATAGAGGCCTCTTAGCGCTCAGAATGTCCAATTGCAGTTTCTACAGAGAGAGTGTTTCAGAAAGGCTCAATCAAAAGTAAGGTTCAACTCTGTTAGTTGAATGCACAGAACAGAAAGAAGTTTCATACAATGCTTCTGTGTAGTTTATATTTGAACATATTCTTTTTTCCACTATTACCCACTTAGCGCTACGAATGTCCAGTTGCATTTTCTACAGACAGAGTGTTTCAAAACTGCTCAATCAAAAGTATGGTTTAACTCTGTTAGCTGAATGCTCAGATCAGAAAGAAGTTTCACAGAATGCTTCTGTGTAGTTTATATTTGAATATATTCCTTTTTCCACTACTACTCTCTTAGCGCTCCAAATGTCCAGTTGCATTTTCTACAGAAAGAGTGTTCAGATCTGCTCAATCAAAAGTATGGTTAACTCTGTTAGCTGAATGCACAGATCAGAAAGAAGTTTCACAGAATGATTCTGTGTAGTTTATATTTGGAGACATTCCTTTTTCCACTATTACCCTCTTAGCGCTCCGAATCTCCACTTGCATTTTCTACAGAAAGAGTGTTGCAGAACGGCTCAATCAAAACTAAGGTTCAACTCTTTTAGTTGAACAAACAGAACAGAAAGAAGTTTCACACAATTCTTCTGTGTAGTTTTTATTTGTAGACATTCTTTTTCCCAATATAAGCCTCGTAGCGCTCAGAATGTCCAATTGCAGTTTCTACAGAAAGAGTGTTTCAGAACGGCTCAATCAAAAGTAAGGTTCAACTCTGTTAGTTGAATGCACAGAACAGAAAGAAGTTTCATACAATGCTTCTGTGTAGTTTATATTTGAACGTATTCTTTTTTCCACTATTACCCACTTAGCACTACGAATGTCCAGTTGCATTTTCTACAGACAGAGTGTTTCAAAACTGCTCAATCAAAAGTATGGTTTAACTCTGTTAGCTGAATGCTCAGATCAGAAAGAAGTTTCACAGAATGCTTCTGTGTAGTTTATAGTTGAATATATTCCTTTTTCCACTAATACGCTCTTAGCGCTCCAAATTTCCAGTTGCATTTTCAACAGAAAGAGTGTTCAGATCTGCTCAATCAAAAGTATGGTTTAACTCTGTTAGCTGAATGCACAGATCAGAAAGATGTTTCACCGAATGATTCTGTGTAGTTTATATTTGAAGATATTCCTTTTTCCACTATTACCCTCTTAGCGCTCCGAATCTCCACTTGCATTTTCTACAAAAACAGTGTTTCATAACTGCTCAATCAAAAATATGTTTTATCTCTGTTAACTGAATTTACAGATCAGAAATAAGTTTCACAGTATGCATCTGTGTAGTTTTTATTTGAAGATATTTTTTTCCCAATGTAGGCCTCTTAGCGCTTAGCATGTCCAATTGCAGTTTCTACAGAAAGAGTGTTTCAGAACGGCTCAATCAAAAGTAAGGTTCAACTCTGTTAGTTGAATGCACAGAACAGAAAGAATTTTCACAGAATGCTACTCTGTAGTTTATATTTGAATATATTCCTTTTTCCACTATTACCCTCTTAGCGCTCCGAATGTCCACTTGAAGTTTCTACAGAAAGAGTGTTCAGAACTGCGCGATCAAAAGTATGGTTTAACTCTGTTAGCTTAATGAACATATCAGAAATAAGTTTCACACAATGCTTCTGTGTAGTTTTTATTTGAAGATATTATTTTTCCCAATAGAGGCCTCTTAGCGCTCAGAATATCCAATTGCAGTTTCTACAGAAAGAGTGTTTCAGAAAGGCTCAATCAAAAGTAAGGTTCAACTCTGTTAGTTGAATGCACAGAACAGAAAGAAGTTTCATACAATGCTTCTGTGTAGTTGATATTTGAACATATTCTTTTTTCCACTATTACCCACTTAGCGCTACGAATGTCCAGTTGCATTTTCTACAGACAGAGTGTTTCAAAACTGCTCAATCAAAAGTATGGTTTAACTCTGTTAGCTGAATGCTCAGATCAGAAAGAAGTTTCACAGAATGCTTCTGTGTAGTTTATATTTGAATATATTCCTTTTTCCACTACTACTCTCTTAGCGCTCCAAATGTCCAGTTGCATTTTCTACAGAAAGAGTGTTCAGATCTGCTCAATCAAAAGTATGGTTAACTCTGTTAGCTGAATGCACAGATCAGAAAGAAGTTTCACAGAATGATTTTGTGTAGTTTATATTTGGAGACATTCCTTTTTCCACTATTACCCTCTTAGCGCTCCGAATCTCCACTTGCATTTTCTACAGAAAGAGTGTTTCAGAACGGCTCAATCAAAACTAAGGTTCAACTCTTTTACTTGAACAAACAGAACAGAAAGTAGTTTCACACAATTCTTCTGTGTAGTTTTTATTTGTAGACATTCTTTTTCCCAATATAGGCCTCTTAGCGCTCAGAATGTCCAATTGCAGTTTCTACAGAAAGAGTGTTTCAGAACGGCTCAATCAAAAGTAAGGTTCAACTCTGTTAGTTGAATGCACAGAACAGAAAGAAGTTTCATACAATGCTTCTGTGTAGTTTATATTTGAACGTATTCTTTTTTCCACTATTACCCACTTAGCACTACGAAAGTCCAGTTGCATTTTCTACAGACAGAGTGTTTCAAAACTGCTCAATCAAAAGTATGGTTTAACTCTGTTAGCTGAATGCTCAGATCAGAAAGAAGTTTCACAGAATGGTTCTGTGTAGTTTATATTTGAATATATTCCTTTTTCCACTAATACGCTCTTAGCCCTCCAAATGTCCAGTTGCATTTTCAACAGAAAGAGTGTTCAGATCTGCTCAATCAAAAGTATGGTTTAACACTGTTAGCTGAATGCACAGATCAGAAATAAGTTTCACCGAATGATTCTGTGTAGTTTATATTTGAAGATATTCCTTTTTCCACTATTACCCTCTTAGCGCTCCGAATCTCCACTTGCATTTTCTACAAAAACAGTGTTTCATAACTGCTCAATCAAAAATATGTTTTATCTCTCTTAACTGAATTTACAGATCAGAAATAAGTTTCACAATATGCATCTGTGTATTTTTTATTTGAAGATATTTTTTTCCCAATGTAGGCCTCTTAGCGCTTAGCATGTCCAATTGCAGTTTCTACAGAAAGAGTGTTTCAGAACGGCTCAATCGAAAGTAAGGTTCAACTCTGTTAGTTGAATGCACAGAACAGAAAGAATTTTCACAGAATGCTACTGTGTAGTTTATATTTGAATATATTCCTTTTTCCACTATTACCCTCTTAGCGCTCCGAATGTCCACTTGCAGTTTCTACAGAAAGAGTGTTCAGAACTGCGTGATCAAAAGTATGGTTTAACTCTGTTAGTTAATGAACATATCAGAAATAAGTTTCACACAATGCTTCTGTGTAGTTTTTATTTGAAGATATTATTTTTCCCAATAGAGGCCTCTTAGCGCTCAGAATGTCCAATTGCAGTTTCTACAGAAAGAGTGTTTCAGAAAGGCTCAATCAAAAGTAAGGTTCAACTCTGTTAGTTGAATGCACAGAACAGAAAGAAGTTTCATACAATGCTTCTGTGTAGTTTATATTTGAACATATTCTTTTTTCCACTATTACCCACTTAGCGCTACGAATGTCCAGTTGCATTTTCTACAGACAGAGTGTTTCAAAACTGCTCAATCAAAAGTATGGTTTAACTCTGTTAGCTGAATGCTCAGATCAGAAAGAAGTTTCACAGAATGCTTCTGTGTAGTTTATATTTGAATATATTCCTTTTTCCACTAATACGCTCTTAGCGCTCCAAATGTCCAGTTGCATTTTCAACAGAAAGAGTGTTCAGATCTGCTCAATCAAAAGTATGGTTTAACTCTGTTAGCTGAATGCACAGATCAGAAAGAAGTTTCACCGAATGATTCTGTGTAGTTTATATTTCAAGATATTCCTTTTTCCACTATTACCCTCTTAGCGCTCCGAATCTCCACTTGCATTTTCTACAAAAACAGTGTTTCATAACTGCTCAATCAAAAATATGTTTTATCTCTGTTAACTGAATTTACAGATCAGAAATAAGTTTCACAGAATGCATCTGTGTAGTTTTTATTTGAAGATATTCTTTTTCCCAATGTAGGCCTCTTAGCGCTTAGCATGTCCAATTGCAGTTTCTACAGAAAGAGTGTTTCAGAACGGCTCAATCAAAAGTAAGGTTCAACTCTGTTAGTTGAATGCACAGAACAGAAAGAATTTTCACAGAATGCTACTGTGTAGTTTATATTTGAATATATTCCTTTTTCCACTATTACCCTCTTAGCGCTCCAAATGTCCACTTGCATTATCTACAGAAAGAGTGTTCAGAACTGCGCAATCAAAAGTATGGTTTAACTCTGTTAGCTTAATGAACATATCAGAAATAAGTTTCACACAATGCTTCTGTGTAGTTTTTATTTGAAGATATTATTTTTCCCAATAGAGGCCTCTTAGCGCTCAGAATGTCCAATTGCAGTTTCTACAGAAAGAGTGTTTCAGAAAGGCTCAATCAAAAGTAAGGTTCAACTCTGTTAGTTGAATGCACAGAACAGAAAGAAGTTTCATACAATGCTTCTGTGTAGTTGATATTTGAACATATTCTTTTTTCCACTATTACCCACTTAGCGCTACGAATGTCCAGTTGCATTTTCTACAGACAGAGTGTTTCAAAACTGCTCAATCAAAAGTATGGTTTAATTCTGTTAGCTGAATGCTCAGATCAGAAAGAAGTTTCACAGAATGCTTCTGTGTAGTTTATATTTGAATATATTCCTTTTTCCACTACTACTCTCTTAGCGCTCCAAATGTCCAGTTGCATTTTCTACAGAAAGAGTGTTCAGATCTGCTCAATCAAAAGTATGGTTAACTCTGTTAGCTGAATGCACAGATCAGAAAGAAGTTTCACAGAATGATTCTGTGTAGTTTATATTTGGAGACATTCCTTTTTCCACTATTACCCTCTTAGCGCTCCGAATCTCCACTTGCATTTTCTACAGAAAGAGTGTTTCAGAACGGCTCAATCAAAACTAAGGTTCAACTCTTTTAGTTGAACAAACAGAACAGAAAGAAGTTTCACACAATTCTTCTGTGTAGTTTTTATTTGTAGACATTCTTTTTCCCAATATAGGCCTCTTAGCGCTCAGAATGTCCAATTGCAGTTTCTACAGAAAGAGTGTTTCAGAACGGCTCAATCAAAAGTAAGGTTCAACTCTGTTAGTTGAATGCACAGAACAGAAAGAAGTTTCATACAATGCTTCTGTGTAGTTTATATTTGAACGTATTCTTTTTTCCACTATTACCCACTTAGCACTACGAATGTCCAGTTGCATTTTCTACAGACAGAGTGTTTCAAAACTGCTCAATCAAAAGTATGGTTTAACTCCGTTAGCTGAATGCTCAGATCAGAAAGAAGTTTCACAGAATGGTTCTGTGTAGTTTATATTTGAATATATTCCTTTTTCCACTAATACGCTCTTAGCCCTCCAAATGTCCAGTTGCATTTTCAACAGAAAGAGTGTTCAGATCTGCTCAATCAAAAGTATGGTTTAACTCTGTTAGCTGAATGCACAGATCAGAAATAAGTTTCACCGAATGATTCTGTGTAGTTTATATTTGAAGATATTCCTTTTTCCACTATTACCCTCTTAGCGCTCCGAATCTCCACTTGCATTTTCTACAAAAACAGTGTTTCATAACTGCTCAATCAAAAATATGTTTTATCTCTCTTAACTGAATTTACAGATCAGAAATAAGTTTCACAGTATGCATCTGTGTAGTTTTTATTTGAAGATATTTTTTTCCCAATGTAGGCCTCTTAGCGCTTAGCATGTCCAATTGCAGTTTCTACAGAAAGAGTGTTTCAGAACGGCTCAATCAAAAGTAAGGTTCAACTCTGTTAGTTGAATGCACAGAACAGAAAGAATTTTCACAGAATGCTACTGTGTAGTTTATATTTGAATATATTCCTTTTTCCACTGTTACCCCCTTAGCGCTCCGAATGTCCACTTGCAGTTTCTACAGAAAGAGTGTTCAGAACTGCGTGATCAAAAGTATGGTTTAACTCTGTTAGTTAATGAACATATCAGAAAGAAGTTTCACACAATTCTTCTGTGTAGTTTTTATTTGTAGACATTCTTTTTCCCAATATAGGCCTCTTAGCGCTCAGAATGTCCAATTGCAGTTTCTACAGAAAGAGTGTTTCAGAACGGCTCAATCAAAAGTAAGGTTCAACTCTGTTAGTTGAATGCACAGAACAGAAAGAAGTTTCATACAATGCTTCTGTGTAGTTTATATTTGAACGTATTCTTTTTTCCACTATTACCCACTTAGCCCTACGAATGTCCAGTTGCATTTTCTACAGACAGAGTGTTTCAAAACTGCTCAATCAAAAGTATGGTTTAACTCTGTTAGCTGAATGCTCAGATCAGAAAGAAGTTTCACAGAATGGTTCTGTGTAGTTTATATTTGAATATATTCCTTTTTCCACTAATACGCTCTTAGCCCTCCAAATGTCCAGTTGCATTTTCAACAGAAAGAGTGTTCAGATCTGCTCAATCAAAAGTATGGTTTAACTCTGTTAGCTGAATGCACAGATCAGAAATAAGTTTCACCGAATGATTCTGTGTAGTTTATATTTGAAGATATTCCTTTTTCCACTATTACCCCCTTAGCGCTCCGAATCTCCACTTGCATTTTCTACAAAAACAGTGTTTCATAACTGCTCAATCAAAAATATGTTTTATCTCTCTTAACTGAATTTACAGATCATAAATAAGTTTCACAGTATGCATCTGTGTAGTTTTTATTTGAAGATATTTTTTTCCCAATGTAGGCCTCTTAGCGCTTAGCATGTCCAATTGCAGTTTCTACAGAAAGAGTGTTTCAGAACGGCTCAATCAAAAGTAAGGTTCAACTCTGTTAGTTGAATGCACAGAACAGAAAGAAGTTTCATACAATGCTTCTGTGTAGTTTATATTTGAACGCATTCTTTTTTCCACTATTACCCACTTAGCACTACGAATGTCCAGTTGCATTTTCTACAGACAGAGTGTTTCAAAACTGCTCAATCAAAAGTATGGTTTAACTCTGTTAGCTGAATGCTCAGATCAGAAAGAAGTTTCACAGAATTGTTCTGTGTAGTTTATATTTGAATATATTCCTTTTTCCACTAATACGCTCTTAGCCCTCCAAATGTCCAGTTGCATTTTCAACAGAAAGAGTGTTCAGATCTGCTCAATCAAAAGTATGGTTTAACTCTGTTAGCTGAATGCACAGATCAGAAATAAGTTTCACCGAATGATTCTGTGTAGTTTATATTTGAAGATAATCCTTTTTCCACTATTACCCTCTTAGCGCTCCGAATCTCCACTTGCATTTTCTACAAAAACAGTGTTTCATAACTGCTCAATCAAAAATATGTTTTATCTCTCTTAACTGAATTTACAGATCAGAAATAAGTTTCACAGTATGCATCTGTGTAGTTTTTATTTGAAGATATTTTTTTCCCAATGTAGGCCTCTTAGCGCTTAGCATGTCCAATTGCAGTTTCTACAGAAAGAGTGTTTCAGAACGGCTCAATCAAAAGTAAGGTTCAACTCTGTTAGTTGAATGCACAGAACAGAAAGAATTTTCACAGAATGCTACTGTGTAGTTTATATTTGAATACATTCCTTTTTCCACTATTACCCTCTTAGCGCTCCGAATGTCCACTTGCAGTTTCTACAGAAAGAGTGTTCAGAACTGCGTGATCAAAAGTATGGTTTAACTCTGTTAGTTAATGAACATATCAGAAATAAGTTTCACACAATGCTTCTGTGTAGTTTTTATTTGAAGATATTATTTTTCCCAATAGAGGCCTCTTAGCGCTCAGAATGTCCAATTGCAGTTTCTACAGAAAGAGTGTTTCAGAAAGGCTCAATCAAAAGTAAGGTTCAACTCTGTTAGTTGAATGCACAGAACAGAAAGAAGTTTCATACAATTCTTCTGTGTAGTTGATATTTGAACATATTCTTTTTTCCACTATTACCCACTTAGCGCTACGAATGTCCAGTTGCATTTTCTACAGACAGAGTGTTTCAAAACTGCTCAATCAAAAGTATGGTTTAATTCTGTTAGCTGAATGCTCAGATCAGAAAGAAGTTTCACAGAATGCTTCTGTGTAGTTTATATTTGAATATATTCCTTTTTCCACTACTACTCTCTTAGCGCTCCAAATGTCCAGTTGCATTTTCTACAGAAAGAGTGTTCAGATCTGCTCAATCAAAAGTATGGTTAACTCTGTTAGCTGAATGCACAGAACAGAAAGAAGTTTCACAGAATGATTTTGTGTACTTTATATTTGGAGACATTCCTTTTTCCACTATTACCCTCTTAGCGCTCCGAATCTCCACTTGCATTTTCTACAGAAAGAGTGTTTCAGAACGGCTCAATCAAAACTAAGGTTCAACTCTTTTAGTTGAACAAACAGAACAGAAAGAAGTTTCACACAATTCTTCTGTGTAGTTTTTATTTGTAGACATTCTTTTTCCCAATATAGGCCTCTTAGCGCTCAGAATGTCCAATTGCAGTTTCTACAGAAAGAGTGTTTCAGAACGGCTCAATCAAAAGTAAGGTTCAACTCTGTTAGTTGAATGCACAGAACAGAAAGAAGTTTCATACAATGCTTCTGTGTAGTTTATATTTGAACGTATTCTTTTTTCCACTATTACCCACTTAGCACTACGAATGTCCAGTTGCATTTTCTACAGACAGAGTGTTTCAAAACTGCTCAATCAAAAGTATGGTTTAACTCTGTTAGCTGAATGCTCAGATCAGAAAGAAGTTTCACAGAATGGTTCTGTGTAGTTTATATTTGTATATATTCCTTTTTCCACTAATACGCTCTTAGCCCTCCAAATGTCCAGTTGCATTTTCAACAGAAAGAGTGTTCAGATCTGCTCAATCAAAAGTATGGTTTAACTCTGTTAGCTGAATGCACAGATTAGAAATAAGTTTCACCGAATGATTCTGTGTAGTTTATATTTGAAGATATTCCTTTTTCCACTATTACCATCTTAGCGCTCCGAATCTCCACTTGCATTTTCTACAAAAACAGTGTTTCATAACTGCTCAATCAAAAATATGTTTTATCTCTCTTAACTGAATTTACAGATCAGAAATAAGTTTCACAGTATGCATCTGTGTAGTTTTTATTTGAAGATATTCTTTTTCCCAATGTAGGCCTCTTAGCGCTTAGCATGTCCAATTGCAGTTTCTACAGAAAGAGTGTTTCAGAACGGCTCAATCAAAAGTAAGGTTCAACTCTGTTAGTTGAATGCACAGAACAGAAAGAATTTTCACAGAATGCTACTGTGTAGTTTATATTTGAATATATTCCTTTTTCCACTATTAGCCTCTTAGCGCTCCAAATGTCCACTTGCATTATCTACAGAAAGAGTGTTCAGAACTGCGCAATCAAAAGTATGGTTTAACTCTGTTAGCTTAATGAACATATCAGAAATAAGTTTCACACAATGCTTCTGTGTAGTTTTTATTTGAAGATATTATTTTTCCCAATAGAGGCCTCTTAGCGCTCAGAATGTCCAATTGCGGTTTCTACAGAAAGAGTGTTTCAGAAAGGCTCAATCAAAAGTAAGGTTCAACTCTGTTAGTTGAATGCACAGAACAGAAAGAAATTTCATACAATGCTTCTGTGTAGTTTATATTTGAACATATTCTTTTTTCCACTATTACCCACTTAGCGCTACGAATGTCCAGTTGCATTTTCTACAGACAGAGTGTTTCAAAACTGCTCAATCAAAAGTATGGTTTAACTCTGTTAGCTGAATGCTCAGATCAGAAAGAAGTTTCACAGAATGCTTCTGTGTAGTTTATATTTGAATATATTCCTTTTTCCACTACTACTCTCTTAGCGCTCGAAATGTCCAGTTGCATTTTCTACAGAAAGAGTGTTCAGATCTGCTCAATCAAAAGTATGGTTTAACTCTGTTAGCTGAATGCACAGATCAGAAAGAAGTTTCACAGAATGATTCTGTGTAGTTTATATTTGGAGACATTCCTTTTTCCACTATTACCCTCTTAGCGCTCCGAATCTCCACTTGCATTTTCTACAGAAAGAGTGTTTCAGAACGGCTCAATCAAAACTAAGGTTCAACTCTTTTAGTTGAACAAACAGAACAGAAAGAAGTTTCACACAATTCTTCTGTGTAGTTTTTATTTGTAGACATTCTTTTTCCCAATATAGGCCTCTTAGCGCTCAGAATGTCCAATTGCAGTTTCTACAGAAAGAGTGTTTCAGAACGGCTCAATCAAAAGTAAGGTTCAACTCTGTTAGTTGAATGCACAGAACAGAAAGAAGTTTCATACAATGCTTCTGTGTAGTTTATATTTGAACGTATTCTTTTTTCCACTATTACCCACTTAGCACTACGAATATCCAGTTGCATTTTCTACAGACAGAGTGTTTCAAAACTGCTCAATCAAAAGTATGGTTTAACTCTGTTAGCTGAATGCTCAGATCAGAAAGAAGTTTCACAGAATGCTTCTGTGTAGTTTATCTTTGAATATATTCCTTTTTCCACTACTACTCTCTTAGCGCTCCAAATGTCCAGTTGCATTTTCTACAGAAAGAGTGTTCAGATCTGCTCAATCAAAAGTATGGTTTTACTCTGTTAGCTGAATGCACAGAACAGAAAGAAGTTTCACAGAATGATTCTGTGTAGTTTATATTTGGAGACATTCCTTTTTCCACTATTACCCTCTTAGCGCTCCGAATCTCCACTTGCATTTTCTACAGAAAGAGAGTTTCAGAATGGCTCAATCAAAACTAAGGTTCAACTTCTTTTAGTTGAACAAACAGAACAGAAAGAAGTTTCACACAATTCTTCTGTGTAGTTTTTATTTGTAGACATTCTTTTTCACAATATAGGCCTCTTAGCGCTCAGAATGTCCAATTGCAGTTTCTACAGAAAGAGTGTTTCAGAACGGCTTAATCAAAAGTAAGGTTCAACTCTGTTAGTTGAATGCACAGAACTGAAAGAAGTTTCATACAATGTTTCTGTGTAGTTTATATTTGAACGTATTCTTTTTTCCACTATTACCCACTTAGCACTACGAATGTCCAGTTGCATTTTCTACAGACAGAGTGTTTCAAAACTGCTCAATCAAAAGTATGGTTTAACTCTGTTAGCTGAATGCTCAGATCAGAAAGAAGTTTCACAGAATGCTTCTGTGTAGTTTATATTTGAATATATTCCTTTTTCCACTAATACGCTCTTAGCGCTCCAAATGTCCAGTTGCATTTTCAACAGAAAGAGTGTTCAGATCTGCTCAATCAAAAGTATGGTTTAACTCTGTTAGCTGAATGCACAGATCATAAAGAAGTTTCACCGAATGATTCTGTGTAGTTTATATTTGAAGACATTCCTTTTTCCACTATTACCCTCTTAGCGCTCCGAATCTCCACTTGCATTTTCTACAAAAACAGTGTTTCATAACTGCTCAATCAAAAATATGTTTTATCTCTGTTAACTGAATTTACATATCAGAAATAAGTTTCACAGTATGCATCTGTGTAGTTTTTATTTGAAGATATTTTTTTCCCAATGTAGGCCTCTTAGCGCTTAGCATGTCCAATTGCAGTTTCTACAGAAAGAGTGTTCAGAACTGCGCGATCAAAAGTATGGTTTAACTCTGTTAGCTTAATGAACATATCAGAAATATGTTTCACACAATGCTTCTGTGTAGTTTTTATTTGAAGATATTATTTTTCCCAATAGAGGCCTCTTAGCGCTCAGAATGTCCAATTGCAGTTTCTACAGAAAGAGTGTTTCAGAAAGGCTCAATCAAAAGTAAGGTTCAACTCTGTTAGTTGAATGCACAGAACAGAAAGAAATTTCATACAATGCTTCTGTGTAGTTTATATTTGAACATATTCTTTTTTCCACTATTACCCACTTAGCGCTACGAATGTCCAGTTGCATTTTCTACAGACAGAGTGTTTCAAAACTGCTCAATCAAAAGTATGGTTTAACTCTGTTAGCTGAATGCTCAGATCAGAAAGAAGTTTCACAGAATGCTTCTGTGTAGTTTATATTTGAATATATTCCTTTTTCCACTACTACTCTCTTAGCGCTCGAAATGTCCAGTTGCATTTTCTACAGAAAGAGTGTTCAGATCTGCTCAATCAAAAGTATGGTTTAACTCTGTTAGCTGAATGCACAGATCAGAAAGAAGTTTCACAGAATGATTCTGTGTAGTTTATATATGGAGACATTCCTTTTTCCACTATTACCCTCTTAGCGCTCCGAATCTCCACTTGCATTTTCTACAGAAAGAGTGTTTCAGAACGGCTCAATCAAAACTAAGGTTCAACTCTTTTAGTTGAACAAACAGAACAGAAAGAAGTTTCACACAATTCTTCTGTGTAGTTTTTATTTGTAGACATTCTTTTTCCCAATATAGGCCTCTTAGCGCTCAGAATGTCCAATTGCAGTTTCTACAGAAAGAGTGTTTCAGAACGGCTCAATCAAAAGTAAGGTTCAACTCTGTTAGTTGAATGCACAGAACAGAAAGAAGTTTCATACAATGCTTCTGTGTAGTTTATATTTGAACGATTTCTTTTTTCCACTATTACCCACTTAGCACTACGAATATCCAGTTGCATTTTCTACAGACAGAGTGTTTCAAAACTGCTCAATCATAAGTATGGTTTAACTCTGTTAGCTGAATGCTCAGATCAGAAAGAAGTTTCACAGAATGCTTCTGTGTAGGTTATATTTGAATATATTCCTTTTTCCACTAATACGCTCTTAGCGCTCCAAACGTCCAGTTGCATTTTCAACAGAAAGAGTGTTCAGATCTGCTCAATCAAAAGTATGGTTTAACTCTGTTAGCTGAATGCACAGATCAGAAAGAAGTTTCACCGAATGATTCTGTGTAGTTTATATTTGAAGACATTCCTTTTTCCACTATTACCCTCTTAGCGCTCCGAATCTCCACTTGCATTTTCTACAAAAACAGTGTTTCATAACTGCTCAATCAAAAATATGTTTTATCTCTGTTAACTGAATTTACAGATCAGAAATAAGTTTCACAGTATGCATCTGTGTAGTTTTTATTTGAAGATATTTTTTTCCCAATGTAGGCCTCTTAGCGCTTAGCATGTCCAATTGCAGTTTCTACAGAAAGAGTGTTTCAGAACGGCTCAATCAAAAGTAAGGTTCAACTCTGTTAGTTGAATGCACAGAACAGAAAGAATTTTCACCGAATGCTACTGTGTAGTTTATATTTGAATATATTCCTTTTTCCACTATTACCCTCTTAGCGCTCCGAATGTCCACTTGCAGTTTCTACAGAAAGAGTGTTCAGAACTGCGCGATCAAAAGTATGGTTTAACTCTGTTAGCTTAATGAACATATCAGAAATATGTTTCACACAATTCTTCTGTGTAGTTTTTATTTGAAGATATTATTTTTCCCAATAGAGTCCTCTTAGCGCTCAGAATGTCCAATTGCAGTTTCTACAGAAAGAGTGTTTCAGAAAGGCTCAATCAAAAGTAAGGTTCAACTCTGTTAGTTGAATGCACAGAACAGAAAGTAGTTTCATACAATGCTTCTGTGTAGTTTATATTTGAACATATTCTTTTTTCCACTATTACCCACTTAGCGCTACGAATGTCCAGTTGCATTTTCTACAGACAGAGTGTTTCAAAACAGCTCAATCAAAAGTATGGTTTAACTCTGTTAGCTGAATGCTCAGATCAGAAAGAAGTTTCACAGAATGCTTCTGTGTAGTTTATATTTGAATATATTCCTTTTTCCACTACTACTCTCTTAGCGCTCCAAATGTCCAGTTGCATTTTCTACAGAAAGAGTGTTCAGATCTGCTCAATCAAAAGTATGGTTTAACTCTGTTAGCTGAATGCACAGATCAGAAAGAAGTTTCACAGAATGATTCTGTGTAGTTTATATTTGGAGACATTCCTTTTTCCACTATTACCCTCTTAGCGCTCCGAATCTCCACTTGCATTTTCTACAGAAAGAGTGTTTCAGAACGGCTCAATCAAAACTAAGGTTCAACTCTTTTAGTTGAACAAACAGAACAGAAAGAAGTTTCACACAATTCTTCTGTGTAGTTTTTATTTGTAGACATTCTTTTTCCCAATATAGGCCTCTTAGCGCTCAGAATGTCCAATTGCAGTTTCTACAGAAAGAGTGTTTCAGAACGGCTCAATCAAAAGTAAGGTTCAACTCTGTTAGTTGAATGCACAGAACAGAAAGAAGTTTCATACAATGCTTCTGTGTAGTTTATATTTGAACATATTCTTTTTTCCACTATTACCCACTTAGCGCTACGAATGTCCAGTTGCATTTTCTACAGACAGAGTGTTTCAAAACTACTCAATCAAAAGTATGGTTTAACTCTGTTAGCTGAATGCTCAGATCAGAAAGAAGTTTCACAGAATGCTTCTGTGTAGTTTATATTTGAATATATTCCTTTTTCCACTACTACGCTCTTAGCGCTCCAAATGTCCAGTTGCATTTTCTACAGAAAGAGTGTTCAGATCTGCTCAATCAAAAGTATGGTTTAACTCTGTTAGCTGAATGCACAGATCAGAAAGACGTTTCACCGAATGATTCTGTGTAGATTATATTTGAAGACATTTCTTTTTCCACTATTACCCTCTTAGCGCTCCGAATCTCCACTTGCATTTTCTACAAAAAAAGTGTTTCATAACTGCTCAATCAAAAATATGTTTTATCTCTATTAACTGAATTTACAGATCAGAAATAAGTTTCACAGAATGCATCTGTGTAGTTTTTATTTGAAGATATTCTTTTTCCCAATGTAGGCCTCTTAGCGCTTAGCATGTCCAATTGCAGTTTCTACCGAAAGAGTGTTTCAGAACGGCTCAATCAAAAGTAAGGTTCAACTCTGTTAGTTGAATGCAAAGAACAGAAAGAATTTTCACAGAATGCTACTGTGTAGTTTATATTTGAATATATTCCTTTTTCCACTGTTACCCTCTTAGCGCTCCGAATGTCCACTTGCATTTTCTACAGAAAGAGTGTTCAGAACTGCGCAATCAAAAGTATGGTTTAACTCTGTTAGCTTAATGAACATATCAGAAATAAGTTTCACACAATGCTTCTGTGTAGTTTTTATTTGAAGATATTATTTTTCCCAATAGAGGCCTCTTAGCGCTCAGAATGTCCAATTGCAGTTTCTACAGAAAGAGTGTTTCAGAAAGGCTCAATCAAAAGTAAGGTTCAACTCTGTTAGTTGAATGCACAGAACAGAAAGAAGTTTCATACAATGCTTCTGTGTAGTTTATATTTGAACATATTCTTTTTTCCACTATTACCCACTTAGCGCTACGAATGTCCAGTTGCATTTTCTACAGACAGAGTGTTTCAAAACTGCTCAATCAAAAGTATGGTTTAACTCTGTTAGCTGAATGCTCAGATCAGAAAGAAGTTTCACAGAATGCTTCTGTGTAGTTTATATTTGAATATATTCCTTTTTCCACTACTACTCTCTTAGCGCTCCAAATGTCCAGTTGCATTTTCTACAGAAAGAGTGTTCAGATCTGCTCAATCAAAAGTATGGTTTAACTCTGTTAGCTGAATGCACAGATCAGAAAGAAGTTTCACAGAATGATTCTGTGTAGTTTATATTTGGAGACATTCCTTTTTCCACTATTACCCTCTTAGCGCTCCGAATCTCCACTTGCATTTTCTACAGAAAGAGTGTTTCAGAACGGCTCAATCAAAACTAAGGTTCAACTCTTTTAGTTGAACAAACAGAACAGAAAGAAGTTTCACACAATTCTTCTGTGTAGTTTTTATTTGTAGACATTCTTTTTCCCAATATAGGCCTCTTAGCGCTCAGAATGTCCAATTGCAGTTTCTACAGAAAGAGTGTTTCAGAACGGCTCAATCAAATGTAAGGTTCAACTCTGTTAGTTGAATGCACAGAACAGAAAGAAGTTTCATACAATGCTTCTGTGTAGTTTATATTTGAACATATTCTTTTTTCCACTATTACCCACTTAGCGCTACGAATGTCCAGTTGCATTTTCTACAGACAGAGTGTTTCAAAACTGCTCAATCAAAAGTATGGTTTAACTCTGTTAGCTGTATGCTCAGATCAGAAAGAAGTTTCACAGAATGCTTCTGTGTAGTTTATATTTGAATATATTCCTTTTTCCACTGCTACGCTCTTAGCGCTCCAAATGTCCAGTTGCATTTTCAACAGAAAGAGTGTTCAGATCTGCTCAATCAAAAGTATGGTTTAACTCTGTTAGCTGAATGCACAGATCAGAAAGAAGTTTCACCGAATGATTCTGTGTAGTTTATATTTGAAGACATTCCTTTTTCCACTATTACCCTCTTAGCGCTCCGAATCTCCACTTGCATTTTCTACAAAAAGAGTGTTTCATAACTGCTCAATCAAAAATATGTTTTATCTCTGTTAACTGAATTTACAGATCAGAAATAAGTTTCACAGAATGCATCTGTGTAGTTTTTATTTGAAGATATTTTTTCCCAATGTAGGCCTCTTAGCGCTTAGCATGTCCAATTGCAGTTTCTACAGAAAGAGTGTTTCAGAACGGCTCAATCAAAAGTAAGGTTCAACACTGTTAGTTGAATGCACAGAACAGAAAGAATTTTCACAGAATGCTACTGTGTAGTTTATATTTGAATATATTCCTTTTTCCACTATTACCCTCTTAGGGCTCCGAACGTACACTTGCATTTTCTACAGAAAGAGTGTTCAGAACTGCGCAATCAAAAGTATGGTTTAACTCTGTTAGCTTAATGAACATATCAGAAATAAGTTTCACACAATGCTTCTGTGTAGTTTTTATTTGAAGATATTATTTTTCCCAATAGAGGCCTCTTAGCGCTCAGAATGTCCAATTGCAGTTTCTACAGAAAGAGTGTTTCAGAAAGGCTCAATCAAAAGTAAGGTTCAACTCTGTTAGTTGAATGCACGGAACAGAAAGAAATTTCATACAATGCTTCTGTGTAGTTTATATTTGAACATATTCTTTTTTCCACTATTACCCACTTAGCGCTACGAATGTCCAGTTGCATTTTCTACAGACAGAGTGTTTCAAAACTGCTCAATCAAAAGTATGGTTTAACTCTGTTAGCTGAATGCTCAGATCAGAAAGAAGTTTCACAGAATGCTTCTGTGTAGTTTATATTTGAATATATTCCTTTTTCCACTACTACTCTCTTAGCGCTCGAAATGTCCAGTTGCATTTTCTACAGAAAGAGTGTTCAGATCTGCTCAATCAAAAGTATGGTTTAACTCTGTTAGCTGAATGCACAGATCAGAAAGAAGTTTCACAGAATGATTCTGTGTAGTTTATATGTGGAGACATTCCTTTTTCCACTATTACCCTCTTAGCGCTCCGAATCTCCACTTGCATTTTCTACAGAAAGAGTGTTTCAGAACGGCTCAATCAAAACTAAGGTTCAACTCTTTTAGATGAACAAACAGAACAGAAAGAAGTTTCACACAATTCTTCTGTGTAGTTTTTATTTGTAGACATTCTTTTTCCCAATATAGGCCTCTTAGCGCTCAGAATGTCCAATTGCAGTTTCTACAGAAAGAGTGTTTCAGAACGGCTCAATCAAAATTAAGGTTCAACTCTGTTAGTTGAATGCACAGAACAGAAAGAAGTTTCATACAATGCTTCTGTGTAGTTTATATTTGAACGTATTCTTTTTTCCACTATTACCCACTTAGCACTACGAATGTCCAGTTGCATTTTCTACAGACAGAGTGTTTCAAATCTGCTCAATCAAAAGTATGGTTTAACTCTGTTAGCTGAATGCTCAGATCAGAAAGAAGTTTCACAGAATGCTTCTGTGTAGGTTATATTTGAATATATTCCTTTTTCCACTAATACGCTCTTAGCGCTCCAAATGTCCAGTTGCATTTTCAACAGAAAGAGTGTTCAGATCTGCTCAATCAAAAGTATGGTTTAACTCTGTTAGCTGAATGCACAGATCAGAAAGAAGTTTCACCGAATGATTCTGTGTAGTTTATATTTGAAGACATTCCTTTTTCCACTATTACCCTCTTAGCGCTCCGAATCTCCACTTGCATTTTCTACAAAAACAGTGTTTCATAACTGCTCAATCAAAAATATGTTTTATCTCTGTTAACTGAATTTACAGATCAGAAATAAGTTTCACAGTATGCATCTGTGTAGTTTTTATTTGAAGATATTTTTTTCCCAATGTAGGCCTCTTAGCGCTTAGCATGTCCAATTGCAGTTTCTACAGAAAGAGTGTTTCAGAACGGATCAATCAAAAGTAAGGTTCAACTCTGTTAGTTGAATGCACAGAACAGAAAGAATTTTCACAGAATGCTACTGTGTAGTTTATATTTGAATATATTCCTTTTTCCACTATTACCCTCTTAGCGCTCCGAATGTCCACTTGCAGTTTCTACAGAAAGAGTGTTCAGAACTGCGCGATCAAAAGTATGGTTTAACTCTGTTAGCTTAATGAACATATCAGAAATATGTTTCACACAATTCTTCTGTGTAGTTTTTATTTGAAGATATTATTTTTCCCAATAGAGGCCTCTTAGCGCTCAGAATGTCCAATTGCAGTTTCTACAGAAAGAGTGTTTCAGAAAGGCTCAATCAAAAGTAAGGTTCAACTGTGTTAGTTGAATGCACAGAATAGAAAGTAGTTTCATACAATGCTTCTGTGTAGTTTATATTTGAACATATTCTTTTTTCCACTATTACCCACTTAGCGCTACGAATGTCCAGTTGCATTTTCTACAGACAGAGTGTTTCAAAACTGCTCAATCAAAAGTATGGTTTAACTCTGTTAGCTGAATGCTCAGATCAGAAAGAAGTTTCACAGAATGCTTCTGTGTAGTTTATATTTGAATATATTCCTTTTTCCACTACTACTCTCTTAGCGCTCCAAATGTCCAGTTGCATTTTCTACAGAAAGAGTGTTCAGATCTGCTCAATCAAAAGTATGGTTTAACTCTGTTAGCTGAATGCACAGATCAGAAAGAAGTTTCACAGAATGATTCTGTGTAGTTTATATTTGGAGACATTCCTTTTTCCACTATTACCCTCTTAGCGCTCCGAATCTCCACTTGCATTTTCTACAGAAAGAGTGTTTCAGAACGGCTCAATCAAAACTAAGGTTCAACTCTTTTAGTTGAACAAACAGAACAGAAAGAAGTTTCACACAATTCTTCTGTGTAGTTTTTATTTGTAGACATTCTTTTTCCCAATATAGGCCTCTTAGCGCTCAGAATGTCCAATTGCAGTTTCTACAGAAAGAGTGTTTCAGAACGGCTCAATCAAAAGTAAGGTTCAACTCTGTTAGTTGAATGCACAGAACAGAAAGAAGTTTCATACAATGCTTCTGTGTAGTTTATATTTGAACATATTCTTTTTTCCACTATTACCCACTTAGCGCTACGAATGTCCAGTTGCATTTTCTACAGACAGAGTGTTTCGAAACTGCTCAATCAAAAGTATGGTTTAACTCTGTTAGCTGAATGCTCAGATGAGAAAGAAGTTTCACAGAATGCTTCTGTGTAGTTTATATTTGAATATATTCCTTTTTCCACTACTACGCTCTTAGCGCTCCAAATGTCCAGTTGCATTTTCAACAGAAAGAGTGTTCAGATCTGCTCAATCAAAAGTATGGTTTAACTCTGTTAGCTGAATGCACAGATCAGAAAGAAGTTTCACCGAATGATTCTGTGTAGTTTATATTTGAAGACATTCCTTTTTCCACTATTACCCTCTTAGCGCTCCGAATCTCCACTTGCATTTTCTACAAAAAAAGTGTTTCATAACTGCTCAATCAAAAATATGTTTTATCTCTATTAACTGAATTTACAGATCAGAAATAAGTTTCACAGAATGCATCTGTGTAGTTTTTATTTGAAGATATTCTTTTTCCCAATGTAGGCCTCTTAGCGCTTAGCATGTCCAATTGCAGTTTCTACCGAAAGAGTGTTTCAGAACGGCTCAATCAAAAGTAAGGTTCAACTCTGTTAGTTGAATGCAAAGAACAGAAAGAATTTTCACAGAATGCTACTGTGTAGTTTATATTTGAATATATTCCTTTTTCCACTGTTACCCTCTTAGCGCTCTGAATGTCCACTTGCATTTTCTACAGAAAGAGTGTTCAGAACTGCGCAATCAAAAGTATGGTTTAACTCTGTTAGCTTAATGAACATATCAGAAATAAGTTTCACACAATGCTTCTGTGTAGTTTTTATTTGAAGATATTATTTTTCCCAATAGAGGCCTCTTAGCGCTCAGAATGTCCAATTGCAGTTTCTACAGAAAGAGTGTTTCAGAAAGGCTCAATCAAAAGTAAGGTTCAACTCTTTTAGTTGAATGCACAGAACAGAAAGAAGTTTCATACAATGCTTCTGTGTAGTTTATATTTGAACATATTCTTTTTTCCACTATTACCCACTTAGCGCTACGAATGTCCAGTTGCATTTTCTACAGACAGAGTGTTTCAAAACTGCTCAATCAAAAGTATGGTTTAACTCTGTTAGCTGAATGCTCAGATCAGAAAGAAGTTTCACAGAATGCTTCTGTGTAGTTTATATTTGAATATATTCCTTTTTCCACTACTACTCTCTTAGCGCTCCAAATGTCCAGTTGCATTTTCTACAGAAAGAGTGTTCAGATCTGCTCAATCAAAAGTATGGTTTAACTCTGTTAGCTGAATGCACAGATCAGAAAGAAGTTTCACAGAATGATTCTGTGTAGTTTATATTTGGAGACATTCCTTTTTCCACTATTACCCTCTTAGCGCTCCGAATCTCCACTTGCATTTTCTACAGAAAGAGTGTTTCAGAACGGCTCAATCAAAACTAAGGTTCAACTCTTTTAGTTGAACAAACAGAACAGAAAGAAGTTTCACACAATTCTTCTGTGTAGTTTTTATTTGTAGACATTCTTTTTCCCAATATAGGCCTCTTAGCGCTCAGAATGTCCAATTGCAGTTTCTACAGAAAGAGTGTTTCAGAACGGCTCAATCAAATGTAAGGTTCAACTCTGTTAGTTGAATGCACAGAACAGAAAGAAGTTACATACAATGCTTCTGTGTAGTTTATATTTGAACATATTCTTTTTTCCACTATTACCCACTTAGCGCTACGAATGTCCAGTTGCATTTTCTACAGACAGAGTGTTTCAAAACTGCTCAATCAAAAGTATGGTTTAACTCTGTTAGCTGTATGCTCAGATCAGAAAGAAGTTTCACAGAATGCTTCTGTGTAGTTTATATTTGAATATATTCCTTTTTCCACTGCTACGCTCTTAGCGCTCCAAATGTCCAGTTGCATTTTCAACAGAAAGAGTGTTCAGATCTGCTCAATCAAAAGTATGGTTTAACTCTGTTAGCTGAATGCACAGATCAGAAAGAAGTTTCACCGAATGATTCTGTGTAGTTTATATTTGAAGACATTCCTTTTTCCACTATTACCCTCTTAGCGCTCCGAATCTCCACTTGCATTTTCTACAAAAAGAGTGTTTCATAACTGCTCAATCAAAAATATGTTTTATCTCTGTTAACTGAATTTACAGATCAGAAATAAGTTTCACAGAATGCATCTGTGTAGTTTTTATTTGAAGATATTTTTTCCCAATGTAGGCCTCTTAGCGCTTAGCATGTCCAATTGCAGTTTCTACAGAAAGAGTGTTTCAGAACGGCTCAATCAAAAGTAAGGTTCAACACTGTTAGTTGAATGCACAGAACAGAAAGAATTTTCACAGAATGCTACTGTGTAGTTTATATTTGAATATATTCCTTTTTCCACTATTACCCTCTTAGGGCTCCGAATGTACACTTGCATTTTCTACAGAAAGTGTGTTCAGAACTGCGCAATCAAAAGTATGGTTTAACTCTGTTAGCTTAATGAACATATCAGAAATGAGTTTCACACAATGCTTCTGTGTAGTTTTTATTTGAAGATATTATTTTTCCCAATAGAGGCCTCTTAGCGCTCAGAATGTCCAGTTGCAGTTTCTACAGAAAGAGTGTTTCAGAAAGGCTCAATCAAAAGTAAGGTTCAACTCTGTTAGTTGAATGCACAGAACAGAAAGAAGTTTCATACAATGCTTCTGTGTAGTTTATATTTGAACATATTCTTTTTTCCACTATTACCCACTTAGCGCTACGAATGTCCAGTTGCATTTTCTACAGACAGAGTGTTTCAAAACTGCTCAATCAAAAGTATGGTTTAACTCTGTTAGCTGAATGCTCAGATCAGAAAGAAGTTTCACAGAATGCTTCTGTGTAGTTTATATTTGAATATATTGCTTTTTCTACTACTACTCTGTTAGCGCTCCAAATGTCCAGTTGCATTTTCTACAGAAAGAGTGTTCAGATCTGCTCAATCAAAAGTATGGTTTAACTCTGTTAGCTGAATGCACAGATCAGAAAGAAGTTTCATAGAATGATTCTGTGTAGTTTATATATGGAGACATTCCTTTTTCCACTATTACCCTCTTAGCGCTCCGAATCTCCACTTGCATTTTCTACAGAAAGAGTGTTTCAGAACGGCTCAATCAAAACTAAGGTTCAACTCTTTTAGTTGAACAAACAGAACAGAAAGAAGTTTCACACAATTCTTCTGTGTAGTTTTTATTTGTAGACATTCTTTTTCCCAATATAGGCCTCTTAGCGCTCAGAATGTCCAATTGCAGTTTCTACAGAAAGAGTGTTTCAGAACGGCTCAATCAAAAGTAAGGTTCAACTCTGTTAGTTGAATGCACAGAACAGAAAGAAGTTTCATACAATGCTTCTGTGTAGTTTATATTTGAACATATTCTTTTTTCCACTATTACCCACTTAGCGCTACGAATGTCCAGTTGCATTTTCTACAGACAGAGTGTTTCAAAACTGCTCAATCAAAAGTATGGTTTAACTCTGTTAGCTGTATGCTCAGATCAGAAAGAAGTTTCACAGAATGCTTCTGTGTAGTTTATATTTGAATATATTCCTTTTTCCACTGCTACGCTCTTAGCGCTCCAAATGTCCAGTTGCATTTTCAACAGAAAGAGTGTTCAGATCTGCTCAATCAAAAGTATGGTTTAACTCTGTTAGCTGAATGCACAGATCAGAAAGAAGTTTCACCGAATGATTCTGTGTAGTTTATATTTGAAGACATTCCTTTTTCCACTATTACCCTCTTAGCGCTCCGAATCTCCACTTGCATTTTCTAAAAAAGAGTGTTTCATAACTGCTCAATCAAAAATATGTTTTATCTCTGTTAACTGAATTTACAGATCAGAAATAAGTTTCACAGAATGCATCTGTGTAGTTTTTATTTGAAGATATTTTTTCCCAATGTAGGCCTCTTAGCGCTTAGCATGTCCAATTGCAGTTTCTACAGAAAGAGTGTTTCAGAACGGCTCAATCAAAAGTAAGGTTCAACCCTGTTAGCTTAATGAACATATCAGAAATAGGTTTCACACAATGCTTCTGTGTAGTTTTTATTTGAAGATATTATTTTTCCCAATAGAGTCCTCTTAGCGCTCAGAATGTCCAATTGCAGTTTCTACAGAAAGAGTGTTTAAGAAAGGCTCAATCAAAAGTAAGGTTCAACTCTTTTAGTTGAATGCACAGAAAAGAAAGAAGTTTCATACAATGCTCCTGTGTAGTTTATATTTGAACATATTCTTTTTTCCACTATTACACGCTTAGCGCTACGAATGTCCAGTTGCATTTTCTACAGACAGAGTGTTTCAAAACTGCTCAATCAAAAGTATGGTTTAAATCTGTTAGCTGAATGCTCAGATCAGAAAGAAGTTTCACAGAATGCTTCTGTGTAGTTTATATTTGAATATATTCCTTTTTCCACTACTACTCTCTTAGCGCTCCAAATGTCCAGTTGCATTTTCTACAGAAAGAGTGTTCAGATCTGCTCAATCAAAAGTATGGTTTAACTCTGTTAGCTGAATTCACAGATCAGAAAGAAGTTTCACAGAATGATTCTGTGTAGTTTATATTTGGAGACATTCCTTTTTCCACTATTACCCTCTTAGCGCTCCGAATCTCCACTTGCATTTTCTACAGAAAGAGTGTTTCAGAACGGCTCAATCAAAACTAAGGTTCAACTCTTTAGTTGAACAAACAGAACAGAAAGAAGTTTCACACAATTCTTCTGTGTAGTTTTTATTTGTAGACATTCTTTTTCCCAATATAGGCCTCTTAGCGCTCAGAATGTCCAATTGCAGTTTCTACAGAAAGTGTGTTTCAGAACGGCTCAATCAAAAGTAAGGTTCAACTCTTTTAGTTGAATGCACAGAACAGAAAGAAGTTTCATACAATGCTTCTGTGTAGTTTATATTTGAACGTATTCTTTTTTCCACTATTACCCACTTAGCGCTACGAATGTCCAGTTGCATTTTCTACAGACAGAGTGTTTCAAAACTGCTCAATCAAAAGTATGGTTTAACTCTGTTAGCTGAATGCTCAGATCAGAAAGAAGTTTCACAGAATGGTTCTGTGTAGTTTATATTTGAATATATTCCTTTTTCCACTACTACGCTCTTAGCGCTCCAAATGTCCAGTTGCATTTTCAACAGAAGGAGTGTTCAGATCTGCTCAATCAAAAGTATGGTTTAACTCTGTTAGCTGAATGCACAGTTCAGAAAGAAGTTTCACCGAATGATTCTGTGTAGTTTATATTTGAAGACATTCCTTTCTCCACTATTACCTTCTTAGCGTTCCGAATCTCCACTTGCATTTTCTACAAAAAGAGTGTTTCATAACTGCTCAATCAAAAATATGTTTTAACTCTGTTAACTGAATTTACAAATCAGAAATAAGTTTCACAGAATGCATCTGTGTAGTTTTTATTTGAAGATATTCTTTTTCCCAATGTAGGCCTCTTAGCGCTTAGCATGTCCAATTGCAGTTTCTACAGAAAGAGTGTTTCAGAACGGATCAATCAAAAGTAAGGTTCAAATCTGTTAGTTGAATGCACAGAACAGAAAGAATTTTCACAGAATGCTACTGTGTAGTTTATATTTGAATATATTCCTTTTTCCACTATTACCCTCTTAGCGCTCCGAATGTCCACTTGCATTTTCTACAGAAAGTGTGTTCAGAACTGCGCAATCAAAAGTATGGTTTAACTCTGTTAGCTTAATGAACATATCAGAAATAAGTTTCACACAATGCTTCTGTGTAGTTTTTATTTGAAGATATTATTTTTCCCAATAGAGGCCTCTTAGCGCTCAGAATGTCCAATTGCAGTTTCTACAGAAAGAGTGTTTCAGAAAGGCTCAATCAAAAGTAAGGTTCAACTCTGTTAGTTGAATGCACAGAACAGAAAGAAGTTTCATACAATGCTTCTGTGTAGTTTATATTTGAACATATTCTTTTTTCCACTATTACCCACTTAGTGCTACGAATGTCCAGTTGCATTTTCTACAGACAGAGTGTTACAAAACTGCTCAATCAAAAGTATGTTTTAACTCTGTTAGCTGAATGCTCAGATCAGAAAGAAGTTTCACAGAATGCTTCTGTGTAGTTTATATTTGAATATGTTCCTTTTTCCACTACTACTCTCTTAGCGTTCCAAATGTCCAGTTGCATTTTCTACAGAAAGAGTGTTCAGATCTGCTCAATCAAAAGTATGGTTTAACTCTGTTAGCTGAATGCACAGATCAGAAAGAAGTTTCACAGAATGATTCTGTGTAGTTTATATTTGGAGACATTCCTTTTTCCAGTATTACCCTCTTAGCGCTCCGAATCTCCACTTGCATTTTCTACAGAAAGAGTGTTTCAGAACGGCTCAATCTAAACTAAGGTTCAACTCTTTTAGTTGAACAAACAGAACAGAAAGAAGTTTCACACAATTCTTCTGTGTAGTTTTTATTTGTAGACATTCTTTTTCCCAATATAGGCCTCTTAGCGCTCAGAATGTCCAATTGCAGTTTCTACAGAAAGAGTGTTTCAGAACGGCTCAATCAAAAGTAAGGTTCAACTCTGTTAGTTGAATGCACAGAACAGAAAGAAGTTTCATACAATGCTTCTGTGCAGTTTATATTTGAACATATTCTTTTTTCCACTATTACCCACTTAGCGCTACGAATGTCCAGTTGCATTTTCTACAGACAGAGTGTTTCAAAACTGCTCAATCAAAAGTATGGTTTAACTCTGTTAGCTGTATGCTCAGATCAGAAACAAGTTTCACAGAATGCTTCTGTGTAGTTTATATTGAATATATTCCTTTTTCCACTGCTACGCTCTTAGCGCTCCAAATGTCCAGTTGCATTTTCAACAGAAAGAGTGTTCAGATCTGCTCAATCAAAAGTATGGTTTAACTCTGTTAGCTGAATGCACAGTTCAGAAAGAAGTTTCACCGAATGATTCTGTGTAGTTTATATTTGAAGACATTACTTTTTCCACTATTACCCTCTTAGCGCTCCGAATCTCCACTTGCATTTTCTACAAAAAGAGTGTTTAATAACTGCTCAATCAAAAATATGTTTTATCTCTGTTAACTGAATTTACAGATCAGAAATAAGTTTCACAGAATGCATCTGTGTAGTTTTTATTTGAAGATATTTTTTCCCAATGTAGGCCTCTTAGCGCTTAGCATGTCCAATTGCAGTTTCTACAGAAAGAGTGTTTCAGAACGGCTCAATCAAAAGTAAGGTTCAACTCTGTTAGTTGAATGCACAGAACAGAAAGAATTTTCACAGAATGCTACTGTGTAGTTTATATTTGAATATATTCCTTTTTCCACTATTTCCCTCTTAGCGTTCAGAATGTCCACTTGCATTTTCTACAGAAAGAGTTTTCAGAACTGCGCAATCAAAAGTATGGTTTAACTCTGTTAGCTTAATGAACATATCAGAAGTAAGTTTCACACAATGCTTCTGTGTAGTTTTTATTTGAAGATTTTATTTTTCCGAATAGAGGCCTCTTAGCGCTGAGAATGTCCAATTGCAGTTTCTACAGAAAGAGTGTTTCAGAAAGGCTCAATCAAAAGTAAGGTTCAACTCTGTTAGTTGAATGCACAGAACAGAAAGAAGTTTCATACAATGCTTCTGTGTAGTTTATATTTGAACATATTCTTTTTTCCACTATTACCCACTTAGCGCTACGAATGTCCAGTTGCATTTTCTACAGACAGAGTGTTTCAAAACTGCTCAATCAAAAGTATGGTTTAACTCTGTTAGCTGAATGCTCAGATCAGAAAGAAGTTTCACAGAATGCTTCTGTGTAGTTTATATTTGAATATATTCCTTTTTCCACTACTACTCTCTTAGCGCTCCAAATGTCCAGTTGCATTTTCTACAGAAAGAGTGTTCAGATCTGCTCAATCAAAAGTATGGTTTAACTCTGTTAGCTGAATGCACAGATCAGAAAGAAGTTTCACAGAATGATTCTGTGTAGTTTATATTTGGAGACATTCCTTTTTCCACTATTACCCTCTTAGCGCTCCGAATCTCCACTTGCATTTTCTACAGAAAGAGTGTTTCAGAACGGCTCAATCAAAACTAAGGTTCAACTCTTTTAGTTGAACAAACAGAACAGAAAGAAGTTTCACACAATTCTTCTGTGTAGTTTTTATTTGTAGACATTCTTTTTCCCAATATAGGCCTCTTAGCGCTCAGAATGTCCAATTGCAGTTTCTACAGAAAGAGTGTTTCAGAACGGCTCAATCAAAAGTAAGGTTCAACTCTGTTATTTGAATGCACAGAACAGAAAGAAGTTTCATACAATGCTTCTGTGTAGTTTATATTTGAACATATTCTTTTTTCCACTATTACACACTTAGCGCTACGAATGTCCAGTTGCATTTTCTACAGACAGAGTGTTTCAAAACTGCTCAATCAAAATTATGGTTTAACTCTGTTAGCTGAATGCTCAGATCAGAAAGAAGTTTCACAGAATGCTTCTGTGTAGTTTATATTTGAATATATTCCTTTTTCCACTACTACGCTCTTAGCGCTCCAAATATCCAGTTGCATTTTCTACAGAAAGAGTGTTCAGATCTGCTCAATCAAAAGTATGTTTTAACTCTGTTAGCTGAATGCACAGATCAGAAAGAAGTTTCACCGAATGATTCCGTGTAGTTTATATTTTAAGACATTCCTTTTTCCACTATTACCCTCTTAGCGCTCCGAATCTCCACTTGCATTTTCTACAAAAAGAGTGTTTCATAACTGCTCAATCAAAAATATGTTTTATCTCTGTTAACTGAATTTACAGATCAGAAATATGTTTCACAGAATGCATCTGTGTAGTTTTTATTTGAAGATATTCTTTTTCCCAATGTAGGCCTCTTAGCGCTTAGCATGTCCAATTGCAGTTCCTACAGAAAGAGTGTTTCAGAACGGCTCAATCAAAAGTAAGGTTCAACTCTGTTAGTTGAATGCACAGAACAGAAAGAATTTTCACAGAATGCTACTGTGTAATTTATATTTGAATATATTCCTTTTTCCACTATTACCCTCTTAGCGCTCCGAATGTCCACTTGCATTTTCTACAGAAAGAGTGTTCAGAACTGCGCAATCAAAAGTATGGTTTAACTCTGTTAGCTTAATGAACCTATCAGAAATAAGTTTCACACAATGCTTCTGTGTAGTTTTTATTTGAAGATATTATTTTTCCCAACAGAGGCCTCTTAGCGCTCAGAATGTCCAATTGCAGTTTCTACAGAAAGAGTGTTTCAGAAAGGCTCAATCAAAAGTAAGGTTCAACTCTGTTAGTTGAATGCACAGAACAGAAAGAAGTTTCATACAATGCTTCTGTGTAGTTTATATTTGAACATATTCTTTATTCCACTATTACCCACTTAGCGCTACGAATGTCCAGTTGCATTTTCTACAGACAGAGTGTTTCAAAACTGCTCAATCAAAAGTATGGTTTAACTCTGTTAGCTGAATGCTCAGATCAGAAAGAAGTTTCACAGAATGCTTCTGTGTAGTTTATATTTGAATATATTCCTTTTTCCACTACTACGCTCTTAGCGCTCCAAATGTCCAGTTGCATTTTCAAAAGAAAGAGTGTTCAGATCTGCTCAATCAAAAGTATGTTTTAACTCTGTTAGCTGAATGCACAGATCAGAAAGATGTTTCACCGAATGATTCTGTGTAGTTTATATTTGAAGACATTCCTTTATCCACTATTACCCTCTTAGCGCTCCGAATCTCCACTTTCATTTTCTACAGAAAGAGTGTTTCAGAACGGCTCAATCAAAACTAAGGTTCAACTCTTTTAATTGAACAAACAGAACAGAAAGAAGTTTCACACAATTCTTCTGTGTAGTTTTTATTTGTAGACATTCTTTTTCCCAATATAGGCCTCTTAGCGCTCAGAATGTCCAATTGCAGTTTCTACAGAAAGAGTGTTTCAGAACGGCTCAATCAAAAGTAAGGTTCAACTCTGTTAGTTGAATGCACAGAACAGAAAGAAGTTTCATACAATGCTTCTGTGTAGTTTATATTTGAACACATTCTTTTTCCACTGTTACCCACTTAGCGCTACGAATGTCCAGTTGCATTTTCTACAGACAGAGTGTTTCAAAACTGCTCAATCAAAAGTATGGTTTAACTCTGTTAGCTGAATGCTCAGATCAGAAAGAAGTTTCACAGAATGCTTCTGTGTAGTTTATATTTGAATATATTACTTTTTCCACTACTACGCTCTTAACGCTCCAAATGTCCAGTTGCATTTTCTACAGAAAGAGTGTTCAGATCTGCTCAATCAAAAGTATGGTTTAACTCTGTTAGCTGAATGCACAGATCAGAAAGAAGTTTCACCGAATGATTCCGTGTAGTTTATATTTGAAGACATTCCTTTTTCCACTATTACCCTCTTAGCGCTCCGAATCTCCACTTGCATTTTCTACAAAAAGAGTGTTTCATAACTGCTCAATCAAAAATATGTTTTATCTCTGTTAACTGAATTTACAGATCAGAAATTAGTTTCACAGAATGCATCTGTGTAGTTTTTATTTGAAGATATTCTTTTTACCAATGTAGGCCTCTTAGCGCTTAGCATGTCCAATTGCAGTTTCTACAGAAAGAGTGTTTCAGAACAGCTCAATCAAAAGTAAGGTTCAACTCTGTTAGTTGAATGCACAGAACAGAAAGAATTTTCACAGAATGCTACTGTGTAGTTTAAATTTGAATATATTCCTTTTTCCACTATTACCCTCTTAGCGCTCCGAATGTCCACTTGCATTTTCTACAGAAAGAGTGTTCAGAACTGCGCAATCAAAAGTATGGTTTAACTCTGTTAGCTTAATGAACATATCAGAAATAAGTTTCACACAATGCTTCTGTGTAGTTTTTATTTGAAGATATTATTTTTCCCAACAGAGGCCTCTTAGCGCTCAGAATGTCCAATTGCAGTTTCTACAGAAAGAGTGTTTCAGAAAGGCTCAATCAAAAGTAAGGTTCAACTCTGTTAGTTGAATGCACAGAACAGAAAGAAGTTTCATACAATGCTTCTGTGTAGTTTATATTTGAACATATTCTTTATTCCACTATTACCCACTTAGCGCTACGAATGTCCAGTTGCATTTTCTACAGACAGAGTGTTTCAAAACTGCTCAATCAAAAGTATGGTTTAACTCTGTTAGCTGAATGCTCAGATCAGAAAGAAGTTTCACAGAATGCTTCTGTGTAGTTTATATTTGAATATATTCCTTTTTCCACTACTACTCTGTTAGCGCTCCAAATGTCCAGTTGCATTTTCTAGAGAAAGAGTGTTCAGATCTGCTCAATCAAAATATGGTTTAACTCTGTTAGCTGAATGCACAGATCAGAAAGAAGTTTCACAGAATGATTCTGTGTAGTTTATATTTGGAGACATTCCTTTTTCAACTATTACCCTCTTAGCGCTCCGAATCTCCACTTGCATTTTCTACAGAAAGAGTGTTTCAGAACGGGTCAATCAAAAGTAAGGTTCAACTCTTTTAGTTGAACAAACAGAACAGAAAGAAGTTTCACACAATTCTTCTGTGTAGTTTTTATTTGTAGACATTCTTTTTCCCAATATAGGCCTCTTAGCGCTCAGAATGTCCAATTGCAGTTTCTACAGAAATAGTGTTTCAGAACGGCTCAATCAAAAGTAAGGTTCAACGCTGTTAGTTGAATGCACAGAACAGAAAGAAGTTTCATACAATGCTTCTGTGCAGTTCATATTTGAACATATTCTTTTTTCCACTATTACCCACTTAGCGCTACGAATGTCCAGTTGCATTTTCTACAGACAGAGTGTTTCAAAACTGCTCAATCAAAAGTATGGTTTAACTCTGTTAGCTGAATGCTCGGATCAGAAAGAAGTTTCACATAATGCTTCTGTGTAGTTTATATTTGAATATATTCCTTTTTCCACTACTACGCTCTTAGCGCTCCAAATGTCCAGTTGCATTTTCTACAGAAAGAGTGTTCAGATCTGCTCAATCAAAAGTATGGTTTAACTCTGTTAGCTGAATGCACAGATCAGAAAGAAGTTTCACCGAATGATTCCGTGTAGTTTATATTTGAAGACATTCCTTTTTCCACTATTACCCTCTTAGCACTCCGAATCTCCACTTGCATTTTCTACAAAAAGAGTGTTTCATAACTGCTCAATCAAAAATATGTTTTATCTCTGTTAACTGAATTTACAGATCAGAAATAAGTTTCACAGAATGCATCTGTGTAGTTTTAATTTGAAGATATTCTTTTTCCCAATGTAGGCCTCTTAGCGCTTAGCATGTCCAATTGCAGTTCCTACAGAAAGAGTGTTTCAGAACGGCTCAATCAAAAGTAAGGTTCAACTCTGTTAGTTGAATGCACAGAACAGAAAGAATTTTGACAGAATGCTACTGTGTAGTTTATATTTGAATATATTCCTTTTTCCACTATTACCCTCTTAGCGCTCCGAATGTCCACTTGCATTTTCTACAGAAAGAGTGTTCAGAACTGCGCAATCAAAAGTATGGTTTAACTCTGTTAGCTTAATGAACATATCAGAAATAAGTTTCACACAATGCTTCTGTGTAGTTCTTATTTGAAGATATTATTTTTCCCAACAGAGGCCTCTTAGCGCTCAGAATGTCCAATTGCAGTTTCTACAGAAAGAGTGTTTCAGAAAGGCTCAATCAAAAGTAAGGTTCAACTCTGTTAGTTGAATGCACAGAACAGAAAGTAGTTTCATACGATGCTTCTGTGTAGTTTATATTTGAACATACTCTTTTTTCCACTATTACCCACTTAGCGCTACGAATGTCCAGTTGTATTTTCTACAGACAGAGTGTTTCAAAACTGCTCAATCAAAAGTATGGTTTAACTCTGTTGGCTGAATGCTCAGATCAGAAAGAAGTTTCACAGAATGCTTCTGTGAGTTTATATTTGAATATATTCCTTTTTCCACTACTACTCTCTTAGCGCTCCAAATGTCCAGTTGCATTTTCTACAGAAAGATTGTTCTGATCTGCTCAATCAAAAGTATGGTTTAACTCTGTTAGCTGAATGCACAGATCAGAAAGGAGTTTCACAGAATGATTCTGTGTAGTTTATATTTGGAGACATTCCTTTTTCTACTATTACCCTCTTAGCGCTCCGAATCTCCACTTGCATTTTCTACAGAAAGAGTGTTTAAGAACGGCTCAATCAAAACTAAGTTTCAAATCTTTTAGTTGAACAAACAGAACAGAAAGAAGTTTCACACAATTCTTCTGTGTAGTTTTTATTTGTAGACATTCTTTTTCCCAATATAGGCCTCTTAGCGCTCAGAATGTCCAATTGCAGTTTCTACAGAAAGAGTGTTTCAGAACGGCTCAATCAAAAGTAAGGTTCAACTCTGTTAGTTGAATGCAGAGAACAGAAAGAATTTTCACAGAATGCTACTGTGTAGTTTATATTTGAATATATTCCTTTTTCCACTATTAGCCTCTTAGCGCTCCGAATGTCCACTTGCATTTTATACAGAAAGAGTGTTCAGAACTGCACAATCAAAAGTATGGTTTAACTCTGTTAGCTTAATGAACATATCAGAAATAAGTTTCACACAATGCTTCTGTGTAGTTTTTATTTGAAGATATTATTTTTCCCAATAGAGGGCTCTTAGCGCTCAGAATGTCCCATTGCAGTTTCTAAAGAAAGAGTGTTTCAGAAAGGCTCAATCAAAAGTAAGGTTCAACTCTGTTAGTTGAATGCACAGAACAGAAAGAAGTTTCATACGATGCTTCTGTGTAGTTTATATTTGAACATACTCTTTTTTCCACTATTACCCACTTAGCGCTACGAATGTCCAGTTGTATTTTCTACAGACAGAGTGTTTCAAAACTGCTCAATCAAAAGTATGGTTTAACTCTGTTAGCTGAATGCTCAGATCAGAAAGAAGTTTCACAGAATGCTTCTGTGTAGTTTATATTTGAATATATTCCTTTTTCCACTACTACTCTCTTAGCGCTCCAAATGTCCAGTTGCATTTTCTACAGAAAGAGTGTTCAGATCTGCTCAATCAAAAGTATGGTTTAACTCTGTTAGCTGAATGCACAGATCAGAAAGAAGTTTCACAGAATGATTCTGTGTAGTTTATATTTGGAGACATTCCTTTTTCCACTATTACCCTCTTAGCGCTCCGAATCTCCACTTGCATTTTCTACAGAAAGACTGTTACAGAACGGCTCAATCAAAACTAAGGTTCAACTCTTTTAGTTGAACAAACAGAACACAAAGAAGTTTCACACAATTCTTCTGTGTAGTTTTTATTTGTAGACATTCTTTTTCCCAATATAGGCCTCTTAGCTCTCAGAATGTCCAATTGCAGTTTTTACAGAAAGAGTGTTTCAGAACGGCTCAATCAAAACTAAGGTTCATCTCTTTTAGTTGAACAAACAGAACAGAAAGAAGTTTCACACAATTCTTCTGTGTAGTTTTTATTTGTAGACATTCTTTTTCCCAATATAGGCCTCTTAGCTCTCAGAATGTCCAATTGCAGTTTTTACAGAAAGAGTGTTTCAGAACGGCTCAATCAAAAGTAAGGTTCAACTCTGTTAGTTGAATGCACAGAACAGAAAGAAGTTTCATACAATGCTTCTGTGTAGTTTATATTTGAACATATTCTTTTTTCCACTATTACCCACTTAGCGCTACGAATGTCCAGTTGCATTTTCTACAGACAGAGTGTTTCAAAACTGCTCAATCAAAAGTATGGTTTAACTCTGTTAGCTGAATGCTCAGATCAGAATGAAGTTTCACAGAATGCTTCTGTGTAGTTTATATTTGAATATATTCCTTTTTCCACTACTACGCTCTTAGCGCTCCAAATGTCCAGTTGCATTTTCAACAGAAAGAATGTTCAGATCTGCTCAATCAAAAGTATGGTTTAACTCTGTTAGCTGAATGCACAGATCAGAAAGAAGTTTCACCGAATGATTCTGTGTAGTTTATATTTGAAGACATTCCTTTTTCCACTATTACCATCTTAGCGCTCCGAATCTATACTTGCATTTTCTACAAAAAGAGTGTTACATAACTGCTCAATCAAAAATATGTTTTATCTCTGTTAACTGAATTTACAGATCAGAAATAAGTTTCACAGAATGCATCTGTGTAGTTTTTATTTGACGATATTCTTTTTCCCAATGTAGGCCTCTTAGCGCATAGCATGTCCAATTGCAGTTTCTACAGAAAGAGTGTTTCAGAACGGCTCAATCAAAAGTAAGGTTCAACTCTGTTAGTTGAATACACAGAACAGAAAGAATTTTCACAGAATGCTACTGTGTAGTTTATATTTGAATATATTCCTTTTTCCACTATTACCCTCTTAGCGCTCCGAATGTCCACTTGCATTTTCTACAGAAAGAGTGTTCAGAACTGCGCAATCAAAAGTATGGTTTAACTCTGTTAGCTTAATGAACATATCAGAAATAAGTTTCACACAATGCTTCTGTGTAGTTTTTATTTGAAGATATTATTTTTCCCAATAGAGGCCTCTTAGCGCTCAGAATGTCCAATTGCAGTTTCTACAGAAAGAGTGTTTCAGAAAGGCTCAATCAAAAGTAAGGTTCAACTCTGTTAGTTGAATGCACAGAACAGAAAGAAGTTTCATACAATGCTTCTGTGTAGTTTATATTTGAACATATTCTTTTTTCCACTATTACCCACTTAGCGCTACGAATGTCCAGTTGCATTTTCTACAGACAGAGTGTTTCAAAACTGCTCAATCAAAAGTATGGTTTAACTCTGTTAGCTGAATGCTCAGATCAGAAAGAAGTTTCACAGAATGCTTCTGTGTAGTTTATATTTGAATATATTCCTTTTTCCACTACTACTCTCTTAGCGCTCCAAATGTCCAGTTGCATTTTCTACAGAAAGAGTGTTCAGATCTGCTCAATCAAAAGTATGGTTTAACTCTGTTAGCTGAATGCACAGATCAGAAAGAAGTTTCACAGAATGATTCTGTGTAGTTTATATTTGGAGACATTCCTTTTTCCTCTATTACCCCCTTAGCGCTCCGAATCTCCACTTGCATTTTCTACAGAAAGAGTGTTTCAGAACGGCTCAATCAAAACTAAGGTTCAACTCTTTTAGTTGAACAAACAGAACAGAAAGAAGTTTCACACAATTCTTCTGTGTAGTTTTTATTTGTAGACATTCTTTTTCCCAATATAGGCCTCTTAGCGCTCAGAATGTCCAATTGCAGTTTCTACAGAAAGAGTGTTTCAGAACGGCTCAATCAAAAGTAAGGTTCAAATCTTTTAGTTGAATGCACAGAACAGAAAGAAGTTTCATACAATGCTTCTGTGTAGTTTATATTTGAACATATTCTTTTTTCCACTATTACCCACTTAGCGCTACGAATGTCCAGTTGTATTTTCTACAGACAGAGTGTTTCAAAACTACTCAATCAAAAGTATGGTTTAACTCTGTTAGCTGAATGCTCAGATCAGAAAGAAGTTTCACAGAATGCTTCTGTGTAGTTTATATTTGAATATATTCCTTTTTCCACTACTACGCTCTTAGCGCTCCAAATGTCCAGTTGCATTTTCAACAGAAAGAATGTTCAGATCTGCTCAATCAAAAGTATGGTTTAACTCTGTTAGCTGAATGCACAGATCAGAAAGAAGTTTCACCGAATGATTCTGTGTAGTTTATATTTGAAGACATTCCTTTTTCCACTATTACCCTCTTAGCGCTCCGAATCTCCACTTGCATTTTCTACAAAAAGAGTGTTTCATAACTGCTCAATCAAAAATATGTTTTATCTCTGTTAACTGAATTTACAGATCAGAAATAAGTTTCACAGAATGCATCTGTGTAGTTTTTATTTGAAGATATTCTTTTTCCCAATGTAGGCCTCTTAGCGCTTAGCATGTCCAATTGCAGTTTCTACAGAAAGAGTGTTTCAGAATGGCTCAATCAAAAGTAAGGTTCAACTCTGTTAGTTGAATGCACAGAACAGAAAGAATTTTCACAGAATGCTACTGTGTAGTTTATATTTGAATATATTCCTTTTTCCATTATTACCCTCTTAGCGCTCCGAATGTCCACTTGCATTTTCTACAGAAAGAGTGTTCAGAACTGCGCAATCAAAAGTATGGTTTAACTCTGTTAGCTTAATGAACATATCAGAAATAAGTTTCACACAATGCTTCTGTGTAGTTTTTATTTGAAGATATTATTTTTCCCAATAGAGGCCTCTTAGCGCTCAGAATGTCCAATTGCAGTTTCTACAGAAAGAGTGTTTCAGAAAGGCTCAATCAAAAGTAAGGTTCAACTCTGTTAGTTGAATGCACAGAACAGAAGGAAGTTTCATACAATGCTTCTGTGTAGTTTATATTTGAACATATTCTTTTTTCCACTATTACCCACTTAGCGCTACGAATGTCCAGTTGCATTTTCTACAGACAGAGTGTTTCAAAACTGCTCAATCAAAAGTATGGTTTAACTCTGTTAGCTGAATGCTCAGATCAGAAAGAAGTTGCACAGAATGCTTCTGTGTAGTTTATATTTGAATATATTCCCTTTTCCACTACTACTCTCTTAGCGCTCCAAATGTCCAGTTGCATTTTCTACAGAAAGAGTGTTCAGATCTGCTCAATCAAAAGTATGGTTTAACTCTGTTAGCTGAATGCACAGATCAGAAAGAAGTTTCACAGAATGATTCTGTGTAGTTTATATTTGGAGACATTCCTTTTTCCACTATTACCCTCTTAGCGCTCCGAATCTCCACTTGCATTTTCTACAGAAAGACTGTTACAGAACGGCTCAATCAAAACTAAGGTTCAACTCTTTTAGTTGAACAAACAGAACAGAAACAAGTTTCACACAATTCTTCTGTGTAGTTTTTATTTGTAGACATTCTTTTTCCCAATATAGGCCTCTTAGCTCTCAGAATGTCCAATTGCAGTTTTTACAGAAAGAGTGTTTCAGAACGGCTCAATCAAAACTAAGGTTCATCTCTTTTAGTTGAACAAACAGAACAGAAAGAAGTTTCACACAATTCTTCTGTGTAGTTTTTATTTGTAGACATTCTTTTTCCCAATATAGGCCTCTTAGCTCTCAGAATGTCCAATTGCAGTTTTTACAGAAAGAGTGTTTCAGAACGGCTCAATCAAAAGTAAGGTTCAACTCTGTTAGTTGAATGCACAGAACAGAAAGAAGTTTCATACAATGCTTCTGTGTAGTTTATATTTGAACATATTCTTTTTTCCACTATTACCCACTAAGCGCTACGAATGTCCAGTTGCATTTTCTACAGACAGAGTGTTTCAAAACTGCTCAATCAAAAGTATGGTTTAACTCTGTTAGCTGAATGCTCAGATCAGAATGAAGTTTCACAGAATGCTTCTGTGTAGTTTATATTGGAATATATTCCTTTTTCCACTACTACGCTCTTAGCGCTCCAAATGTCCAGTTGCATTTTCAACAGAAAGAATGTTCAGATCTGCTCAATCAAAAGTATGGTTTAACTCTGTTAGCTGAATGCACAGATCAGAAAGAAGTTTCACCGAATGATTCTGTGTAGTTTATATTTGAAGACATTCCTTTTTCCACTATTACCCTCTTAGCGCTCCGAATCTATACTTGCATTTTCTACAAAAAGAGTGTTTCATAACTGCTCAATCAAAAATATGTTTTATCTCTGTTAACTGAATTTACAGATCAGAAATAAGTTTCACAGAATGCATCTGTGTAGTTTTTATTTGACGATATTCTTTTTCCCAATGTAGGCCTCTTAGCGCATAGCATGTCCAATTGCAGTTTCTACAGAAAGAGTGTTTCAGAACGGCTCAATAAAAAGTAAGGTTCAACTCTGTTAGTTGAATACACAGAACAGAAAGAATTTTCACAGAATGCTACTGTGTAGTTTATATTTGAATATATTCCTTTTTCCACTATTACCCTCTTAGCGCTCCGAATGTCCACTTGCATTTTCTACAGAAAGAGTGTTCAGAACTGCGCAATCAAAAGTATGGTTTAACTCTGTTAGCTTAATGAACATATCAGAAATAAGTTTCACACAATGCTTCTGTGTAGTTTTTATTTGAAGATATTATTTTTCCCAATAGAGGCCTCTTAGCGCTCAGAATGTCCAATTGCAGTTTCTACAGAAAGAGTGTTTCAGAAAGGCTCAATCAAAAGTAAGGTTCAACTCTGTTAGTTGAATGCACAGAACAGAAAGAAGTTTCATACAATGCTTCTGTGTAGTTTATATTTGAACATATTCTTTTTTCCACTATTACCCACTTAGCGCTACGAATGTCCAGTTGCATTTTCTACAGACAGAGTGTTTCAAAACTGCTCAATCAAAAGTATGGTTTAACTCTGTTAGCTGAATGCTCAGATCAGAAAGAAGTTTCACAGAATGCTTATGTGTAGTTTATATTTGAATATATTCCTTTTTCCACTACTACTCTCTTAGCGCTCCAAATGTCCAGTTGCATTTTCTACTGAAAGAGTGTTCAGATCTGCTCAATCAAAAGTATGGTTTAACTCTGTTAGCTGAATGCACAGATCAGAAAGAAGTTTCACAGAATGATTCTGTGTAGTTTATATTTGGAGACATTCCTTTTTCCTCTATTACCCCCTTAGCGCTCCGAATCTCCACTTGCATTTTCTACAGAAAGAGTGTTTCAGAACGGCTCAATCAAAACTAAGGTTCAACTCTTTTAGTTGAACAAACAGAACAGAAAGAAGTTTCACACAATTCTTCTGTGTAGTTTTTATTTGTAGACATTCTTTTTCCCAATATAGGCCTCTTAGCGCTCAGAATGTCCAATTGCAGTTTCTACAGAAAGAGTGTTTCAGAACGGCTCAATCAAAAGTAAGGTTCAAATCTGTTAGTTGAATGCACAGAACAGAAAGTAGTTTCATACAATGCTTCTGTGTAGTTTATATTTGAACATATTCTTTTTTCCACTATTACCCACTTAGCGCTACGAATGTCCAGTTGTATTTTCTACAGACAGAGTGTTTCAAAACTGCTCAATCAAAAGTATGGTTTAACTCTGTTAGCTGAATGCTCAGATCAGAAAGAAGTTTCACAGAATGCTTCTGTGTAGTTTATATTTGAATATATTCCTTTTTCCACTACTACGCTCTTAGCGCTCCAAATGTCCAGTTGCATTTTCAACAGAAAGAATGTTCAGATCTGCTCAATCAAAAGTATGGTTTAACTCTGTTAGCTGAATGCACAGATCAGAAAATGTTTCACCGAATGATTCTGTGTAGTTTATATTTGAAGACATTCCTTTTTCCACTATTACCCTCTTAGCGCTCCGAATCTCCACTTGCATTTTCTACAAAAAGAGTGTTTCATAACTGCTCAATCAAAAATATGTTTTATCTCTGTTAACTGAATTTACAGATCAGAAATAAGTTCCACAGAATGCATCTGTGTAGTTTTTATTTGAAGATATTCTTTTCCCAATGTAGGCCTCTTAGCGCTTAGCATGTCCAATTGCAGTTTGTACAGAAAGAGTGTTTCAGAACGGCTCAATCAAAAGTAAGGTTCAACTCTGTTAGTTGAATGCACAGAACAGAAAGAATTTTCACAGAATGCTACTGTGTAGTTTATATTTGAATATATTCCTTTTTCCATTATTACCCTCTTAGCGCTCCGAATGTCCACTTGCATTTTCTACAGAAAGAGTGTTCAGAACTGCGCAATCAAAAGTATGGTTTAACTCTGTTAGCTTAATGAACATATCAGAAATAAGTTTCACACAATGCTTCTGTGTAGTTTTTATTTGAAGATATTATTTTTCCCAATATAGGCCTCTTCGCGCTTAGAATGTCCAATTGCAGTTTCTACAGAAAGAGTGTTTCACAAAGGCTCAACCAAATTAATGTTCAACTCTATTAGTTGAATGCACAGAACAGAAAGAAGTTTCATACAATGCTTCTGTGTAGTTTATATTTGAACATATTCTTTTTTCCACTATTACCCACTTAGCGCTACGAATGTCCAGTTGCATTTTCTACAGAAAGAGTGTTCAGATCTGCTCAATCAAAAGTATGGTTTAACTCTGTTAGCTGAATGCACAGATCAGAAAGAAGTTTCACAGAATGATTCTGTGTAGTTTATATTTGGAGACATTCCTTTTTCCACTATTACCCTCTTAGCGCTCCGAATCTCCACTTGCATTTTCTACAGAAAGACTGTTACAGAACGGCTCAATCAAAACTAATGTTCAACTCTTTTAGTTGAACAAACAGAACAGAAAGAAGTTTCACACAATTCTTCTGTGTAGTTTTTATTTGTAGACATTCTTTTTCCCAATATAGGCCTCTTAGCGCTCAGAATGTCCAATTGCAGTTTCTACAGAAAGTGTGTTTCAGAACGGCTCAATCAAAAGTAAGGTTCAACTCTGTTAGTTGAATGCACAGAACAGAAAGAAGTTTCATACAATGCTTCTGTGTAGTTTATATTTGAACATATTCTTTTTTCCACTATTACCCACTTAGCGCTACGAATGTCCAGTTGCATTTTCTACAGACAGAGTGTTTCAAAACTGCTCAATCAAAAGTATGGTTTAACTCTGTTAGCTGAATGCTCAGATCAGAAAGAAGTTTCACAGAATGCTTCTGTGTAGTTTATATTTGAATATATTCCTTTTTCCACTACTACGCTCTTAGCACTCCAAATGTCCAGTTGCATTTTCTACAGAAAGAGTGTTCAGATCTGCTCAATCAAAAGTATGGTTTAACTCTGTTAGCTGAATGCACAGATCAGAAAGAAGTTTCACCGAATGATTCTGTGTAGTTTATATTTGAAGACATTCCTTTTTCCACTATTACCCTCTTAGCGCTCCGAATCTCCACTTGCATTTTCTACAAAAAGAGTGTTTCATAACTGCTCAATCAAAAATATGTTTTATCTCTGTTAACTGAATTTACAGATCAGAAATAAGTTCCACAGAATGCATCTGTGTAGTTTTTATTTGAAGATATTCTTTTCCCAATGTAGGCCTCTTTGCGCTTAGCATGTCCAATTGCAGTTTGTACAGAAAGAGTGTTTCAGAACGGCTCAATCAAAAGTAAGGTTCAACTCTGTTAGTTGAATGCACAGAACAGAAAGAATTTTCACAGAATGCTACTGTGTAGTTTATATTTGAATATATTCCTTTTTCCATTATTACCCTCTTAGCGCTCCGAATGTCCACTTGCATTTTCTACAGAAAGAGTGTTCAGAACTGCGCAATCAAAAGTATGGTTTAACTCTGTTAGCTTAATGAACATATCAGAAATAAGTTTCACACAATGCTTCTGTGTAGTTTTTATTTGAAGATATTATTTTTGCCAATAGAGGCCTCTTAGCGCTCAGAATGTCCAATTGCAGTTTCTACAGAAACAGTGTTTCAGAAAGGCTCAATCAAAGTAAGGTTCAACTCTGTTAGTTGAATGCACAGAACAGAAAGGAGTTTCATACAATGCTTCTGTGTAGTTTATATTTGAACATATTCTTTTTTCCACTATTACCCACTTAGCGCTACGAATGTCCAGTTGCATTTTCTACAGACAGAGTGTTTCAAAACTGCTCAATCAAAAGTATGGTTTAACTCTGTTAGCTGAATGCTCAGATCAGAAAGAAGTTTTACAGAATGCTTCTGTGTAGTTTATATTTGAATATATTCCCTTTTCCACTACTACTCTCTTAGCACTCCAAATGTCCAGTTGCATTTTCTACAGAAAGAGTGTTCAGATCTGCTCAATCAAAAGTATGGTTTAACTCTGTTAGCTGAATGCACAGATCAGAAAGAAGTTTCACAGAATGATTCTGTGTAGTTTATATTTGGAGACATTACTTTTTGCACTATTACCCTCTTAGCGCTCCGAATCTCCACTTGCATTTTCTACAGAAAGACTGTTACAGAACGGCTCAATCAAAACTAAGGTTCAACTCTTTTAGTTGAACAAACAGAACAGAAAGATGTTTCACACAATTCTTCTGTGTAGTTTTTATTTGTAGACATTCTTTTTCCCAATATAGGCCTCTTAGCGCTCAGAATGTCCAATTGCAGTTTCTACAGAAAGTGTGTTTCAGAACGGCTCAATCAAAAGTAAGGTTCAACTCTGTTAGTTGAATGCACAGAACAGAAAGAAGTTTCATACAATGCTTCTGTGTAGTTTATATTTGAACTTATTCTTTTTTCCACTATTACCCACTTAGCGCTACGAATGTCCAGTTGCATTTTCTACAGACAGAGTGTTTCAAAACTGCTCAATCAAAAGTATGGTTTAACTCTGTTAGCTGAATGCTCAGATCAGAAAGAAGTTTCACAGAATGCTTCTGTGTAGTTTATATTTGAATATATTCCTTTTTCCACTACTACGCTCTTAGCGCTCCAAATGTCCAGTTGCATTTTCTACAGAAAGAGTGTTCAGATCTGCTCAATCAAAAGTATGGTTTAACTCTGTTAGCTGAATGCACAGATCAGAAAGAAGTTTCACCGAATGATTCTGTGTAGTTTATATTTGAAGACATTCCTTTTTCCACTATTACCCTCTTAGCGCTCCGAATCTCCACTTGCATTTTCTACAAAAAGAGTGTTTCATAACTGCTCAATCAAAAATATGTTTTATCTCTGTTAACTGAATTTACAGATCAGAAATAAGTTTCACAGAATGCATCTGTGTAGTTTTTATTTGAAGATATTCTTTTTCCCAATGTAGGCCTCTTAGCGCTTAGCATGTCCAATTGCAGTTTCTACAGGAAGAGTGTTTCAGAACGGCTCAATCAAAAGTAAGGTTCAACTCTGTTAGTTGAATGCACAGAACAGAAAGAATTTTCACAGAATGCTACTGTGTAGTTTATATTTGAATATATTCCTTTTTCCATTATTACCATCTTAGCGCTCAGAATGTCCACTTGCATTTTCTACAGAAAGAGTGTTCAGAACTGCGCAATGAAAAGTATGGTTTAAATTTGTTAGCTTAATGAACATATCAGAAATAAGTTTCACACAATGCTTCTGTGTATTTTTTATTTGAAGATATTATTTTTCCCAATATAGGCCTCTTCGCGCTCAGAATGTCCAATTGCAGTTTCTACAGAAAGAGTGTTTCACAAAGGCTCAATCAAATTAAGGTTCAACTCTGTTAGTTGAATGCACAGAACAGAAAGAAGTTTCATACAATGCTTCTGTGTAGTTTATATTTGAACATATTCTTCTTTCCACTATTACCCACTTAGCGCTACGAATGTCCAGTTGCATTTTCTACAGAAAGAGTGTTCAGATCTGCTCAATCAAAAGTATGGTTTAACTCTGTTAGCTGAATGCACAGATCAGAAAGAAGTTTCACAGAATGATTCTGTGTAGTTTATATTTGGAGACATTCCTTTTTCCACTATTACCCTCTTAGCGCTCATAATCTCCACTTGCATTTTCTACAGAAAGACTGTTACAGAACGGCTCAATCAAAACTAAGGTTCAACTCTTTTAGTTGAACAAACAGAACAGAAAGAAGTTTCACACAATTCTTCTGTGTAGTTTTTATTTGTAGACATTCTTTTTCCCAATATAGGCCTCTTAGCGCTCAGAATGCCCAATTGCAGTTTCTAGAGAAAGAGTGTTTCAGAAAGGCTCAATCAAAAGTAAGGTTCAACTCTGTTAGTTGAATGCACAGAACAGAAAGAAGTTTCATACAATGCTTCTGTGTAGTTTATATTTGAACATATTCTTTTTTCCACTATTACCCACTTAGCGCTACGAATGTCCAGTTGCATTTTCTACAGACAGAGTGTTTCAAAACTGCTCAATCAAAAGTATGGTTTAACTCTGTTAGCTGAATGCTCAGATCAGAAAGAAGTTTCACAGAATGCTTCTGTGTAGTTTATATTTGAATATATTCCTTTTTCCACTACTACTCCCTTAGCGCTCCAAATGTCCAGTTGCATTTTCTACAGAAAGAGTGTTCAGATCTGCTCAATCAAAAGTATGTTTTAACTCTGTTAGCTGAATGCACAGATCAGAAAGAAGTTTCACAGAATGATTCTGTGTAGTTTATATTTGTAGACATTCCTTTTTCCACTATTACCCTCTTAGCGCTCCGAATCTCCACTTGCATTTTCAACAGAAAGACTGTTACAGAACGGCTCAATCAAAACTAAATTTCAAATCTTTTAGTTGAACAAACAGAACAGAAAGAAGTTTCACACAATTCTTCTGTGTAGTTTTTATTTGTAGACATTTTTTTTCCCAATATAGGCCTCTAAGCGCTCAGAATATCCAATTGCAGTTTCTACAGAAAGTGTGTTTCAGAACGGCTCAATCAAAAGTAAGGTTCAACTCTGTTATTTGAGTGCACAGAACAGAAAGAAATTTCATACAATGCTTCTGTGTAGTTTATATTTGAACATATTCTTTTTTCCACTATTACCCACTTAGCGCTACGAATGTCCAGTTGCATTTTCTACAGACAGAGTGTTTCAAAACTGCTCAATCAAAAGTATGGTTTAACTCTGTTAGCTGAATGCTCAGATCAGAAAGAAGTTTCACAGAATGCTTCTGTGTAGTTTATATTTGAATATATTCCTTTTTCCACTACTACGCTCTTAGCGCTCCAAACGTCCAGTTGCATTTTCAACAGAAAGAGTGTTCAGATCTGCTCAATCAAAAATATGGTTTAACACTGTTAGCTGAATGCACAGATCAGAAAGAAGTTTCACCGAATGATTCTGTGTAGTTTATATTTGAAGACATTCCTTTTTCCACTATTACCCCCTTAGCGCTCCGAATCTCCACTTGCATTTTCTACAAAAAGAGTGTTTCATAACTGCTCAATCAAAAATGTGTTTTATCTCTGTTAACTGAATTTACAGATCAGAAATAAGTTTCACAGAATGCATCTGTGTAATTTTTATTTGAAGATATTCTTTTTCCCAATGTAGGCCTCTTAGCGCTTAGCATGTCCAATTGCAGTTTCTACAGAAAGAGTGTTTCAGAACGGCTCAATCAAATGTAAGGTTCAACTCTGTTAGTTGAATGCACAGAACAGAAAGTATTTTCACAGAATGCTACTGTGTAGTTTATATTTGAATATATTCCTTTTTCCACTATTACCCTCTTAGCGCTCCGAATGTCCACTTGCATTTTCTACAGAAAGAGTGTTCAGAACTGCGCAATCAAAAGTATGGTTTAACTCTGTTAGCTTAATGAACATATCAGAAATAAGTTTCACACAATGCTTCTGTGTAGTTTTTATTTGAAGATATTATTTTTCCCAATAGAGGCCTCTTAGCGCTCAGAATGTCCAATTGCAGTTTCTACAGAAAGAGTGTTTCAGAAAGGCTCAATCAAAAGTAAGGTTCAACTCTGTTAGTTGAATGCACAGAACAGAAAGAAGTTTCATACAATGCTTCTGTGTAATTTATATTTGAACATATTCTTTTTTCCACTATTACCCACTTAGCGCTACGAATGTCCAGTTGCATTTTCTACAGACAGAGTGTTTCAAAACTGCTCAATCAAAAGTATGGTTTAACTCTGTTAGCTGAATGCTCAGATCAGAAAGAAGTTTCACAGAATGCTTCTGTGTAGTTTATATTTGAATATATTCCTTTTTCCACTACTACTCTCTTAGCGCTCCAAATGTCCAGTTGCATTTTCTACAGAAAGAGTGTTCAGATCTGCTCAATCAAAAGTATGGTTTAACTCTGTTAGCTGAATGCACAGATCAGAAAGAAGTTTCACAGAATGATTCTGTGTAGTTTATATTTGGAGACATTCCTTTTTCCACTATTACCCTCTTAGCGCTCCGAATCTCCACTTGCATTTTCTACAGAAAGAGTGTTTCAGAACGGCTCAATCAAAACTAAGGTTCAACTCTTTTAGTTGAACAAACAGAACAGAAAGAAGTTTCACACAATTCTTCTGTGTAGTTTTTATTTGTAGACATTCTTTTTCCCAATATAGGCCTCTTAGCGCTCAGAATGTCCAATTTCAATTTCTACAGAAAGAGTGTTTCAGAATGGCTCAATCAAAAGTAAGGTTCAACTCTGTTAGTTGAATGCACAGAACAGAAAGAAGTTTCATACAATGCTTCTGTGTAGTTTATATTTGAACATATTCTTTTTTCCACTATTATCCACTTAGCGCTACGAATGTCCAGTTGCATTTTCTACAGACAGAGTGTGTCAAAACTGCTCAATCAAAAGTATAGTTTAACTCTGTTAGCTGAATGCTCAGATCAGAAAGAAGTTTGACAGAATGCTTCTGTGTAGTTTATATTTGAATATATTCCTTTTTCCACTACAACTCTCTTAGCGCTCCAAATGTCCAGTTGCATTTTCTACAGAAAGAGTGTTCAGATCTGCTCAATCAAAAGTATGGTTTAACTCTGTTAGCTGAATGCACAGATCAGAAAGAAGTTTCACAGAATGATTCTGTGTAGTTTATATTTGGAGACATTCCTTTTTCCACTATTACCCTCTTAGCGCTCCGAATCTCCACTTGCATTTTCTACAGAAAGAGTGTTTCAGAACGGCTCAATCAAAACTAACGTTCAACTCTTTTAGTTGAACAAACAGAACAGAAAGTAGTTTCACACAATTCTTCTGTGTATTTTTTATTTGTAGACATTCTTTTTCCCAATATAGGCCTCTTAGCGCTCAGAATGTCCAATTGCAGTTTCTACAGAAAGAGTGTTTCAGAACGGCTCAATCAAAAGTAAGGTTCAACTCTGTTAGTTGAATGCACAGAACAGAAAGAAGTTTCATACAATGCTTCTGTGTAGTTTATATTTGAACATATTCTTTTTTCCACTATTACCCACTTAGCGCTACGAATGTCCAGTTGAATTTTCTACAGACAGAGTGTTTCAAAACTGCTCAATCAAACGTATGGTTTAACTCTGTTAGCTGTATGCTCAGATCAGAAAGAAGTTTCACAGAATGCTTCTGTGTAGTTTATATTTGAATATATTCCTTTTTCCACTACTACGCTCTTAGCGCTCCAAATGTCCAGTTGCATTTTCAACAGAAAGAGTGTTCAGATCTGCTCAATCAAAAGTATGGTTTAACTCTGTTAGCTGAATGCACAGATCAGAAAGAAGTTTCACCGAATGATTCTGTGGAGTTTATATTTGAAGACATTCCTTTTTCCACTATTACCCTCTTAGCGCTCCGAATCTCCACTTGCATTTTCTACAAAAAGAGGGTTTCATAACTGCTCAATTAAAAATATGTTTTATCTCTGTTAACTGAATTTACAGATCAGAAAGAAGTTTCACAGAATGCATCTGTGTAGTTTTTATTTGAAGATATTCTTTTTCCCAATGAAGGCCTCTTAGCGCTTAGCATGTCCAATTGCAGTTTCTACAGAAAGAGTGTTTCAGAACGGCTCAATCAAAAGTAAGGTTCAACTCTGTTAGTTGAATGCACAGAACAGAAAGTATTTTCACAGAATGCTACTGTGTAGTTTATATTTGAATATATTCCTTTTTCCACTATTACCCTCTTAGCGCTCCGAATGTCCACTTGCATTTTCTACAGAAAGAGTGTTCAGAACTGCGCAATCAAAAGTATGGTTTAACTCTGTTAGCTTAATGAACATATCAGAAATAAGTTTCACACAATGCTTCTGTGTAGTTTTTATTTGAAGATATTATTTTTGCCAATAGAGGCCTCTTAGCGCTCAGAATGTCCAATTGCAGTTTCTACAGAAACAGTGTTTCAGAAAGGCTCAATCAAAGTAAGGTTCAACTCTGTTAGTTGAATGCACAGAACAGAAAGGAGTTTCATACAATGCTTCTGTGTAGTTTATATTTGAACATATTCTTTTTTCCACTATTACCCACTTAGCGCTACGAATGTCCAGTTGCATTTTCTACAGACAGAGTGTTTCAAAACTGCTCAATCAAAAGTATGGTTTAACTCTGTTAGCTGAATGCTCAGATCAGAAAGAAGTTTTACAGAATGCTTCTGTGTAGTTTATATTTGAATATATTCCCTTTTCCACTACTACTCTCTTAGCACTCCAAATGTCCAGTTGCATTTTCTACAGAAAGAGTGTTCAGATCTGCTCAATCAAAAGTATGGTTTAACTCTGTTAGCTGAATGCACAGATCAGAAAGAAGTTTCACAGAATGATTCTGTGTAGTTTATATTTGGAGACATTCCTTTTTGCACTATTACCCTCTTAGCGCTCCGAATCTCCACTTGCATTTTCTACAGAAAGACTGTTACAGAACGGCTCAATCAAAACTAAGGTTCAACTCTTTTAGTTGAACAAACAGAACAGAAAGATGTTTCACACAATTCTTCTGTGTAGTTTTTATTTGTAGACATTCTTTTTCCCAATATAGGCCTCTTAGCGCTCAGAATGTCCAATTGCAGTTTCTACAGAAAGTGTGTTTCAGAACGGCTCAATCAAAAGTAAGGTTCAACTCTGTTATTTGAATGCACAGAACAGAAAGAAGTTTCATACAATGCTTCTGTGTAGTTTATATTTGAACTTATTCTTTTTTCCACTATTACCCACTTAGCGCTACGAATGTCCAGTTGCATTTTCTACAGACAGAGTGTTTCAAAACTGCTCAATCAAAAGTATGGTTTAACTCTGTTAGCTGAATGCTCAGATCAGAAAGAAGTTTCACAGAATGCTTCTGTGTAGTTTATATTTGAATATATTCCTTTTTCCACTACTACGCTCTTAGCGCTCCAAATGTCCAGTTGCATTTTCTACAGAAAGAGTGTTCAGATCTGCTCAATCAAAAGTATGGTTTAACTCTGTTAGCTGAATGCACAGATCAGAAAGAAGTTTCACCGAATGATTCTGTGTAGTTTATATTTGAAGACATTCCTTTTTCCACTATTACCCTCTTAGCGCTCCGAATCTCCACTTGCATTTTCTACAAAAAGAGTGTTTCATAACTGCTCAATCAAAAATATGTTTTATCTCTGTTAACTGAATTTACAGATCAGAAATAAGTTTCACAGAATGCATCTGTGTAGTTTTTATTTGAAGATATTCTTTTTCCCAATGTAGGCCTCTTAGCGCTTAGCATGTCCAATTGCAGTTTCTACAGGAAGAGTGTTTCAGAACGGCTCAATCAAAAGTAAGGTTCAACTCTGTTAGTTGAATGCACAGAACAGAAAGAATTTTCACAGAATGCTACTGTGTAGTTTATATTTGAATATATTCCTTTTTCCATTATTACCATCTTAGCGCTCCGAATGTCCACTTGCATTTTCTACAGAAAGAGTGTTCAGAACTGCGCAATGAAAAGTATGGTTTAAATTTGTTAGCTTAATGAACATATCAGAAATAAGTTTCACACAATGCTTCTGTGTAGTTTTTATTTGAAGATATTATTTTTCCCAATATAGGCCTCTTCGCGCTCAGAATGTCCAATTGCAGTTTCTACAGAAAGAGTGTTTCACAAAGGCTCAATCAAATTAAGGTTCAACTCTGTTAGTTGAATGCACAGAACAGAAAGAAGTTTCATACAATGCTTCTGTGTAGTTTATATTTGAACATATTCTTCTTTCCACTATTACCCACTTAGCGCTACGAATGTCCAGTTGCATTTTCTACAGAAAGAGTGTTCAGATCTGCTCAATCAAAAGTATGGTTTAACTCTGTTAGCTGAATGCACAGATCAGAAAGAAGTTTCACAGAATGATTCTGTGTAGTTTATATTTGGAGACATTCCTTTTTCCACTATTACCCTCTTAGCGCTCATAATCTCCACTTGCATTTTCTACAGAAAGACTGTTACAGAACGGCTCAATCAAAACTAAGGTTCAACTCTTTTAGTTGAACAAACAGAACAGAAAGAAGTTTCACACAATTCTTCTGTGTAGTTTTTATTTGTAGACATTCTTTTTCCCAATATAGGCCTCTTAGCGCTCAGAATGCCCAATTGCAGTTTCTAGAGAAAGAGTGTTTCAGAAAGGCTCAATCAAAAGTAAGGTTCAACTCTGTTAGTTGAATGCACAGAACAGAAAGAAGTTTCATACAATGCTTCTGTGTAGTTTATATTTGAACATATTCTTTTTTCCACTATTACCCACTTAGCGCTACGAATGTCCAGTTGCATTTTCTACAGACAGAGTGTTTCAAAACTGCTCAATCAAAAGTATGGTTTAACTCTGTTAGCTGAATGCTCAGATCAGAAAGAAGTTTCACAGAATGCTTCTGTGTAGTTTATATTTGAATATATTCCTTTTTCCACTACTACTCCCTTAGCGCTCCAAATGTCCAGTTGCATTTTCTACAGAAAGAGTGTTCAGATCTGCTCAATCAAAAGTATGTTTTAACTCTGTTAGCTGAATGCACAGATCAGAAAGAAGTTTCACAGAATGATTCTGTGTAGTTTATATTTGTAGACATTCCTTTTTCCACTATTACCCTCTTAGCGCTCCGAATCTCCACTTGCATTTTCAACAGAAAGACTGTTACAGAACGGCTCAATCAAAACTAAATTTCAAATCTTTTAGTTGAACAAACAGAACAGAAAGAAGTTTCACACAATTCTTCTGTGTAGTTTTTATTTGTAGACATTTTTTTTCCCAATATAGGCCTCTAAGCGCTCAGAATATCCAATTGCAGTTTCTACAGAAAGTGTGTTTCAGAACGGCTCAATCAAAAGTAAGGTTCAACTCTGTTATTTGAGTGCACAGAACAGAAAGAAATTTCATACAATGCTTCTGTGTAGTTTATATTTGAACATATTCTTTTTTCCACTATTACCCACTTAGCGCTACGAATGTCCAGTTGCATTTTCTACAGACAGAGTGTTTCAAAACTGCTCAATCAAAAGTATGGTTTAACTCTGTTAGCTGAATGCTCAGATCAGAAAGAAGTTTCACAGAATGCTTCTGTGTAGTTTATATTTGAATATATTCCTTTTTCCACTACTACGCTCTTAGCGCTCCAAACGTCCAGTTGCATTTTCAACAGAAAGAGTGTTCAGATCTGCTCAATCAAAAATATGGTTTAACACTGTTAGCTGAATGCACAGATCAGAAAGAAGTTTCACCGAATGATTCTGTGTAGTTTATATTTGAAGACATTCCTTTTTCCACTATTACCCCCTTAGCGCTCCGAATCTCCACTTGCATTTTCTACAAAAAGAGTGTTTCATAACTGCTCAATCAAAAATGTGTTTTATCTCTGTTAACTGAATTTACAGATCAGAAATAAGTTTCACAGAATGCATCTGTGTAATTTTTATTTGAAGATATTCTTTTTCCCAATGTAGGCCTCTTAGCGCTTAGCATGTCCAATTGCAGTTTCTACAGAAAGAGTGTTTCAGAACGGCTCAATCAAAAGTAAGGTTCAACTCTGTTAGTTGAATGCACAGAACAGAAAGTATTTTCACAGAATGCTACTGTGTAGTTTATATTTGAATATATTCCTTTTTCCACTATTACCCTCTTAGCGCTCCGAATGTCCACTTGCATTTTCTACAGAAAGAGTGTTCAGAACTGCGCAATCAAAAGTATGGTTTAACTCTGTTAGCTTAATGAACATATCAGAAATAAGTTTCACACAATGCTTCTGTGTAGTTTTTATTTGAAGATATTATTTTTCCCAATAGAGGCCTCTTAGCGCTCAGAATGTCCAATTGCAGTTTCTACAGAAAGAGGGTTTCAGAAAGGCTCAATCAAAAGTAAGGTTCAACTCTGTTAGTTGAATGCACAGAACAGAAAGAAGTTTCATACAATGCTTCTGTGTAATTTATATTTGAACATATTCTTTTTTCCACTATTACCCACTTAGCGCTACGAATGTCCAGTTGCATTTTCTACAGACAGAGTGTTTCAAAACTGCTCAATCAAAAGTATGGTTTAACTCTGTTAGCTGAATGCTCAGATCAGAAAGAAGTTTCACAGAATGCTTCTGTGTAGTTTATATTTGAATATATTCCTTTTTCCACTACTACTCTCTTAGCGCTCCAAATGTCCAGTTGCATTTTCTACAGAAAGAGTGTTCAGATCTGCTCAATCAAAAGTATGGTTTAACTCTGTTAGCTGAATGCACAGATCAGAAAGAAGTTTCACAGAATGATTCTGTGTAGTTTATATTTGGAGACATTCCTTTTTCCACTATTACCCTCTTAGCGCTCCGAATCTCCACTTGCATTTTCTACAGAAAGAGTGTTTCAGAACGGCTCAATCAAAACTAAGGTTCAACTCTTTTAGTTGAACAAACAGAACAGAAAGAAGTTTCACACAATTCTTCTGTGTAGTTTTTATTTGTAGACATTCTTTTTCCCAATATAGGCCTCTTAGCGCTCAGAATGTCCAATTTCAATTTCTACAGAAAGAGTGTTTCAGAATGGCTCAATCAAAAGTAAGGTTCAACTCTGTTAGTTGAATGCACAGAACAGAAAGAAGTTTCATACAATGCTTCTGTGTAGTTTATATTTGAACATATTCTTTTTTCCACTATTATCCACTTAGCGCTACGAATGTCCAGTTGCATTTTCTACAGACAGAGTGTGTCAAAACTGCTCAATCAAAAGTATAGTTTAACTCTGTTAGCTGAATGCTCAGATCAGAAAGAAGTTTGACAGAATGCTTCTGTGTAGTTTATATTTGAATATATTCCTTTTTCCACTACAACTCTCTTAGCGCTCCAAATGTCCAGTTGCATTTTCTACAGAAAGAGTGTTCAGATCTGCTCAATCAAAAGTATGGTTTAACTCTGTTAGCTGAATGCACAGATCAGAAAGAAGTTTCACAGAATGATTCTGTGTAGTTTATATTTGGAGACATTCCTTTTTCCACTATTACCCTCTTAGCGCTCCGAATCTCCACTTGCATTTTCTACAGAAAGAGTGTTTCAGAACGGCTCAATCAAAACTAACGTTCAACTCTTTTAGTTGAACAAACAGAACAGAAAGTAGTTTCACAAAATTCTTCTGTGTATTTTTTATTTGTAGACATTCTTTTTCCCAATATAGGCCTCTTAGCGCTCAGAATGTCCAATTGCAGTTTCTACAGAAAGAGTGTTTCAGAACGGCTCAATCAAAAGTAAGGTTCAACTCTCTTAGTTGAATGCACAGAACAGAAAGAAGTTTCATACAATGCTTCTGTGTAGTTTATATTTGAACATATTCTTTTTTCCACTATTACCCACTTAGCGCTACGAATGTCCAGTTGAATTTTCTACAGACAGAGTGTTTCAAAACTGCTCAATCAAACGTATGGTTTAACTCTGTTAGCTGTATGCTCAGATCAGAAAGAAGTTTCACAGAATGCTTCTGTGTAGTTTATATTTGAATATATTCCTTTTTCCACTACTACGCTCTTAGCGCTCCAAATGTCCAGTTGCATTTTCAACAGAAAGAGTGTTCAGATCTGCTCAATCAAAAGTATGGTTTAACTCTGTTAGCTGAATGCACAGATCAGAAAGAAGTTTCACCGAATGATTCTGTGGAGTTTATATTTGAAGACATTCCTTTTTCCACTATTACCCTCTTAGCGCTCCGAATCTCCACTTGCATTTTCTACAAAAAGAGGTTTTCATAACTGCTCAATTAAAAATATGTTTTATCTCTGTTAACTGAATTTACAGATCAGAAAGAAGTTTCACAGAATGCATCTGTGTAGTTTTTATTTGAAGATATTCTTTTTCCCAATGAAGGCCTCTTAGCGCTTAGCATGTCCAATTGCAGTTTCTACAGAAAGAGTGTTTCAGAACGGCTCAATCAAAAGTAAGGTTCAACTCTGTTAGTTGAATGCACAGAACAGAAAGTATTTTCACAGAATGCTACTGTGTAGTTTATATTTGAATATATTCCTTTTTCCACTATTACCCTCTTAGCGCTCCGAATGTCCACTTGCATTTTCTACAGAAAGAGTGTTCAGAACTGCGCAATCAAAAGTATGGTTTAACTCTGTTAGCTTAATGAACATATCAGAAATAAGTTTCACACAATGCTTCTGTGTAGTTTTTATTTGAAGATATTATTTTTCCCAATAGAGGCCTCTTAGCGCTCAGAATGTCCAATTGCAGTTTCTACAGAAAGAGTGTTTCAGAAAGGCTCAATCAAAGTAAGGTTCAACTCTGTTAGTTGAATGCACAGAACAGAAAGTAGTTTCATACAATGCTTCTGTGTAATTTATATTTGAACATATTCTTTTTTCCACTATTACCCACTTAGCGCTACGAATGTCCAGTTGCATTTTCTACAGACAGAGTGTTTCAAAACTGCTCAATCAAAAGTATGGTTTAACACTGTTAGCTGAATGCTCAGATCAGAAAGAAGTTTCACAGAATGCTTCTGTGTAGTTTATATTTGAATATATTCCTTTTTCCACTACTACTCTCTTAGCGCTCCAAATGTCCAGTTGCATTTTCTACAGAAAGAGTGTTCAGATCTGCTCAATCAAAAGTATGGTTTAACTCTGTTAGCTGAATGCACAGATCAGAAAGAAGTTTCACAGAATGATTCTGTGTAGTTTATATTTGGAGACATTCCTTTTTCCACTATTACCCTCTTAGCGCTCCGAATCTCCACTTGCATTTTCTACAGAAAGAGTGTTTCAGAACGGCTCAATCAAAACTAAGTTTCAACTCTTTTAGTTGAACAAACAGAACAGAAAGAAGTTTCACACAATTCTTCTGTGTAGTTTTTATTTGTAGACATTATTTTTCCCAATATAGGCCTCTTAGCGCTCAGAATGTCCAATTTCAATTTCTACAGAAAGAGTGTTTCAGAATGGCTCAATCAAAAGTAAGGTTCAACTCTGTTAGTTGAATGCACAGAACAGAAAGAAGTTTCATACAATGCTTCTGTGTAGTTTATATTTGAACATATTCTTTTTTCCACTATTATCCACTTAGCGCTACGAATGTCCAGTTGCATTTTCTACAGACAGAGTGTTTCAAAACTGATCAATCAAAAGTATAGTTTAACTCTGTTAGCTGAATGCTCAGATCAGAAAGAAGTTTCACAGAATGCTTCTGTGTAGTTTATATTTGAATATATTCCTTTTTCCACTACTACTCTCTTAGCGCTCCAAATGTCCAGTTGCATTTTCTACAGAAAGAGTGTTCAGATCTGCTCAATCAAAAGTATGGTTTAACTCTGTTAGCTGAATGCACAGATCAGAAAGAAGTTTCACAGAATGATTCTGTGTAGTTTATATTTGGAGACATTCCTTTTTCCACTATTACCCTCTTAGCGCTCCGAATCTCCACTTGCATTTTCTACAGAAAGAGTGTTTCAGAACGGCTCAATCAAAACTAAGGTTCAACTCTTTTAGTTGAACAAACAGAACAGAAAGAAGTTTCACACAATTCTTCTGTGTAGTTTTTATTTGTAGACATTCTTTTTCCCAATATAGGCCTCTTAGCGCTCAGAATGTCCAATTGCAGTTTCTACAGAAAGAGTGTTTCAGAACGACTCAATCAAAAGTAATGTTCAACTCTGTTAGTTGAATGCACAGAACAGAAAGAAGTTTCATACAATGCTTCTGTGTAGTTTATATTTGAACATATTCTTTTTTCCACTATTACCCACTTAGCGCTACGAATGTCCAGTTGCATTTTCTACAGACAGAGTGTTTCAAAACTGCTCAATCAAACGTATGGTTTAACTCTGTTAGCTGTATGCTCAGATCAGAAAGAAGTTTCACAGAATGCTTCTGTGTAGTTTATATTTGAATATATTCCTTTTTCCACTACTACGCTCTTAGCGCTCCAAATGTCCAGTTGCATTTTCAACAGAAAGAGTGTTCAGATATGCTCAATCAAAACTATGGTTTAACTCTGTTAGCTGAATGCACAGATCAGAAAGAAGTTTCACCGAATGATTCTGTGTAGTTTATATTTGAAGACATTCCTTTTTCCACTATTACCCTCTTAGCGCTCCGAATCTCCACTTGCATTTTCTACAAAAAGAGTGTTTCATAACTGCTCAATTAAAAATATGTTTTATCTCTGTTAACTGAATTTACAGATCAGAAAGAAGTTTCACAGAATGCATCCGTGTAGTTTTTATTTGAAGATATTCTTTTTCCCAATGTAGGCCTCTTAGCGCTTAGCATTACCAATTGCAGTTTATACAGAAAGAGTGTTTCAGAACGGCTCAATCAAAAGTAAGGTTCAACTCTGTTAGTTGAATGCACAGAACAGAAAGAATTTTCACAGAATGCTACTGTGTAGTTTATATTTGAATATATTCCTTTTTCCACTATTACCCTCTTAGCGCTCCGAATGTCCACTTGCATTTTCTACAGAAAGAGTGTTCAGAACTGCGCGATCAAAAGTATGGTTTAACTCTGTTAGCTTAATGAACATATCAGAAATAAGTTTCACACAATGCTTCTGTGTAGTTTTTATTTGAAGATATTATTTTCCTCAATAGAGGCCTCTTAGCGCTCAGAATGTCCAATTGCAGTTTCTACAGAAAGAGTGTTTCAGAAAGGCTCAATCAAAAGTAAGGTTCAACTCTGTTAGTTGAATGCACAGAACAGAAAGAAGTTTCATACAATGCTTCTGTGTAGTTTATATTTGAACATATTCTTTTTTCCACTATTACCCACTTAGCGCTACGAATGTCCAGTTGCATTTTCTACAGACAGAGTGTTTCAAAACTGCTCAATCAAAAGTATGGTTTAACTCTGTTAGCTGAATGCTCAGATCAGAAAGAAGTTTCACAGAATGCTTCTGTGTAGTTTATATTTGATTATATTCCTTTTTCCACTACTACTCTCTTAGCGCTCCAAATGTCCAGTTGCATATTCTACAGAAAGAGTGTTCAGATCTGCTCAATCAAAAGTATGGTTAATTCTGTTAGCTGAATGCACAGATCAGAAAGAAGTTTCACAGAATGATTCTGTGTAGTTTATATTTGAAGACATTACTTTTTCCACTATTACCCTCTTAGCGCTCCGAATGTCCACTTGCAGTTTCTACAGAAAGAGTGTTTCAGAACGGCTCAATCAAAACTAAGTTTCAACTCTTTTAGTTGAACAAACAGAACAGAAAGAAGTTTCACACAATTCTTCTGTGTAGTTTTTATTTGTAGACATTCTTTTTCCCAATATAGGCCTCTTAGCGCTCAGAATGTCCAATTGCAGTTTCTACAGAAAGAGTGTTTCAGAACGGCTCAATCAAAAGTAAGGTTCAACTCTGTTAGTTGAATGCACAGAACAGAAAGAAGTTTCATACAATGCTTCTGTGTAGTTTATATTTGAACATATTCTTTTTTCCACTATTACCCACTTAGCGCTACGAATGTCCAGTTGCATTTTCTACAGACAGAGTGTTTCAAAACTGCTCAATCAAAAGTATGGTTAAACTCCGTTAGCTGTATGCTCAGATCAGAAAGAAGTTTCACAGAATGCTTCTGTGTAGTTTATATTTGAATATATTCCTTTTTCCACTACTACGCTCTTAGCGCTCCAAATGTCCAGTTGCATTTTCAACAGAAAGAGTGTTCAGATCTGCTCAATCAAAAGTATGGTTTAACTATGTTAGCTGAATGCACAGATCAGAAAGAAGTTTCACCGAATGATTCTGTGTAGTTTATATTTGAAGACATTACTTTTTCCACTATTACCCTCTTAGCGCTCCGAATCTCCACTTGCATTTTCTACAAAAAGAGTGTTTCATAACTGCTCAATCAAAAATATGTTTTATCTCTGTTAACTGAATTTACAGATCAGAAATATGTTTCACAGAATGCATCTGTGTAGTTTTTATTTGAAGATATTCTTTTTCCCAATGTAGGCCTCTTAGCGCTTAGCATGTCCAATTGCAGTTTCTACAGAAAGAGTGTTTCAGAACGGCTCAATCAAAAGTAAGGTTCAACTCTGTTAGTTGAATGCACATAACAGAAAGAATTTTCACAGAATGCTACTGTGTAGTTTATATTTGAATATATTCCTTTTTCCACTATTACCCTCTTAGCGCTACAAATGTCCACTTGCATTTTCTACAGAAAGAGTGTTCAGAACTGCGCAATCAAAAGTATGGTTTAACTCTGTTAGCTTAATGAACATATCAGAAATAAGTTTCACACAATGCTTCTGTGTAGTTTTTATTTGAAGATATTTTTTTTCCCAATAGAGGCCTCTTAGCGCTCAGGATGTCCAATTGCAGTTTCTACAGAAAGAGTGTTTCAGAAAGGCTCAATCAAAAGTAAGGTTCAACTCTGTTAGTTGAATGCACAGAACAGAAAGAATTTTCATACAATGCTTCTGTGTAGTTTATATTTGAACATATTCTTTTTTCCACTATTACCCACTTAGCGCTACGAATGTCCAGTTGCATTTTCTACAGACAGAGTGTTTCAAAACTGCTCAATCAAAAGTATGGTTTAACTCTGTTAGCTGAATGCTCAGATCAGAAAGAAGTTTCACAGAATGCTTCTGTGTAGTTTATATTTGAATATATTCCTTTTTCCACTACTACTCTCTTAGCGCTCCAAATGTCCAGTTGCATTTTCTACAGAAAGAGTGTTCAGATCTGCTCAATCAAAAGTATGGTTTAACTCTGTTAGCTGAATGCACAGATCAGAAAGAAGTTTCACAGAATGATTCTGTGTAGTTTATATTTGGAGACATTCCTTTTTCCACTATTACCCTCTTAGCGCTCCGAATCTCCACTTGCATTTTCTACAGAAAGAGTGTTTCAGAACGGCTCAATCAAAACTAAGGTTCAACTCTTTTAGTTGAACAAACAGAACAGAAAGAAGTTTCACACAATTCTTCTGTGTAGTTTTTATTTGTAGACATTCTTTTTCCCAATATAGGCCTCTTAGCGCTCAGAATGTCCAATTGCAGTTTCTACAGAAAGAGTGTTTCAGAACGGCTCAATCAAAAGTAAGGTTCAACTCTGTTAGTTGAATGCACAGAACAGAAAGAAGTTTCATACAATGCTTCTGTGTAGTTTATATTTGAACGTATTCTTTTTTCCACTATTACCCACTTAGCGCTACGAATGTCCAGTTGCATTTTCTACAGACAGAGTGTTTCAAAACTGCTCAATCAAAAGTATGGTTTAACTCTGTTAGCTGAATGCTCAGATCAGAAAGAAGTTTCACAGAATGCTTCTGTGTAGTTTATATTTGAATATATTCCTTTTTCCACTAATACGCTCTTAGCGCTCCAAATGTCCAGTTGCATTTTCTACACAAAGAGTGTTCAGATCTGCTCAATCAAAAGTATGGTTTAACTCTGTTAGCTGAATGCACAGATCAGAAAGAAGTTTCACCGAATGATTCTGTGTAGTTTATATTTGAAGACATTCCTTTTTCCACTATTACCCTCTTAGCGCTCCGAATCTCCACTTGCATTTTCTACAAAAACAGTGTTTCATAACTGCTCAATCAAAAATATGTTTTATCTCTGTTAACTGAATTTACAGATCAGAAATAAGTTTCACAGTATGCATCTGTGTAGTTTTTATTTGAAGATATTCTTTTTCCCAATGTAGGCCTCTTAGCGCTTAGCATGTCCAATTGCAGTTTCTACAGAAAGAGTGTTTCAGAACGGCTCAATCAAAAGTAAGGTTCAACTCTGTTAGTTGAATGCACAGAACAGAAAGAATTTTCACAGAATGCTACTGTGTAGTTTATATTTGAATATATTTCTTTTTCCACTATTACCCTCTTAGCGCTCCGAATGTCCACTTTCAGTTTCTACAGAAAGAGTGTTCAGAACTGCGCGATCAAAAGCATGGTTTCACTTTGTTAGCTTAATGAACATATCAGAAATAAGTTTCACACAATGCTTCTGTGGAGTTTTTATTTGAAGATATTATTTTTCCCAATAGAGGCCTCTTAGCGCTCAGAATGTCCAATTGCAGTTTCTACAGAAAGAGTGTTTCAGAAAGGCTCAATCAAATGTAAGGTTCAACTCTGTTAGTTGAATGCACAGAACAGGAAGAAGTTTCATACAATGCTTCTGTGTAGTTTATATTTGAACATATTCTTTTTTCCACTATTACCCACTTAGCGCTACGAATGTCCAGTTGCATTTTCTACAGACAGAGTGTTTCAAAACTGCTCAATCAAATGTATGGTTTAACTCTGTTAGCTGAATGCTCAGATCAGAAAGAAGTTTCACAGAATGCTTCTGTGTAGTTTATATTTGAATATATTCCTTTTTCCACTACTACTCTCTTAGCGCTCCAAATGTCCAGTTGCATTTTCTACAGAAAGAGTGTTCAGATCTGCTCAATCAAAAGTGTGGTTTAACGCTGTTAGCTGAATGCACAGATCAGAAAGAAGTTTCACAGAATGATTCTGTGTAGTTTATATTTGGAGACATTCCTTTTTCCACTATTACCCTCTTAGCGCTCCGAATCTCCACTTGCATTTTCTACAGAAAGAGTGTTTCAGAACGGCTCAATCAAAACTAAGGTTCAACTCTTTTACTTGAACAAACAGAACAGAAAGAAGTTTCACACAATTCTTCTGTGTAGTTTTTATTTGTAGGCATTCTTTTTCCCAATATAGGCCTCTTAGCGCTCAGAATGTCCAATTGCAGTTTCTACAGAAAGAGTGTTTCAGAACGGCTCAATCAAAAGTAAGGTTCAACTCTGTTATTTGAATGCACAGAACAGAAAGAAGTTTCATACAATGCTTCTGTGTAGTTTATATTTGAACGTATTCTTTTTTCCACTATTACCCACTTAGCGCTACGAATGTCCAGTTGCATTTTCTACAGACAGAGTGTTTCAAAACTGCTCAATCAAAAGTATGGTTTAACTCTGTTAGCTGAATGCTCAGATCAGAAAGAAGTTTCACAGAATGCTTCTGTGTAGTTTATATTTGAATATATTCCTTTTTCCACTAATACGCTCTTAGCGCTCCAAATGTGCAGTTGCATTTTCAACAGAAAGAGTGTTCAGATCTGCTCAATCAAAAGTATGGTTTAACTCTGTTAGCTGAATGCACAGATCAGAAAGAAGTTTCACCGAATGATTCTGTGTAGTTTATATTTGAAGACATTCCTTTTTCCACTATTACCCCCTTAGCGCTCCGAATCTCCACTTGCATTTTCTACAAAAACAGTGTTTCATAACTGCTCAATCAAAAATATGTTTTATCTCTGTTAACTGAATTTACAGATCAGAAATAAGTTTCACAGTATGCATCTGTGTAGTTTTTATTTGAAGATATTCTTTTTCCCAATGTAGGCCTCTTAGCGCTTAGCATGTCCAATTGCAGTTTCTACAGAAAGAGTGTTTCAGAAAGGCTCAATCAAAAGTAAGGTTCAACTCTGTTAGTTGAATGCACAGAACAGAAAGAATTTTCACAGAATGCTACTGTGTAGTTTATATTTGAATATATTCCTTTTTCCACTATTACCCTCTTAGCGCTCCGAATGTCCACTTGCAGTTTCTACAGAAAGAGTGTTCAGAACTGCGCGATCAAAAGTATGGTTTAACTCTGTTAGCTTAATGAACATATCAGAAATAAGTTTCACACAATGCTTCTGTGTAGTTTTTATTTGAAGATATTATTTTTCCCAATAGAAGCCTCTTAGCGCTCAGAATGTCCAATTGCAGTTTCTACAGAAAGAGTGTTTCAGAAAGGCTCAATCAAAAGTAAGGTTCAACTCTGTTAGTTGAATGCACAGAACAGAAAGAAGTTTCATACAATGCTTCTGTGTAGTTTATATTTGAACATATTCTTTTTTCCACTATTACCCACTTAGCGCTACGAATGTCCAGTTGCATTTTCTACAGACAGAGTGTTTCAAAACTGCTCAATCAAAAGTATGGTTTAACTGTGTTAGCTGAATGCTCAGATCAGAAAGAAGTTTCACAGAATGCTTCTGTGTAGTTTATATTTGAATATATTCCTTTTTCCACTACTACGCTCTTAGCGCTCCAAATGTCCAGTTGCATTTTCAACAGAAAGAGTGTTCAGATCTGCTCAATCAAAAGTATGGTTTAACTCTGTTAGCTGAATGCACAGATCAGAAAGAAGTTTCACCGAATGATTCTGTGTAGTTTATATTTGAAGACATTCCTTTTTCCACTATTACCCTCTTAGCGCTCCGAATCTCCACTTGCATTTTCTACAAAAAGAGTGTTTCATAACTGCTCAATCAAAAATATGTTTTATCTCTGTTAACTGAATTTACAGATCAGAAATAAGTTTCACAGAATGCATCTGTGTAGTTTTTATTTGAAGATATTCTTTTTCTCAATGTAGGCCTCTTAGCGCTTAGCATGTCCAGTTGCAGTTTCTACAGAAAGAGTGTTTCAGAACGGCTCAATCAAAAGTAAGGTTCAACTCTGTTAGTTGAATGCACAGAACAGAAAGAATTTTCACAGAATGCTACTGTGTAGTTTATATTTGAATATATTCCTTTTTCCACTATTACCCTCTTAGCGCTCCGAATGTCCACTTGCATTTTCTACAGAAAGAGTGTTCAGAACTGCGCAATCAAAAGTATGGTTTAACTCTGTTAGCTTAATGAACATATCAGAAATAAGTTTCACACAATGCTTCTGTGTAGTTTTTATTTGAAGATATTATTTTTCCCAATAGAGGCCTCTTAGCGCTCAGAATGTCCAATTGCAGTTTCTACAGAAAGAGTGTTTCAGAAAGGCTCAATCAAAAGTAAGGTTCAACTCTGTTAGTTGAATGCACAGAACAGAAAGAAGTTTCATACAATGCTTCTGTGTAGTTTATATTTGAACATATTATTTTTTCCACTATTACCCACTTAGCGCTACGAATGTCCAGTTGCATTTTCTACAGACAGAGTGTTTCAAAACTGCTCAATCAAAAGTATGTTTTAACTCTGTTAGCTGAATGCTCAGATCAGAAAGAAGTTTCACAGAATGCTTCTGTGTAGTTTATATTTGAATATATTCCTTTTTCCACTACTACTCTCTTAGCGCTCCAAATGTCCAGTTGCATTTTCTACAGAAAGAGTGTTCAGATCTGCTCAATCAAAAGTATGGTTTAACTCTGTTAGCTGAATGCACAGATCAGAAAGAAGTTTCACAGAATGATTCTGTGTAGTTTATATTTGGAGACATTCCTTTTTCCACTATTACCCTCTTAGCGCTCCGAATCTCCACTTGCATTTTCTACAGAAAGAGTGTTTCAGAACGGCTCAATCAAAACTAAGGTTCAACTCTTTTAGTTGAACAAACAGAACAGAAAGAATTTTCACACAATTCTTCTGTGTAGTTTTTATTTGTAGACATTCTTTTTCCCAATATAGGCCTCTTAGCGCTCAGAATGTCCAATTGCAGTTTCTACAGAAAGAGTGTTTCAGAACGGCTCAATCAAAAGTAAGGTTCAACTCTGTTAGTTGAATGCACAGAACAGAAAGAAGTTTCATACAATGCTTCTGTGTAGTTTATATTTGAACATATTCTTTTTTCCACTATTACCCACTTAGCGCTACGAATGTCCAGTTGCATTTTCTACAGACAGAGTGTTTCAAAACTGCTCAATCAAAAGTATGGTTTAACTCTGTTAGCTGAATGCTCAGATCAGAAAGAAGTTTCACAGAATGCTTCTGTGTAGTTTATATTTGGATATATTCCTTTTTCCACTACTACGCTCTTAGCGCTCCAAATGTCCAGTTGCATTTTCTACAGAAAGAGTGTTCAGATCTGCTCAATCAAAAGTATGGTTTAACTCTGTTAGCTGAATGCACAGATCAGAAAGAAGTTTCACCGAATGATTCTGTGTAGTTTATATTTGAAGACATTCCTTTTTCCACTATTACCCTCTTAGCGCTCCGAATCTCCACTTGCATTTTCTACAAAAAGAGTGTTTCATAACTGCTCAATCAAAAATATGTTTTATCTCTGTTAACTGAATTTACAGATCAGAAATAAGTTTCACAGAATGCATCTGTGTAGTTTTTATTTGAAGATATTCTTTTTCCCAATGTAGGCCTCTTAGCGCTTAGCATGTCCAATTGCAGTTTCTACAGAAAGAGTGTTTCAGAACGGCTCAATCAAAAGTAAGGTTCAACTCTGTTAGTTGAATGCACAGAACAGGAAGAATTTTCACAGAATGCTACTGTGTACTTTATATTTGCATATATTCCTTTTTCCATTATTACCCTCTTAGCGCTCCGAATGTCCACTTGCATTTTCTACAGAAAGAGTGTTCAGAACTGCGCAATCAAAAGTATGGTTTAACTCTGTTAGCTTAATGAACATATCAGAAATAAGTTTCACACAATGCTTCTGTGTATTTTTTATTTGAAGATATTATTTTTCCCAATAGAGGCCTCTTAGCGCTCAGAATGTCCAATTGCAGTTTCTACAGAAAGAGTGTTTCAGAAAGGCTCAATCAAAAGTAAGGTTCAACTCTGTTAGTTGAATGCACAGAACAGAAAGGAGTTTCATACAATGCTTCTGTGTAGTTTATATTTGAACATATTCTTTTTTCCACTATTACCCACTTAGCGCTACGAATGTCCAGTTGCATTTTCTACAGACAGAGTGTTTCAAAACTGCTCAATCAAAAGTATGGTTTAACTCTGTTAGCTGAATGCTCAGATCAGAAAGAAGTTTCACAGAATGCTTCTGTGTAGTTTATATTTGAATATATTCCTTTTTCCACTACTATGCTCTTAGCGCTCCAAATGTCCAGTTGCATTTTCTACAGAAAGAGTGTTCAGATCTGCTCAATTGAAAGTATGGTTTAACTCTGTTAGCTGAATGCACAGATCAGAAAGAAGTTTCACCGAATGATTCTGTGTAGTTTATATTTGAAGACATTCCTTTTTCCACTATTACCCACTTAGCGCTCCGAATCTCCACTTGCATTTTCTACAAAAAGAGTGTTTCATAACTGCTCAATCAAAAATATGTTTTATCTCTGTTAACTGAATTTACAGATCAGAAATAAGTTTCACAGAATGCATCTGTGTAGTTTTTATTTGAAGATATTCTTTTTCCCAATGTAGGCCTCTTAGCGCTTAGCATGTCCAATTGCAGTTTCTACAGAAAGAGTGTTTCAGAACGGCTCAATCAAAAGTAAGGTTCAAATCTGTTAGTTGAATGCACAGAACAGAAAAAATTTTCACAGAATGCTACTGTGTAGTTTATATTTGAATATATTCCTTTTTCCACTATTACCCTCTTAGCGCTCCGAATGTAAACTTGCATTTTCTACAGAAAGAGTGTTCAGAACTGCGCAATCCAAAGTATGGTTTAACTCTGTTAGCTTAATGAACATATCAGAAATAAGTTTCACACAATGCTTCTGTGTAGTTTTTATTTGAAGATATTATTTTTCCCAATATAGGCCTCTTAGCGCTCAGAATGTCCAATTGCAGTTTCTACAGAAAGAGTGTTTCAGAAAGGCTCAATCAAAAGTAAGGTTCAACTCTGTTAGTTGAATGCACAGAACAGAAAGAAGTTTCATACAATGCTTCTGTGTAGTTTATATTTGAACATATTCTTTTTCCACTATTACCCACTTAGCGCTACGAATGTCCAGTTGCATTTTCTACAGTCAGAGTGTTTCAAAACTGCTCAATCAAAAGTATGGTTTAACTCTGTTAGCTGAATGCTCAGATCAGAAAGAAGTTTCACAGAATGCTTCTGTGTAGTTTATATTTGAATATATTCCTTTTTCCACTACTACTCTCTTAGCGCTCCAAATATCCAGTTGCATTTTCTACAGAAAGAGTGTTCAGATCTGCTCAATCAAAAGTATGTTTTAACTCTGTTAGCTGAATTCACAGATCAGAAAGAAGTTTCACAGAATGATTCTGTGTAGTTTATATTTGGAGACATTCCTTTTTCCACTATTACCCTCTTAGCGCTCCGAATCTCCACTTGCATTTTCTACAGAAAGAGTGTTTCAGAACGGCTCAATCAAAACTAAGGTTCAACTCTTTTAGTTGAACAAAGAGAACAGAAAGAAGTTTCACACAATTCTTCTGTGTAGTTTTTATTTGTAGACATTCTATTTCCCAATATAGGCCTCTTAGCGCTCAGAATGTCTAATTGCATTTTCTACAGAAAGAGTGTTTCAGAACGGCTCAATCAAAAGTAAGGTTCAACTCTGTTAGTTGAATGCACAGAACAGAAAGTAGTTTCATACAATGCTTCTGTGTAGTTTATATTTGAACATATTCTTTTTTCCACTATTACCCACTTAGCGCTACGAATGTCCAGTTGCATTTTCTACAGACAGAGTGTTTCAAAACTGCTCAATCAAAAGTATGGTTTAACTCTGTTAGCTGAATGCTCAGATCAGAAAGAAGTTTCACAGAATGCTTCTGTGTAGTTTATATTTGAATATATTACTTTTTCCACTACCACGCTCTTCGCGCTCCAAATGTCCAGTTGCATTTTCTACAGAAAGAGTGTTCAGATCTGCTCAATCAAAAGTATGGTTTAACTCTGTTAGCTGAATGCACAGATCAGAAAGAAGTTTCACCGAAAGATTCTGTGGAGTTTATATTTGAAGACATTCCTTTTTCCACTATTACCCTCTTAGCGCTCCGAATCTCCACTTGCATTTTCTACAAAAAGAGTGTTTCATAACTGCTCAATCAAAAATATGTTTTATCTCTGTTAACTGAATTCACAGATCAGAAATAAGTTTCACAGAATGCATCAGTGTAGTTTTTATTTGAAGATATTCTTTTTCCCAATGTAGGCCTCTTAGCGCTTAGCATGTCCAATTGCAGTTTCTACAGAAAGAGTGTTTCAGAACGGCTCAATCAAAAGTAAAGTTCAACTCTGTTAGTTGAATGCACAGAACAGAAAGAATTTTCACAGAATGCTACTGTGTAGTTTATATTTGAATATATTCCTTTTTCCACTATTACCCTCTTAGCGATCCGAATGTAAACTTGCATTTTCTACAGAAAGAGTGTTCAGAACTGCGCAATCCAAAGTATGGTTTAACTCTGTTAGCTTAATGAACATATCAGAAATAAGTTTCACACAATGCTTCTGTGTAGTTTTTATTTGAAGATATTATTTTTCCCAATATAGGCCTCTTAGCGCTCAGAATGTCCAATTGCAGTTTCTACAGAAAGAGTGTTTCAGAAAGGCTCAATCAAAAGTAAGGTTCAACTCTGTTAGTTGAATGCACAGAACAGAAAGAAGTTTCATACAATGCTTCTGTGTAGTTTATATTTGAACATATTCTTTTTCCACTATTACCCACTTAGCGCTACGAATGTCCAGTTGCATTTTCTACAGTCAGAGTGTTTCAAAACTGCTCAATCAAAAGTATGGTTTAACTCTGTTAGCTGAATGCTCAGATCAGAAAGAAGTTTCACAGAATGCTTCTGTGTAGTTTATATTTGAATATATTCCTTTTTCCACTACTACTCTCTTAGCGCTCCAAATATCCAGTTGCATTTTCTACAGAAAGAGTGTTCAGATCTGCTCAATCAAAAGTATGTTTTAACTCTGTTAGCTGAATTCACAGATCAGAAAGAAGTTTCACAGAATGATTCTGTGTAGTTTATATTTGGAGACATTCCTTTTTCCACTATTACCCTCTTAGCGCTCCGAATCTCCACTTGCATTTTCTACAGAAAGAGTGTTTCAGAACGGCTCAATCAAAACTAAGGTTCAACTCTTTTAGTTGAACAAAGAGAACAGAAAGAAGTTTCACACAATTCTTCTGTGTAGTTTTTATTTGTAGACATTCTATTTCCCAATATAGGCCTCTTAGCGCTCAGAATGTCTAATTGCATTTTCTACAGAAAGAGTGTTTCAGAACGGCTCAATCAAAAGTAAGGTTCAACTCTGTTAGTTGAATGCACAGAACAGAAAGAAGTTTCATACAATGCTTCTGTGTAGTTTATATTTGAACATATTCTTTTTTCCACTATTACCCACTTAGCGCTACGAATGTCCAGTTGCATTTTCTACAGACAGAGTGTTTCAAAACTGCTCAATCAAAAGTATGGTTTAACTCTGTTAGCTGAATGCTCAGATCAGAAAGAAGTTTCACAGAATGCTTCTGTGTAGTTTATATTTGAATATATTACTTTTTCCACTACCACGCTCTTCGCGCTCCAAATGTCCAGTTGCATTTTCTACAGAAAGAGTGTTCAGATCTGCTCAATCAAAAGTATGGTTTAACTCTGTTAGCTGAATGCACAGATCAGAAAGAAGTTTCACCGAAAGATTCTGTGGAGTTTATATTTGAAGACATTCCTTTTTCCACTATTACCCTCTTAGCGCTCCGAATCTCCACTTGCATTTTCTACAAAAAGAGTGTTTCATAACTGCTCAATCAAAAATATGTTTTATCTCTGTTAACTGAATTCACAGATCAGAAATAAGTTTCACAGAATGCATCAGTGTAGTTTTTATTTGAAGATATTCTTTTTCCCAATGTAGGCCTCTTAGCGCTTAGCATGTCCAATTGCAGTTTCTACAGAAAGAGTGTTTCAGAACGGCTCAATCAAAAGTAAAGTTCAACTCTGTTAGTTGAATGCACAGAACAGAAAGAATTTTCACAGAATGCTACTGTGTAGTTTATATTTGAATATATTCCTTTTTCCACTATTACCCTCTTAGCGCTCCGAATGTAAACTTGCATTTTCTACAGAAAGAGTGTTCAGAACTGCGCAATCCAAAGTATGGTTTAACTCTGTTAGCTTAATGAACATATCAGAAATAAGTTTCACACAATGCTTCTGTGTAGTTTTTATTTGAAGATATTATTTTTCCCAATATAGGCCTCTTAGCGCTCAGAATGTCCAATTGCAGTTTCTACAGAAAGAGTGTTTCAGAAAGGCTCAATCAAAAGTAAGGTTCAACTCTGTTAGTTGAATGCACAGAACAGAAAGAAGTTTCATACAATGCTTCTGTGTAGTTTATATTTGAACATATTCTTTTTCCACTATTACCCACTTAGCGCTACGAATGTCCAGTTGCATTTTCTACAGTCAGAGTGTTTCAAAACTGCTCAATCAAAAGTATGGTTTAACTCTGTTAGCTGAATGCTCAGATCAGAAAGAAGTTTCACAGAATGCTTCTGTGTAGTTTATATTTGAATATATTCCTTTTTCCACTACTACTCTCTTAGCGCTCCAAATATCCAGTTGCATTTTCTACAGAAAGAGTGTTCAGATCTGCTCAATCAAAAGTATGTTTTAACTCTGTTAGCTGAATTCACAGATCAGAAAGAAGTTTCACAGAATGATTCTGTGTAGTTTATATTTGGAGACATTCCTTTTTCCACTATTACCCTCTTAGCGCTCCGAATCTCCACTTGCATTTTCTACAGAAAGAGTGTTTCAGAACGGAACAATCAAAACTAAGTTTCAACTCTTTTAGTTGAACAAAGAGAACAGAAAGAAGTTTCACACAATTCTTCTGTGTAGTTTTTATTTGTAGACATTCTATTTCCCAATATAGGCCTCTTAGCGCTCAGAATGTCTAATTGCATTTTCTACAGAAAGAGTGTTTCAGAACGGCTCAATCAAAAGTAAGGTTCAACTCTGTTAGTTGAATGCACAGAACAGAAAGAAGTTTCATACAATGCTTCTGTGTAGTTTATATTTGAACATATTCTTTTTTCCACTATTACCCACTTAGCGCTACGAATGTCCAGTTGCATTTTCTACAGACAGAGTGTTTCAAAACTGCTCAATCAAAAGTATGGTTTAACTCTGTTAGCTGAATGCTCAGATCAGAAAGAAGTTTCACAGAATGCTTCTGTGTAGTTTATATTTGAATATATTACTTTTTCCACTACCACGCTCTTCGCGCTCCAAATGTCCAGTTGCATTTTCTACAGAAAGAGTGTTCAGATCTGCTCAATCAAAAGTATGGTTTAACTCTGTTAGCTGAATGCACAGATCAGAAAGAAGTTTCACCGAAAGATTCTGTGGAGTTTATATTTGAAGACATTCCTTTTTCCACTATTACCCTCTTAGCGCTCCGAATCTCCACTTGCATTTTCTACAAAAAGAGTGTTTCATAACTGCTCAATCAAAAATATGTTTTATCTCTGTTAACTGAATTCACAGATCAGAAATAAGTTTCACAGAATGCATCAGTGTAGTTTTTATTTGAAGATATTCTTTTTCCCAATGTAGGCCTCTTAGCGCTTAGCATGTCCAATTGCAGTTTCTACAGAAAGAGTGTTTCAGAACGGCTCAATCAAAAGTAAAGTTCAACTCTGTTAGTTGAATGCACAGAACAGAAAGAATTTTCACAGAATGCTACTGTGTAGTTTATATTTGAATATATTCCTTTTTCCACTATTACCCTCTTAGCGCTCCGAATGTAAACTTGCATTTTCTACAGAAAGAGTGTTCAGAACTGCGCAATCCAAAGTATGGTTTAACTCTGTTAGCTTAATGAACATATCAGAAATAAGTTTCACACAATGCTTCTGTGTAGTTTTTATTTGAAGATATTATTTTTCCCAATATAGGCCTCTTAGCGCTCAGAATGTCCAATTGCAGTTTCTACAGAAAGAGTGTTTCAGAAAGGCTCAATCAAAAGTAAGGTTCAACTCTGTTAGTTGAATGCACAGAACAGAAAGAAGTTTCATACAATGCTTCTGTGTAGTTTATATTTGAACATATTCTTTTTCCACTATTACCCACTTAGCGCTACGAATGTCCAGTTGCATTTTCTACAGTCAGAGTGTTTCAAAACTGCTCAATCAAAAGTATGGTTTAACTCTGTTAGCTGAATGCTCAGATCAGAAAGAAGTTTCACAGAATGCTTCTGTGTAGTTTATATTTGAATATATTCCTTTTTCCACTACTACTCTCTTAGCGCTCCAAATATCCAGTTGCATTTTCTACAGAAAGAGTGTTCAGATCTGCTCAATCAAAAGTATGTTTTAACTCTGTTAGCTGAATTCACAGATCAGAAAGAAGTTTCACAGAATGATTCTGTGTAGTTTATATTTGGAGACATTCCTTTTTCCACTATTACCCTCTTAGCGCTCCGAATCTCCACTTGCATTTTCTACAGAAAGAGTGTTTCAGAACGGAACAATCAAAACTAAGTTTCAACTCTTTTAGTTGAACAAAGAGAACAGAAAGAAGTTTCACACAATTCCTCTGTGTAGTTTTTATTTGTAGACATTCTATTTCCCAATATAGGCCTCTTAGCGCTCAGAATGTCTAATTGCATTTTCTACAGAAAGAGTGTTTCAGAACGGCTCAATCAAAAGTAAGGTTCAACTCTGTTAGTTGAATGCACAGAACAGAAAGAAGTTTCATACAATGCTTCTGTGTAGTTTATATTTGAACATATTCTTTTTTCCACTATTACCCACTTAGCGCTACGAATGTCCAGTTGCATTTTCTACAGACAGAGTGTTTCAAAACTGCTCAATCAAAAGTATGGTTTAACTCTGTTAGCTGAATGCTCAGATCAGAAAGAAGTTTCACAGAATGCTTCTGTGTAGTTTATATTTGAATATATTACTTTTTCCACTACCACGCTCTTCGCGCTCCAAATGTCCAGTTGCATTTTCTACAGAAAGAGTGTTCAGATCTGCTCAATCAAAAGTATGGTTTAACTCTGTTAGCTGAATGCACAGATCAGAAAGAAGTTTCACCGAAAGATTCTGTGGAGTTTATATTTGAAGACATTCCTTTTTCCACTATTACCCTCTTAGCGCTCCGAATCTCCACTTGCATTTTCTACAAAAAGAGTGTTTCATAACTGCTCAATCAAAAATATGTTTTATCTCTGTTAACTGAATTCACAGATCAGAAATAAGTTTCACAGAATGCATCAGTGTAGTTTTTATTTGAAGATATTCTTTTTCCCAATGTAGGCCTCTTAGCGCTTAGCATGTCCAATTGCAGTTTCTACAGAAAGAGTGTTTCAGAACGGCTCAATCAAAAGTAAAGTTCAACTCTGTTAGTTGAATGCACAGAACAGAAAGAATTTTCACAGAATGCTACTGTGTAGTTTATATTTGAATATATTCCTTTTTCCACTATTACCCTCTTAGCGATCCGAATGTAAACTTGCATTTTCTACAGAAAGAGTGTTCAGAACTGCGCAATCCAAAGTACGGTTTAACTCTGTTAGCTTAATGAACATATCAGAAATAAGTTTCACACAATGCTTCTGTGTAGTTTTTATTTGAAGATATTATTTTTCCCAATATAGGCCTCTTAGCGCTCAGAATGTCCAATTGCAGTTTCTACAGAAAGAGTGTTTCAGAAAGGCTCAATCAAAAGTAAGGTTCAACTCTGTTAGTTGAATGCACAGAACAGAAAGAAGTTTCATACAATGCTTCTGTGTAGTTTATATTTGAACATATTCTTTTTCCACTATTACCCACTTAGCGCTACGAATGTCCAGTTGCATTTTCTACAGTCAGAGTGTTTCAAAACTGCTCAATCAAAAGTATGGTTTAACTCTGTTAGCTGAATGCTCAGATCAGAAAGAAGTTTCACAGAATGCTTCTGTGTAGTTTATATTTGAATATATTCCTTTTTCCACTACTACTCTCTTAGCGCTCCAAATATCCAGGTGCATTTTCTACAGAAAGAGTGTTCAGATCTGCTCAATCAAAAGTATGTTTTAACTCTGTTAGCTGAATTCACAGATCAGAAAGAAGTTTCACAGAATGATTCTGTGTAGTTTATATTTGGAGACATTCCTTTTTCCACTATTACCCTCTTAGCGCTCCGAATCTCCACTTGCATTTTCTACAGAAAGAGTGTTTCAGAACGGCTCAATCAAAACTAAGGTTCAACTCTTTTAGTTGAACAAACAGAACAGAAAGAAGTTTCACACAATTCTTCTGTGTAGTTTTTATTTGTAGACATTCTATTTCCCAATATAGGCCTCTTAGCGCTCAGAATGTCTAATTGCATTTTCTACAGAAAGAGTGTTTCAGAACGGCTCAATCAAAAGTAAGGTTCAACTCTGTTAGTTGAATGCACAGAACAGAAAGAAGTTTCATACAATGCTTCTGTGTAGTTTATATTTGAACATATTCTTTTTTCCACTATTACCCACTTAGCGCTACGAATGTCCAGTTGCATTTTCTACAGACAGAGTGTTTCAAAACTGCTCAATCAAAAGTATGGTTTAACTCTGTTAGCTGAATGCTCAGATCAGAAAGAAGTTTCACAGAATGCTTCTGTGTAGTTTATATTTGAATATATTACTTTTTCCACTACCACGCTCTTCGCGCTCCAAATGTCCAGTTGCATTTTCTACAGAAAGAGTGTTCAGATCTGCTCAATCAAAAGTATGGTTTAACTCTGTTAGCTGAATGCACAGATCAGAAAGAAGTTTCACCGAAATATTCTGTGGAGTTTATATTTGAAGACATTCCTTTTTCCACTATTACCCTCTTAGCGCTCCGAATCTCCACTTGCATTTTCTACAAAAAGAGTGTTTCATAACTGCTCAATCAAAAATATGTTTTATCTCTGTTAACTGAATTCACAGATCAGAAATAAGTTTCACAGAATGCATCAGTGTAGTTTTTATTTGAAGATATTCTTTTTCCCAATGTAGGCCTCTTAGCGCTTAGCATGTCCTATTGCAGTTTCTACAGAAAGAGTGTTTCAGAACGGCTCAATCAAAAGTAAAGTTCAACTCTGTTAGTTGAATGCACAGAACAGAAAGAATTTTCACAGAATGCTACTGTGTAGTTTATATTTGAATATATTCCTTTTTCCACTATTACCCTCTTAGCGCTCCGAATGTAAACTTGCATTTTCTACAGAAAGAGTGTTCAGAACTGCGCAATCCAAAGTATGGTTTAACTCTGTTAGCTTAATGAACATATCAGAAATAAGTTTCACACAATGCTTCTGTGTAGTTTTTATTTGAAGATATTATTTTTCCCAATATAGGCCTCTTAGCGCTCAGAATGTCCAATTGCAGTTTCTACAGAAAGAGTGTTTCAGAAAGGCTCAATCAAAAGTAAGGTTCAACTCTGTTAGTTGAATGCACAGAACAGAAAGAAGTTTCATACAATGCTTCTGTGTAGTTTATATTTGAACATATTCTTTTTCCACTATTACCCACTTAGCGCTACGAATGTCCAGTTGCATTTTCTACAGTCAGAGTGTTTCAAAACTGCTCAATCAAAAGTATGGTTTAACTCTGTTAGCTGAATGCTCAGATCAGAAAGAAGTTTCACAGAATGCTTCTGTGTAGTTTATATTTGAATATATTCCTTTTTCCACTACTACTCTCTTAGCGCTCCAAATATCCAGTTGCATTTTCTACAGAAAGAGTGTTCAGATCTGCTCAATCAAAAGTATGTTTTAACTCTGTTAGCTGAATTCACAGATCAGAAAGAAGTTTCACAGAATGATTCTGTGTAGTTTATATTTGGAGACATTCCTTTTTCCACTATTACCCTCTTAGCGCTCCGAATCTCCACTTGCATTTTCTACAGAAAGAGTGTTTCAGAACGGAACAATCAAAACTAAGTTTCAACTCTTTTAGTTGAACAAAGAGAACAGAAAGAAGTTTCACACAATTCTTCTGTGTAGTTTTTATTTGTAGACATTCTATTTCCCAATATAGGCCTCTTAGCGCTCAGAATGTCTAATTGCATTTTCTACAGAAAGAGTGTTTCAGAACGGCTCAATCAAAAGTAAGGTTCAACTCTGTTAGTTGAATGCACAGAACAGAAAGAAGTTTCATACAATGCTTCTGTGTAGTTTATATTTGAACATATTCTTTTTTCCACTATTACCCACTTAGCGCTACGAATGTCCAGTTGCATTTTCTACAGACAGAGTGTTTCAAAACTGCTCAATCAAAAGTATGGTTTAACTCTGTTAGCTGAATGCTCAGATCAGAAAGAAGTTTCACAGAATGCTTTTGTGTAGTTTATATTTGAATATATTACTTTTTCCACTACCACGCTCTTCGCGCTCCAAATGTCCAGTTGCATTTTCTACAGAAAGAGTGTTCAGATCTGCTCAATCAAAAGTATGGTTTAACTCTGTTAGCTGAATGCACAGATCAGAAAGAAGTTTCACCGAAAGATTCTGTGGAGTTTATATTTGAAGACATTCCTTTTTCCACTATTACCCTCTTAGCGCTCCGAATCTCCACTTGCATTTTCTACAAAAAGAGTGTTTCATAACTGCTCAATCAAAAATATGTTTTATCTCTGTTAACTGAATTCACAGATCAGAAATAAGTTTCACAGAATGCATCAGTGTAGTTTTTATTTGAAGATATTCTTTTTCCCAATGTAGGCCTCTTAGCGCTTAGCATGTCCAATTGCAGTTTCTACAGAAAGAGTGTTTCAGAACGGCTCAATCAAAAGTAAAGTTCAACTCTGTTAGTTGAATGCACAGAACAGAAAGAATTTTCACAGAATGCTACTGTGTAGTTTATATTTGAATATATTCCTTTTTCCACTATTACCCTCTTAGCGCTCCGAATGTAAACTTGCATTTTCTACAGAAAGAGTGTTCAGAACTGCGCAATCCAAAGTATGGTTTAACTCTGTTAGCTTAATGAACATATCAGAAATAAGTTTCACACAATGCTTCTGTGTAGTTTTTATTTGAAGATATTATTTTTCCCAATATAGGCCTCTTAGCGCTCAGAATGTCCAATTGCAGTTTCTACAGAAAGAGTGTTTCAGAAAGGCTCAATCAAAAGTAAGGTTCAACTCTGTTAGTTGAATGCACAGAACAGAAAGAAGTTTCATACAATGCTTCTGTGTAGTTTATATTTGAACATATTCTTTTTCCACTATTACCCACTTAGCGCTACGAATGTCCAGTTGCATTTTCTACAGTCAGAGTGTTTCAAAACTGCTCAATCAAAAGTATGGTTTAACTCTGTTAGCTGAATGCTCAGATCAGAAAGAAGTTTCACAGAATGCTTCTGTGTAGTTTATATTTGAATATATTCCTTTTTCCACTACTACTCTCTTAGCGCTCCAAATATCCAGTTGCATTTTCTACAGAAAGAGTGTTCAGATCTGCTCAATCAAAAGTATGTTTTAACTCTGTTATCTGAATTCACAGATCAGAAAGAAGTTTCACAGAATGATTCTGTGTAGTTTATATTTGGAGACATTCCTTTTTCCACTATTACCCTCTTAGCGCTCCGAATCTCCACTTGCATTTTCTACAGAAAGAGTGTTTCAGAACGGCTCAATCAAAACTAAGGTTCAACTCTTTTAGTTGAACAAAGAGAACAGAAAGAAGTTTCACACAATTCTTCTGTGTAGTTTTTATTTGTAGACATTCTATTTCCCAATATAGGCCTCTTAGCGCTCAGAATGTCTAATTGCATTTTCTACAGAAAGAGTGTTTCAGAACGGCTCAATCAAAAGTAAGGTTCAACTCTGTTAGTTGAATGCACAGAACAGAAAGAAGTTTCATACAATGCTTCTGTGTAGTTTATATTTGAACATATTCTTTTTTCCACTATTACCCACTTAGCGCTACGAATGTCCAGTTGCATTTTCTACAGACAGAGTGTTTCAAAACTGCTCAATCAAAAGTATGGTTTAACTCTGTTAGCTGAATGCTCAGATCAGAAAGAAGTTTCACAGAATGCTTCTGTGTAGTTTATATTTGAATATATTACTTTTTCCACTACCACGCTCTTCGCGCTCCAAATGTCCAGTTGCATTTTCTACAGAAAGAGTGTTCAGATCTGCTCAATCAAAAGTATGGTTTAACTCTGTTAGCTGAATGCACAGATCAGAAAGAAGTTTCACCGAAAGATTCTGTGGAGTTTATATTTGAAGACATTCCTTTTTCCACTATTACCCTCTTAGCGCTCCGAATCTCCACTTGCATTTTCTACAAAAAGAGTGTTTCATAACTGCTCAATCAAAAATATGTTTTATCTCTGTTAACTGAATTCACAGATCAGAAATAAGTTTCACAGAATGCATCAGTGTAGTTTTTATTTGAAGATATTCTTTTTCCCAATGTAGGCCTCTTAGCGCTTAGCATGTCCAATTGCAGTTTCTACAGAAAGAGTGTTTCAGAACGGCTCAATCAAAAGTAAAGTTCAACTCTGTTAGTTGAATGCACAGAACAGAAAGAATTTTCACAGAATGCTACTGTGTAGTTTATATTTGAATATATTCCTTTTTCCACTATTACCCTCTTAGCGCTCCGAATGTAAACTTGCATTTTCTACAGAAAGAGTGTTCAGAACTGCGCAATCCAAAGTATGGTTTAACTCTGTTAGCTTAATGAACATATCAGAAATAAGTTTCACACAATGCTTCTGTGTAGTTTTTATTTGAAGATATTATTTTTCCCAATATAGGCCTCTTAGCGCTCAGAATGTCCAATTGCAGTTTCTACAGAAAGAGTGTTTCAGAAAGGCTCAATCAAAAGTAAGGTTCAACTCTGTTAGTTGAATGCACAGAACAGAAAGAAGTTTCATACAATGCTTCTGTGTAGTTTATATTTGAACATATTCTTTTTCCACTATTACCCACTTAGCGCTACGAATGTCCAGTTGCATTTTCTACAGTCAGAGTGTTTCAAAACTGCTCAATCAAAAGTATGGTTTAACTCTGTTAGCTGAATGCTCAGATCAGAAAGAAGTTTCACAGAATGCTTCTGTGTAGTTTATATTTGAATATATTCCTTTTTCCACTACTACTCTCTTAGCGCTCCAAATATCCAGTTGCATTTTCTACAGAAAGAGTGTTCAGATCTGCTCAATCAAAAGTATGTTTTAACTCTGTTAGCTGAATTCACAGATCAGAAAGAAGTTTCACAGAATGATTCTGTGTAGTTTATATTTGGAGACATTCCTTTTTCCACTATTACCCTTTTAGCGCTCCGAATCTCCACTTGCATTTTCTACAGAAAGAGTGTTTCAGAACGGCTCAATCAAAACTAAGGTTCAACTCTTTTAGTTGAACAAAGAGAACAGAAAGAAGTTTCACACAATTCTTCTGTGTAGTTTTTATTTGTAGACATTCTATTTCCCAATATAGGCCTCTTAGCGCTCAGAATGTCTAATTGCATTTTCTACAGAAAGAGTGTTTCAGAACGGCTCAATCAAAAGTAAGGTTCAACTCTGTTAGTTGAATGCACAGAACAGAAAGAAGTTTCATACAATGCTTCTGTGTAGTTTATATTTGAACATATTCTTTTTTCCACTATTACCCACTTAGCGCTACGAATGTCCAGTTGCATTTTCTACAGACAGAGTGTTTCAAAACTGCTCAATCAAAAGTATGGTTTAACTCTGTTAGCTGAATGCTCAGATCAGAAAGAAGTTTCACAGAATGCTTCTGTGTAGTTTATATTTGAATATATTACTTTTTCCACTACCACGCTCTTCGCGCTCCAAATGTCCAGTTGCATTTTCTACAGAAAGAGTGTTCAGATCTGCTCAATCAAAAGTATGGTTTAACTCTGTTAGCTGAATGCACAGATCAGAAAGAAGTTTCACCGAAAGATTCTGTGGAGTTTATATTTGAAGACATTCCTTTTTCCACTATTACCCTCTTAGCGCTCCGAATCTCCACTTGCATTTTCTACAAAAAGAGTGTTTCATAACTGCTCAATCAAAAATATGTTTTATCTCTGTTAACTGAATTCACAGATCAGAAATAAGTTTCACAGAATGCATCAGTGTAGTTTTTATTTGAAGATATTCTTTTTCCCAATGTAGGCCTCTTAGCGCTTAGCATGTCCAATTGCAGTTTCTACAGAAAGAGTGTTTCAGAACGGCTCAATCAAAAGTAAAGTTCAACTCTGTTAGTTGAATGCACAGAACAGAAAGAATTTTCACAGAATGCTACTGTGTAGTTTATATTTGAATATATTCCTTTTTCCACTATTACCCTCTTAGCGCTCCGAATGTAAACTTGCATTTTCTACAGAAAGAGTGTTCAGAACTGCGCAATCCAAAGTATGGTTTAACTCTGTTAGCTTAATGAACATATCAGAAATAAGTTTCACACAATGCTTCTGTGTAGTTTTTATTTGAAGATATTATTTTTCCCAATATAGGCCTCTTAGCGCTCAGAATGTCCAATTGCAGTTTCTACAGAAAGAGTGTTTCAGAAAGGCTCAATCAAAAGTAAGGTTCAACTCTGTTAGTTGAATGCACAGAACAGAAAGAAGTTTCATACAATGCTTCTGTGTAGTTTATATTTGAACATATTCTTTTTCCACTATTACCCACTTAGCGCTACGAATGTCCAGTTGCATTTTCTACAGTCAGAGTGTTTCAAAACTGCTCAATCAAAAGTATGGTTTAACTCTGTTAGCTGAATGCTCAGATCAGAAAGAAGTTTCACAGAATGCTTCTGTGTAGTTTATATTTGAATATATTCCTTTTTCCACTACTACTCTCTTAGCGCTCCAAATATCCAGTTGCATTTTCTACAGAAAGAGTGTTCAGATCTGCTCAATCAAAAGTATGTTTTAACTCTGTTATCTGAATTCACAGATCAGAAAGAAGTTTCACAGAATGATTCTGTGTAGTTTATATTTGGAGACATTCCTTTTTCCACTATTACCCTCTTAGCGCTCCGAATCTCCACTTGCATTTTCTACAGAAAGAGTGTTTCAGAACGGCTCAATCAAAACTAAGGTTCAACTCTTTTAGTTGAACAAAGAGAACAGAAAGAAGTTTCACACAATTCTTCTGTGTAGTTTTTATTTGTAGACATTCTATTTCCCAATATAGGCCTCTTAGCGCTCAGAATGTCTAATTGCATTTTCTACAGAAAGAGTGTTTCAGAACGGCTCAATCAAAAGTAAGGTTCAACTCTGTTAGTTGAATGCACAGAACAGAAAGAAGTTTCATACAATGCTTCTGTGTAGTTTATATTTGAACATATTCTTTTTTCCACTATTACCCACTTAGCGCTACGAATGTCCAGTTGCATTTTCTACAGACAGAGTGTTTCAAAACTGCTCAATCAAAAGTATGGTTTAACTCTGTTAGCTGAATGCTCAGATCAGAAAGAAGTTTCACAGAATGCTTCTGTGTAGTTTATATTTGAATATATTACTTTTTCCACTACCACGCTCTTCGCGCTCCAAATGTCCAGTTGCATTTTCTACAGAAAGAGTGTTCAGATCTGCTCAATCAAAAGTATGGTTTAACTCTGTTAGCTGAATGCACAGATCAGAAAGAAGTTTCACCGAAAGATTCTGTGGAGTTTATATTTGAAGACATTCCTTTTTCCACTATTACCCTCTTAGCGCTCCGAATCTCCACTTGCATTTTCTACAAAAAGAGTGTTTCATAACTGCTCAATCAAAAATATGTTTTATCTCTGTTAACTGAATTCACAGATCAGAAATAAGTTTCACAGAATGCATCAGTGTAGTTTTTATTTGAAGATATTCTTTTTCCCAATGTAGGCCTCTTAGCGCTTAGCATGTCCAATTGCAGTTTCTACAGAAAGAGTGTTTCAGAACGGCTCAATCAAAAGTAAAGTTCAACTCTGTTAGTTGAATGCACAGAACAGAAAGAATTTTCACAGAATGCTACTGTGTAGTTTATATTTGAATATATTCCTTTTTCCACTATTACCCTCTTAGCGCTCCGAATGTAAACTTGCATTTTCTACAGAAAGAGTGTTCAGAACTGCGCAATCCAAAGTATGGTTTAACTCTGTTAGCTTAATGAACATATCAGAAATAAGTTTCACACAATGCTTCTGTGTAGTTTTTATTTGAAGATATTATTTTTCCCAATATAGGCCTCTTAGCGCTCAGAATGTCCAATTGCAGTTTCTACAGAAAGAGTGTTTCAGAAAGGCTCAATCAAAAGTAAGGTTCAACTCTGTTAGTTGAATGCACAGAACAGAAAGAAGTTTCATACAATGCTTCTGTGTAGTTTATATTTGAACATATTCTTTTTCCACTATTACCCACTTAGCGCTACGAATGTCCAGTTGCATTTTCTACAGTCAGAGTGTTTCAAAACTGCTCAATCAAAAGTATGGTTTAACTCTGTTAGCTGAATGCTCAGATCAGAAAGAAGTTTCACAGAATGCTTCTGTGTAGTTTATATTTGAATATATTCCTTTTTCCACTACTACTCTCTTAGCGCTCCAAATATCCAGTTGCATTTTCTACAGAAAGAGTGTTCAGATCTGCTCAATCAAAAGTATGTTTTAACTCTGTTAGCTGAATTCACAGATCAGAAAGAAGTTTCACAGAATGATTCTGTGTAGTTTATATTTGGAGACATTCCTTTTTCCACTATTACCCTTTTAGCGCTCCGAATCTCCACTTGCATTTTCTACAGAAAGAGTGTTTCAGAACGGCTCAATCAAAACTAAGGTTCAACTCTTTTAGTTGAACAAAGAGAACAGAAAGAAGTTTCACACAATTCTTCTGTGTAGTTTTTATTTGTAGACATTCTATTTCCCAATATAGGCCTCTTAGCGCTCAGAATGTCTAATTGCATTTTCTACAGAAAGAGTGTTTCAGAACGGCTCAATCAAAAGTAAGGTTCAACTCTGTTAGTTGAATGCACAGAACAGAAAGAAGTTTCATACAATGCTTCTGTGTAGTTTATATTTGAACATATTCTTTTTTCCACTATTACCCACTTAGCGCTACGAATGTCCAGTTGCATTTTCTACAGACAGAGTGTTTCAAAACTGCTCAATCAAAAGTATGGTTTAACTCTGTTAGCTGAATGCTCAGATCAGAAAGAAGTTTCACAGAATGCTTCTGTGTAGTTTATATTTGAATATATTACTTTTTCCACTACCACGCTCTTCGCGCTCCAAATGTCCAGTTGCATTTTCTACAGAAAGAGTGTTCAGATCTGCTCAATCAAAAGTATGGTTTAACTCTGTTAGCTGAATGCACAGATCAGAAAGAAGTTTCACCGAAAGATTCTGTGGAGTTTATATTTGAAGACATTCCTTTTTCCACTATTACCCTCTTAGCGCTCCGAATCTCCACTTGCATTTTCTACAAAAAGAGTGTTTCATAACTGCTCAATCAAAAATATGTTTTATCTCTGTTAACTGAATTCACAGATCAGAAATAAGTTTCACAGAATGCATCAGTGTAGTTTTTATTTGAAGATATTCTTTTTCCCAATGTAGGCCTCTTAGCGCTTAGCATGTCCAATTGCAGTTTCTACAGAAAGAGTGTTTCAGAACGGCTCAATCAAAAGTAAAGTTCAACTCTGTTAGTTGAATGCACAGAACAGAAAGAATTTTCACAGAATGCTACTGTGTAGTTTATATTTGAATATATTCCTTTTTCCACTATTACCCTCTTAGCGCTCCGAATGTAAACTTGCATTTTCTACAGAAAGAGTGTTCAGAACTGCGCAATCCAAAGTATGGTTTAACTCTGTTAGCTTAATGAACATATCAGAAATAAGTTTCACACAATGCTTCTGTGTAGTTTTTATTTGAAGATATTATTTTTCCCAATATAGGCCTCTTAGCGCTCAGAATGTCCAATTGCAGTTTCTACAGAAAGAGTGTTTCAGAAAGGCTCAATCAAAAGTAAGGTTCAACTCTGTTAGTTGAATGCACAGAACAGAAAGAAGTTTCATACAATGCTTCTGTGTAGTTTATATTTGAACATATTCTTTTTCCACTATTACCCACTTAGCGCTACGAATGTCCAGTTGCATTTTCTACAGTCAGAGTGTTTCAAAACTGCTCAATCAAAAGTATGGTTTAACTCTGTTAGCTGAATGCTCAGATCAGAAAGAAGTTTCACAGAATGCTTCTGTGTAGTTTATATTTGAATATATTCCTTTTTCCACTACTACTCTCTTAGCGCTCCAAATATCCAGTTGCATTTTCTACAGAAAGAGTGTTCAGATCTGCTCAATCAAAAGTATGTTTTAACTCTGTTAGCTGAATTCACAGATCAGAAAGAAGTTTCACAGAATGATTCTGTGTAGTTTATATTTGGAGACATTCCTTTTTCCACTATTACCCTCTTAGCGCTCCGAATCTCCACTTGCATTTTCTACAGAAAGAGTGTTTCAGAACGGCTCAATCAAAACTAAGGTTCAACTCTTTTAGTTGAACAAACAGAACAGAAAGAAGTTTCACACAATTCTTCTGTGTAGTTTTTATTTGTAGACATTCTATTTCCCAATATAGGCCTCTTAGCGCTCAGAATGTCTAATTGCATTTTCTACAGAAAGAGTGTTTCAGAACGGCTCAATCAAAAGTAAGGTTCAACTCTGTTAGTTGAATGCACAGAACAGAAAGAAGTTTCATACAATGCTTCTGTGTAGTTTATATTTGAACATATTCTTTTTTCCACTATTACCCACTTAGCGCTACGAATGTCCAGTTGCATTTTCTACAGACAGAGTGTTTCAAAACTGCTCAATCAAAAGTATGGTTTAACTCTGTTAGCTGAATGCTCAGATCAGAAAGAAGTTTCACAGAATGCTTCTGTGTAGTTTATATTTGAATATATTACTTTTTCCACTACCACGCTCTTCGCGCTCCAAATGTCCAGTTGCATTTTCTACAGAAAGAGTGTTCAGATCTGCTCAATCAAAAGTATGGTTTAACTCTGTTAGCTGAATGCACAGATCAGAAAGAAGTTTCACCGAAAGATTCTGTGGAGTTTATATTTGAAGACATTCCTTTTTCCACTATTACCCTCTTAGCGCTCCGAATCTCCACTTGCATTTTCTACAAAAAGAGTGTTTCATAACTGCTCAATCAAAAATATGTTTTATCTCTGTTAACTGAATTCACAGATCAGAAATAAGTTTCACAGAATGCATCAGTGTAGTTTTTATTTGAAGATATTCTTTTTCCCAATGTAGGCCTCTTAGCGCTTAGCATGTCCAATTGCAGTTTCTACAGAAAGAGTGTTTCAGAACGGCTCAATCAAAAGTAAAGTTCAACTCTGTTAGTTGAATGCACAGAACAGAAAGAATTTTCACAGAATGCTACTGTGTAGTTTATATTTGAATATATTCCTTTTTCCACTATTACCCTCTTAGCGCTCCGAATGTAAACTTGCATTTTCTACAGAAAGAGTGTTCAGAACTGCGCAATCCAAAGTATGGTTTAACTCTGTTAGCTTAATGAACATATCAGAAATAAGTTTCACACAATGCTTCTGTGTAGTTTTTATTTGAAGATATTATTTTTCCCAATATAGGCCTCTTAGCGCTCAGAATGTCCAATTGCAGTTTCTACAGAAAGAGTGTTTCAGAAAGGCTCAATCAAAAGTAAGGTTCAACTCTGTTAGTTGAATGCACAGAACAGAAAGAAGTTTCATACAATGCTTCTGTGTAGTTTATATTTGAACATATTCTTTTTCCACTATTACCCACTTAGCGCTACGAATGTCCAGTTGCATTTTCTACAGTCAGAGTGTTTCAAAACTGCTCAATCAAAAGTATGGTTTAACTCTGTTAGCTGAATGCTCAGATCAGAAAGAAGTTTCACAGAATGCTTCTGTGTAGTTTATATTTGAATATATTCCTTTTTCCACTACTACTCTCTTAGCGCTCCAAATATCCAGTTGCATTTTCTACAGAAAGAGTGTTCAGATCTGCTCAATCAAAAGTATGTTTTAACTCTGTTAGCTGAATTCACAGATCAGAAAGAAGTTTCACAGAATGATTCTGTGTAGTTTATATTTGGAGACATTCCTTTTTCCACTATTACCCTCTTAGCGCTCCGAATCTCCACTTGCATTTTCTACAGAAAGAGTGTTTCAGAACGGCTCAATCAAAACTAAGGTTCAACTCTTTTAGTTGAACAAAGAGAACAGAAAGAAGTTTCACACAATTCTTCTGTGTAGTTTTTATTTGTAGACATTCTATTTCCCAATATAGGCCTCTTAGCGCTCAGAATGTCTAATTGCATTTTCTACAGAAAGAGTGTTTCAGAACGGCTCAATCAAAAGTAAGGTTCAACTCTGTTAGTTGAATGCACAGAACAGAAAGAAGTTTCATACAATGCTTCTGTGTAGTTTATATTTGAACATATTCTTTTTTCCACTATTACCCACTTAGCGCTACGAATGTCCAGTTGCATTTTCTACAGACAGAGTGTTTCAAAACTGCTCAATCAAAAGTATGGTTTAACTCTGTTAGCTGAATGCTCAGATCAGAAAGAAGTTTCACAGAATGCTTCTGTGTAGTTTATATTTGAATATATTACTTTTTCCACTACCACGCTCTTCGCGCTCCAAATGTCCAGTTGCATTTTCTACAGAAAGAGTGTTCAGATCTGCTCAATCAAAAGTATGGTTTAACTCTGTTAGCTGAATGCACAGATCAGAAAGAAGTTTCACCGAAAGATTCTGTGGAGTTTATATTTGAAGACATTCCTTTTTCCACTATTACCCTCTTAGCGCTCCGAATCTCCACTTGCATTTTCTACAAAAAGAGTGTTTCATAACTGCTCAATCAAAAATATGTTTTATCTCTGTTAACTGAATTCACAGATCAGAAATAAGTTTCACAGAATGCATCAGTGTAGTTTTTATTTGAAGATATTCTTTTTCCCAATGTAGGCCTCTTAGCGCTTAGCATGTCCAATTGCAGTTTCTACAGAAAGAGTGTTTCAGAACGGCTCAATCAAAAGTAAAGTTCAACTCTGTTAGTTGAATGCACAGAACAGAAAGAATTTTCACAGAATGCTACTGTGTAGTTTATATTTGAATATATTCCTTTTTCCACTATTACCCTCTTAGCGCTCCGAATGTAAACTTGCATTTTCTACAGAAAGAGTGTTCAGAACTGCGCAATCCAAAGTATGGTTTAACTCTGTTAGCTTAATGAACATATCAGAAATAAGTTTCACACAATGCTTCTGTGTAGTTTTTATTTGAAGATATTATTTTTCCCAATATAGGCCTCTTAGCGCTCAGAATGTCCAATTGCAGTTTCTACAGAAAGAGTGTTTCAGAAAGGCTCAATCAAAAGTAAGGTTCAACTCTGTTAGTTGAATGCACAGAACAGAAAGAAGTTTCATACAATGCTTCTGTGTAGTTTATATTTGAACATATTCTTTTTCCACTATTACCCACTTAGCGCTACGAATGTCCAGTTGCATTTTCTACAGTCAGAGTGTTTCAAAACTGCTCAATCAAAAGTATGGTTTAACTCTGTTAGCTGAATGCTCAGATCAGAAAGAAGTTTCACAGAATGCTTCTGTGTAGTTTATATTTGAATATATTCCTTTTTCCACTACTACTCTCTTAGCGCTCCAAATATCCAGTTGCATTTTCTACAGAAAGAGTGTTCAGATCTGCTCAATCAAAAGTATGTTTTAACTCTGTTAGCTGAATTCACAGATCAGAAAGAAGTTTCACAGAATGATTCTGTGTAGTTTATATTTGGAGACATTCCTTTTTCCACTATTACCCTCTTAGCGCTCCGAATCTCCACTTGCATTTTCTACAGAAAGAGTGTTTCAGAACGGCTCAATCAAAACTAAGGTTCAACTCTTTTAGTTGAACAAAGAGAACAGAAAGAAGTTTCACACAATTCTTCTGTGTAGTTTTTATTTGTAGACATTCTATTTCCCAATATAGGCCTCTTAGCGCTCAGAATGTCTAATTGCATTTTCTACAGAAAGAGTGTTTCAGAACGGCTCAATCAAAAGTAAGGTTCAACTCTGTTAGTTGAATGCACAGAACAGAAAGAAGTTTCATACAATGCTTCTGTGTAGTTTATATTTGAACATATTCTTTTTTCCACTATTACCCACTTAGCGCTACGAATGTCCAGTTGCATTTTCTACAGACAGAGTGTTTCAAAACTGCTCAATCAAAAGTATGGTTTAACTCTGTTAGCTGAATGCTCAGATCAGAAAGAAGTTTCACAGAATGCTTCTGTGTAGTTTATATTTGAATATATTACTTTTTCCACTACCACGCTCTTCGCGCTCCAAATGTCCAGTTGCATTTTCTACAGAAAGAGTGTTCAGATCTGCTCAATCAAAAGTATGGTTTAACTCTGTTAGCTGAATGCACAGATCAGAAAGAAGTTTCACCGAAAGATTCTGTGGAGTTTATATTTGAAGACATTCCTTTTTCCACTATTACCCTCTTAGCGCTCCGAATCTCCACTTGCATTTTCTACAAAAAGAGTGTTTCATAACTGCTCAATCAAAAATATGTTTTATCTCTGTTAACTGAATTCACAGATCAGAAATAAGTTTCACAGAATGCATCAGTGTAGTTTTTATTTGAAGATATTCTTTTTCCCAATGTAGGCCTCTTAGCGCTTAGCATGTCCAATTGCAGTTTCTACAGAAAGAGTGTTTCAGAACGGCTCAATCAAAAGTAAAGTTCAACTCTGTTAGTTGAATGCACAGAAGAGAAAGAATTTTCACAGAATGCTACTGTGTAGTTTATATTTGAATATATTCCTTTTTCCACTATTACCCTCTTAGCGCTCCGAATGTAAACTTGCATTTTCTACAGAAAGAGTGTTCAGAACTGCGCAATCCAAAGTACGGTTTAACTCTGTTAGCTTAATGAACATATCAGAAATAAGTTTCACACAATGCTTCTGTGTAGTTTTTATTTGAAGATATTATTTTTCCCAATATAGGCCTCTTAGCGCTCAGAATGTCCAATTGCAGTTTCTACAGAAAGAGTGTTTCAGAAAGGCTCAATCAAAAGTAAGGTTCAACTCTGTTAGTTGAATGCACAGAACAGAAAGAAGTTTCATACAATGCTTCTGTGTAGTTTATATTTGAACATATTCTTTTTCCACTATTACCCACTTAGCGCTACGAATGTCCAGTTGCATTTTCTACAGTCAGAGTGTTTCAAAACTGCTCAATCAAAAGTATGGTTTAACTCTGTTAGCTGAATGCTCAGATCAGAAAGAAGTTTCACAGAATGCTTCTGTGTAGTTTATATTTGAATATATTCCTTTTTCCACTACTACTCTCTTAGCGCTCCAAATATCCAGTTGCATTTTCTACAGAAAGAGTGTTCAGATCTGCTCAATCAAAAGTATGTTTTAACTCTGTTAGCTGAATTCACAGATCAGAAAGAAGTTTCACAGAATGATTCTGTGTAGTTTATATTTGGAGACATTCCTTTTTCCACTATTACCCTCTTAGCGCTCCGAATCTCCACTTGCATTTTCTACAGAAAGAGTGTTTCAGAACGGCTCAATCAAAACTAAGGTTCAACTCTTTTAGTTGAACAAAGAGAACAGAAAGAAGTTTCACACAATTCTTCTGTGTAGTTTTTATTTGTAGACATTCTATTTCCCAATATAGGCCTCTTAGCGCTCAGAATGTCTAATTGCATTTTCTACAGAAAGAGTGTTTCAGAACGGCTCAATCAAAAGTAAGGTTCAACTCTGTTAGTTGAATGCACAGAACAGAAAGAAGTTTCATACAATGCTTCTGTGTAGTTTATATTTGAACATATTCTTTTTTCCACTATTACCCACTTAGCGCTACGAATGTCCAGTTGCATTTTCTACAGACAGAGTGTTTCAAAACTGCTCAATCAAAAGTATGGTTTAACTCTGTTAGCTGAATGCTCAGATCAGAAAGAAGTTTCACAGAATGCTTCTGTGTAGTTTATATTTGAATATATTACTTTTTCCACTACCACGCTCTTCGCGCTCCAAATGTCCAGTTGCATTTTCTACAGAAAGAGTGTTCAGATCTGCTCAATCAAAAGTATGGTTTAACTCTGTTAGCTGAATGCACAGATCAGAAAGAAGTTTCACCGAAAGATTCTGTGGAGTTTATATTTGAAGACATTCCTTTTTCCACTATTACCCTCTTAGCGCTCCGAATCTCCACTTGCATTTTCTACAAAAAGAGTGTTTCATAACTGCTCAATCAAAAATATGTTTTATCTCTGTTAACTGAATTCACAGATCAGAAATAAGTTTCACAGAATGCATCAGTGTAGTTTTTATTTGAAGATATTCTTTTTCCCAATGTAGGCCTCTTAGCGCTTAGCATGTCCAATTGCAGTTTCTACAGAAAGAGTGTTTCAGAACGGCTCAATCAAAAGTAAAGTTCAACTCTGTTAGTTGAATGCACAGAACAGAAAGAATTTTCACAGAATGCTACTGTGTAGTTTATATTTGAATATATTCCTTTTTCCACTATTACCCTCTTAGCGCTCCGAATGTAAACTTGCATTTTCTACAGAAAGAGTGTTCAGAACTGCGCAATCCAAAGTACGGTTTAACTCTGTTAGCTTAATGAACATATCAGAAATAAGTTTCACACAATGCTTCTGTGTAGTTTTTATTTGAAGATATTATTTTTCCCAATATAGGCCTCTTAGCGCTCAGAATGTCCAATTGCAGTTTCTACAGAAAGAGTGTTTCAGAAAGGCTCAATCAAAAGTAAGGTTCAACTCTGTTAGTTGAATGCACAGAACAGAAAGAAGTTTCATACAATGCTTCTGTGTAGTTTATATTTGAACATATTCTTTTTCCACTATTACCCACTTAGCGCTACGAATGTCCAGTTGCATTTTCTACAGTCAGAGTGTTTCAAAACTGCTCAATCAAAAGTATGGTTTAACTCTGTTAGCTGAATGCTCAGATCAGAAAGAAGTTTCACAGAATGCTTCTGTGTAGTTTATATTTGAATATATTCCTTTTTCCACTACTACTCTCTTAGCGCTCCAAATATCCAGTTGCATTTTCTACAGAAAGAGTGTTCAGATCTGCTCAATCAAAAGTATGTTTTAACTCTGTTATCTGAATTCACAGATCAGAAAGAAGTTTCACAGAATGATTCTGTGTAGTTTATATTTGGAGACATTCCTTTTTCCACTATTACCCTCTTAGCGCTCCGAATCTCCACTTGCATTTTCTACAGAAAGAGTGTTTCAGAACGGCTCAATCAAAACTAAGGTTCAACTCTTTTAGTTGAACAAAGAGAACAGAAAGAAGTTTCACACAATTCTTCTGTGTAGTTTTTATTTGTAGACATTCTATTTCCCAATATAGGCCTCTTAGCGCTCAGAATGTCTAATTGCATTTTCTACAGAAAGAGTGTTTCAGAACGGCTCAATCAAAAGTAAGGTTCAACTCTGTTAGTTGAATGCACAGAACAGAAAGAAGTTTCATACAATGCTTCTGTGTAGTTTATATTTGAACATATTCTTTTTTCCACTATTACCCACTTAGCGCTACGAATGTCCAGTTGCATTTTCTACAGACAGAGTGTTTCAAAACTGCTCAATCAAAAGTATGGTTTAACTCTGTTAGCTGAATGCTCAGATCAGAAAGAAGTTTCACAGAATGCTTCTGTGTAGTTTATATTTGAATATATTACTTTTTCCACTACCACGCTCTTCGCGCTCCAAATGTCCAGTTGCATTTTCTACAGAAAGAGTGTTCAGATCTGCTCAATCAAAAGTATGGTTTAACTCTGTTAGCTGAATGCACAGATCAGAAAGAAGTTTCACCGAAAGATTCTGTGGAGTTTATATTTGAAGACATTCCTTTTTCCACTATTACCCTCTTAGCGCTCCGAATCTCCACTTGCATTTTCTACAAAAAGAGTGTTTCATAACTGCTCAATCAAAAATATGTTTTATCTCTGTTAACTGAATTCACAGATCAGAAATAAGTTTCACAGAATGCATCAGTGTAGTTTTTATTTGAAGATATTCTTTTTCCCAATGTAGGCCTCTTAGCGCTTAGCATGTCCAATTGCAGTTTCTACAGAAAGAGTGTTTCAGAACGGCTCAATCAAAAGTAAAGTTCAACTCTGTTAGTTGAATGCACAGAACAGAAAGAATTTTCACAGAATGCTACTGTGTAGTTTATATTTGAATATATTCCTTTTTCCACTATTACCCTCTTAGCGCTCCGAATGTAAACTTGCATTTTCTACAGAAAGAGTGTTCAGAACTGCGCAATCCAAAGTACGGTTTAACTCTGTTAGCTTAATGAACATATCAGAAATAAGTTTCACACAATGCTTCTGTGTAGTTTTTATTTGAAGATATTATTTTTCCCAATATAGGCCTCTTAGCGCTCAGAATGTCCAATTGCAGTTTCTACAGAAAGAGTGTTTCAGAAAGGCTCAATCAAAAGTAAGGTTCAACTCTGTTAGTTGAATGCACAGAACAGAAAGAAGTTTCATACAATGCTTCTGTGTAGTTTATATTTGAACATATTCTTTTTCCACTATTACCCACTTAGCGCTACGAATGTCCAGTTGCATTTTCTACAGTCAGAGTGTTTCAAAACTGCTCAATCAAAAGTATGGTTTAACTCTGTTAGCTGAATGCTCAGATCAGAAAGAAGTTTCACAGAATGCTTCTGTGTAGTTTATATTTGAATATATTCCTTTTTCCACTACTACTCTCTTAGCGCTCCAAATATCCAGTTGCATTTTCTACAGAAAGAGTGTTCAGATCTGCTCAATCAAAAGTATGTTTTAACTCTGTTAGCTGAATTCACAGATCAGAAAGAAGTTTCACAGAATGATTCTGTGTAGTTTATATTTGGAGACATTCCTTTTTCCACTATTACCCTCTTAGCGCTCCGAATCTCCACTTGCATTTTCTACAGAAAGAGTGTTTCAGAACGGCTCAATCAAAACTAAGGTTCAACTCTTTTAGTTGAACAAAGAGAACAGAAAGAAGTTTCACACAATTCTTCTGTGTAGTTTTTATTTGTAGACATTCTATTTCCCAATATAGGCCTCTTAGCGCTCAGAATGTCTAATTGCATTTTCTACAGAAAGAGTGTTTCAGAACGGCTCAATCAAAAGTAAGGTTCAACTCTGTTAGTTGAATGCACAGAACAGAAAGAAGTTTCATACAATGCTTCTGTGTAGTTTATATTTGAACATATTCTTTTTTCCACTATTACCCACTTAGCGCTACGAATGTCCAGTTGCATTTTCTACAGACAGAGTGTTTCAAAACTGCTCAATCAAAAGTATGGTTTAACTCTGTTAGCTGAATGCTCAGATCAGAAAGAAGTTTCACAGAATGCTTCTGTGTAGTTTATATTTGAATATATTACTTTTTCCACTACCACGCTCTTCGCGCTCCAAATGTCCAGTTGCATTTTCTACAGAAAGAGTGTTCAGATCTGCTCAATCAAAAGTATGGTTTAACTCTGTTAGCTGAATGCACAGATCAGAAAGAAGTTTCACCGAAAGATTCTGTGGAGTTTATATTTGAAGACATTCCTTTTTCCACTATTACCCTCTTAGCGCTCCGAATCTCCACTTGCATTTTCTACAAAAAGAGTGTTTCATAACTGCTCAATCAAAAATATGTTTTATCTCTGTTAACTGAATTCACAGATCAGAAATAAGTTTCACAGAATGCATCAGTGTAGTTTTTATTTGAAGATATTCTTTTTCCCAATGTAGGCCTCTTAGCGCTTAGCATGTCCAATTGCAGTTTCTACAGAAAGAGTGTTTCAGAACGGCTCAATCAAAAGTAAAGTTCAACTCTGTTAGTTGAATGCACAGAACAGAAAGAATTTTCACAGAATGCTACTGTGTAGTTTATATTTGAATATATTCCTTTTTCCACTATTACCCTCTTAGCGCTCCGAATGTAAACTTGCATTTTCTACAGAAAGAGTGTTCAGAACTGCGCAATCCAAAGTATGGTTTAACTCTGTTAGCTTAATGAACATATCAGAAATAAGTTTCACACAATGCTTCTGTGTAGTTTTTATTTGAAGATATTATTTTTCCCAATATAGGCCTCTTAGCGCTCAGAATGTCCAATTGCAGTTTCTACAGAAAGAGTGTTTCAGAAAGGCTCAATCAAAAGTAAGGTTCAACTCTGTTAGTTGAATGCACAGAACAGAAAGAAGTTTCATACAATGCTTCTGTGTAGTTTATATTTGAACATATTCTTTTTCCACTATTACCCACTTAGCGCTACGAATGTCCAGTTGCATTTTCTACAGTCAGAGTGTTTCAAAACTGCTCAATCAAAAGTATGGTTTAACTCTGTTAGCTGAATGCTCAGATCAGAAAGAAGTTTCACAGAATGCTTCTGTGTAGTTTATATTTGAATATATTCCTTTTTCCACTACTACTCTCTTAGCGCTCCAAATATCCAGTTGCATTTTCTACAGAAAGAGTGTTCAGATCTGCTCAATCAAAAGTATGTTTTAACTCTGTTAGCTGAATTCACAGATCAGAAAGAAGTTTCACAGAATGATTCTGTGTAGTTTATATTTGGAGACATTCCTTTTTCCACTATTACCCTCTTAGCGCTCCGAATCTCCACTTGCATTTTCTACAGAAAGAGTGTTTCAGAACGGCTCAATCAAAACTAAGGTTCAACTCTTTTAGTTGAACAAAGAGAACAGAAAGAAGTTTCACACAATTCTTCTGTGTAGTTTTTATTTGTAGACATTCTATTTCCCAATATAGGCCTCTTAGCGCTCAGAATGTCTAATTGCATTTTCTACAGAAAGAGTGTTTCAGAACGGCTCAATCAAAAGTAAGGTTCAACTCTGTTAGTTGAATGCACAGAACAGAAAGAAGTTTCATACAATGCTTCTGTGTAGTTTATATTTGAACATATTCTTTTTTCCACTATTACCCACTTAGCGCTACGAATGTCCAGTTGCATTTTCTACAGACAGAGTGTTTCAAAACTGCTCAATCAAAAGTATGGTTTAACTCTGTTAGCTGAATGCTCAGATCAGAAAGAAGTTTCACAGAATGCTTCTGTGTAGTTTATATTTGAATATATTACTTTTTCCACTACCACGCTCTTCGCGCTCCAAATGTCCAGTTGCATTTTCTACAGAAAGAGTGTTCAGATCTGCTCAATCAAAAGTATGGTTTAACTCTGTTAGCTGAATGCACAGATCAGAAAGAAGTTTCACCGAAAGATTCTGTGGAGTTTATATTTGAAGACATTCCTTTTTCCACTATTACCCCCTTAGCGCTCCGAATCTCCACTTGCATTTTCTACAAAAAGAGTGTTTCATAACTGCTCAATCAAAAATATGTTTTATCTCTGTTAACTGAATTCACAGATCAGAAATAAGTTTCACAGAATGCATCAGTGTAGTTTTTATTTGAAGATATTCTTTTTCCCAATGTAGGCCTCTTAGCGCTTAGCATGTCCAATTGCAGTTTCTACAGAAAGAGTGTTTCAGAACGGCTCAATCAAAAGTAAAGTTCAACTCTGTTAGTTGAATGCACAGAACAGAAAGAATTTTCACAGAATGCTACTGTGTAGTTTATATTTGAATATATTCCTTTTTCCACTATTACCCTCTTAGCGCTCCGAATGTAAACTTGCATTTTCTACAGAAAGAGTGTTCAGAACTGCGCAATCCAAAGTATGGTTTAACTCTGTTAGCTTAATGAACATATCAGAAATAAGTTTCACACAATGCTTCTGTGTAGTTTTTATTTGAAGATATTATTTTTCCCAATATAGGCCTCTTAGCGCTCAGAATGTCCAATTGCAGTTTCTACAGAAAGAGTGTTTCAGAAAGGCTCAATCAAAAGTAAGGTTCAACTCTGTTAGTTGAATGCACAGAACAGAAAGAAGTTTCATACAATGCTTCTGTGTAGTTTATATTTGAACATATTCTTTTTCCACTATTACCCACTTAGCGCTACGAATGTCCAGTTGCATTTTCTACAGTCAGAGTGTTTCAAAACTGCTCAATCAAAAGTATGGTTTAACTCTGTTAGCTGAATGCTCAGATCAGAAAGAAGTTTCACAGAATGCTTCTGTGTAGTTTATATTTGAATATATTCCTTTTTCCACTACTACTCTCTTAGCGCTCCAAATATCCAGTTGCATTTTCTACAGAAAGAGTGTTCAGATCTGCTCAATCAAAAGTATGTTTTAACTCTGTTAGCTGAATTCACAGATCAGAAAGAAGTTTCACAGAATGATTCTGTGTAGTTTATATTTGGAGACATTCCTTTTTCCACTATTACCCTCTTAGCGCTCCGAATCTCCACTTGCATTTTCTACAGAAAGAGTGTTTCAGAACGGCTCAATCAAAACTAAGGTTCAACTCTTTTAGTTGAACAAACAGAACAGAAAGAAGTTTCACACAATTCTTCTGTGTAGTTTTTATTTGTAGACATTCTATTTCCCAATATAGGCCTCTTAGCGCTCAGAATGTCTAATTGCATTTTCTACAGAAAGAGTGTTTCAGAACGGCTCAATCAAAAGTAAGGTTCAACTCTGTTAGTTGAATGCACAGAACAGAAAGAAGTTTCATACAATGCTTCTGTGTAGTTTATATTTGAACATATTCTTTTTTCCACTATTACCCACTTAGCGCTACGAATGTCCAGTTGCATTTTCTACAGACAGAGTGTTTCAAAACTGCTCAATCAAAAGTATGGTTTAACTCTGTTAGCTGAATGCTCAGATCAGAAAGAAGTTTCACAGAATGCTTCTGTGTAGTTTATATTTGAATATATTACTTTTTCCACTACCACGCTCTTCGCGCTCCAAATGTCCAGTTGCATTTTCTACAGAAAGAGTGTTCAGATCTGCTCAATCAAAAGTATGGTTTAACTCTGTTAGCTGAATGCACAGATCAGAAAGAAGTTTCACCGAAAGATTCTGTGGAGTTTATATTTGAAGACATTCCTTTTTCCACTATTACCCTCTTAGCGCTCCGAATCTCCACTTGCATTTTCTACAAAAAGAGTGTTTCATAACTGCTCAATCAAAAATATGTTTTATCTCTGTTAACTGAATTCACAGATCAGAAATAAGTTTCACAGAATGCATCAGTGTAGTTTTTATTTGAAGATATTCTTTTTCCCAATGTAGGCCTCTTAGCGCTTAGCATGTCCAATTGCAGTTTCTACAGAAAGAGTGTTTCAGAACGGCTCAATCAAAAGTAAAGTTCAACTCTGTTAGTTGAATGCACAGAACAGAAAGAATTTTCACAGAATGCTACTGTGTAGTTTATATTTGAATATATTCCTTTTTCCACTATTACCCTCTTAGCGCTCCGAATGTAAACTTGCATTTTCTACAGAAAGAGTGTTCAGAACTGCGCAATCCAAAGTACGGTTTAACTCTGTTAGCTTAATGAACATATCAGAAATAAGTTTCACACAATGCTTCTGTGTAGTTTTTATTTGAAGATATTATTTTTCCCAATATAGGCCTCTTAGCGCTCAGAATGTCCAATTGCAGTTTCTACAGAAAGAGTGTTTCAGAAAGGCTCAATCAAAAGTAAGGTTCAACTCTGTTAGTTGAATGCACAGAACAGAAAGAAGTTTCATACAATGCTTCTGTGTAGTTTATATTTGAACATATTCTTTTTCCACTATTACCCACTTAGCGCTACGAATGTCCAGTTGCATTTTCTACAGTCAGAGTGTTTCAAAACTGCTCAATCAAAAGTATGGTTTAACTCTGTTAGCTGAATGCTCAGATCAGAAAGAAGTTTCACAGAATGCTTCTGTGTAGTTTATATTTGAATATATTCCTTTTTCCACTACTACTCTCTTAGCGCTCCAAATATCCAGTTGCATTTTCTACAGAAAGAGTGTTCAGATCTGCTCAATCAAAAGTATGTTTTAACTCTGTTAGCTGAATTCACAGATCAGAAAGAAGTTTCACAGAATGATTCTGTGTAGTTTATATTTGGAGACATTCCTTTTTCCACTATTACCCTCTTAGCGCTCCGAATCTCCACTTGCATTTTCTACAGAAAGAGTGTTTCAGAACGGCTCAATCAAAACTAAGGTTCAACTCTTTTAGTTGAACAAAGAGAACAGAAAGAAGTTTCACACAATTCTTCTGTGTAGTTTTTATTTGTAGACATTCTATTTCCCAATATAGGCCTCTTAGCGCTCAGAATGTCTAATTGCATTTTCTACAGAAAGAGTGTTTCAGAACGGCTCAATCAAAAGTAAGGTTCAACTCTGTTAGTTGAATGCACAGAACAGAAAGAAGTTTCATACAATGCTTCTGTGTAGTTTATATTTGAACATATTCTTTTTTCCACTATTACCCACTTAGCGCTACGAATGTCCAGTTGCATTTTCTACAGACAGAGTGTTTCAAAACTGCTCAATCAAAAGTATGGTTTAACTCTGTTAGCTGAATGCTCAGATCAGAAAGAAGTTTCACAGAATGCTTCTGTGTAGTTTATATTTGAATATATTACTTTTTCCACTACCACGCTCTTCGCGCTCCAAATGTCCAGTTGCATTTTCTACAGAAAGAGTGTTCAGATCTGCTCAATCAAAAGTATGGTTTAACTCTGTTAGCTGAATGCACAGATCAGAAAGAAGTTTCACCGAAAGATTCTGTGGAGTTTATATTTGAAGACATTCCTTTTTCCACTATTACCCTCTTAGCGCTCCGAATCTCCACTTGCATTTTCTACAAAAAGAGTGTTTCATAACTGCTCAATCAAAAATATGTTTTATCTCTGTTAACTGAATTCACAGATCAGAAATAAGTTTCACAGAATGCATCAGTGTAGTTTTTATTTGAAGATATTCTTTTTCCCAATGTAGGCCTCTTAGCGCTTAGCATGTCCAATTGCAGTTTCTACAGAAAGAGTGTTTCAGAACGGCTCAATCAAAAGTAAAGTTCAACTCTGTTAGTTGAATGCACAGAACAGAAAGAATTTTCACAGAATGCTACTGTGTAGTTTATATTTGAATATATTCCTTTTTCCACTATTACCCTCTTAGCGCTCCGAATGTAAACTTGCATTTTCTACAGAAAGAGTGTTCAGAACTGCGCAATCCAAAGTATGGTTTAACTCTGTTAGCTTAATGAACATATCAGAAATAAGTTTCACACAATGCTTCTGTGTAGTTTTTATTTGAAGATATTATTTTTCCCAATATAGGCCTCTTAGCGCTCAGAATGTCCAATTGCAGTTTCTACAGAAAGAGTGTTTCAGAAAGGCTCAATCAAAAGTAAGGTTCAACTCTGTTAGTTGAATGCACAGAACAGAAAGAAGTTTCATACAATGCTTCTGTGTAGTTTATATTTGAACATATTCTTTTTCCACTATTACCCACTTAGCGCTACGAATGTCCAGTTGCATTTTCTACAGTCAGAGTGTTTCAAAACTGCTCAATCAAAAGTATGGTTTAACTCTGTTAGCTGAATGCTCAGATCAGAAAGAAGTTTCACAGAATGCTTCTGTGTAGTTTATATTTGAATATATTCCTTTTTCCACTACTACTCTCTTAGCGCTCCAAATATCCAGTTGCATTTTCTACAGAAAGAGTGTTCAGATCTGCTCAATCAAAAGTATGTTTTAACTCTGTTAGCTGAATTCACAGATCAGAAAGAAGTTTCACAGAATGATTCTGTGTAGTTTATATTTGGAGACATTCCTTTTTCCACTATTACCCTCTTAGCGCTCCGAATCTCCACTTGCATTTTCTACAGAAAGAGTGTTTCAGAACGGCTCAATCAAAACTAAGGTTCAACTCTTTTAGTTGAACAAAGAGAACAGAAAGAAGTTTCACACAATTCTTCTGTGTAGTTTTTATTTGTAGACATTCTATTTCCCAATATAGGCCTCTTAGCGCTCAGAATGTCTAATTGCATTTTCTACAGAAAGAGTGTTTCAGAACGGCTCAATCAAAAGTAAGGTTCAACTCTGTTAGTTGAATGCACAGAACAGAAAGAAGTTTCATACAATGCTTCTGTGTAGTTTATATTTGAACATATTCTTTTTTCCACTATTACCCACTTAGCGCTACGAATGTCCAGTTGCATTTTCTACAGACAGAGTGTTTCAAAACTGCTCAATCAAAAGTATGGTTTAACTCTGTTAGCTGAATGCTCAGATCAGAAAGAAGTTTCACAGAATGCTTCTGTGTAGTTTATATTTGAATATATTACTTTTTCCACTACCACGCTCTTCGCGCTCCAAATGTCCAGTTGCATTTTCTACAGAAAGAGTGTTCAGATCTGCTCAATCAAAAGTATGGTTTAACTCTGTTAGCTGAATGCACAGATCAGAAAGAAGTTTCACCGAAAGATTCTGTGGAGTTTATATTTGAAGACATTCCTTTTTCCACTATTACCCCCTTAGCGCTCCGAATCTCCACTTGCATTTTCTACAAAAAGAGTGTTTCATAACTGCTCAATCAAAAATATGTTTTATCTCTGTTAACTGAATTCACAGATCAGAAATAAGTTTCACAGAATGCATCAGTGTAGTTTTTATTTGAAGATATTCTTTTTCCCAATGTAGGCCTCTTAGCGCTTAGCATGTCCAATTGCAGTTTCTACAGAAAGAGTGTTTCAGAACGGCTCAATCAAAAGTAAAGTTCAACTCTGTTAGTTGAATGCACAGAACAGAAAGAATTTTCACAGAATGCTACTGTGTAGTTTATATTTGAATATATTCCTTTTTCCACTATTACCCTCTTAGCGCTCCGAATGTAAACTTGCATTTTCTACAGAAAGAGTGTTCAGAACTGCGCAATCCAAAGTATGGTTTAACTCTGTTAGCTTAATGAACATATCAGAAATAAGTTTCACACAATGCTTCTGTGTAGTTTTTATTTGAAGATATTATTTTTCCCAATATAGGCCTCTTAGCGCTCAGAATGTCCAATTGCAGTTTCTACAGAAAGAGTGTTTCAGAAAGGCTCAATCAAAAGTAAGGTTCAACTCTGTTAGTTGAATGCACAGAACAGAAAGAAGTTTCATACAATGCTTCTGTGTAGTTTATATTTGAACATATTCTTTTTCCACTATTACCCACTTAGCGCTACGAATGTCCAGTTGCATTTTCTACAGTCAGAGTGTTTCAAAACTGCTCAATCAAAAGTATGGTTTAACTCTGTTAGCTGAATGCTCAGATCAGAAAGAAGTTTCACAGAATGCTTCTGTGTAGTTTATATTTGAATATATTCCTTTTTCCACTACTACTCTCTTAGCGCTCCAAATATCCAGTTGCATTTTCTACAGAAAGAGTGTTCAGATCTGCTCAATCAAAAGTATGTTTTAACTCTGTTAGCTGAATTCACAGATCAGAAAGAAGTTTCACAGAATGATTCTGTGTAGTTTATATTTGGAGACATTCCTTTTTCCACTATTACCCTCTTAGCGCTCCGAATCTCCACTTGCATTTTCTACAGAAAGAGTGTTTCAGAACGGCTCAATCAAAACTAAGGTTCAACTCTTTTAGTTGAACAAACAGAACAGAAAGAAGTTTCACACAATTCTTCTGTGTAGTTTTTATTTGTAGACATTCTATTTCCCAATATAGGCCTCTTAGCGCTCAGAATGTCTAATTGCATTTTCTACAGAAAGAGTGTTTCAGAACGGCTCAATCAAAAGTAAGGTTCAACTCTGTTAGTTGAATGCACAGAACAGAAAGAAGTTTCATACAATGCTTCTGTGTAGTTTATATTTGAACATATTCTTTTTTCCACTATTACCCACTTAGCGCTACGAATGTCCAGTTGCATTTTCTACAGACAGAGTGTTTCAAAACTGCTCAATCAAAAGTATGGTTTAACTCTGTTAGCTGAATGCTCAGATCAGAAAGAAGTTTCACAGAATGCTTCTGTGTAGTTTATATTTGAATATATTACTTTTTCCACTACCACGCTCTTCGCGCTCCAAATGTCCAGTTGCATTTTCTACAGAAAGAGTGTTCAGATCTGCTCAATCAAAAGTATGGTTTAACTCTGTTAGCTGAATGCACAGATCAGAAAGAAGTTTCACCGAAAGATTCTGTGGAGTTTATATTTGAAGACATTCCTTTTTCCACTATTACCCTCTTAGCGCTCCGAATCTCCACTTGCATTTTCTACAAAAAGAGTGTTTCATAACTGCTCAATCAAAAATATGTTTTATCTCTGTTAACTGAATTCACAGATCAGAAATAAGTTTCACAGAATGCATCAGTGTAGTTTTTATTTGAAGATATTCTTTTTCCCAATGTAGGCCTCTTAGCGCTTAGCATGTCCAATTGCAGTTTCTACAGAAAGAGTGTTTCAGAACGGCTCAATCAAAAGTAAAGTTCAACTCTGTTAGTTGAATGCACAGAACAGAAAGAATTTTCACAGAATGCTACTGTGTAGTTTATATTTGAATATATTCCTTTTTCCACTATTACCCTCTTAGCGCTCCGAATGTAAACTTGCATTTTCTACAGAAAGAGTGTTCAGAACTGCGCAATCCAAAGTATGGTTTAACTCTGTTAGCTTAATGAACATATCAGAAATAAGTTTCACACAATGCTTCTGTGTAGTTTTTATTTGAAGATATTATTTTTCCCAATATAGGCCTCTTAGCGCTCAGAATGTCCAATTGCAGTTTCTACAGAAAGAGTGTTTCAGAAAGGCTCAATCAAAAGTAAGGTTCAACTCTGTTAGTTGAATGCACAGAACAGAAAGAAGTTTCATACAATGCTTCTGTGTAGTTTATATTTGAACATATTCTTTTTCCACTATTACCCACTTAGCGCTACGAATGTCCAGTTGCATTTTCTACAGTCAGAGTGTTTCAAAACTGCTCAATCAAAAGTATGGTTTAACTCTGTTAGCTGAATGCTCAGATCAGAAAGAAGTTTCACAGAATGCTTCTGTGTAGTTTATATTTGAATATATTCCTTTTTCCACTACTACTCTCTTAGCGCTCCAAATATCCAGTTGCATTTTCTACAGAAAGAGTGTTCAGATCTGCTCAATCAAAAGTATGTTTTAACTCTGTTAGCTGAATTCACAGATCAGAAAGAAGTTTCACAGAATGATTCTGTGTAGTTTATATTTGGAGACATTCCTTTTTCCACTATTACCCTCTTAGCGCTCCGAATCTCCACTTGCATTTTCTACAGAAAGAGTGTTTCAGAACGGCTCAATCAAAACTAAGTTTCAACTCTTTTAGTTGAACAAAGAGAACAGAAAGAAGTTTCACACAATTCTTCTGTGTAGTTTTTATTTGTAGACATTCTATTTCCCAATATAGGCCTCTTAGCGCTCAGAATGTCTAATTGCATTTTCTACAGAAAGAGTGTTTCAGAACGGCTCAATCAAAAGTAAGGTTCAACTCTGTTAGTTGAATGCACAGAACAGAAAGAAGTTTCATACAATGCTTCTGTGTAGTTTATATTTGAACATATTCTTTTTTCCACTATTACCCACTTAGCGCTACGAATGTCCAGTTGCATTTTCTACAGACAGAGTGTTTCAAAACTGCTCAATCAAAAGTATGGTTTAACTCTGTTAGCTGAATGCTCAGATCAGAAGGAAGTTTCACAGAATGCTTCTGTGTAGTTTATATTTGAATATATTACTTTTTCCACTACCACGCTCTTCGCGCTCCAAATGTCCAGTTGCATTTTCTACAGAAAGAGTGTTCAGATCTGCTCAATCAAAAGTATGGTTTAACTCTGTTAGCTGAATGCACAGATCAGAAAGAAGTTTCACCGAAAGATTCTGTGGAGTTTATATTTGAAGACATTCCTTTTTCCACTATTACCCTCTTAGCGCTCCGAATCTCCACTTGCATTTTCTACAAAAAGAGTGTTTCATAACTGCTCAATCAAAAATATGTTTTATCTCTGTTAACTGAATTCACAGATCAGAAATAAGTTTCACAGAATGCATCAGTGTAGTTTTTATTTGAAGATATTCTTTTTCCCAATGTAGGCCTCTTAGCGCTTAGCATGTCCAATTGCAGTTTCTACAGAAAGAGTGTTTCAGAACGGCTCAATCAAAAGTAAAGTTCAACTCTGTTAGTTGAATGCACAGAACAGAAAGAATTTTCACAGAATGCTACTGTGTAGTTTATATTTGAATATATTCCTTTTTCCACTATTACCCTCTTAGCGCTCCGAATGTAAACTTGCATTTTCTACAGAAAGAGTGTTCAGAACTGCGCAATCCAAAGTATGGTTTAACTCTGTTAGCTTAATGAACATATCAGAAATAAGTTTCACACAATGCTTCTGTGTAGTTTTTATTTGAAGATATTATTTTTCCCAATATAGGCCTCTTAGCGCTCAGAATGTCCAATTGCAGTTTCTACAGAAAGAGTGTTTCAGAAAGGCTCAATCAAAAGTAAGGTTCAACTCTGTTAGTTGAATGCACAGAACAGAAAGAAGTTTCATACAATGCTTCTGTGTAGTTTATATTTGAACATATTCTTTTTCCACTATTACCCACTTAGCGCTACGAATGTCCAGTTGCATTTTCTACAGTCAGAGTGTTTCAAAACTGCTCAATCAAAAGTATGGTTTAACTCTGTTAGCTGAATGCTCAGATCAGAAAGAAGTTTCACAGAATGCTTCTGTGTAGTTTATATTTGAATATATTCCTTTTTCCACTACTACTCTCTTAGCGCTCCAAATATCCAGTTGCATTTTCTACAGAAAGAGTGTTCAGATCTGCTCAATCAAAAGTATGTTTTAACTCTGTTAGCTGAATTCACAGATCAGAAAGAAGTTTCACAGAATGATTCTGTGTAGTTTATATTTGGAGACATTCCTTTTTCCACTATTACCCTCTTAGCGCTCCGAATCTCCACTTGCATTTTCTACAGAAAGAGTGTTTCAGAACGGCTCAATCAAAACTAAGGTTCAACTCTTTTAGTTGAACAAAGAGAACAGAAAGAAGTTTCACACAATTCTTCTGTGTAGTTTTTATTTGTAGACATTCTATTTCCCAATATAGGCCTCTTAGCGCTCAGAATGTCTAATTGCATTTTCTACAGAAAGAGTGTTTCAGAACGGCTCAATCAAAAGTAAGGTTCAACTCTGTTAGTTGAATGCACAGAAAAGAAAGAAGTTTCATACAATGCTTCTGTGTAGTTTATATTTGAACATATTCTTTTTTCCACTATTACCCACTTAGCGCTACGAATGTCCAGTTGCATTTTCTACAGACAGAGTGTTTCAAAACTGCTCAATCAAAAGTATGGTTTAACTCTGTTAGCTGAATGCTCAGATCAGAAAGAAGTTTCACAGAATGCTTCTGTGTAGTTTATATTTGAATATATTACTTTTTCCACTACCACGCTCTTCGCGCTCCAAATGTCCAGTTGCATTTTCTACAGAAAGAGTGTTCAGATCTGCTCAATCAAAAGTATGGTTTAACTCTGTTAGCTGAATGCACAGATCAGAAAGAAGTTTCACCGAAAGATTCTGTGGAGTTTATATTTGAAGACATTCCTTTTTCCACTATTACCCTCTTAGCGCTCCGAATCTCCACTTGCATTTTCTACAAAAAGAGTGTTTCATAACTGCTCAATCAAAAATATGTTTTATCTCTGTTAACTGAATTCACAGATCAGAAATAAGTTTCACAGAATGCATCAGTGTAGTTTTTATTTGAAGATATTCTTTTTCCCAATGTAGGCCTCTTAGCGCTTAGCATGTCCAATTGCAGTTTCTACAGAAAGAGTGTTTCAGAACGGCTCAATCAAAAGTAAAGTTCAACTCTGTTAGTTGAATGCACAGAACAGAAAGAATTTTCACAGAATGCTACTGTGTAGTTTATATTTGAATATATTCCTTTTTCCACTATTACCCTCTTAGCGCTCCGAATGTAAACTTGCATTTTCTACAGAAAGAGTGTTCAGAACTGCGCAATCCAAAGTATGGTTTAACTCTGTTAGCTTAATGAACATATCAGAAATAAGTTTCACACAATGCTTCTGTGTAGTTTTTATTTGAAGATATTATTTTTCCCAATATAGGCCTCTTAGCGCTCAGAATGTCCAATTGCAGTTTCTACAGAAAGAGTGTTTCAGAAAGGCTCAATCAAAAGTAAGGTTCAACTCTGTTAGTTGAATGCACAGAACAGAAAGAAGTTTCATACAATGCTTCTGTGTAGTTTATATTTGAACATATTCTTTTTCCACTATTACCCACTTAGCGCTACGAATGTCCAGTTGCATTTTCTACAGTCAGAGTGTTTCAAAACTGCTCAATCAAAAGTATGGTTTAACTCTGTTAGCTGAATGCTCAGATCAGAAAGAAGTTTCACAGAATGCTTCTGTGTAGTTTATATTTGAATATATTCCTTTTTCCACTACTACTCTCTTAGCGCTCCAAATATCCAGTTGCATTTTCTACAGAAAGAGTGTTCAGATCTGCTCAATCAAAAGTATGTTTTAACTCTGTTAGCTGAATTCACAGATCAGAAAGAAGTTTCACAGAATGATTCTGTGTAGTTTATATTTGGAGACATTCCTTTTTCCACTATTACCCTCTTAGCGCTCCGAATCTCCACTTGCATTTTCTACAGAAAGAGTGTTTCAGAACGGCTCAATCAAAACTAAGGTTCAACTCTTTTAGTTGAACAAAGAGAACAGAAAGAAGTTTCACACAATTCTTCTGTGTAGTTTTTATTTGTAGACATTCTATTTCCCAATATAGGCCTCTTAGCGCTCAGAATGTCTAATTGCATTTTCTACAGAAAGAGTGTTTCAGAACGGCTCAATCAAAAGTAAGGTTCAACTCTGTTAGTTGAATGCACAGAACAGAAAGAAGTTTCATACAATGCTTCTGTGTAGTTTATATTTGAACATATTCTTTTTTCCACTATTACCCACTTAGCGCTACGAATGTCCAGTTGCATTTTCTACAGACAGAGTGTTTCAAAACTGCTCAATCAAAAGTATGGTTTAACTCTGTTAGCTGAATGCTCAGATCAGAAAGAAGTTTCACAGAATGCTTCTGTGTAGTTTATATTTGAATATATTACTTTTTCCACTACCACGCTCTTCGCGCTCCAAATGTCCAGTTGCATTTTCTACAGAAAGAGTGTTCAGATCTGCTCAATCAAAAGTATGGTTTAACTCTGTTAGCTGAATGCACAGATCAGAAAGAAGTTTCACCGAAAGATTCTGTGGAGTTTATATTTGAAGACATTCCTTTTTCCACTATTACCCTCTTAGCGCTCCGAATCTCCACTTGCATTTTCTACAAAAAGAGTGTTTCATAACTGCTCAATCAAAAATATGTTTTATCTCTGTTAACTGAATTCACAGATCAGAAATAAGTTTCACAGAATGCATCAGTGTAGTTTTTATTTGAAGATATTCTTTTTCCCAATGTAGGCCTCTTAGCGCTTAGCATGTCCAATTGCAGTTTCTACAGAAAGAGTGTTTCAGAACGGCTCAATCAAAAGTAAAGTTCAACTCTGTTAGTTGAATGCACAGAACAGAAAGAATTTTCACAGAATGCTACTGTGTAGTTTATATTTGAATATATTCCTTTTTCCACTATTACCCTCTTAGCGCTCCGAATGTAAACTTGCATTTTCTACAGAAAGAGTGTTCAGAACTGCGCAATCCAAAGTATGGTTTAACTCTGTTAGCTTAATGAACATATCAGAAATAAGTTTCACACAATGCTTCTGTGTAGTTTTTATTTGAAGATATTATTTTTCCCAATATAGGCCTCTTAGCGCTCAGAATGTCCAATTGCAGTTTCTACAGAAAGAGTGTTTCAGAAAGGCTCAATCAAAAGTAAGGTTCAACTCTGTTAGTTGAATGCACAGAACAGAAAGAAGTTTCATACAATGCTTCTGTGTAGTTTATATTTGAACATATTCTTTTTCCACTATTACCCACTTAGCGCTACGAATGTCCAGTTGCATTTTCTACAGTCAGAGTGTTTCAAAACTGCTCAATCAAAAGTATGGTTTAACTCTGTTAGCTGAATGCTCAGATCAGAAAGAAGTTTCACAGAATGCTTCTGTGTAGTTTATATTTGAATATATTCCTTTTTCCACTACTACTCTCTTAGCGCTCCAAATATCCAGTTGCATTTTCTACAGAAAGAGTGTTCAGATCTGCTCAATCAAAAGTATGTTTTAACTCTGTTAGCTGAATTCACAGATCAGAAAGAAGTTTCACAGAATGATTCTGTGTAGTTTATATTTGGAGACATTCCTTTTTCCACTATTACCCTCTTAGCGCTCCGAATCTCCACTTGCATTTTCTACAGAAAGAGTGTTTCAGAACGGCTCAATCAAAACTAAGGTTCAACTCTTTTAGTTGAACAAAGAGAACAGAAAGAAGTTTCACACAATTCTTCTGTGTAGTTTTTATTTGTAGACATTCTATTTCCCAATATAGGCCTCTTAGCGCTCAGAATGTCTAATTGCATTTTCTACAGAAAGAGTGTTTCAGAACGGCTCAATCAAAAGTAAGGTTCAACTCTGTTAGTTGAATGCACAGAACAGAAAGAAGTTTCATACAATGCTTCTGTGTAGTTTATATTTGAACATATTCTTTTTTCCACTATTACCCACTTAGCGCTACGAATGTCCAGTTGCATTTTCTACAGACAGAGTGTTTCAAAACTGCTCAATCAAAAGTATGGTTTAACTCTGTTAGCTGAATGCTCAGATCAGAAGGAAGTTTCACAGAATGCTTCTGTGTAGTTTATATTTGAATATATTACTTTTTCCACTACCACGCTCTTCGCGCTCCAAATGTCCAGTTGCATTTTCTACAGAAAGAGTGTTCAGATCTGCTCAATCAAAAGTATGGTTTAACTCTGTTAGCTGAATGCACAGATCAGAAAGAAGTTTCACCGAAAGATTCTGTGGAGTTTATATTTGAAGATATTCCTTTTTCCACTATTACCCTCTTAGCGCTCCGAATCTCCACTTGCATTTTCTACAAAAAGAGTGTTTCATAACTGCTCAATCAAAAATATGTTTTATCTCTGTTAACTGAATTCACAGATCAGAAATAAGTTTCACAGAATGCATCAGTGTAGTTTTTATTTGAAGATATTCTTTTTCCCAATGTAGGCCTCTTAGCGCTTAGCATGTCCAATTGCAGTTTCTACAGAAAGAGTGTTTCAGAACGGCTCAATCAAAAGTAAAGTTCAACTCTGTTAGTTGAATGCACAGAACAGAAAGAATTTTCACAGAATGCTACTGTGTAGTTTATATTTGAATATATTCCTTTTTCCACTATTACCCTCTTAGCGATCCGAATGTAAACTTGCATTTTCTACAGAAAGAGTGTTCAGAACTGCGCAATCCAAAGTATGGTTTAACTCTGTTAGCTTAATGAACATATCAGAAATAAGTTTCACACAATGCTTCTGTGTAGTTTTTATTTGAAGATATTATTTTTCCCAATATAGGCCTCTTAGCGCTCAGAATGTCCAATTGCAGTTTCTACAGAAAGAGTGTTTCAGAAAGGCTCAATCAAAAGTAAGGTTCAACTCTGTTAGTTGAATGCACAGAACAGAAAGAAGTTTCATACAATGCTTCTGTGTAGTTTATATTTGAACATATTCTTTTTCCACTATTACCCACTTAGCGCTACGAATGTCCAGTTGCATTTTCTACAGTCAGAGTGTTTCAAAACTGCTCAATCAAAAGTATGGTTTAACTCTGTTAGCTGAATGCTCAGATCAGAAAGAAGTTTCACAGAATGCTTCTGTGTAGTTTATATTTGAACATATTCTTTTTCCACTATTACCCACTTAGCGCTACGAATGTCCAGTTGCATTTTCTACAGTCAGAGTGTTTCAAAACTGCTCAATCAAAAGTATGGTTTAACTCTGTTAGCTGAATGCTCAGATCAGAAAGAAGTTTCACAGAATGCTTCTGTGTAGTTTATATTTGAATATATTCCTTTTTCCACTACTACTCTCTTAGCGCTCCAAATATCCAGTTGCATTTTCTACAGAAAGAGTGTTCAGATCTGCTCAATCAAAAGTATGTTTTAACTCTGTTAGCTGAATTCACAGATCAGAAAGAAGTTTCACAGAATGATTCTGTGTAGTTTATATTTGGAGACATTCCTTTTTCCACTATTACCCTCTTAGCGCTCCGAATCTCCACTTGCATTTTCTACAGAAAGAGTGTTTCAGAACGGCTCAATCAAAACTAAGGTTCAACTCTTTTAGTTGAACAAAGAGAACAGAAAGAAGTTTCACACAATTCTTCTGTGTAGTTTTTATTTGTAGACATTCTATTTCCCAATATAGGCCTCTTAGCGCTCAGAATGTCTAATTGCATTTTCTACAGAAAGAGTGTTTCAGAACGGCTCAATCAAAAGTAAGGTTCAACTCTGTTAGTTGAATGCACAGAACAGAAAGAAGTTTCATACAATGCTTCTGTGTAGTTTATATTTGAACATATTCTTTTTTCCACTATTACCCACTTAGCGCTACGAATGTCCAGTTGCATTTTCTACAGACAGAGTGTTTCAAAACTGCTCAATCAAAAGTATGGTTTAACTCTGTTAGCTGAATGCTCAGATCAGAAGGAAGTTTCACAGAATGCTTCTGTGTAGTTTATATTTGAATATATTACTTTTTCCACTACCACGCTCTTCGCGCTCCAAATGTCCAGTTGCATTTTCTACAGAAAGAGTGTTCAGATCTGCTCAATCAAAAGTATGGTTTAATTCTGTTAGCTGAATGCACAGATCAGAAAGAAGTTTCACCGAAAGATTCTGTGGAGTTTATATTTGAAGACATTCCTTTTTCCACTATTACCCTCTTAGCGCTCCGAATCTCCACTTGCATTTTCTACAAAAAGAGTGTTTCATAACTGCTCAATCAAAAATATGTTTTATCTCTGTTAACTGAATTCACAGATCAGAAATAAGTTTCACAGAATGCATCAGTGTAGTTTTTATTTGAAGATATTCTTTTTCCCAATGTAGGCCTCTTAGCGCTTAGCATGTCCAATTGCAGTTTCTACAGAAAGAGTGTTTCAGAACGGCTCAATCAAAAGTAAAGTTCAACTCTGTTAGTTGAATGCACAGAACAGAAAGAATTTTCACAGAATGCTACTGTGTAGTTTATATTTGAATATATTCCTTTTTCCACTATTACCCTCTTAGCGCTCCGAATGTAAACTTGCATTTTCTACAGAAAGAGTGTTCAGAACTGCGCAATCCAAAGTATGGTTTAACTCTGTTAGCTTAATGAACATATCAGAAATAAGTTTCACACAATGCTTCTGTGTAGTTTTTATTTGAAGATATTATTTTTCCCAATATAGGCCTCTTAGCGCTCAGAATGTCCAATTGCAGTTTCTACAGAAAGAGTGTTTCAGAAAGGCTCAATCAAAAGTAAGGTTCAACTCTGTTAGTTGAATGCACAGAACAGAAAGAAGTTTCATACAATGCTTCTGTGTAGTTTATATTTGAACATATTCTTTTTCCACTATTACCCACTTAGCGCTACGAATGTCCAGTTGCATTTTCTACAGTCAGAGTGTTTCAAAACTGCTCAATCAAAAGTATGGTTTAACTCTGTTAGCTGAATGCTCAGATCAGAAAGAAGTTTCACAGAATGCTTCTGTGTAGTTTATATTTGAATATATTCCTTTTTCCACTACTACTCTCTTAGCGCTCCAAATATCCAGTTGCATTTTCTACAGAAAGAGTGTTCAGATCTGCTCAATCAAAAGTATGTTTTAACTCTGTTAGCTGAATTCACAGATCAGAAAGAAGTTTCACAGAATGATTCTGTGTAGTTTATATTTGGAGACATTCCTTTTTCCACTATTACCCTCTTAGCGCTCCGAATCTCCACTTGCATTTTCTACAGAAAGAGTGTTTCAGAACGGCTCAATCAAAACTAAGGTTCAACTCTTTTAGTTGAACAAAGAGAACAGAAAGAAGTTTCACACAATTCTTCTGTGTAGTTTTTATTTGTAGACATTCTATTTCCCAATATAGGCCTCTTAGCGCTCAGAATGTCTAATTGCATTTTCTACAGAAAGAGTGTTTCAGAACGGCTCAATCAAAAGTAAGGTTCAACTCTGTTAGTTGAATGCACAGAACAGAAAGAAGTTTCATACAATGCTTCTGTGTAGTTTATATTTGAACATATTCTTTTTTCCACTATTACCCACTTAGCGCTACGAATGTCCAGTTGCATTTTCTACAGACAGAGTGTTTCAAAACTGCTCAATCAAAAGTATGGTTTAACTCTGTTAGCTGAATGCTCAGATCAGAAGGAAGTTTCACAGAATGCTTCTGTGTAGTTTATATTTGAATATATTACTTTTTCCACTACCACGCTCTTCGCGCTCCAAATGTCCAGTTGCATTTTCTACAGAAAGAGTGTTCAGATCTGCTCAATCAAAAGTATGGTTTAACTCTGTTAGCTGAATGCACAGATCAGAAAGAAGTTTCACCGAAAGATTCTGTGGAGTTTATATTTGAAGACATTCCTTTTTCCACTATTACCCTCTTAGCGCTCCGAATCTCCACTTGCATTTTCTACAAAAAGAGTGTTTCATAACTGCTCAATCAAAAATATGTTTTATCTCTGTTAACTGAATTCACAGATCAGAAATAAGTTTCACAGAATGCATCAGTGTAGTTTTTATTTGAAGATATTCTTTTTCCCAATGTAGGCCTCTTAGCGCTTAGCATGTCCAATTGCAGTTTCTACAGAAAGAGTGTTTCAGAACGGCTCAATCAAAAGTAAAGTTCAACTCTGTTAGTTGAATGCACAGAAGAGAAAGAATTTTCACAGAATGCTACTGTGTAGTTTATATTTGAATATATTCCTTTTTCCACTATTACCCTCTTAGCGATCCGAATGTAAACTTGCATTTTCTACAGAAAGAGTGTTCAGAACTGCGCAATCCAAAGTATGGTTTAACTCTGTTAGCTTAATGAACATATCAGAAATAAGTTTCACACAATGCTTCTGTGTAGTTTTTATTTGAAGATATTATTTTTCCCAATATAGGCCTCTTAGCGCTCAGAATGTCCAATTGCAGTTTCTACAGAAAGAGTGTTTCAGAAAGGCTCAATCAAAAGTAAGGTTCAACTCTGTTAGTTGAATGCACAGAACAGAAAGAAGTTTCATACAATGCTTCTGTGTAGTTTATATTTGAACATATTCTTTTTCCACTATTACCCACTTAGCGCTACGAATGTCCAGTTGCATTTTCTACAGTCAGAGTGTTTCAAAACTGCTCAATCAAAAGTATGGTTTAACTCTGTTAGCTGAATGCTCAGATCAGAAAGAAGTTTCACAGAATGCTTCTGTGTAGTTTATATTTGAATATATTCCTTTTTCCACTACTACTCTCTTAGCGCTCCAAATATCCAGTTGCATTTTCTACAGAAAGAGTGTTCAGATCTGCTCAATCAAAAGTATGTTTTAACTCTGTTAGCTGAATTCACAGATCAGAAAGAAGTTTCACAGAATGATTCTGTGTAGTTTATATTTGGAGACATTCCTTTTTCCACTATTACCCTCTTAGCGCTCCGAATCTCCACTTGCATTTTCTACAGAAAGAGTGTTTCAGAACGGCTCAATCAAAACTAAGGTTCAACTCTTTTAGTTGAACAAAGAGAACAGAAAGAAGTTTCACACAATTCTTCTGTGTAGTTTTTATTTGTAGACATTCTATTTCCCAATATAGGCCTCTTAGCGCTCAGAATGTCTAATTGCATTTTCTACAGAAAGAGTGTTTCAGAACGGCTCAATCAAAAGTAAGGTTCAACTCTGTTAGTTGAATGCACAGAACAGAAAGAAGTTTCATACAATGCTTCTGTGTAGTTTATATTTGAACATATTCTTTTTTCCACTATTACCCACTTAGCGCTACGAATGTCCAGTTGCATTTTCTACAGACAGAGTGTTTCAAAACTGCTCAATCAAAAGTATGGTTTAACTCTGTTAGCTGAATGCTCAGATCAGAAGGAAGTTTCACAGAATGCTTCTGTGTAGTTTATATTTGAATATATTACTTTTTCCACTACCACGCTCTTCGCGCTCCAAATGTCCAGTTGCATTTTCTACAGAAAGAGTGTTCAGATCTGCTCAATCAAAAGTATGGTTTAATTCTGTTAGCTGAATGCACAGATCAGAAAGAAGTTTCACCGAAAGATTCTGTGGAGTTTATATTTGAAGACATTCCTTTTTCCACTATTACCCTCTTAGCGCTCCGAATCTCCACTTGCATTTTCTACAAAAAGAGTGTTTCATAACTGCTCAATCAAAAATATGTTTTATCTCTGTTAACTGAATTCACAGATCAGAAATAAGTTTCACAGAATGCATCAGTGTAGTTTTTATTTGAAGATATTCTTTTTCCCAATGTAGGCCTCTTAGCGCTTAGCATGTCCAATTGCAGTTTCTACAGAAAGAGTGTTTCAGAACGGCTCAATCAAAAGTAAAGTTCAACTCTGTTAGTTGAATGCACAGAACAGAAAGAATTTTCACAGAATGCTACTGTGTAGTTTATATTTGAATATATTCCTTTTTCCACTATTACCCTCTTAGCGCTCCGAATGTAAACTTGCATTTTCTACAGAAAGAGTGTTCAGAACTGCGCAATCCAAAGTATGGTTTAACTCTGTTAGCTTAATGAACATATCAGAAATAAGTTTCACACAATGCTTCTGTGTAGTTTTTATTTGAAGATATTATTTTTCCCAATATAGGCCTCTTAGCGCTCAGAATGTCCAATTGCAGTTTCTACAGAAAGAGTGTTTCAGAAAGGCTCAATCAAAAGTAAGGTTCAACTCTGTTAGTTGAATGCACAGAACAGAAAGAAGTTTCATACAATGCTTCTGTGTAGTTTATATTTGAACATATTCTTTTTCCACTATTACCCACTTAGCGCTACGAATGTCCAGTTGCATTTTCTACAGTCAGAGTGTTTCAAAACTGCTCAATCAAAAGTATGGTTTAACTCTGTTAGCTGAATGCTCAGATCAGAAAGAAGTTTCACAGAATGCTTCTGTGTAGTTTATATTTGAATATATTCCTTTTTCCACTACTACTCTCTTAGCGCTCCAAATATCCAGTTGCATTTTCTACAGAAAGAGTGTTCAGATCTGCTCAATCAAAAGTATGTTTTAACTCTGTTAGCTGAATTCACAGATCAGAAAGAAGTTTCACAGAATGATTCTGTGTAGTTTATATTTGGAGACATTCCTTTTTCCACTATTACCCTCTTAGCGCTCCGAATCTCCACTTGCATTTTCTACAGAAAGAGTGTTTCAGAACGGCTCAATCAAAACTAAGGTTCAACTCTTTTAGTTGAACAAAGAGAACAGAAAGAAGTTTCACACAATTCTTCTGTGTAGTTTTTATTTGTAGACATTCTATTTCCCAATATAGGCCTCTTAGCGCTCAGAATGTCTAATTGCATTTTCTACAGAAAGAGTGTTTCAGAACGGCTCAATCAAAAGTAAGGTTCAACTCTGTTAGTTGAATGCACAGAACAGAAAGAAGTTTCATACAATGCTTCTGTGTAGTTTATATTTGAACATATTCTTTTTTCCACTATTACCCACTTAGCGCTACGAATGTCCAGTTGCATTTTCTACAGACAGAGTGTTTCAAAACTGCTCAATCAAAAGTATGGTTTAACTCTGTTAGCTGAATGCTCAGATCAGAAGGAAGTTTCACAGAATGCTTCTGTGTAGTTTATATTTGAATATATTACTTTTTCCACTACCACGCTCTTCGCGCTCCAAATGTCCAGTTGCATTTTCTACAGAAAGAGTGTTCAGATCTGCTCAATCAAAAGTATGGTTTAACTCTGTTAGCTGAATGCACAGATCAGAAAGAAGTTTCACCGAAAGATTCTGTGGAGTTTATATTTGAAGACATTCCTTTTTCCACTATTACCCTCTTAGCGCTCCGAATCTCCACTTGCATTTTCTACAAAAAGAGTGTTTCATAACTGCTCAATCAAAAATATGTTTTATCTCTGTTAACTGAATTCACAGATCAGAAATAAGTTTCACAGAATGCATCAGTGTAGTTTTTATTTGAAGATATTCTTTTTCCCAATGTAGGCCTCTTAGCGCTTAGCATGTCCAATTGCAGTTTCTACAGAAAGAGTGTTTCAGAACGGCTCAATCAAAAGTAAAGTTCAACTCTGTTAGTTGAATGCACAGAACAGAAAGAATTTTCACAGAATGCTACTGTGTAGTTTATATTTGAATATATTCCTTTTTCCACTATTACCCTCTTAGCGCTCCGAATGTAAACTTGCATTTTCTACAGAAAGAGTGTTCAGAACTGCGCAATCCAAAGTATGGTTTAACTCTGTTAGCTTAATGAACATATCAGAAATAAGTTTCACACAATGCTTCTGTGTAGTTTTTATTTGAAGATATTATTTTTCCCAATATAGGCCTCTTAGCGCTCAGAATGTCCAATTGCAGTTTCTACAGAAAGAGTGTTTCAGAAAGGCTCAATCAAAAGTAAGGTTCAACTCTGTTAGTTGAATGCACAGAACAGAAAGAAGTTTCATACAATGCTTCTGTGTAGTTTATATTTGAACATATTCTTTTTCCACTATTACCCACTTAGCGCTACGAATGTCCAGTTGCATTTTCTACAGTCAGAGTGTTTCAAAACTGCTCAATCAAAAGTATGGTTTAACTCTGTTAGCTGAATGCTCAGATCAGAAAGAAGTTTCACAGAATGCTTCTGTGTAGTTTATATTTGAATATATTCCTTTTTCCACTACTACTCTCTTAGCGCTCCAAATATCCAGTTGCATTTTCTACAGAAAGAGTGTTCAGATCTGCTCAATCAAAAGTATGTTTTAACTCTGTTAGCTGAATTCACAGATCAGAAAGAAGTTTCACAGAATGATTCTGTGTAGTTTATATTTGGAGACATTCCTTTTTCCACTATTACCCTCTTAGCGCTCCGAATCTCCACTTGCATTTTCTACAGAAAGAGTGTTTCAGAACGGCTCAATCAAAACTAAGGTTCAACTCTTTTAGTTGAACAAAGAGAACAGAAAGAAGTTTCACACAATTCTTCTGTGTAGTTTTTATTTGTAGACATTCTATTTCCCAATATAGGCCTCTTAGCGCTCAGAATGTCTAATTGCATTTTCTACAGAAAGAGTGTTTCAGAACGGCTCAATCAAAAGTAAGGTTCAACTCTGTTAGTTGAATGCACAGAACAGAAAGAAGTTTCATACAATGCTTCTGTGTAGTTTATATTTGAACATATTCTTTTTTCCACTATTACCCACTTAGCGCTACGAATGTCCAGTTGCATTTTCTACAGACAGAGTGTTTCAAAACTGCTCAATCAAAAGTATGGTTTAACTCTGTTAGCTGAATGCTCAGATCAGAAGGAAGTTTCACAGAATGCTTCTGTGTAGTTTATATTTGAATATATTACTTTTTCCACTACCACGCTCTTCGCGCTCCAAATGTCCAGTTGCATTTTCTACAGAAAGAGTGTTCAGATCTGCTCAATCAAAAGTATGGTTTAACTCTGTTAGCTGAATGCACAGATCAGAAAGAAGTTTCACCGAAAGATTCTGTGGAGTTTATATTTGAAGACATTCCTTTTTCCACTATTACCCTCTTAGCGCTCCGAATCTCCACTTGCATTTTCTACAAAAAGAGTGTTTCATAACTGCTCAATCAAAAATATGTTTTATCTCTGTTAACTGAATTCACATATCAGAAATAAGTTTCACAGAATGCATCAGTGTAGTTTTTATTTGAAGATATTCTTTTTCCCAATGTAGGCCTCTTAGCGCTTAGCATGTCCAATTGCAGTTTCTACAGAAAGAGTGTTTCAGAACGGCTCAATCAAAAGTAAAGTTCAACTCTGTTAGTTGAATGCACAGAACAGAAAGAATTTTCACAGAATGCTACTGTGTAGTTTATATTTGAATATATTCCTTTTTCCACTATTACCCTCTTAGCGATCCGAATGTAAACTTGCATTTTCTACAGAAAGAGTGTTCAGAACTGCGCAATCCAAAGTATGGTTTAACTCTGTTAGCTTAATGAACATATCAGAAATAAGTTTCACACAATGCTTCTGTGTAGTTTTTATTTGAAGATATTATTTTTCCCAATATAGGCCTCTTAGCGCTCAGAATGTCCAATTGCAGTTTCTACAGAAAGAGTGTTTCAGAAAGGCTCAATCAAAAGTAAGGTTCAACTCTGTTAGTTGAATGCACAGAACAGAAAGAAGTTTCATACAATGCTTCTGTGTAGTTTATATTTGAACATATTCTTTTTCCACTATTACCCACTTAGCGCTACGAATGTCCAGTTGCATTTTCTACAGTCAGAGTGTTTCAAAACTGCTCAATCAAAAGTATGGTTTAACTCTGTTAGCTGAATGCTCAGATCAGAAAGAAGTTTCACAGAATGCTTCTGTGTAGTTTATATTTGAATATATTCCTTTTTCCACTACTACTCTCTTAGCGCTCCAAATATCCAGTTGCATTTTCTACAGAAAGAGTGTTCAGATCTGCTCAATCAAAAGTATGTTTTAACTCTGTTAGCTGAATTCACAGATCAGAAAGAAGTTTCACAGAATGATTCTGTGTAGTTTATATTTGGAGACATTCCTTTTTCCACTATTACCCTCTTAGCGCTCCGAATCTCCACTTGCATTTTCTACAGAAAGAGTGTTTCAGAACGGCTCAATCAAAACTAAGGTTCAACTCTTTTAGTTGAACAAAGAGAACAGAAAGAAGTTTCACACAATTCTTCTGTGTAGTTTTTATTTGTAGACATTCTATTTCCCAATATAGGCCTCTTAGCGCTCAGAATGTCTAATTGCATTTTCTACAGAAAGAGTGTTTCAGAACGGCTCAATCAAAAGTAAGGTTCAACTCTGTTAGTTGAATGCACAGAACAGAAAGAAGTTTCATACAATGCTTCTGTGTAGTTTATATTTGAACATATTCTTTTTTCCACTATTACCCACTTAGCGCTACGAATGTCCAGTTGCATTTTCTACAGACAGAGTGTTTCAAAAGTGCTCAATCAAAAGTATGGTTTAACTCTGTTAGCTGAATGCTCAGATCAGAAGGAAGTTTCACAGAATGCTTCTGTGTAGTTTATATTTGAATATATTACTTTTTCCACTACCACGCTCTTCGCGCTCCAAATGTCCAGTTGCATTTTCTACAGAAAGAGTGTTCAGATCTGCTCAATCAAAAGTATGGTTTAACTCTGTTAGCTGAATGCACAGATCAGAAAGAAGTTTCACCGAAAGATTCTGTGGAGTTTATATTTGAAGACATTCCTTTTTCCACTATTACCCTCTTAGCGCTCCGAATCTCCACTTGCATTTTCTACAAAAAGAGTGTTTCATAACTGCTCAATCAAAAATATGTTTTATCTCTGTTAACTGAATTCACAGATCAGAAATAAGTTTCACAGAATGCATCAGTGTAGTTTTTATTTGAAGATATTCTTTTTCCCAATGTAGGCCTCTTAGCGCTTAGCATGTCCAATTGCAGTTTCTACAGAAAGAGTGTTTCAGAACGGCTCAATCAAAAGTAAAGTTCAACTCTGTTAGTTGAATGCACAGAAGAGAAAGAATTTTCACAGAATGCTACTGTGTAGTTTATATTTGAATATATTCCTTTTTCCACTATTACCCTCTTAGCGATCCGAATGTAAACTTGCATTTTCTACAGAAAGAGTGTTCAGAACTGCGCAATCCAAAGTATGGTTTAACTCTGTTAGCTTAATGAACATATCAGAAATAAGTTTCACACAATGCTTCTGTGTAGTTTTTATTTGAAGATATTATTTTTCCCAATATAGGCCTCTTAGCGCTCAGAATGTCCAATTGCAGTTTCTACAGAAAGAGTGTTTCAGAAAGGCTCAATCAAAAGTAAGGTTCAACTCTGTTAGTTGAATGCACAGAACAGAAAGAAGTTTCATACAATGCTTCTGTGTAGTTTATATTTGAACATATTCTTTTTCCACTATTACCCACTTAGCGCTACGAATGTCCAGTTGCATTTTCTACAGTCAGAGTGTTTCAAAACTGCTCAATCAAAAGTATGGTTTAACTCTGTTAGCTGAATGCTCAGATCAGAAAGAAGTTTCACAGAATGCTTCTGTGTAGTTTATATTTGAATATATTCCTTTTTCCACTACTACTCTCTTAGCGCTCCAAATATCCAGTTGCATTTTCTACAGAAAGAGTGTTCAGATCTGCTCAATCAAAAGTATGTTTTAACTCTGTTAGCTGAATTCACAGATCAGAAAGAAGTTTCACAGAATGATTCTGTGTAGTTTATATTTGGAGACATTCCTTTTTCCACTATTACCCTCTTAGCGCTCCGAATCTCCACTTGCATTTTCTACAGAAAGAGTGTTTCAGAACGGCTCAATCAAAACTAAGGTTCAACTCTTTTAGTTGAACAAAGAGAACAGAAAGAAGTTTCACACAATTCTTCTGTGTAGTTTTTATTTGTAGACATTCTATTTCCCAATATAGGCCTCTTAGCGCTCAGAATGTCTAATTGCATTTTCTACAGAAAGAGTGTTTCAGAACGGCTCAATCAAAAGTAAGGTTCAACTCTGTTAGTTGAATGCACAGAACAGAAAGAAGTTTCATACAATGCTTCTGTGTAGTTTATATTTGAACATATTCTTTTTTCCACTATTACCCACTTAGCGCTACGAATGTCCAGTTGCATTTTCTACAGACAGAGTGTTTCAAAACTGCTCAATCAAAAGTATGGTTTAACTCTGTTAGCTGAATGCTCAGATCAGAAGGAAGTTTCACAGAATGCTTCTGTGTAGTTTATATTTGAATATATTACTTTTTCCACTACCACGCTCTTCGCGCTCCAAATGTCCAGTTGCATTTTCTACAGAAAGAGTGTTCAGATCTGCTCAATCAAAAGTATGGTTTAACTCTGTTAGCTGAATGCACAGATCAGAAAGAAGTTTCACCGAAAGATTCTGTGGAGTTTATATTTGAAGACATTCCTTTTTCCACTATTACCCTCTTAGCGCTCCGAATCTCCACTTGCATTTTCTACAAAAAGAGTGTTTCATAACTGCTCAATCAAAAATATGTTTTATCTCTGTTAACTGAATTCACAGATCAGAAATAAGTTTCACAGAATGCATCAGTGTAGTTTTTATTTGAAGATATTCTTTTTCCCAATGTAGGCCTCTTAGCGCTTAGCATGTCCAATTGCAGTTTCTACAGAAAGAGTGTTTCAGAACGGCTCAATCAAAAGTAAAGTTCAACTCTGTTAGTTGAATGCACAGAACAGAAAGAATTTTCACAGAATGCTACTGTGTAGTTTATATTTGAATATATTCCTTTTTCCACTATTACCCTCTTAGCGCTCCGAATGTAAACTTGCATTTTCTACAGAAAGAGTGTTCAGAACTGCGCAATCCAAAGTATGGTTTAACTCTGTTAGCTTAATGAACATATCAGAAATAAGTTTCACACAATGCTTCTGTGTAGTTTTTATTTGAAGATATTATTTTTCCCAATATAGGCCTCTTAGCGCTCAGAATGTCCAATTGCAGTTTCTACAGAAAGAGTGTTTCAGAAAGGCTCAATCAAAAGTAAGGTTCAACTCTGTTAGTTGAATGCACAGAACAGAAAGAAGTTTCATACAATGCTTCTGTGTAGTTTATATTTGAACATATTCTTTTTCCACTATTATCCACTTAGCGCTACGAATGTCCAGTTGCATTTTCTACAGTCAGAGTGTTTCAAAACTGCTCAATCAAAAGTATGGTTTAACTCTGTTAGCTGAATGCTCAGATCAGAAAGAAGTTTCACAGAATGCTTCTGTGTAGTTTATATTTGAATATATTCCTTTTTCCACTACTACTCTCTTAGCGCTCCAAATATCCAGTTGCATTTTCTACAGAAAGAGTGTTCAGATCTGCTCAATCAAAAGTATGTTTTAACTCTGTTAGCTGAATTCACAGATCAGAAAGAAGTTTCACAGAATGATTCTGTGTAGTTTATATTTGGAGACATTCCTTTTTCCACTATTACCCTCTTAGCGCTCCGAATCTCCACTTGCATTTTCTACAGAAAGAGTGTTTCAGAACGGCTCAATCAAAACTAAGGTTCAACTCTTTTAGTTGAACAAAGAGAACAGAAAGAAGTTTCACACAATTCTTCTGTGTAGTTTTTATTTGTAGACATTCTATTTCCCAATATAGGCCTCTTAGCGCTCAGAATGTCTAATTGCATTTTCTACAGAAAGAGTGTTTCAGAACGGCTCAATCAAAAGTAAGGTTCAACTCTGTTAGTTGAATGCACAGAACAGAAAGAAGTTTCATACAATGCTTCTGTGTAGTTTATATTTGAACATATTCTTTTTTCCACTATTACCCACTTAGCGCTACGAATGTCCAGTTGCATTTTCTACAGACAGAGTGTTTCAAAACTGCTCAATCAAAAGTATGGTTTAACTCTGTTAGCTGAATGCTCAGATCAGAAGGAAGTTTCACAGAATGCTTCTGTGTAGTTTATATTTGAATATATTACTTTTTCCACTACCACGCTCTTCGCGCTCCAAATGTCCAGTTGCATTTTCTACAGAAAGAGTGTTCAGATCTGCTCAATCAAAAGTATGGTTTAACTCTGTTAGCTGAATGCACAGATCAGAAAGAAGTTTCACCGAAAGATTCTGTGGAGTTTATATTTGAAGACATTCCTTTTTCCACTATTACCCTCTTAGCGCTCCGAATCTCCACTTGCATTTTCTACAAAAAGAGTGTTTCATAACTGCTCAATCAAAAATATGTTTTATCTCTGTTAACTGAATTCACATATCAGAAATAAGTTTCACAGAATGCATCAGTGTAGTTTTTATTTGAAGATATTCTTTTTCCCAATGTAGGCCTCTTAGCGCTTAGCATGTCCAATTGCAGTTTCTACAGAAAGAGTGTTTCAGAACGGCTCAATCAAAAGTAAAGTTCAACTCTGTTAGTTGAATGCACAGAACAGAAAGAATTTTCACAGAATGCTACTGTGTAGTTTATATTTGAATATATTCCTTTTTCCACTATTACCCTCTTAGCGATCCGAATGTAAACTTGCATTTTCTACAGAAAGAGTGTTCAGAACTGCGCAATCCAAAGTATGGTTTAACTCTGTTAGCTTAATGAACATATCAGAAATAAGTTTCACACAATGCTTCTGTGTAGTTTTTATTTGAAGATATTATTTTTCCCAATATAGGCCTCTTAGCGCTCAGAATGTCCAATTGCAGTTTCTACAGAAAGAGTGTTTCAGAAAGGCTCAATCAAAAGTAAGGTTCAACTCTGTTAGTTGAATGCACAGAACAGAAAGAAGTTTCATACAATGCTTCTGTGTAGTTTATATTTGAACATATTCTTTTTCCACTATTACCCACTTAGCGCTACGAATGTCCAGTTGCATTTTCTACAGTCAGAGTGTTTCAAAACTGCTCAATCAAAAGTATGGTTTAACTCTGTTAGCTGAATGCTCAGATCAGAAAGAAGTTTCACAGAATGCTTCTGTGTAGTTTATATTTGAATATATTCCTTTTTCCACTACTACTCTCTTAGCGCTCCAAATATCCAGTTGCATTTTCTACAGAAAGAGTGTTCAGATCTGCTCAATCAAAAGTATGTTTTAACTCTGTTAGCTGAATTCACAGATCAGAAAGAAGTTTCACAGAATGATTCTGTGTAGTTTATATTTGGAGACATTCCTTTTTCCACTATTACCCTCTTAGCGCTCCGAATCTCCACTTGCATTTTCTACAGAAAGAGTGTTTCAGAACGGCTCAATCAAAACTAAGGTTCAACTCTTTTAGTTGAACAAACAGAACAGAAAGAAGTTTCACACAATTCTTCTGTGTAGTTTTTATTTGTAGACATTCTATTTCCCAATATAGGCCTCTTAGCGCTCAGAATGTCTAATTGCATTTTCTACAGAAAGAGTGTTTCAGAACGGCTCAATCAAAAGTAAGGTTCAACTCTGTTAGTTGAATGCACAGAACAGAAAGAAGTTTCATACAATGCTTCTGTGTAGTTTATATTTGAACATATTCTTTTTTCCACTATTACCCACTTAGCGCTACGAATGTCCAGTTGCATTTTCTACAGACAGAGTGTTTCAAAACTGCTCAATCAAAAGTATGGTTTAACTCTGTTAGCTGAATGCTCAGATCAGAAGGAAGTTTCACAGAATGCTTCTGTGTAGTTTATATTTGAATATATTACTTTTTCCACTACCACGCTCTTCGCGCTCCAAATGTCCAGTTGCATTTTCTACAGAAAGAGTGTTCAGATCTGCTCAATCAAAAGTATGGTTTAACTCTGTTAGCTGAATGCACAGATCAGAAAGAAGTTTCACCGAAAGATTCTGTGGAGTTTATATTTGAAGACATTCCTTTTTCCACTATTACCCTCTTAGCGCTCCGAATCTCCACTTGCATTTTCTACAAAAAGAGTGTTTCATAACTGCTCAATCAAAAATATGTTTTATCTCTGTTAACTGAATTCACAGATCAGAAATAAGTTTCACAGAATGCATCAGTGTAGTTTTTATTTGAAGATATTCTTTTTCCCAATGTAGGCCTCTTAGCGCTTAGCATGTCCAATTGCAGTTTCTACAGAAAGAGTGTTTCAGAACGGCTCAATCAAAAGTAAAGTTCAACTCTGTTAGTTGAATGCACAGAAGAGAAAGAATTTTCACAGAATGCTACTGTGTAGTTTATATTTGAATATATTCCTTTTTCCACTATTACCCTCTTAGCGATCCGAATGTAAACTTGCATTTTCTACAGAAAGAGTGTTCAGAACTGCGCAATCCAAAGTATGGTTTAACTCTGTTAGCTTAATGAACATATCAGAAATAAGTTTCACACAATGCTTCTGTGTAGTTTTTATTTGAAGATATTATTTTTCCCAATATAGGCCTCTTAGCGCTCAGAATGTCCAATTGCAGTTTCTACAGAAAGAGTGTTTCAGAAAGGCTCAATCAAAAGTAAGGTTCAACTCTGTTAGTTGAATGCACAGAACAGAAAGAAGTTTCATACAATGCTTCTGTGTAGTTTATATTTGAACATATTCTTTTTCCACTATTACCCACTTAGCGCTACGAATGTCCAGTTGCATTTTCTACAGTCAGAGTGTTTCAAAACTGCTCAATCAAAAGTATGGTTTAACTCTGTTAGCTGAATGCTCAGATCAGAAAGAAGTTTCACAGAATGCTTCTGTGTAGTTTATATTTGAATATATTCCTTTTTCCACTACTACTCTCTTAGCGCTCCAAATATCCAGTTGCATTTTCTACAGAAAGAGTGTTCAGATCTGCTCAATCAAAAGTATGTTTTAACTCTGTTAGCTGAATTCACAGATCAGAAAGAAGTTTCACAGAATGATTCTGTGTAGTTTATATTTGGAGACATTCCTTTTTCCACTATTACCCTCTTAGCGCTCCGAATCTCCACTTGCATTTTCTACAGAAAGAGTGTTTCAGAACGGCTCAATCAAAACTAAGGTTCAACTCTTTTAGTTGAACAAAGAGAACAGAAAGAAGTTTCACACAATTCTTCTGTGTAGTTTTTATTTGTAGACATTCTATTTCCCAATATAGGCCTCTTAGCGCTCAGAATGTCTAATTGCATTTTCTACAGAAAGAGTGTTTCAGAACGGCTCAATCAAAAGTAAGGTTCAACTCTGTTAGTTGAATGCACAGAACAGAAAGAAGTTTCATACAATGCTTCTGTGTAGTTTATATTTGAACATATTCTTTTTTCCACTATTACCCACTTAGCGCTACGAATGTCCAGTTGCATTTTCTACAGACAGAGTGTTTCAAAACTGCTCAATCAAAAGTATGGTTTAACTCTGTTAGCTGAATGCTCAGATCAGAAGGAAGTTTCACAGAATGCTTCTGTGTAGTTTATATTTGAATATATTACTTTTTCCACTACCACGCTCTTCGCGCTCCAAATGTCCAGTTGCATTTTCTACAGAAAGAGTGTTCAGATCTGCTCAATCAAAAGTATGGTTTAACTCTGTTAGCTGAATGCACAGATCAGAAAGAAGTTTCACCGAAAGATTCTGTGGAGTTTATATTTGAAGACATTCCTTTTTCCACTATTACCCTCTTAGCGCTCCGAATCTCCACTTGCATTTTCTACAAAAAGAGTGTTTCATAACTGCTCAATCAAAAATATGTTTTATCTCTGTTAACTGAATTCACAGATCAGAAATAAGTTTCACAGAATGCATCAGTGTAGTTTTTATTTGAAGATATTCTTTTTCCCAATGTAGGCCTCTTAGCGCTTAGCATGTCCAATTGCAGTTTCTACAGAAAGAGTGTTTCAGAACGGCTCAATCAAAAGTAAAGTTCAACTCTGTTAGTTGAATGCACAGAACAGAAAGAATTTTCACAGAATGCTACTGTGTAGTTTATATTTGAATATATTCCTTTTTCCACTATTACCCTCTTAGCGATCCGAATGTAAACTTGCATTTTCTACAGAAAGAGTGTTCAGAACTGCGCAATCCAAAGTATGGTTTAACTCTGTTAGCTTAATGAACATATCAGAAATAAGTTTCACACAATGCTTCTGTGTAGTTTTTATTTGAAGATATTATTTTTCCCAATATAGGCCTCTTAGCGCTCAGAATGTCCAATTGCAGTTTCTACAGAAAGAGTGTTTCAGAAAGGCTCAATCAAAAGTAAGGTTCAACTCTGTTAGTTGAATGCACAGAACAGAAAGAAGTTTCATACAATGCTTCTGTGTAGTTTATATTTGAACATATTCTTTTTCCACTATTACCCACTTAGCGCTACGAATGTCCAGTTGCATTTTCTACAGTCAGAGTGTTTCAAAACTGCTCAATCAAAAGTATGGTTTAACTCTGTTAGCTGAATGCTCAGATCAGAAAGAAGTTTCACAGAATGCTTCTGTGTAGTTTATATTTGAATATATTCCTTTTTCCACTACTACTCTCTTAGCGCTCCAAATATCCAGTTGCATTTTCTACAGAAAGAGTGTTCAGATCTGCTCAATCAAAAGTATGTTTTAACTCTGTTAGCTGAATTCACAGATCAGAAAGAAGTTTCACAGAATGATTCTGTGTAGTTTATATTTGGAGACATTCCTTTTTCCACTATTACCCTCTTAGCACTCCGAATCTCCACTTGCATTTTCTACAGAAAGAGTGTTTCAGAACGGCTCAATCAAAACTAAGGTTCAACTCTTTTAGTTGAACAAACAGAACAGAAAGAAGTTTCACACAATTCTTCTGTGTAGTTTTTATTTGTAGACATTCTATTTCCCAATATAGGCCTCTTAGCGCTCAGAATGTCTAATTGCATTTTCTACAGAAAGAGTGTTTCAGAACGGCTCAATCAAAAGTAAGGTTCAACTCTGTTAGTTGAATGCACAGAACAGAAAGAAGTTTCATACAATGCTTCTGTGTAGTTTATATTTGAACATATTCTTTTTTCCACTATTACCCACTTAGCGCTACGAATGTCCAGTTGCATTTTCTACAGACAGAGTGTTTCAAAACTGCTCAATCAAAAGTATGGTTTAACTCTGTTAGCTGAATGCTCAGATCAGAAGGAAGTTTCACAGAATGCTTCTGTGTAGTTTATATTTGAATATATTACTTTTTCCACTACCACGCTCTTCGCGCTCCAAATGTCCAGTTGCATTTTCTACAGAAAGAGTGTTCAGATCTGCTCAATCAAAAGTATGGTTTAACTCTGTTAGCTGAATGCACAGATCAGAAAGAAGTTTCACCGAAAGATTCTGTGGAGTTTATATTTGAAGACATTCCTTTTTCCACTATTACCCTCTTAGCGCTCCGAATCTCCACTTGCATTTTCTACAAAAAGAGTGTTTCATAACTGCTCAATCAAAAATATGTTTTATCTCTGTTAACTGAATTCACAGATCAGAAATAAGTTTCACAGAATGCATCAGTGTAGTTTTTATTTGAAGATATTCTTTTTCCCAATGTAGGCCTCTTAGCGCTTAGCATGTCCAATTGCAGTTTCTACAGAAAGAGTGTTTCAGAACGGCTCAATCAAAAGTAAAGTTCAACTCTGTTAGTTGAATGCACAGAAGAGAAAGAATTTTCACAGAATGCTACTGTGTAGTTTATATTTGAATATATTCCTTTTTCCACTATTACCCTCTTAGCGATCCGAATGTAAACTTGCATTTTCTACAGAAAGAGTGTTCAGAACTGCGCAATCCAAAGTATGGTTTAACTCTGTTAGCTTAATGAACATATCAGAAATAAGTTTCACACAATGCTTCTGTGTAGTTTTTATTTGAAGATATTATTTTTCCCAATATAGGCCTCTTAGCGCTCAGAATGTCCAATTGCAGTTTCTACAGAAAGAGTGTTTCAGAAAGGCTCAATCAAAAGTAAGGTTCAACTCTGTTAGTTGAATGCACAGAACAGAAAGAAGTTTCATACAATGCTTCTGTGTAGTTTATATTTGAACATATTCTTTTTCCACTATTACCCACTTAGCGCTACGAATGTCCAGTTGCATTTTCTACAGTCAGAGTGTTTCAAAACTGCTCAATCAAAAGTATGGTTTAACTCTGTTAGCTGAATGCTCAGATCAGAAAGAAGTTTCACAGAATGCTTCTGTGTAGTTTATATTTGAATATATTCCTTTTTCCACTACTACTCTCTTAGCGCTCCAAATATCCAGTTGCATTTTCTACAGAAAGAGTGTTCAGATCTGCTCAATCAAAAGTATGTTTTAACTCTGTTAGCTGAATTCACAGAACAGAAAGAAGTTTCACAGAATGATTCTGTGTAGTTTATATTTGGAGACATTCCTTTTTCCACTATTACCCTCTTAGCGCTCCGAATCTCCACTTGCATTTTCTACAGAAAGAGTGTTTCAGAACGGCTCAATCAAAACTAAGGTTCAACTCTTTTAGTTGAACAAAGAGAACAGAAAGAAGTTTCACACAATTCTTCTGTGTAGTTTTTATTTGTAGACATTCTATTTCCCAATATAGGCCTCTTAGCGCTCAGAATGTCTAATTGCATTTTCTACAGAAAGAGTGTTTCAGAACGGCTCAATCAAAAGTAAGGTTCAACTCTGTTAGTTGAATGCACAGAACAGAAAGAAGTTTCATACAATGCTTCTGTGTAGTTTATATTTGAACATATTCTTTTTTCCACTATTACCCACTTAGCGCTACGAATGTCCAGTTGCATTTTCTACAGACAGAGTGTTTCAAAACTGCTCAATCAAAAGTATGGTTTAACTCTGTTAGCTGAATGCTCAGATCAGAAGGAAGTTTCACAGAATGCTTCTGTGTAGTTTATATTTGAATATATTACTTTTTCCACTACCACGCTCTTCGCGCTCCAAATGTCCAGTTGCATTTTCTACAGAAAGAGTGTTCAGATCTGCTCAATCAAAAGTATGGTTTAACTCTGTTAGCTGAATGCACAGATCAGAAAGAAGTTTCACCGAAAGATTCTGTGGAGTTTATATTTGAAGACATTCCTTTTTCCACTATTACCCTCTTAGCGCTCCGAATCTCCACTTGCATTTTCTACAAAAAGAGTGTTTCATAACTGCTCAATCAAAAATATGTTTTATCTCTGTTAACTGAATTCACAGATCAGAAATAAGTTTCACAGAATGCATCAGTGTAGTTTTTATTTGAAGATATTCTTTTTCCCAATGTAGGCCTCTTAGCGCTTAGCATGTCCAATTGCAGTTTCTACAGAAAGAGTGTTTCAGAACGGCTCAATCAAAAGTAAAGTTCAACTCTGTTAGTTGAATGCACAGAACAGAAAGAATTTTCACAGAATGCTACTGTGTAGTTTATATTTGAATATATTCCTTTTTCCACTATTACCCTCTTAGCGCTCCGAATGTAAACTTGCATTTTCTACAGAAAGAGTGTTCAGAACTGCGCAATCCAAAGTATGGTTTAACTCTGTTAGCTTAATGAACATATCAGAAATAAGTTTCACACAATGCTTCTGTGTAGTTTTTATTTGAAGATATTATTTTTCCCAATATAGGCCTCTTAGCGCTCAGAATGTCCAATTGCAGTTTCTACAGAAAGAGTGTTTCAGAAAGGCTCAATCAAAAGTAAGGTTCAACTCTGTTAGTTGAATGCACAGAACAGAAAGAAGTTTCATACAATGCTTCTGTGTAGTTTATATTTGAACATATTCTTTTTCCACTATTACCCACTTAGCGCTACGAATGTCCAGTTGCATTTTCTACAGTCAGAGTGTTTCAAAACTGCTCAATCAAAAGTATGGTTTAACTCTGTTAGCTGAATGCTCAGATCAGAAAGAAGTTTCACAGAATGCTTCTGTGTAGTTTATATTTGAATATATTCCTTTTTCCACTACTACTCTCTTAGCGCTCCAAATATCCAGTTGCATTTTCTACAGAAAGAGTGTTCAGATCTGCTCAATCAAAAGTATGTTTTAACTCTGTTAGCTGAATTCACAGATCAGAAAGAAGTTTCACAGAATGATTCTGTGTAGTTTATATTTGGAGACATTCCTTTTTCCACTATTACCCTCTTAGCGCTCCGAATCTCCACTTGCATTTTCTACAGAAAGAGTGTTTCAGAACGGCTCAATCAAAACTAAGTTTCAACTCTTTTAGTTGAACAAAGAGAACAGAAAGAAGTTTCACACAATTCTTCTGTGTAGTTTTTATTTGTAGACATTCTATTTCCCAATATAGGCCTCTTAGCGCTCAGAATGTCTAATTGCATTTTCTACAGAAAGAGTGTTTCAGAACGGCTCAATCAAAAGTAAGGTTCAACTCTGTTAGTTGAATGCACAGAACAGAAAGAAGTTTCATACAATGCTTCTGTGTAGTTTATATTTGAACATATTCTTTTTTCCACTATTACCCACTTAGCGCTACGAATGTCCAGTTGCATTTTCTACAGACAGAGTGTTTCAAAACTGCTCAATCAAAAGTATGGTTTAACTCTGTTAGCTGAATGCTCAGATCAGAAAGAAGTTTCACAGAATGCTTCTGTGTAGTTTATATTTGAATATATTACTTTTTCCACTACCACGCTCTTCGCGCTCCAAATGTCCAGTTGCATTTTCTACAGAAAGAGTGTTCAGATCTGCTCAATCAAAAGTATGGTTTAACTCTGTTAGCTGAATGCACAGATCAGAAAGAAGTTTCACCGAAAGATTCTGTGGAGTTTATATTTGAAGACATTCCTTTTTCCACTATTACCCTCTTAGCGCTCCGAATCTCCACTTGCATTTTCTACAAAAAGAGTGTTTCATAACTGCTCAATCAAAAATATGTTTTATCTCTGTTAACTGAATTCACAGATCAGAAATAAGTTTCACAGAATGCATCAGTGTAGTTTTTATTTGAAGATATTCTTTTTCCCAATGTAGGCCTCTTAGCGCTTAGCATGTCCAATTGCAGTTTCTACAGAAAGAGTGTTTCAGAACGGCTCAATCAAAAGTAAAGTTCAACTCTGTTAGTTGAATGCACAGAAGAGAAAGAATTTTCACAGAATGCTACTGTGTAGTTTATATTTGAATATATTCCTTTTTCCACTATTACCCTCTTAGCGCTCCGAATGTAAACTTGCATTTTCTACAGAAAGAGTGTTCAGAACTGCGCAATCCAAAGTATGGTTTAACTCTGTTAGCTTAATGAACATATCAGAAATAAGTTTCACACAATGCTTCTGTGTAGTTTTTATTTGAAGATTTTATTTTTCCCAATATAGGCCTCTTAGCGCTCAGAATGTCCAATTGCAGTTTCTACAGAAAGAGTGTTTCAGAAAGGCTCAATCAAAAGTAAGGTTCAACTCTGTTAGTTGAATGCACAGAACAGAAAGAAGTTTCATACAATGCTTCTGTGTAGTTTATATTTGAACATATTCTTTTTCCACTATTACCCACTTAGCGCTACGAATGTCCAGTTGCATTTTCTACAGTCAGAGTGTTTCAAAACTGCTCAATCAAAAGTATGGTTTAACTCTGTTAGCTGAATGCTCAGATCAGAAAGAAGTTTCACAGAATGCTTCTGTGTAGTTTATATTTGAATATATTCCTTTTTCCACTACTACTCTCTTAGCGCTCCAAATATCCAGTTGCATTTTCTACAGAAAGAGTGTTCAGATCTGCTCAATCAAAAGTATGTTTTAACTCTGTTAGCTGAATTCACAGATCAGAAAGAAGTTTCACAGAATGATTCTGTGTAGTTTATATTTGGAGACATTCCTTTTTCCACTATTACCCTCTTAGCGCTCCGAATCTCCACTTGCATTTTCTACAGAAAGAGTGTTTCAGAACGGCTCAATCAAAACTAAGGTTCAACTCTTTTAGTTGAACAAAGAGAACAGAAAGAAGTTTCACACAATTCTTCTGTGTAGTTTTTATTTGTAGACATTCTATTTCCCAATATAGGCCTCTTAGCGCTCAGAATGTCTAATTGCATTTTCTACAGAAAGAGTGTTTCAGAACGGCTCAATCAAAAGTAAGGTTCAACTCTGTTAGTTGAATGCACAGAACAGAAAGAAGTTTCATACAATGCTTCTGTGTAGTTTATATTTGAACATATTCTTTTTTCCACTATTACCCACTTAGCGCTACGAATGTCCAGTTGCATTTTCTACAGACAGAGTGTTTCAAAACTGCTCAATCAAAAGTATGGTTTAACTCTGTTAGCTGAATGCTCAGATCAGAAAGAAGTTTCACAGAATGCTTCTGTGTAGTTTATATTTGAATATATTACTTTTTCCACTACCACGCTCTTCGCGCTCCAAATGTCCAGTTGCATTTCCTACAGAAAGAGTGTTCAGATCTGCTCAATCAAAAGTATGGTTTAACTCTGTTAGCTGAATGCACAGATCAGAAAGAAGTTTCACCGAAAGATTCTGTGGAGTTTATATTTGAAGACATTCCTTTTTCCACTATTACCCTCTTAGCGCTCCGAATCTCCACTTGCATTTTCTACAAAAAGAGTGTTTCATAACTGCTCAATCAAAAATATGTTTTATCTCTGTTAACTGAATTCACAGATCAGAAATAAGTTTCACAGAATGCATCAGTGTAGTTTTTATTTGAAGATATTCTTTTTCCCAATGTAGGCCTCTTAGCGCTTAGCATGTCCAATTGCAGTTTCTACAGAAAGAGTGTTTCAGAACGGCTCAATCAAAAGTAAAGTTCAACTCTGTTAGTTGAATGCACAGAACAGAAAGAATTTTCACAGAATGCTACTGTGTAGTTTATATTTGAATATATTCCTTTTTCCACTATTACCCTCTTAGCGCTCCGAATGTAAACTTGCATTTTCTACAGAAAGAGTGTTCAGAACTGCGCAATCCAAAGTATGGTTTAACTCTGTTAGCTTAATGAACATATCAGAAATAAGTTTCACACAATGCTTCTGTGTAGTTTTTATTTGAAGATATTATTTTTCCCAATATAGGCCTCTTAGCGCTCAGAATGTCCAATTGCAGTTTCTACAGAAAGAGTGTTTCAGAAAGGCTCAATCAAAAGTAAGGTTCAACTCTGTTAGTTGAATGCACAGAACAGAAAGAAGTTTCATACAATGCTTCTGTGTAGTTTATATTTGAACATATTCTTTTTCCACTATTACCCACTTAGCGCTACGAATGTCCAGTTGCATTTTCTACAGTCAGAGTGTTTCAAAACTGCTCAATCAAAAGTATGGTTTAACTCTGTTAGCTGAATGCTCAGATCAGAAAGAAGTTTCACAGAATGCTTCTGTGTAGTTTATATTTGAATATATTACTTTTTCCACTACTACTCTCTTAGCGCTCCAAATATCCAGTTGCATTTTCTACAGAAAGAGTGTTCAGATCTGCTCAATCAAAAGTATGTTTTAACTCTGTTAGCTGAATTCACAGATCAGAAAGAAGTTTCACAGAATGATTCTGTGTAGTTTATATTTGGAGACATTCCTTTTTCCACTATTACCCTCTTAGCGCTCCGAATCTCCACTTGCATTTTCTACAGAAAGAGTGTTTCAGAACGGCTCAATCAAAACTAAGGTTCAACTCTTTTAGTTGAACAAACAGAACAGAAAGAAGTTTCACACAATTCTTCTGTGTAGTTTTTATTTGTAGACATTCTATTTCCCAATATAGGCCTCTTAGCGCTCAGAATGTCTAATTGCATTTTCTACAGAAAGAGTGTTTCAGAACGGCTCAATCAAAAGTAAGGTTCAACTCTGTTAGTTGAATGCACAGAACAGAAAGAAGTTTCATACAATGCTTCTGTGTAGTTTATATTTGAACATATTCTTTTTTCCACTATTACCCACTTAGCGCTACGAATGTCCAGTTGCATTTTCTACAGACAGAGTGTTTCAAAACTGCTCAATCAAAAGTATGGTTTAACTCTGTTAGCTGAATGCTCAGATCAGAAGGAAGTTTCACAGAATGCTTCTGTGTAGTTTATATTTGAATATATTACTTTTTCCACTACCACGCTCTTCGCGCTCCAAATGTCCAGTTGCATTTTCTACAGAAAGAGTGTTCAGATCTGCTCAATCAAAAGTATGGTTTAACTCTGTTAGCTGAATGCACAGATCAGAAAGAAGTTTCACCGAAAGATTCTGTGGAGTTTATATTTGAAGACATTCCTTTTTCCACTATTACCCTCTTAGCGCTCCGAATCTCCACTTGCATTTTCTACAAAAAGAGTGTTTCATAACTGCTCAATCAAAAATATGTTTTATCTCTGTTAACTGAATTCACAGATCAGAAATAAGTTTCACAGAATGCATCAGTGTAGTTTTTATTTGAAGATATTCTTTTTCCCAATGTAGGCCTCTCAGCGCTTAGCATGTCCAATTGCAGTTTCTACAGAAAGAGTGTTTCAGAACGGCTCAATCAAAAGTAAAGTTCAACTCTGTTAGTTGAATGCACAGAACAGAAAGAATTTTCACAGAATGCTACTGTGTAGTTTATATTTGAATATATTCCTTTTTCCACTATTACCCTCTTAGCGATCCGAATGTAAACTTGCATTTTCTACAGAAAGAGTGTTCAGAACTGCGCAATCCAAAGTATGGTTTAACTCTGTTAGCTTAATGAACATATCAGAAATAAGTTTCACACAATGCTTCTGTGTAGTTTTTATTTGAAGATATTCTTTTTCCCAATGTAGGCCTCTTAGCGCTTAGCATGTCCAATTGCAGTTTCTACAGAAAGAGTGTTTCAGAACGGCTCAATCAAAAGTAACGTTCAACTCTGTTAGTTGAATGCACAGAACAGAAAGAATTTTCACAGAATGCTACTGTGTAGTTTATATTTGAATATATTCCTTTTTCCACTATTACCCTCTTAGCGCTCCGAATGTAAACTTGCATTTTCTACAGAAAGAGTGTTCAGAACTGCGCAATCCAAAGTATGGTTTAACTCTGTTAGCTTAATGAACATATCAGAAATAAGTTTCACACAATGCTTCTGTGTAGTTTTTATTTGAAGATATTATTTTTCCCAATATAGGCCTCTTAGCGCTCAGAATGTCCAATTGCAGTTTCTACAGAAAGAGTGTTTCAGAAAGGCTCAATCAAAAGTAAGGTTCAACTCTGTTAGTTGAATGCACAGAACAGAAAGAAGTTTCATACAATGCTTCTGTGTAGTTTATATTTGAACATATTCTTTTTCCACTATTACCCACTTAGCGCTACGAATGTCCAGTTGCATTTTCTACAGTCAGAGTGTTTCAAAACTGCTCAATCAAAAGTATGGTTTAACTCTGTTAGCTGAATGCTCAGATCAGAAAGAAGTTTCACAGAATGCTTCTGTGTAGTTTATATTTGAATATATTCCTTTTTCCACTACTACTCTCTTAGCGCTCCAAATATCCAGTTGCATTTTCTACAGAAAGAGTGTTCAGATCTGCTCAATCAAAAGTATGTTTTAACTCTGTTAGCTGAATTCACAGATCAGAAAGAAGTTTCACAGAATGATTCTGTGTAGTTTATATTTGGAGACATTCCTTTTTCCACTATTACCCTCTTAGCGCTCCGAATCTCCACTTGCATTTTCTACAGAAAGAGTGTTTCAGAACGGCTCAATCAAAACTAAGGTTCAACTCTTTTAGTTGAACAAAGAGAACAGAAAGAAGTTTCACACAATTCTTCTGTGTAGTTTTTATTTGTAGACATTCTATTTCCCAATATAGGCCTCTTAGCGCTCAGAATGTCTAATTGCATTTTCTACAGAAAGAGTGTTTCAGAACGGCTCAATCAAAAGTAAGGTTCAACTCTGTTAGTTGAATGCACAGAACAGAAAGAAGTTTCATACAATGCTTCTGTGTAGTTTATATTTGAACATATTCTTTTTTCCACTATTACCCACTTAGCGCTACGAATGTCCAGTTGCATTTTCTACAGACAGAGTGTTTCAAAACTGCTCAATCAAAAGTATGGTTTAACTCTGTTAGCTGAATGCTCAGATCAGAAAGAAGTTTCACAGAATGCTTCTGTGTAGTTTATATTTGAATATATTACTTTTTCCACTACCACGCTCTTCGCGCTCCAAATGTCCAGTTGCATTTTCTACAGAAAGAGTGTTCAGATCTGCTCAATCAAAAGTATGGTTTAACTCTGTTAGCTGAATGCACAGATCAGAAAGAAGTTTCACCGAAAGATTCTGTGGAGTTTATATTTGAAGACATTCCTTTTTCCACTATTACCCTCTTAGCGCTCCGAATCTCCACTTGCATTTTCTACAAAAAGAGTGTTTCATAACTGCTCAATCAAAAATATGTTTTATCTCTGTTAACTGAATTCACAGATCAGAAATAAGTTTCACAGAATGCATCAGTGTAGTTTTTATTTGAAGATATTCTTTTTCCCAATGTAGGCCTCTTAGCGCTTAGCATGTCCAATTGCAGTTTCTACAGAAAGAGTGTTTCAGAACGGCTCAATCAAAAGTAAAGTTCAACTCTGTTAGTTGAATGCACAGAACAGAAAGAATTTTCACAGAATGCTACTGTGTAGTTTATATTTGAATATATTCCTTTTTCCACTATTACCCTCTTAGCGATCCGAATGTAAACTTGCATTTTCTACAGAAAGAGTGTTCAGAACTGCGCAATCCAAAGTATGGTTTAACTCTGTTAGCTTAATGAACATATCAGAAATAAGTTTCACACAATGCTTCTGTGTAGTTTTTATTTGAAGATATTATTTTTCCCAATATAGGCCTCTTAGCGCTCAGAATGTCCAATTGCAGTTTCTACAGAAAGAGTGTTTCAGAAAGGCTCAATCAAAAGTAAGGTTCAACTCTGTTAGTTGAATGCACAGAACAGAAAGAAGTTTCATACAATGCTTCTGTGTAGTTTATATTTGAACATATTCTTTTTCCACTATTACCCACTTAGCGCTACGAATGTCCAGTTGCATTTTCTACAGTCAGAGTGTTTCAAAACTGCTCAATCAAAAGTATGGTTTAACTCTGTTAGCTGAATGCTCAGATCAGAAAGAAGTTTCACAGAATGCTTCTGTGTAGTTTATATTTGAATATATTCCTTTTTCCACTACTACTCTCTTAGCGCTCCAAATATCCAGTTGCATTTTCTACAGAAAGAGTGTTCAGATCTGCTCAATCAAAAGTATGTTTTAACTCTGTTAGCTGAATTCACAGATCAGAAAGAAGTTTCACAGAATGATTCTGTGTAGTTTATATTTGGAGACATTCCTTTTTCCACTATTACCCTCTTAGCGCTCCGAATCTCCACTTGCATTTTCTACAGAAAGAGTGTTTCAGAACGGCTCAATCAAAACTAAGGTTCAACTCTTTTAGTTGAACAAAGAGAACAGAAAGAAGTTTCACACAATTCTTCTGTGTAGTTTTTATTTGTAGACATTCTATTTCCCAATATAGGCCTCTTAGCGCTCAGAATGTCTAATTGCATTTTCTACAGAAAGAGTGTTTCAGAACGGCTCAATCAAAAGTAAGGTTCAACTCTGTTAGTTGAATGCACAGAACAGAAAGAAGTTTCATACAATGCTTCTGTGTAGTTTATATTTGAACATATTCTTTTTTCCACTATTACCCACTTAGCGCTACGAATGTCCAGTTGCATTTTCTACAGACAGAGTGTTTCAAAACTGCTCAATCAAAAGTATGGTTTAACTCTGTTAGCTGAATGCTCAGATCAGAAAGAAGTTTCACAGAATGCTTCTGTGTAGTTTATATTTGAATATATTACTTTTTCCACTACCACGCTCTTCGCGCTCCAAATGTCCAGTTGCATTTTCTACAGAAAGAGTGTTCAGATCTGCTCAATCAAAAGTATGGTTTAACTCTGTTAGCTGAATGCACAGATCAGAAAGAAGTTTCACCGAAAGATTCTGTGGAGTTTATATTTGAAGACATTCCTTTTTCCACTATTACCCTCTTAGCGCTCCGAATCTCCACTTGCATTTTCTACAAAAAGAGTGTTTCATAACTGCTCAATCAAAAATATGTTTTATCTCTGTTAACTGAATTCACAGATCAGAAATAAGTTTCACAGAATGCATCAGTGTAGTTTTTATTTGAAGATATTCTTTTTCCCAATGTAGGCCTCTTAGCGCTTAGCATGTCCAATTGCAGTTTCTACAGAAAGAGTGTTTCAGAACGGCTCAATCAAAAGTAAAGTTCAACTCTGTTAGTTGAATGCACAGAACAGAAAGAATTTTCACAGAATGCTACTGTGTAGTTTATATTTGAATATATTCCTTTTTCCACTATTACCCTCTTAGCGATCCGAATGTAAACTTGCATTTTCTACAGAAAGAGTGTTCAGAACTGCGCAATCCAAAGTATGGTTTAACTCTGTTAGCTTAATGAACATATCAGAAATAAGTTTCACACAATGCTTCTGTGTAGTTTTTATTTGAAGATATTATTTTTCCCAATATAGGCCTCTTAGCGCTCAGAATGTCCAATTGCAGTTTCTACAGAAAGAGTGTTTCAGAAAGGCTCAATCAAAAGTAAGGTTCAACTCTGTTAGTTGAATGCACAGAACAGAAAGAAGTTTCATACAATGCTTCTGTGTAGTTTATATTTGAACATATTCTTTTTCCACTATTACCCACTTAGCGCTACGAATGTCCAGTTGCATTTTCTACAGTCAGAGTGTTTCAAAACTGCTCAATCAAAAGTATGGTTTAACTCTGTTAGCTGAATGCTCAGATCAGAAAGAAGTTTCACAGAATGCTTCTGTGTAGTTTATATTTGAATATATTCCTTTTTCCACTACTACTCTCTTAGCGCTCCAAATATCCAGTTGCATTTTCTACAGAAAGAGTGTTCAGATCTGCTCAATCAAAAGTATGTTTTAACTCTGTTAGCTGAATTCACAGATCAGAAAGAAGTTTCACAGAATGATTCTGTGTAGTTTATATTTGGAGACATTCCTTTTTCCACTATTACCCTCTTAGCGCTCCGAATCTCCACTTGCATTTTCTACAGAAAGAGTGTTTCAGAACGGCTCAATCAAAACTAAGGTTCAACTCTTTTAGTTGAACAAACAGAACAGAAAGAAGTTTCACACAATTCTTCTGTGTAGTTTTTATTTGTAGACATTCTATTTCCCAATATAGGCCTCTTAGCGCTCAGAATGTCTAATTGCATTTTCTACAGAAAGAGTGTTTCAGAACGGCTCAATCAAAAGTAAGGTTCAACTCTGTTAGTTGAATGCACAGAACAGAAAGAAGTTTCATACAATGCTTCTGTGTAGTTTATATTTGAACATATTCTTTTTTCCACTATTACCCACTTAGCGCTACGAATGTCCAGTTGCATTTTCTACAGACAGAGTGTTTCAAAACTGCTCAATCAAAAGTATGGTTTAACTCTGTTAGCTGAATGCTCAGATCAGAAAGAAGTTTCACAGAATGCTTCTGTGTAGTTTATATTTGAATATATTACTTTTTCCACTACCACGCTCTTAGCGCTCCAAATGTCCAGTTGCATTTTCTACAGAAAGAGTGTTCAGATCTGCTCAATCAAAAGTATGGTTTAACTCTGTTAGCTGAATGCACAGATCAGAAAGAAGTTTCACCGAAAGATTCTGTGGAGTTTATATTTGAAGACATTCCTTTTTCCACTATTACCCTCTTAGCGCTCCGAATCTCCACTTGCATTTTCTACAAAAAGAGTGTTTCATAACTGCTCAATCAAAAATATGTTTTATCTCTGTTAACTGAATTCACAGATCAGAAATAAGTTTCACAGAATGCATCAGTGTAGTTTTTATTTGAAGATATTCTTTTTCCCAATGTAGGCCTCTTAGCGCTTAGCATGTCCAATTGCAGTTTCTACAGAAAGAGTGTTTCAGAACGGCTCAATCAAAAGTAAAGTTCAACTCTGTTAGTTGAATGCACAGAACAGAAAGAATTTTCACAGAATGCTACTGTGTAGTTTATATTTGAATATATTCCTTTTTCCACTATTACCCTCTTAGCGATCCGAATGTAAACTTGCATTTTCTACAGAAAGAGTGTTCAGAACTGCGCAATCCAAAGTATGGTTTAACTCTGTTAGCTTAATGAACATATCAGAAATAAGTTTCACACAATGCTTCTGTGTAGTTTTTATTTGAAGATATTATTTTTCCCAATATAGGCCTCTTAGCGCTCAGAATGTCCAATTGCAGTTTCTACAGAAAGAGTGTTTCAGAAAGGCTCAATCAAAAGTAAGGTTCAACTCTGTTAGTTGAATGCACAGAACAGAAAGAAGTTTCATACAATGCTTCTGTGTAGTTTATATTTGAACATATTCTTTTTCCACTATTACCCACTTAGCGCTACGAATGTCCAGTTGCATTTTCTACAGTCAGAGTGTTTCAAAACTGCTCAATCAAAAGTATGGTTTAACTCTGTTAGCTGAATGCTCAGATCAGAAAGAAGTTTCACAGAATGCTTCTGTGTAGTTTATATTTGAATATATTCCTTTTTCCACTACTACACTCTTAGCGCTCCAAATATCCAGTTGCATTTTCTACAGAAAGAGTGTTCAGATCTGCTCAATCAAAAGTATGTTTTAACTCTGTTAGCTGAATTCACAGATCAGAAAGAAGTTTCACAGAATGATTCTGTGTAGTTTATATTTGGAGACATTCCTTTTTCCACTATTACCCTCTTAGCGCTCCGAATCTCCACTTGCATTTTCTACAGAAAGAGTGTTTCAGAACGGCTCAATCAAAACTAAGGTTCAACTCTTTTAGTTGAACAAACAGAAGAGAAAGAAGTTTCACACAATTCTTCTGTGTAGTTTTTATTTGTAGACATTCTATTTCCCAATATAGGCCTCTTAGCGCTCAGAATGTCTAATTGCATTTTCTACAGAAAGAGTGTTTCAGAACGGCTCAATCAAAAGTAAGGTTCAACTCTGTTAGTTGAATGCACAGAACAGAAAGAAGTTTCATACAATGCTTCTGTGTAGTTTATATTTGAACATATTCTTTTTTCCACTATTACCCACTTAGCGCTACGAATGTCCAGTTGCATTTTCTACAGACAGAGTGTTTCAAAACTGCTCAATCAAAAGTATGGTTTAACTCTGTTAGCTGAATGCTCAGATCAGAAGGAAGTTTCACAGAATGCTTCTGTGTAGTTTATATTTGAATATATTACTTTTTCCACTACCACGCTCTTCGCGCTCCAAATGTCCAGTTGCATTTTTTACAGAAAGAGTGTTCAGATCTGCTCAATCAAAAGTATGGTTTAACTCTGTTAGCTGAATGCACAGATCAGAAAGAAGTTTCACCGAAAGATTCTGTGGAGTTTATATTTGAAGACATTCCTTTTTCCACTATTACCCTCTTAGCGCTCCGAATCTCCACTTGCATTTTCTACAAAAAGAGTGTTTCATAACTGCTCAATCAAAAATATGTTTTATCTCTGTTAACTGAATTCACAGATCAGAAATAAGTTTCACAGAATGCATCAGTGTAGTTTTTATTTGAAGATATTCTTTTTCCCAATGTAGGCCTCTTAGCGCTTAGCATGTCCAATTGCAGTTTCTACAGAAAGAGTGTTTCAGAACGGCTCAATCAAAAGTAAAGTTCAACTCTGTTAGTTGAATGCACAGAACAGAAAGAATTTTCACAGAATGCTACTGTGTAGTTTATATTTGAATATATTCCTTTTTCCACTATTACCCTCTTAGCGATCCGAATGTAAACTTGCATTTTCTACAGAAAGAGTGTTCAGAACTGCGCAATCCAAAGTATGGTTTAACTCTGTTAGCTTAATGAACATATCAGAAATAAGTTTCACACAATGCTTCTGTGTAGTTTTTATTTGAAGATATTATTTTTCCCAATATAGGCCTCTTAGCGCTCAGAATGTCCAATTGCAGTTTCTACAGAAAGAGTGTTTCAGAAAGGCTCAATCAAAAGTAAGGTTCAACTCTGTTAGTTGAATGCACAGAACAGAAAGAAGTTTCATACAATGCTTCTGTGTAGTTTATATTTGAACATATTCTTTTTCCACTATTACCCACTTAGCGCTACGAATGTCCAGTTGCATTTTCTACAGTCAGAGTGTTTCAAAACTGCTCAATCAAAAGTATGGTTTAACTCTGTTAGCTGAATGCTCAGATCAGAAAGAAGTTTCACAGAATGCTTCTGTGTAGTTTATATTTGAATATATTCCTTTTTCCACTACTACTCTCTTAGCGCTCCAAATATCCAGTTGCATTTTCTACAGAAAGAGTGTTCAGATCTGCTCAATCAAAAGTATGTTTTAACTCTGTTAGCTGAATTCACAGATCAGAAAGAAGTTTCACAGAATGATTCTGTGTAGTTTATATTTGGAGACATTCCTTTTTCCACTATTACCCTCTTAGCGCTCCGAATCTCCACTTGCATTTTCTACAGAAAGAGTGTTTCAGAACGGCTCAATCAAAACTAAGGTTCAACTCTTTTAGTTGAACAAACAGAACAGAAAGAAGTTTCACACAATTCTTCTGTGTAGTTTTTATTTGTAGACATTCTATTTCCCAATATAGGCCTCTTAGCGCTCAGAATGTCTAATTGCATTTTCTACAGAAAGAGTGTTTCAGAACGGCTCAATCAAAAGTAAGGTTCAACTCTGTTAGTTGAATGCACAGAACAGAAAGAAGTTTCATACAATGCTTCTGTGTAGTTTATATTTGAACATATTCTTTTTTCCACTATTACCCACTTAGCGCTACGAATGTCCAGTTGCATTTTCTACAGACAGAGTGTTTCAAAACTGCTCAATCAAAAGTATGGTTTAACTCTGTTAGCTGAATGCTCAGATCAGAAGGAAGTTTCACAGAATGCTTCTGTGTAGTTTATATTTGAATATATTACTTTTTCCACTACCACGCTCTTCGCGCTCCAAATGTCCAGTTGCATTTTCTACAGAAAGAGTGTTCAGATCTGCTCAATCAAAAGTATGGTTTAACTCTGTTAGCTGAATGCACAGATCAGAAAGAAGTTTCACCGAAAGATTCTGTGGAGTTTATATTTGAAGACATTCCTTTTTCCACTATTACCCTCTTAGCGCTCCGAATCTCCACTTGCATTTTCTACAAAAAGAGTGTTTCATAACTGCTCAATCAAAAATATGTTTTATCTCTGTTAACTGAATTCACAGATCAGAAATAAGTTTCACAGAATGCATCAGTGTAGTTTTTATTTGAAGATATTCTTTTTCCCAATGTAGGCCTCTTAGCGCTTAGCATGTCCAATTGCAGTTTCTACAGAAAGAGTGTTTCAGAACGGCTCAATCAAAAGTAAAGTTCAACTCTGTTAGTTGAATGCACAGAACAGAAAGAATTTTCACAGAATGCTACTGTGTAGTTTATATTTGAATATATTCCTTTTTCCACTATTACCCTCTTAGCGATCCGAATGTAAACTTGCATTTTCTACAGAAAGAGTGTTCAGAACTGCGCAATCCAAAGTATGGTTTAACTCTGTTAGCTTAATGAACATATCAGAAATAAGTTTCACACAATGCTTCTGTGTAGTTTTTATTTGAAGATATTATTTTTCCCAATATAGGCCTCTTAGCGCTCAGAATGTCCAATTGCAGTTTCTACAGAAAGAGTGTTTCAGAAAGGCTCAATCAAAAGTAAGGTTCAACTCTGTTAGTTGAATGCACAGAACAGAAAGAAGTTTCATACAATGCTTCTGTGTAGTTTATATTTGAACATATTCTTTTTCCACTATTACCCACTTAGCGCTACGAATGTCCAGTTGCATTTTCTACAGTCAGAGTGTTTCAAAACTGCTCAATCAAAAGTATGGTTTAACTCTGTTAGCTGAATGCTCAGATCAGAAAGAAGTTTCACAGAATGCTTCTGTGTAGTTTATATTTGAATATATTCCTTTTTCCACTACTACTCTCTTAGCGCTCCAAATATCCAGTTGCATTTTCTACAGAAAGAGTGTTCAGATCTGCTCAATCAAAAGTATGTTTTAACTCTGTTAGCTGAATTCACAGATCAGAAAGAAGTTTCACAGAATGATTCTGTGTAGTTTATATTTGGAGACATTCCTTTTTCCACTATTACCCTCTTAGCGCTCCGAATCTCCACTTGCATTTTCTACAGAAAGAGTGTTTCAGAACGGCTCAATCAAAACTAAGGTTCAACTCTTTTAGTTGAACAAACAGAAGAGAAAGAAGTTTCACACAATTCTTCTGTGTAGTTTTTATTTGTAGACATTCTATTTCCCAATATAGGCCTCTTAGCGCTCAGAATGTCTAATTGCATTTTCTACAGAAAGAGTGTTTCAGAACGGCTCAATCAAAAGTAAGGTTCAACTCTGTTAGTTGAATGCACAGAACAGAAAGAAGTTTCATACAATGCTTCTGTGTAGTTTATATTTGAACATATTCTTTTTTCCACTATTACCCACTTAGCGCTACGAATGTCCAGTTGCATTTTCTACAGACAGAGTGTTTCAAAACTGCTCAATCAAAAGTATGGTTTAACTCTGTTAGCTGAATGCTCAGATCAGAAGGAAGTTTCACAGAATGCTTCTGTGTAGTTTATATTTGAATATATTACTTTTTCCACTACCACGCTCTTCGCGCTCCAAATGTCCAGTTGCATTTTCTACAGAAAGAGTGTTCAGATCTGCTCAATCAAAAGTATGGTTTAACTCTGTTAGCTGAATGCACAGATCAGAAAGAAGTTTCACCGAAAGATTCTGTGGAGTTTATATTTGAAGACATTCCTTTTTCCACTATTACCCTCTTAGCGCTCCGAATCTCCACTTGCATTTTCTACAAAAAGAGTGTTTCATAACTGCTCAATCAAAAATATGTTTTATCTCTGTTAACTGAATTCACAGATCAGAAATAAGTTTCACAGAATGCATCAGTGTAGTTTTTATTTGAAGATATTCTTTTTCCCAATGTAGGCCTCTTAGCGCTTAGCATGTCCAATTGCAGTTTCTACAGAAAGAGTGTTTCAGAACGGCTCAATCAAAAGTAAAGTTCAACTCTGTTAGTTGAATGCACAGAACAGAAAGAATTTTCACAGAATGCTACTGTGTAGTTTATATTTGAATATATTCCTTTTTCCACTATTACCCTCTTAGCGATCCGAATGTAAACTTGCATTTTCTACAGAAAGAGTGTTCAGAACTGCGCAATCCAAAGTATGGTTTAACTCTGTTAGCTTAATGAACATATCAGAAATAAGTTTCACACAATGCTTCTGTGTAGTTTTTATTTGAAGATATTATTTTTCCCAATATAGGCCTCTTAGCGCTCAGAATGTCCAATTGCAGTTTCTACAGAAAGAGTGTTTCAGAAAGGCTCAATCAAAAGTAAGGTTCAACTCTGTTAGTTGAATGCACAGAACAGAAAGAAGTTTCATACAATGCTTCTGTGTAGTTTATATTTGAACATATTCTTTTTCCACTATTACCCACTTAGCGCTACGAATGTCCAGTTGCATTTTCTACAGTCAGAGTGTTTCAAAACTGCTCAATCAAAAGTATGGTTTAACTCTGTTAGCTGAATGCTCAGATCAGAAAGAAGTTTCACAGAATGCTTCTGTGTAGTTTATATTTGAATATATTCCTTTTTCCACTACTACTCTCTTAGCGCTCCAAATATCCAGTTGCATTTTCTACAGAAAGAGTGTTCAGATCTGCTCAATCAAAAGTATGTTTTAACTCTGTTAGCTGAATTCACAGATCAGAAAGAAGTTTCACAGAATGATTCTGTGTAGTTTATATTTGGAGACATTCCTTTTTCCACTATTACCCTCTTAGCGCTCCGAATCTCCACTTGCATTTTCTACAGAAAGAGTGTTTCAGAACGGCTCAATCAAAACTAAGGTTCAACTCTTTTAGTTGAACAAACAGAACAGAAAGAAGTTTCACACAATTCTTCTGTGTAGTTTTTATTTGTAGACATTCTATTTCCCAATATAGGCCTCTTAGCGCTCAGAATGTCTAATTGCATTTTCTACAGAAAGAGTGTTTCAGAACGGCTCAATCAAAAGTAAGGTTCAACTCTGTTAGTTGAATGCACAGAACAGAAAGAAGTTTCATACAATGCTTCTGTGTAGTTTATATTTGAACATATTCTTTTTTCCACTATTACCCACTTAGCGCTACGAATGTCCAGTTGCATTTTCTACAGACAGAGTGTTTCAAAACTGCTCAATCAAAAGTATGGTTTAACTCTGTTAGCTGAATGCTCAGATCAGAAGGAAGTTTCACAGAATGCTTCTGTGTAGTTTATATTTGAATATATTACTTTTTCCACTACCACGCTCTTCGCGCTCCAAATGTCCAGTTGCATTTTCTACAGAAAGAGTGTTCAGATCTGCTCAATCAAAAGTATGGTTTAACTCTGTTAGCTGAATGCACAGATCAGAAAGAAGTTTCACCGAAAGATTCTGTGGAGTTTATATTTGAAGACATTCCTTTTTCCACTATTACCCTCTTAGCGCTCCGAATCTCCACTTGCATTTTCTACAAAAAGAGTGTTTCATAACTGCTCAATCAAAAATATGTTTTATCTCTGTTAACTGAATTCACAGATCAGAAATAAGTTTCACAGAATGCATCAGTGTAGTTTTTATTTGAAGATATTCTTTTTCCCAATGTAGGCCTCTTAGCGCTTAGCATGTCCAATTGCAGTTTCTACAGAAAGAGTGTTTCAGAACGGCTCAATCAAAAGTAAAGTTCAACTCTGTTAGTTGAATGCACAGAACAGAAAGAATTTTCACAGAATGCTACTGTGTAGTTTATATTTGAATATATTCCTTTTTCCACTATTACCCTCTTAGCGATCCGAATGTAAACTTGCATTTTCTACAGAAAGAGTGTTCAGAACTGCGCAATCCAAAGTATGGTTTAACTCTGTTAGCTTAATGAACATATCAGAAATAAGTTTCACACAATGCTTCTGTGTAGTTTTTATTTGAAGATATTATTTTTCCCAATATAGGCCTCTTAGCGCTCAGAATGTCCAATTGCAGTTTCTACAGAAAGAGTGTTTCAGAAAGGCTCAATCAAAAGTAAGGTTCAACTCTGTTAGTTGAATGCACAGAACAGAAAGAAGTTTCATACAATGCTTCTGTGTAGTTTATATTTGAACATATTCTTTTTCCACTATTACCCACTTAGCGCTACGAATGTCCAGTTGCATTTTCTACAGTCAGAGTGTTTCAAAACTGCTCAATCAAAAGTATGGTTTAACTCTGTTAGCTGAATGCTCAGATCAGAAAGAAGTTTCACAGAATGCTTCTGTGTAGTTTATATTTGAATATATTCCTTTTTCCACTACTACTCTCTTAGCGCTCCAAATATCCAGTTGCATTTTCTACAGAAAGAGTGTTCAGATCTGCTCAATCAAAAGTATGTTTTAACTCTGTTAGCTGAATTCACAGATCAGAAAGAAGTTTCACAGAATGATTCTGTGTAGTTTATATTTGGAGACATTCCTTTTTCCACTATTACCCTCTTAGCGCTCCGAATCTCCACTTGCATTTTCTACAGAAAGAGTGTTTCAGAACGGCTCAATCAAAACTAAGGTTCAACTCTTTTAGTTGAACAAACAGAACAGAAAGAAGTTTCACACAATTCTTCTGTGTAGTTTTTATTTGTAGACATTCTATTTCCCAATATAGGCCTCTTAGCGCTCAGAATGTCTAATTGCATTTTCTACAGAAAGAGTGTTTCAGAACGGCTCAATCAAAAGTAAGGTTCAACTCTGTTAGTTGAATGCACAGAACAGAAAGAAGTTTCATACAATGCTTCTGTGTAGTTTATATTTGAACATATTCTTTTTTCCACTATTACCCACTTAGCGCTACGAATGTCCAGTTGCATTTTCTACAGACAGAGTGTTTCAAAACTGCTCAATCAAAAGTATGGTTTAACTCTGTTAGCTGAATGCTCAGATCAGAAGGAAGTTTCACAGAATGCTTCTGTGTAGTTTATATTTGAATATATTACTTTTTCCACTACCACGCTCTTCGCGCTCCAAATGTCCAGTTGCATTTTCTACAGAAAGAGTGTTCAGATCTGCTCAATCAAAAGTATGGTTTAACTCTGTTAGCTGAATGCACAGATCAGAAAGAAGTTTCACCGAAAGATTCTGTGGAGTTTATATTTGAAGACATTCCTTTTTCCACTATTACCCTCTTAGCGCTCCGAATCTCCACTTGCATTTTCTACAAAAAGAGTGTTTCATAACTGCTCAATCAAAAATATGTTTTATCTCTGTTAACTGAATTCACAGATCAGAAATAAGTTTCACAGAATGCATCAGTGTAGTTTTTATTTGAAGATATTCTTTTTCCCAATGTAGGCCTCTTAGCGCTTAGCATGTCCAATTGCAGTTTCTACAGAAAGAGTGTTTCAGAACGGCTCAATCAAAAGTAAAGTTCAACTCTGTTAGTTGAATGCACAGAACAGAAAGAATTTTCACAGAATGCTACTGTGTAGTTTATATTTGAATATATTCCTTTTTCCACTATTACCCTCTTAGCGATCCGAATGTAAACTTGCATTTTCTACAGAAAGAGTGTTCAGAACTGCGCAATCCAAAGTATGGTTTAACTCTGTTAGCTTAATGAACATATCAGAAATAAGTTTCACACAATGCTTCTGTGTAGTTTTTATTTGAAGATATTATTTTTCCCAATATAGGCCTCTTAGCGCTCAGAATGTCCAATTGCAGTTTCTACAGAAAGAGTGTTTCAGAAAGGCTCAATCAAAAGTAAGGTTCAACTCTGTTAGTTGAATGCACAGAACAGAAAGAAGTTTCATACAATGCTTCTGTGTAGTTTATATTTGAACATATTCTTTTTCCACTATTACCCACTTAGCGCTACGAATGTCCAGTTGCATTTTCTACAGTCAGAGTGTTTCAAAACTGCTCAATCAAAAGTATGGTTTAACTCTGTTAGCTGAATGCTCAGATCAGAAAGAAGTTTCACAGAATGCTTCTGTGTAGTTTATATTTGAATATATTCCTTTTTCCACTACTACTCTCTTAGCGCTCCAAATATCCAGTTGCATTTTCTACAGAAAGAGTGTTCAGATCTGCTCAATCAAAAGTATGTTTTAACTCTGTTAGCTGAATTCACAGATCAGAAAGAAGTTTCACAGAATGATTCTGTGTAGTTTATATTTGGAGACATTCCTTTTTCCACTATTACCCTCTTAGCGCTCCGAATCTCCACTTGCATTTTCTACAGAAAGAGTGTTTCAGAACGGCTCAATCAAAACTAAGGTTCAACTCTTTTAGTTGAACAAACAGAACAGAAAGAAGTTTCACACAATTCTTCTGTGTAGTTTTTATTTGTAGACATTCTATTTCCCAATATAGGCCTCTTAGCGCTCAGAATGTCTAATTGCATTTTCTACAGAAAGAGTGTTTCAGAACGGCTCAATCAAAAGTAAGGTTCAACTCTGTTAGTTGAATGCACAGAACAGAAAGAAGTTTCATACAATGCTTCTGTGTAGTTTATATTTGAACATATTCTTTTTTCCACTATTACCCACTTAGCGCTACGAATGTCCAGTTGCATTTTCTACAGACAGAGTGTTTCAAAACTGCTCAATCAAAAGTATGGTTTAACTCTGTTAGCTGAATGCTCAGATCAGAAGGAAGTTTCACAGAATGCTTCTGTGTAGTTTATATTTGAATATATTACTTTTTCCACTACCACGCTCTTCGCGCTCCAAATGTCCAGTTGCATTTTCTACAGAAAGAGTGTTCAGATCTGCTCAATCAAAAGTATGGTTTAACTCTGTTAGCTGAATGCACAGATCAGAAAGAAGTTTCACCGAAAGATTCTGTGGAGTTTATATTTGAAGACATTCCTTTTTCCACTATTACCCTCTTAGCGCTCCGAATCTCCACTTGCATTTTCTACAAAAAGAGTGTTTCATAACTGCTCAATCAAAAATATGTTTTATCTCTGTTAACTGAATTCACAGATCAGAAATAAGTTTCACAGAATGCATCAGTGTAGTTTTTATTTGAAGATATTCTTTTTCCCAATGTAGGCCTCTTAGCGCTTAGCATGTCCAATTGCAGTTTCTACAGAAAGAGTGTTTCAGAACGGCTCAATCAAAAGTAAAGTTCAACTCTGTTAGTTGAATGCACAGAAGAGAAAGAATTTTCACAGAATGCTACTGTGTAGTTTATATTTGAATATATTCCTTTTTCCACTATTACCCTCTTAGCGATCCGAATGTAAACTTGCATTTTCTACAGAAAGAGTGTTCAGAACTGCGCAATCCAAAGTATGGTTTAACTCTGTTAGCTTAATGAACATATCAGAAATAAGTTTCACACAATGCTTCTGTGTAGTTTTTATTTGAAGATATTATTTTTCCCAATATAGTCCTCTTAGCGCTCAGAATGTCCAATTGCAGTTTCTACAGAAAGAGTGTTTCAGAAAGGCTCAATCAAAAGTAAGGTTCAACTCTGTTAGTTGAATGCACAGAACAGAAAGAAGTTTCATACAATGCTTCTGTGTAGTTTATATTTGAACATATTCTTTTTCCACTATTACCCACTTAGCGCTACGAATGTCCAGTTGCATTTTCTACAGTCAGAGTGTTTCAAAACTGCTCAATCAAAAGTATGGTTTAACTCTGTTAGCTGAATGCTCAGATCAGAAAGAAGTTTCACAGAATGCTTCTGTGTAGTTTATATTTGAATATATTCCTTTTTCCACTACTACTCTCTTAGCGCTCCAAATATCCAGTTGCATTTTCTACAGAAAGAGTGTTCAGATCTGCTCAATCAAAAGTATGTTTTAACTCTGTTAGCTGAATTCACAGATCAGAAAGAAGTTTCACAGAATGATTCTGTGTAGTTTATATTTGGAGACATTCCTTTTTCCACTATTACCCTCTTAGCGCTCCGAATCTCCACTTGCATTTTCTACAGAAAGAGTGTTTCAGAACGGCTCAATCAAAACTAAGGTTCAACTCTTTTAGTTGAACAAACAGAACAGAAAGAAGTTTCACACAATTCTTCTGTGTAGTTTTTATTTGTAGACATTCTATTTCCCAATATAGGCCTCTTAGCGCTCAGAATGTCTAATTGCATTTTCTACAGAAAGAGTGTTTCAGAACGGCTCAATCAAAAGTAAGGTTCAACTCTGTTAGTTGAATGCACAGAACAGAAAGAAGTTTCATACAATGCTTCTGTGTAGTTTATATTTGAACATATTCTTTTTTCCACTATTACCCACTTAGCGCTACGAATGTCCAGTTGCATTTTCTACAGACAGAGTGTTTCAAAACTGCTCAATCAAAAGTATGGTTTAACTCTGTTAGCTGAATGCTCAGATCAGAAGGAAGTTTCACAGAATGCTTCTGTGTAGTTTATATTTGAATATATTACTTTTTCCACTACGACGCTCTTCGCGCTCCAAATGTCCAGTTGCATTTTCTACAGAAAGAGTGTTCAGATCTGCTCAATCAAAAGTATGGTTTAACTCTGTTAGCTGAATGCACAGATCAGAAAGAAGTTTCACCAAAAGATTCTGTGGAGTTTATATTTGAAGACATTCCTTTTTCCACTATTACCCTCTTAGCGCTCCGAATCTCCACTTGCATTTTCTACAAAAAGAGTGTTTCATAACTGCTCAATCAAAAATATGTTTTATCTCTGTTAACTGAATTCACAGATCAGAAATAAGTTTCACAGAATGCATCAGTGTAGTTTTTATTTGAAGATATTCTTTTTCCCAATGTAGGCCTCTTAGCGCTTAGCATGTCCAATTGCAGTTTCTACAGAAAGAGTGTTTCAGAACGGCTCAATCAAAAGTAAAGTTCAACTCTGTTAGTTGAATGCACAGAACAGAAAGAATTTTCACAGAATGCTACTGTGTAGTTTATATTTGAATATATTCCTTTTTCCACTATTACCCTCTTAGCGATCCGAATGTAAACTTGCATTTTCTACAGAAAGAGTGTTCAGAACTGCGCAATCCAAAGTATGGTTTAACTCTGTTAGCTTAATGAACATATCAGAAATAAGTTTCACACAATGCTTCTGTGTAGTTTTTATTTGAAGATATTATTTTTCCCAATATAGGCCTCTTAGCGCTCAGAATGTCCAATTGCAGTTTCTACAGAAAGAGTGTTTCAGAAAGGCTCAATCAAAAGTAAGGTTCAACTCTGTTAGTTGAATGCACAGAACAGAAAGAAGTTTCATACAATGCTTCTGTGTAGTTTATATTTGAACATATTCTTTTTCCACTATTACCCACTTAGCGCTACGAATGTCCAGTTGCATTTTCTACAGTCAGAGTGTTTCAAAACTGCTCAATCAAAAGTATGGTTTAACTCTGTTAGCTGAATGCTCAGATCAGAAAGAAGTTTCACAGAATGCTTCTGTGTAGTTTATATTTGAATATATTCCTTTTTCCACTACTACTCTCTTAGCGCTCCAAATATCCAGTTGCATTTTCTACAGAAAGAGTGTTCAGATCTGCTCAATCAAAAGTATGTTTTAACTCTGTTAGCTGAATTCACAGATCAGAAAGAAGTTTCACAGAATGATTCTGTGTAGTTTATATTTGGAGACATTCCTTTTTCCACTATTACCCTCTTAGCGCTCCGAATCTCCACTTGCATTTTCTACAGAAAGAGTGTTTCAGAACGGCTCAATCAAAACTAAGGTTCAACTCTTTTAGTTGAACAAACAGAACAGAAAGAAGTTTCACACAATTCTTCTGTGTAGTTTTTATTTGTAGACATTCTATTTCCCAATATAGGCCTCTTAGCGCTCAGAATGTCTAATTGCATTTTCTACAGAAAGAGTGTTTCAGAACGGCTCAATCAAAAGTAAGGTTCAACTCTGTTAGTTGAATGCACAGAACAGAAAGAAGTTTCATACAATGCTTCTGTGTAGTTTATATTTGAACATATTCTTTTTTCCACTATTACCCACTTAGCGCTACGAATGTCCAGTTGCATTTTCTACAGACAGAGTGTTTCAAAACTGCTCAATCAAAAGTATGGTTTAACTCTGTTAGCTGAATGCTCAGATCAGAAGGAAGTTTCACAGAATGCTTCTGTGTAGTTTATATTTGAATATATTACTTTTTCCACTACCACGCTCTTCGCGCTCCAAATGTCCAGTTGCATTTTCTACAGAAAGAGTGTTCAGATCTGCTCAATCAAAAGTATGGTTTAACTCTGTTAGCTGAATGCACAGATCAGAAAGAAGTTTCACCGAAAGATTCTGTGGAGTTTATATTTGAAGACATTCCTTTTTCCACTATTACCCTCTTAGCGCTCCGAATCTCCACTTGCATTTTCTACAAAAAGAGTGTTTCATAACTGCTCAATCAAAAATATGTTTTATCTCTGTTAACTGAATTCACAGATCAGAAATAAGTTTCACAGAATGCATCAGTGTAGTTTTTATTTGAAGATATTCTTTTTCCCAATGTAGGCCTCTCAGCGCTTAGCATGTCCAATTGCAGTTTCTACAGAAAGAGTGTTTCAGAACGGCTCAATCAAAAGTAAAGTTCAACTCTGTTAGTTGAATGCACAGAACAGAAAGAATTTTCACAGAATGCTACTGTGTAGTTTATATTTGAATATATTCCTTTTTCCACTATTACCCTCTTAGCGATCCGAGTGTAAACTTGCATTTTCTACAGAAAGAGTGTTCAGAACTGCGCAATCCAAAGTATGGTTTAACTCTGTTAGCTTAATGAACATATCAGAAATAAGTTTCACACAATGCTTCTGTGTAGTTTTTATTTGAAGATATTATTTTTCCCAATATAGGCCTCTTAGCGCTCAGAATGTCCAATTGCAGTTTCTACAGAAAGAGTGTTTCAGAAAGGCTCAATCAAAAGTAAGGTTCAACTCTGTTAGTTGAATGCACAGAACAGAAAGAAGTTTCATACAATGCTTCTGTGTAGTTTATATTTGAACATATTCTTTTTCCACTATTACCCACTTAGCGCTACGAATGTCCAGTTGCATTTTCTACAGTCAGAGTGTTTCAAAACTGCTCAATCAAAAGTATGGTTTAACTCTGTTAGCTGAATGCTCAGATCAGAAAGAAGTTTCACAGAATGCTTCTGTGTAGTTTATATTTGAATATATTCCTTTTTCCACTACTACTCTCTTAGCGCTCCAAATATCCAGTTGCATTTTCTACAGAAAGAGTGTTCAGATCTGCTCAATCAAAAGTATGTTTTAACTCTGTTAGCTGAATTCACAGATCAGAAAGAAGTTTCACAGAATGATTCTGTGTAGTTTATATTTGGAGACATTCCTTTTTCCACTATTACCCTCTTAGCGCTCCGAATCTCCACTTGCATTTTCTACAGAAAGAGTGTTTCAGAACGGCTCAATCAAAACTAAGGTTCAACTCTTTTAGTTGAACAAACAGAACAGAAAGAAGTTTCACACAATTCTTCTGTGTAGTTTTTATTTGTAGACATTCTATTTCCCAATATAGGCCTCTTAGCGCTCAGAATGTCTAATTGCATTTTCTACAGAAAGAGTGTTTCAGAACGGCTCAATCAAAAGTAAGGTTCAACTCTGTTAGTTGAATGCACAGAACAGAAAGAAGTTTCATACAATGCTTCTGTGTAGTTTATATTTGAACATATTCTTTTTTCCACTATTACCCACTTAGCGCTACGAATGTCCAGTTGCATTTTCTACAGACAGAGTGTTTCAAAACTGCTCAATCAAAAGTATGGTTTAACTCTGTTAGCTGAATGCTCAGATCAGAAGGAAGTTTCACAGAATGCTTCTGTGTAGTTTATATTTGAATATATTACTTTTTCCACTACCACGCTCTTCGCGCTCCAAATGTCCAGTTGCATTTTCTACAGAAAGAGTGTTCAGATCTGCTCAATCAAAAGTATGGTTTAACTCTGTTAGCTGAATGCACAGATCAGAAAGAAGTTTCACCGAAAGATTCTGTGGAGTTTATATTTGAAGACATTCCTTTTTCCACTATTACCCTCTTAGCGCTCCGAATCTCCACTTGCATTTTCTACAAAAAGAGTGTTTCATAACTGCTCAATCAAAAATATGTTTTATCTCTGTTAACTGAATTCACAGATCAGAAATAAGTTTCACAGAATGCATCAGTGTAGTTTTTATTTGAAGATATTCTTTTTCCCAATGTAGGCCTCTCAGCGCTTAGCATGTCCAATTGCAGTTTCTACAGAAAGAGTGTTTCAGAACGGCTCAATCAAAAGTAAAGTTCAACTCTGTTAGTTGAATGCACAGAACAGAAAGAATTTTCACAGAATGCTACTGTGTAGTTTATATTTGAATATATTCCTTTTTCCACTATTACCCTCTTAGCGATCCGAGTGTAAACTTGCATTTTCTACAGAAAGAGTGTTCAGAACTGCGCAATCCAAAGTATGGTTTAACTCTGTTAGCTTAATGAACATATCAGAAATAAGTTTCACACAATGCTTCTGTGTAGTTTTTATTTGAAGATATTATTTTTCCCAATATAGGCCTCTTAGCGCTCAGAATGTCCAATTGCAGTTTCTACAGAAAGAGTGTTTCAGAAAGGCTCAATCAAAAGTAAGGTTCAACTCTGTTAGTTGAATGCACAGAACAGAAAGAAGTTTCATACAATGCTTCTGTGTAGTTTATATTTGAACATATTCTTTTTCCACTATTACCCACTTAGCGCTACGAATGTCCAGTTGCATTTTCTACAGTCAGAGTGTTTCAAAACTGCTCAATCAAAAGTATGGTTTAACTCTGTTAGCTGAATGCTCAGATCAGAAAGAAGTTTCACAGAATGCTTCTGTGTAGTTTATATTTGAATATATTCCTTTTTCCACTACTACTCTCTTAGCGCTCCAAATATCCAGTTGCATTTTCTACAGAAAGAGTGTTCAGATCTGCTCAATCAAAAGTATGTTTTAACTCTGTTAGCTGAATTCACAGATCAGAAAGAAGTTTCACAGAATGATTCTGTGTAGTTTATATTTGGAGACATTCCTTTTTCCACTATTACCCTCTTAGCGCTCCGAATCTCCACTTGCATTTTCTACAGAAAGAGTGTTTCAGAACGGCTCAATCAAAACTAAGGTTCAACTCTTTTAGTTGAACAAACAGAACAGAAAGAAGTTTCACACAATTCTTCTGTGTAGTTTTTATTTGTAGACATTCTATTTCCCAATATAGGCCTCTTAGCGCTCAGAATGTCTAATTGCATTTTCTACAGAAAGAGTGTTTCAGAACGGCTCAATCAAAAGTAAGGTTCAACTCTGTTAGTTGAATGCACAGAACAGAAAGAAGTTTCATACAATGCTTCTGTGTAGTTTATATTTGAACATATTCTTTTTTCCACTATTACCCACTTAGCGCTACGAATGTCCAGTTGCATTTTCTACAGACAGAGTGTTTCAAAACTGCTCAATCAAAAGTATGGTTTAACTCTGTTAGCTGAATGCTCAGATCAGAAGGAAGTTTCACAGAATGCTTCTGTGTAGTTTATATTTGAATATATTACTTTTTCCACTACCACGCTCTTCGCGCTCCAAATGTCCAGTTGCATTTTCTACAGAAAGAGTGTTCAGATCTGCTCAATCAAAAGTATGGTTTAACTCTGTTAGCTGAATGCACAGATCAGAAAGAAGTTTCACCGAAAGATTCTGTGGAGTTTATATTTGAAGACATTCCTTTTTCCACTATTACCCTCTTAGCGCTCCGAATCTCCACTTGCATTTTCTACAAAAAGAGTGTTTCATAACTGCTCAATCAAAAATATGTTTTATCTCTGTTAACTGAATTCACAGATCAGAAATAAGTTTCACAGAATGCATCAGTGTAGTTTTTATTTGAAGATATTCTTTTTCCCAATGTAGGCCTCTCAGCGCTTAGCATGTCCAATTGCAGTTTCTACAGAAAGAGTGTTTCAGAACGGCTCAATCAAAAGTAAAGTTCAACTCTGTTAGTTGAATGCACAGAACAGAAAGAATTTTCACAGAATGCTACTGTGTAGTTTATATTTGAATATATTCCTTTTTCCACTATTACCCTCTTAGCGATCCGAATGTAAACTTGCATTTTCTACAGAAAGAGTGTTCAGAACTGCGCAATCCAAAGTATGGTTTAACTCTGTTAGCTTAATGAACATATCAGAAATAAGTTTCACACAATGCTTCTGTGTAGTTTTTATTTGAAGATATTATTTTTCCCAATATAGGCCTCTTAGCGCTCAGAATGTCCAATTGCAGTTTCTACAGAAAGAGTGTTTCAGAAAGGCTCAATCAAAAGTAAGGTTCAACTCTGTTAGTTGAATGCACAGAACAGAAAGAAGTTTCATACAATGCTTCTGTGTAGTTTATATTTGAACATATTCTTTTTCCACTATTACCCACTTAGCGCTACGAATGTCCAGTTGCATTTTCTACAGTCAGAGTGTTTCAAAACTGCTCAATCAAAAGTATGGTTTAACTCTGTTAGCTGAATGCTCAGATCAGAAAGAAGTTTCACAGAATGCTTCTGTGTAGTTTATATTTGAATATATTCCTTTTTCCACTACTACTCTCTTAGCGCTCCAAATATCCAGTTGCATTTTCTACAGAAAGAGTGTTCAGATCTGCTCAATCAAAAGTATGTTTTAACTCTGTTAGCTGAATTCACAGATCAGAAAGAAGTTTCACAGAATGATTCTGTGTAGTTTATATTTGGAGACATTCCTTTTTCCACTATTACCCTCTTAGCGCTCCGAATCTCCACTTGCATTTTCTACAGAAAGAGTGTTTCAGAACGGCTCAATCAAAACTAAGGTTCAACTCTTTTAGTTGAACAAACAGAACAGAAAGAAGTTTCACACAATTCTTCTGTGTAGTTTTTATTTGTAGACATTCTATTTCCCAATATAGGCCTCTTAGCGCTCAGAATGTCTAATTGCATTTTCTACAGAAAGAGTGTTTCAGAACGGCTCAATCAAAAGTAAGGTTCAACTCTGTTAGTTGAATGCACAGAACAGAAAGAAGTTTCATACAATGCTTCTGTGTAGTTTATATTTGAACATATTCTTTTTTCCACTATTACCCACTTAGCGCTACGAATGTCCAGTTGCATTTTCTACAGACAGAGTGTTTCAAAACTGCTCAATCAAAAGTATGGTTTAACTCTGTTAGCTGAATGCTCAGATCAGAAGGAAGTTTCACAGAATGCTTCTGTGTAGTTTATATTTGAATATATTACTTTTTCCACTACCACGCTCTTCGCGCTCCAAATGTCCAGTTGCATTTTCTACAGAAAGAGTGTTCAGATCTGCTCAATCAAAAGTATGGTTTAACTCTGTTAGCTGAATGCACAGATCAGAAAGAAGTTTCACCGAAAGATTCTGTGGAGTTTATATTTGAAGACATTCCTTTTTCCACTATTACCCTCTTAGCCCTCCGAATCTCCACTTGCATTTTCTACAAAAAGAGTGTTTCATAACTGCTCAATCAAAAATATGTTTTATCTCTGTTAACTGAATTCACAGATCAGAAATAAGTTTCACAGAATGCATCAGTGTAGTTTTTATTTGAAGATATTCTTTTTCCCAATGTAGGCCTCTCAGCGCTTAGCATGTCCAATTGCAGTTTCTACAGAAAGAGTGTTTCAGAACGGCTCAATCAAAAGTAAAGTTCAACTCTGTTAGTTGAATGCACAGAACAGAAAGAATTTTCACAGAATGCTACTGTGTAGTTTATATTTGAATATATTCCTTTTTCCACTATTACCCTCTTAGCGATCCGAATGTAAACTTGCATTTTCTACAGAAAGAGTGTTCAGAACTGCGCAATCCAAAGTATGGTTTAACTCTGTTAGCTTAATGAACATATCAGAAATAAGTTTCACACAATGCTTCTGTGTAGTTTTTATTTGAAGATATTATTTTTCCCAATATAGGCCTCTTAGCGCTCAGAATGTCCAATTGCAGTTTCTACAGAAAGAGTGTTTCAGAAAGGCTCAATCAAAAGTAAGGTTCAACTCTGTTAGTTGAATGCACAGAACAGAAAGAAGTTTCATACAATGCTTCTGTGTAGTTTATATTTGAACATATTCTTTTTCCACTATTACCCACTTAGCGCTACGAATGTCCAGTTGCATTTTCTACAGTCAGAGTGTTTCAAAACTGCTCAATCAAAAGTATGGTTTAACTCTGTTAGCTGAATGCTCAGATCAGAAAGAAGTTTCACAGAATGCTTCTGTGTAGTTTATATTTGAATATATTCCTTTTTCCACTACTACTCTCTTAGCGCTCCAAATATCCAGTTGCATTTTCTACAGAAAGAGTGTTCAGATCTGCTCAATCAAAAGTATGTTTTAACTCTGTTAGCTGAATTCACAGATCAGAAAGAAGTTTCACAGAATGATTCTGTGTAGTTTATATTTGGAGACATTCCTTTTTCCACTATTACCCTCTTAGCGCTCCGAATCTCCACTTGCATTTTCTACAGAAAGAGTGTTTCAGAACGGCTCAATCAAAACTAAGGTTCAACTCTTTTAGTTGAACAAACAGAACAGAAAGAAGTTTCACACAATTCTTCTGTGTAGTTTTTATTTGTAGACATTCTATTTCCCAATATAGGCCTCTTAGCGCTCAGAATGTCTAATTGCATTTTCTACAGAAAGAGTGTTTCAGAACGGCTCAATCAAAAGTAAGGTTCAACTCTGTTAGTTGAATGCACAGAACAGAAAGAAGTTTCATACAATGCTTCTGTGTAGTTTATATTTGAACATATTCTTTTTTCCACTATTACCCACTTAGCGCTACGAATGTCCAGTTGCATTTTCTACAGACAGAGTGTTTCAAAACTGCTCAATCAAAAGTATGGTTTAACTCTGTTAGCTGAATGCTCAGATCAGAAGGAAGTTTCACAGAATGCTTCTGTGTAGTTTATATTTGAATATATTACTTTTTCCACTACCACGCTCTTCGCGCTCCAAATGTCCAGTTGCATTTTCTACAGAAGGAGTGTTCAGATCTGCTCAATCAAAAGTATGGTTTAACTCTGTTAGCTGAATGCACAGATCAGAAAGAAGTTTCACCGAAAGATTCTGTGGAGTTTATATTTGAAGACATTCCTTTTTCCACTATTACCCTCTTAGCCCTCCGAATCTCCACTTGCATTTTCTACAAAAAGAGTGTTTCATAACTGCTCAATCAAAAATATGTTTTATCTCTGTTAACTGAATTCACAGATCAGAAATAAGTTTCACAGAATGCATCAGTGTAGTTTTTATTTGAAGATATTCTTTTTCCCAATGTAGGCCTCTCAGCGCTTAGCATGTCCAATTGCAGTTTCTACAGAAAGAGTGTTTCAGAACGGCTCAATCAAAAGTAAAGTTCAACTCTGTTAGTTGAATGCACAGAACAGAAAGAATTTTCACAGAATGCTACTGTGTAGTTTATATTTGAATATATTCCTTTTTCAACTATTACCCTCTTAGCGATCCGAATGTAAACTTGCATTTTCTACAGAAAGAGTGTTCAGAACTGCGCAATCCAAAGTATGGTTTAACTCTGTTAGCTTAATGAACATATCAGAAATAAGTTTCACACAATGCTTCTGTGTAGTTTTTATTTGAAGATATTATTTTTCCCAATATAGGCCTCTTAGCGCTCAGAATGTCCAATTGCGGTTTCTACAGAAAGAGTGTTTCAGAAAGGCTCAATCAAAAGTAAGGTTCAACTCTGTTAGTTGAATGCACAGAACAGAAAGAAGTTTCATACAATGCTTCTGTGTAGTTTATATTTGAACATATTCTTTTTCCACTATTACCCACTTAGCGCTACGAATGTCCAGTTGCATTTTCTACAGTCAGAGTGTTTCAAAACTGCTCAATCAAAAGTATGGTTTAACTCTGTTAGCTGAATGCTCAGATCAGAAAGAAGTTTCACAGAATGCTTCTGTGTAGTTTATATTTGAATATATTCCTTTTTCCACTACTACTCTCTTAGCGCTCCAAATATCCAGTTGCATTTTCTACAGAAAGAGTGTTCAGATCTGCTCAATCAAAAGTATGTTTTAACTCTGTTAGCTGAATTCACAGATCAGAAAGAAGTTTCACAGAATGATTCTGTGTAGTTTATATTTGGAGACATTCCTTTTTCCACTATTACCCTCTTAGCGCTCCGAATCTCCACTTGCATTTTCTACAGAAAGAGTGTTTCAGAACGGCTCAATCAAAACTAAGGTTCAACTCTTTTAGTTGAACAAACAGAACAGAAAGAAGTTTCACACAATTCTTCTGTGTAGTTTTTATTTGTAGACATTCTATTTCCCAATATAGGCCTCTTAGCGCTCAGAATGTCTAATTGCATTTTCTACAGAAAGAGTGTTTCAGAACGGCTCAATCAAAAGTAAGGTTCAACTCTGTTAGTTGAATGCACAGAACAGAAAGAAGTTTCATACAATGCTTCTGTGTAGTTTATATTTGAACATATTCTTTTTTCCACTATTACCCACTTAGCGCTACGAATGTCCAGTTGCATTTTCTACAGACAGAGTGTTTCAAAACTGCTCAATCAAAAGTATGGTTTAACTCTGTTAGCTGAATGCTCAGATCAGAAGGAAGTTTCACAGAATGCTTCTGTGTAGTTTATATTTGAATATATTACTTTTTCCACTACCACGCTCTTCGTGCTCCAAATGTCCAGTTGCATTTTCTACAGAAAGAGTGTTCAGATCTGCTCAATCAAAAGTATGGTTTAACTCTGTTAGCTGAATGCACAGATCAGAAAGAAGTTTCACCGAAAGATTCTGTGGAGTTTATATTTGAAGACATTCCTTTTTCCACTATTACCCTCTTAGCGCTCCGAATCTCCACTTGCATTTTCTACAAAAAGAGTGTTTCATAACTGCTCAATCAAAAATATGTTTTATCTCTGTTAACTGAATTCACAGATCAGAAATAAGTTTCACAGAATGCATCAGTGTAGTTTTTATTTGAAGATATTCTTTTTCCCAATGTAGGCCTCTTAGCGCTTAGCATGTCCAATTGCAGTTTCTACAGAAAGAGTGTTTCAGAACGGCTCAATCAAAAGTAAAGTTCAACTCTGTTAGTTGAATGCACAGAACAGAAAGAATTTTCACAGAATGCTACTGTGTAGTTTATATTTGAATATATTCCTTTTTCCACTATTACCCTCTTAGCGATCCGAATGTAAACTTGCATTTTCTACAGAAAGAGTGTTCAGAACTGCGCAATCCAAAGTATGGTTTAACTCTGTTAGCTTAATGAACATATCAGAAATAAGTTTCACACAATGCTTCTGTGTAGTTTTTATTTGAAGATATTATTTTTCCCAATATAGGCCTCTTAGCGCTCAGAATGTCCAATTGCAGTTTCTACAGAAAGAGTGTTTCAGAAAGGCTCAATCAAAAGTAAGGTTCAACTCTGTTAGTTGAATGCACAGAACAGAAAGAAGTTTCATACAATGCTTCTGTGTAGTTTATATTTGAACATATTCTTTTTCCACTATTACCCACTTAGCGCTACGAATGTCCAGTTGCATTTTCTACAGTCAGAGTGTTTCAAAACTGCTCAATCAAAAGTATGGTTTAACTCTGTTAGCTGAATGCTCAGATCAGAAAGAAGTTTCACAGAATGCTTCTGTGTAGTTTATATTTGAATATATTCCTTTTTCCACTACTACTCTCTTAGCGCTCCAAATATCCAGTTGCATTTTCTACAGAAAGAGTGTTCAGATCTGCTCAATCAAAAGTATGTTTTAACTCTGTTAGCTGAATTCACAGATCAGAAAGAAGTTTCACAGAATGATTCTGTGTAGTTTATATTTGGAGACATTCCTTTTTCCACTATTACCCTCTTAGCGCTCCGAATCTCCACTTGCATTTTCTACAGAAAGAGTGTTTCAGAACGGCTCAATCAAAACTAAGGTTCAACTCTTTTAGTTGAACAAACAGAACAGAAAGAAGTTTCACACAATTCTTCTGTGTAGTTTTTATTTGTAGACATTCTATTTCCCAATATAGGCCTCTTAGCGCTCAGAATGTCTAATTGCATTTTCTACAGAAAGAGTGTTTCAGAACGGCTCAATCAAAAGTAAGGTTCAACTCTGTTAGTTGAATGCACAGAACAGAAAGAAGTTTCATACAATGCTTCTGTGTAGTTTATATTTGAACATATTCTTTTTTCCACTATTACCCACTTAGCGCTACGAATGTCCAGTTGCATTTTCTACAGACAGAGTGTTTCAAAACTGCTCAATCAAAAGTATGGTTTAACTCTGTTAGCTGAATGCTCAGATCAGAAGGAAGTTTCACAGAATGCTTCTGTGTAGTTTATATTTGAATATATTACTTTTTCCACTACCACGCTCTTCGCGCTCCAAATGTCCAGTTGCATTTTCTACAGAAAGAGTGTTCAGATCTGCTCAATCAAAAGTATGGTTTAACTCTGTTAGCTGAATGCACAGATCAGAAAGAAGTTTCACCGAAAGATTCTGTGGAGTTTATATTTGAAGACATTCCTTTTTCCACTATTACCCTCTTAGCGCTCCGAATCTCCACTTGCATTTTCTACAAAAAGAGTGTTTCATAACTGCTCAATCAAAAATATGTTTTATCTCTGTTAACTGAATTCACAGATCAGAAATAAGTTTCACAGAATGCATCAGTGTAGTTTTTATTTGAAGATATTCTTTTTCCCAATGTAGGCCTCTTAGCGCTTAGCATGTCCAATTGCAGTTTCTACAGAAAGAGTGTTTCAGAACGGCTCAATCAAAAGTAAAGTTCAACTCTGTTAGTTGAATGCACAGAACAGAAAGAATTTTCACAGAATGCTACTGTGTAGTTTATATTTGAATATATTCCTTTTTCCACTATTACCCTCTTAGCGATCCGAATGTAAACTTGCATTTTCTACAGAAAGAGTGTTCAGAACTGCGCAATCCAAAGTATGGTTTAACTCTGTTAGCTTAATGAACATATCAGAAATAAGTTTCACACAATGCTTCTGTGTAGTTTTTATTTGAAGATATTATTTTTCCCAATATAGGCCTCTTAGCGCTCAGAATGTCCAACTGCAGTTTCTACAGAAAGAGTGTTTCAGAAAGGCTCAATCAAAAGTAAGGTTCAACTCTGTTAGTTGAATGCACAGAACAGAAAGAAGTTTCATACAATGCTTCTGTGTAGTTTATATTTGAACATATTCTTTTTCCACTATTACCCACTTAGCGCTACGAATGTCCAGTTGCATTTTCTACAGTCAGAGTGTTTCAAAACTGCTCAATCAAAAGTATGGTTTAACTCTGTTAGCTGAATGCTCAGATCAGAAAGAAGTTTCACAGAATGCTTCTGTGTAGTTTATATTTGAATATATTCCTTTTTCCACTACTACTCTCTTAGCGCTCCAAATATCCAGTTGCATTTTCTACAGAAAGAGTGTTCAGATCTGCTCAATCAAAAGTATGTTTTAACTCTGTTAGCTGAATTCACAGATCAGAAAGAAGTTTCACAGAATGATTCTGTGTAGTTTATATTTGGAGACATTCCTTTTTCCACTATTACCCTCTTAGCGCTCCGAATCTCCACTTGCATTTTCTACAGAAAGAGTGTTTCAGAACGGCTCAATCAAAACTAAGGTTCAACTCTTTTAGTTGAACAAACAGAACAGAAAGAAGTTTCACACAATTCTTCTGTGTAGTTTTTATTTGTAGACATTCTATTTCCCAATATAGGCCTCTTAGCGCTCAGAATGTCTAATTGCATTTTCTACAGAAAGAGTGTTTCAGAACGGCTCAATCAAAAGTAAGGTTCAACTCTGTTAGTTGAATGCACAGAACAGAAAGAAGTTTCATACAATGCTTCTGTGTAGTTTATATTTGAACATATTCTTTTTTCCACTATTACCCACTTAGCGCTACGAATGTCCAGTTGCATTTTCTACAGACAGAGTGTTTCAAAACTGCTCAATCAAAAGTATGGTTTAACTCTGTTAGCTGAATGCTCAGATCAGAAGGAAGTTTCACAGAATGCTTCTGTGTAGTTTATATTTGAATATATTACTTTTTCCACTACCACGCTCTTCGCGCTCCAAATGTCCAGTTGCATTTTCTACAGAAAGAGTGTTCAGATCTGCTCAATCAAAAGTATGGTTTAACTCTGTTAGCTGAATGCACAGATCAGAAAGAAGTTTCACCGAAAGATTCTGTGGAGTTTATATTTGAAGACATTCCTTTTTCCACTATTACCCTCTTAGCGCTCCGAATCTCCACTTGCATTTTCTACAAAAAGAGTGTTTCATAACTGCTCAATCAAAAATATGTTTTATCTCTGTTAACTGAATTCACAGATCAGAAATAAGTTTCACAGAATGCATCAGTGTAGTTTTTATTTGAAGATATTCTTTTTCCCAATGTAGGCCTCTTAGCGCTTAGCATGTCCAATTGCAGTTTCTACAGAAAGAGTGTTTCAGAACGGCTCAATCAAAAGTAAAGTTCAACTCTGTTAGTTGAATGCACAGAACAGAAAGAATTTTCACAGAATGCTACTGTGTAGTTTATATTTGAATATATTCCTTTTTCCACTATTACCCTCTTAGCGATCCGAATGTAAACTTGTATTTTCTACAGAAAGAGTGTTCAGAACTGCGCAATCCAAAGTATGGTTTAACTCTGTTAGCTTAATGAACATATCAGAAATAAGTTTCACACAATGCTTCTGTGTAGTTTTTATTTGAAGATATTATTTTTCCCAATATAGGCCTCTTAGCGCTCAGAATGTCCAATTGCAGTTTCTACAGAAAGAGTGTTTCAGAAAGGCTCAATCAAAAGTAAGGTTCAACTCTGTTAGTTGAATGCACAGAACAGAAAGATGTTTCATACAATGCTTCTGTGTAGTTTATATTTGAACATATTCTTTTTCCACTATTACCCACTTAGCGCTACGAATGTCCAGTTGCATTTTCTACAGTCAGAGTGTTTCAAAACTGCTCAATCAAAAGTATGGTTTAACTCTGTTAGCTGAATGCTCAGATCAGAAAGAAGTTTCACAGAATGCTTCTGTGTAGTTTATATTTGAATATATTCCTTTTTCCACTACTACTCTCTTAGCGCTCCAAATATCCAGTTGCATTTTCTACAGAAAGAGTGTTCAGATCTGCTCAATCAAAAGTATGTTTTAACTCTGTTAGCTGAATTCACAGATCAGAAAGAAGTTTCACAGAATGATTCTGTGTAGTTTATATTTGGAGACATTCCTTTTTCCACTATTACCCTCTTAGCGCTCCGAATCTCCACTTGCATTTTCTACAGAAAGAGTGTTTCAGAACGGCTCAATCAAAACTAAGGTTCAACTCTTTTAGTTGAACAAACAGAACAGAAAGAAGTTTCACACAATTCTTCTGTGTAGTTTTTATTTGTAGACATTCTATTTCCCAATATAGGCCTCTTAGCGCTCAGAATGTCTAATTGCATTTTCTACAGAAAGAGTGTTTCAGAACGGCTCAATCAAAAGTAAGGTTCAACTCTGTTAGTTGAATGCACAGAACAGAAAGAAGTTTCATACAATGCTTCTGTGTAGTTTATATTTGAACATATTCTTTTTTCCACTATTACCCACTTAGCGCTACGAATGTCCAGTTGCATTTTCTACAGACAGAGTGTTTCAAAACTGCTCAATCAAAAGTATGGTTTAACTCTGTTAGCTGAATGCTCAGATCAGAAGGAAGTTTCACAGAATGCTTCTGTGTAGTTTATATTTGAATATATTACTTTTTCCACTACCACGCTCTTCGCGCTCCAAATGTCCAGTTGCATTTTCTACAGAAAGAGTGTTCAGATCTGCTCAATCAAAAGTATGGTTTAACTCTGTTAGCTGAATGCACAGATCAGAAAGAAGTTTCACCGAAAGATTCTGTGGAGTTTATATTTGAAGACATTCCTTTTTCCACTATTACCCTCTTAGCGCTCCGAATCTACACTTGCATTTTCTACAAAAAGAGTGTTTCATAACTGCTCAATCAAAAATATGTTTTATCTCTGTTAACTGAATTCACAGATCAGAAATAAGTTTCACAGAATGCATCAGTGTAGTTTTTATTTGAAGATATTCTTTTTCCCAATGTAGGCCTCTTAGCGCTTAGCATGTCCAATTGCAGTTTCTACAGAAAGAGTGTTTCAGAACGGCTCAATCAAAAGTAAAGTTCAACTCTGTTAGTTGAATGCACAGAACAGAAAGAATTTTCACAGAATGCTACTGTGTAGTTTATATTTGAATATATTCCTTTTTCCACTATTACCCTCTTAGCGATCCGAATGTAAACTTGCATTTTCTACAGAAAGAGTGTTCAGAACTGCGCAATCCAAAGTATGGTTTAACTCTGTTAGCTTAATGAACATATCAGAAATAAGTTTCACACAATGCTTCTGTGTAGTTTTTATTTGAAGATATTATTTTTCCCAATATAGGCCTCTTAGCGCTCAGAATGTCCAATTGCAGTTTCTACAGAAAGAGTGTTTCAGAAAGGCTCAATCAAAAGTAAGGTTCAACTCTGATAGTTGAATGCACAGAACAGAAAGATGTTTCATACAATGCTTCTGTGTAGTTTATATTTGAACATATTCTTTTTCCACTATTACCCACTTAGCGCTACGAATGTCCAGTTGCATTTTCTACAGTCAGAGTGTTTCAAAACTGCTCAATCAAAAGTATGGTTTAACTCTGTTAGCTGAATGCTCAGATCAGAAAGAAGTTTCACAGAATGCTTCTGTGTAGTTTATATTTGAATATATTCCTTTTTCCACTACTACTCTCTTAGCGCTCCAAATATCCAGTTGCATTTTCTACAGAAAGAGTGTTCAGATCTGCTCAATCAAAAGTATGTTTTAACTCTGTTAGCTGAATTCACAGATCAGAAAGAAGTTTCACAGAATGATTCTGTGTAGTTTATATTTGGAGACATTCCTTTTTCCACTATTACCCTCTTAGCGCTCCGAATCTCCACTTGCATTTTCTACAGAAAGAGTGTTTCAGAACGGCTCAATCAAAACTAAGGTTCAACTCTTTTAGTTGAACAAACAGAACAGAAAGAAGTTTCACACAATTCTTCTGTGTAGTTTTTATTTGTAGACATTCTATTTCCCAATATAGGCCTCTTAGCGCTCAGAATGTCTAATTGCATTTTCTACAGAAAGAGTGTTTCAGAACGGCTCAATCAAAAGTAAGGTTCAACTCTGTTAGTTGAATGCACAGAACAGAAAGAAGTTTCATACAATGCTTCTGTGTAGTTTATATTTGAACATATTCTTTTTTCCACTATTACCCACTTAGCGCTACGAATGTCCAGTTGCATTTTCTACAGACAGAGTGTTTCAAAACTGCTCAATCAAAAGTATGGTTTAACTCTGTTAGCTGAATGCTCAGATCAGAAAGAAGTTTCACAGAATGCTTCTGTGTAGTTTATATTTGAATATATTACTTTTTCCACTACCACGCTCTTCGCGCTCCAAATGTCCAGTTGCATTTTCTACAGAAAGAGTGTTCAGATCTGCTCAATCAAAAGTATGGTTTAACTCTGTTAGCTGAATGCACAGATCAGAAAGAAGTTTCACCGAAAGATTCTGTGGAGTTTACATTTGAAGACATTCCTTTTTCCACTATTACCCTCTTAGCGCTCCGAATCTCCACTTGCATTTTCTACAAAAAGAGTGTTTCATAACTGCTCAATCAAAAATATGTTTTATCTCTGTTAACTGAATTCACAGATCAGAAATAAGTTTCACAGAATGCATCAGTGTAGTTTTTATTTGAAGATATTCTTTTTCCCAATGTAGGCCTCTTAGCGCTTAGCATGTCCAATTGCAGTTTCTACAGAAAGAGTGTTTCAGAACGGCTCAATCAAAAGTAAAGTTCAACTCTGTTAGTTGAATGCACAGAACAGAAAGAATTTTCACAGAATGCTACTGTGTAGTTTATATTTGAATATATTCCTTTTTCCACTATTACCCTCTTAGCGATCCGAATGTAAACTTGCATTTTCTACAGAAAGAGTGTTCAGAACTGCGCAATCCAAAGTATGGTTTAACTCTGTTAGCTTAATGAACATATCAGAAATAAGTTTCACACAATGCTTCTGTGTAGTTTTTATTTGAAGATATTATTTTTCCCAATATAGGCCTCTTAGCGCTCAGAATGTCCAACTGCAGTTTCTACAGAAAGAGTGTTTCAGAAAGGCTCAATCAAAAGTAAGGTTCAACTCTGTTAGTTGAATGCACAGAACAGAAAGAAGTTTCATACAATGCTTCTGTGTAGTTTATATTTGAACATATTCTTTTTCCACTATTACCCACTTAGCGCTACGAATGTCCAGTTGCATTTTCTACAGTCAGAGTGTTTCAAAACTGCTCAATCAAAAGTATGGTTTAACTCTGTTAGCTGAATGCTCAGATCAGAAAGAAGTTTCACAGAATGCTTCTGTGTAGTTTATATTTGAATATATTCCTTTTTCCACTACTACTCTCTTAGCGCTCCAAATATCCAGTTGCATTTTCTACAGAAAGAGTGTTCAGATCTGCTCAATCAAAAGTATGTTTTAACTCTGTTAGCTGAATTCACAGATCAGAAAGAAGTTTCACAGAATGATTCTGTGTAGTTTATATTTGGAGACATTCCTTTTTCCACTATTACCCTCTTAGCGCTCCGAATCTCCACTTGCATTTTCTACAGAAAGAGTGTTTCAGAACGGCTCAATCAAAACTAAGGTTCAACTCTTTTAGTTGAACAAACAGAACAGAAAGAAGTTTCACACAATTCTTCTGTGTAGTTTTTATTTGTAGACATTCTATTTCCCAATATAGGCCTCTTAGCGCTCAGAATGTCTAATTGCATTTTCTACAGAAAGAGTGTTTCAGAACGGCTCAATCAAAAGTAAGGTTCAACTCTGTTAGTTGAATGCACAGAACAGAAAGAAGTTTCATACAATGCTTCTGTGTAGTTTATATTTGAACATATTCTTTTTTCCACTATTACCCACTTAGCGCTACGAATGTCCAGTTGCATTTTCTACAGACAGAGTGTTTCAAAACTGCTCAATCAAAAGTATGGTTTAACTCTGTTAGCTGAATGCTCAGATCAGAAGGAAGTTTCACAGAATGCTTCTGTGTAGTTTATATTTGAATATATTACTTTTTCCACTACCACGCTCTTCGCGCTCCAAATGTCCAGTTGCATTTTCTACAGAAAGAGTGTTCAGATCTGCTCAATCAAAAGTATGGTTTAACTCTGTTAGCTGAATGCACAGATCAGAAAGAAGTTTCACCGAAAGATTCTGTGGAGTTTATATTTGAAGACATTCCTTTTTCCACTATTACCCTCTTAGCGCTCCGAATCTCCACTTGCATTTTCTACAAAAAGAGTGTTTCATAACTGCTCAATCAAAAATATGTTTTATCTCTGTTAACTGAATTCACAGATCAGAAATAAGTTTCACAGAATGCATCAGTGTAGTTTTTATTTGAAGATATTCTTTTTCCCAATGTAGGCCTCTTAGCGCTTAGCATGTCCAATTGCAGTTTCTACAGAAAGAGTGTTTCAGAACGGCTCAATCAAAAGTAAAGTTCAACTCTGTTAGTTGAATGCACAGAACAGAAAGAATTTTCACAGAATGCTACTGTGTAGTTTATATTTGAATATATTCCTTTTTCCACTATTACCCTCTTAGCGATCCGAATGTAAACTTGTATTTTCTACAGAAAGAGTGTTCAGAACTGCGCAATCCAAAGTATGGTTTAACTCTGTTAGCTTAATGAACATATCAGAAATAAGTTTCACACAATGCTTCTGTGTAGTTTTTATTTGAAGATATTATTTTTCCCAATATAGGCCTCTTAGCGCTCAGAATGTCCAATTGCAGTTTCTACAGAAAGAGTGTTTCAGAAAGGCTCAATCAAAAGTAAGGTTCAACTCTGTTAGTTGAATGCACAGAACAGAAAGATGTTTCATACAATGCTTCTGTGTAGTTTATATTTGAACATATTCTTTTTCCACTATTACCCACTTAGCGCTACGAATGTCCAGTTGCATTTTCTACAGTCAGAGTGTTTCAAAACTGCTCAATCAAAAGTATGGTTTAACTCTGTTAGCTGAATGCTCAGATCAGAAAGAAGTTTCACAGAATGCTTCTGTGTAGTTTATATTTGAATATATTCCTTTTTCCACTACTACTCTCTTAGCGCTCCAAATATCCAGTTGCATTTTCTACAGAAAGAGTGTTCAGATCTGCTCAATCAAAAGTATGTTTTAACTCTGTTAGCTGAATTCACAGATCAGAAAGAAGTTTCACAGAATGATTCTGTGTAGTTTATATTTGGAGACATTCCTTTTTCCACTATTACCCTCTTAGCGCTCCGAATCTCCACTTGCATTTTCTACAGAAAGAGTGTTTCAGAACGGCTCAATCAAAACTAAGGTTCAACTCTTTTAGTTGAACAAACAGAACAGAAAGAAGTTTCACACAATTCTTCTGTGTAGTTTTTATTTGTAGACATTCTATTTCCCAATATAGGCCTCTTAGCGCTCAGAATGTCTAATTGCATTTTCTACAGAAAGAGTGTTTCAGAACGGCTCAATCAAAAGTAAGGTTCAACTCTGTTAGTTGAATGCACAGAACAGAAAGAAGTTTCATACAATGCTTCTGTGTAGTTTATATTTGAACATATTCTTTTTTCCACTATTACCCACTTAGCGCTACGAATGTCCAGTTGCATTTTCTACAGACAGAGTGTTTCAAAACTGCTCAATCAAAAGTATGGTTTAACTCTGTTAGCTGAATGCTCAGATCAGAAGGAAGTTTCACAGAATGCTTCTGTGTAGTTTATATTTGAATATATTACTTTTTCCACTACCACGCTCTTCGCGCTCCAAATGTCCAGTTGCATTTTCTACAGAAAGAGTGTTCAGATCTGCTCAATCAAAAGTATGGTTTAACTCTGTTAGCTGAATGCACAGATCAGAAAGAAGTTTCACCGAAAGATTCTGTGGAGTTTATATTTGAAGACATTCCTTTTTCCACTATTACCCTCTTAGCGCTCCGAATCTACACTTGCATTTTCTACAAAAAGAGTGTTTCATAACTGCTCAATCAAAAATATGTTTTATCTCTGTTAACTGAATTCACAGATCAGAAATAAGTTTCACAGAATGCATCAGTGTAGTTTTTATTTGAAGATATTCTTTTTCCCAATGTAGGCCTCTTAGCGCTTAGCATGTCCAATTGCAGTTTCTACAGAAAGAGTGTTTCAGAACGGCTCAATCAAAAGTAAAGTTCAACTCTGTTAGTTGAATGCACAGAACAGAAAGAATTTTCACAGAATGCTACTGTGTAGTTTATATTTGAATATATTCCTTTTTCCACTATTACCCTCTTAGCGATCCGAATGTAAACTTGCATTTTCTACAGAAAGAGTGTTCAGAACTGCGCAATCCAAAGTATGGTTTAACTCTGTTAGCTTAATGAACATATCAGAAATAAGTTTCACACAATGCTTCTGTGTAGTTTTTATTTGAAGATATTATTTTTCCCAATATAGGCCTCTTAGCGCTCAGAATGTCCAATTGCAGTTTCTACAGAAAGAGTGTTTCAGAAAGGCTCAATCAAAAGTAAGGTTCAACTCTGATAGTTGAATGCACAGAACAGAAAGAAGTTTCATACAATGCTTCTGTGTAGTTTATATTTGAACATATTCTTTTTCCACTATTACCCACTTAGCGCTACGAATGTCCAGTTGCATTTTCTACAGTCAGAGTGTTTCAAAACTGCTCAATCAAAAGTATGGTTTAACTCTGTTAGCTGAATGCTCAGATCAGAAAGAAGTTTCACAGAATGCTTCTGTGTAGTTTATATTTGAATATATTCCTTTTTCCACTACTACTCTCTTAGCGCTCCAAATATCCAGTTGCATTTTCTACAGAAAGAGTGTTCAGATCTGCTCAATCAAAAGTATGTTTTAACTCTGTTAGCTGAATTCACAGATCAGAAAGAAGTTTCACAGAATGATTCTGTGTAGTTTATATTTGGAGACATTCCTTTTTCCACTATTACCCTCTTAGCGCTCCGAATCTCCACTTGCATTTTCTACAGAAAGAGTGTTTCAGAACGGCTCAATCAAAACTAAGGTTCAACTCTTTTAGTTGAACAAACAGAACAGAAAGAAGTTTCACACAATTCTTCTGTGTAGTTTTTATTTGTAGACATTCTATTTCCCAATATAGGCCTCTTAGCGCTCAGAATGTCTAATTGCATTTTCTACAGAAAGAGTGTTTCAGAACGGCTCAATCAAAAGTAAGGTTCAACTCTGTTAGTTGAATGCACAGAACAGAAAGAAGTTTCATACAATGCTTCTGTGTAGTTTATATTTGAACATATTCTTTTTTCCACTATTACCCACTTAGCGCTACGAATGTCCAGTTGCATTTTCTACAGACAGAGTGTTTCAAAACTGCTCAATCAAAAGTATGGTTTAACTCTGTTAGCTGAATGCTCAGATCAGAAAGAAGTTTCACAGAATGCTTCTGTGTAGTTTATATTTGAATATATTACTTTTTCCACTACCACGCTCTTCGCGCTCCAAATGTCCAGTTGCATTTTCTACAGAAAGAGTGTTCAGATCTGCTCAATCAAAAGTATGGTTTAACTCTGTTAGCTGAATGCACAGATCAGAAAGAAGTTTCACCGAAAGATTCTGTGGAGTTTACATTTGAAGACATTCCTTTTTCCACTATTACCCTCTTAGCGCTCCGAATCTCCACTTGCATTTTCTACAAAAAGAGTGTTTCATAACTGCTCAATCAAAAATATGTTTTATCTCTGTTAACTGAATTCACAGATCAGAAATAAGTTTCACAGAATGCATCAGTGTAGTTTTTATTTGAAGATATTCTTTTTCCCAATGTAGGCCTCTTAGCGCTTAGCATGTCCAATTGCAGTTTCTACAGAAAGAGTGTTTCAGAACGGCTCAATCAAAAGTAAAGTTCAACTCTGTTAGTTGAATGCACAGAACAGAAAGAATTTTCACAGAATGCTACTGTGTAGTTTATATTTGAATATATTCCTTTTTCCACTATTACCCTCTTAGCGATCCGAATGTAAACTTGCATTTTCTACAGAAAGAGTGTTCAGAACTGCGCAATCCAAAGTATGGTTTAACTCTGTTAGCTTAATGAACATATCAGAAATAAGTTTCACACAATGCTTCTGTGTAGTTTTTATTTGAAGATATTATTTTTCCCAATATAGGCCTCTTAGCGCTCAGAATGTCCAACTGCAGTTTCTACAGAAAGAGTGTTTCAGAAAGGCTCAATCAAAAGTAAGGTTCAACTCTGTTAGTTGAATGCACAGAACAGAAAGAAGTTTCATACAATGCTTCTGTGTAGTTTATATTTGAACATATTCTTTTTCCACTATTACCCACTTAGCGCTACGAATGTCCAGTTGCATTTTCTACAGTCAGAGTGTTTCAAAACTGCTCAATCAAAAGTATGGTTTAACTCTGTTAGCTGAATGCTCAGATCAGAAAGAAGTTTCACAGAATGCTTCTGTGTAGTTTATATTTGAATATATTCCTTTTTCCACTACTACTCTCTTAGCGCTCCAAATATCCAGTTGCATTTTCTACAGAAAGAGTGTTCAGATCTGCTCAATCAAAAGTATGTTTTAACTCTGTTAGCTGAATTCACAGATCAGAAAGAAGTTTCACAGAATGATTCTGTGTAGTTTATATTTGGAGACATTCCTTTTTCCACTATTACCCTCTTAGCGCTCCGAATCTCCACTTGCATTTTCTACAGAAAGAGTGTTTCAGAACGGCTCAATCAAAACTAAGGTTCAAATCTTTTAGTTGAACAAACAGAACAGAAAGAAGTTTCACACAATTCTTCTGTGTAGTTTTTATTTGTAGACATTCTATTTCCCAATATAGGCCTCTTAGCGCTCAGAATGTCTAATTGCATTTTCTACAGAAAGAGTGTTTCAGAACGGCTCAATCAAAAGTAAGGTTCAACTCTGTTAGTTGAATGCACAGAACAGAAAGAAGTTTCATACAATGCTTCTGTGTAGTTTATATTTGAACATATTCTTTTTTCCACTATTACCCACTTAGCGCTACGAATGTCCAGTTGCATTTTCTACAGACAGAGTGTTTCAAAACTGCTCAATCAAAAGTATGGTTTAACTCTGTTAGCTGAATGCTCAGATCAGAAAGAAGTTTCACAGAATGCTTCTGTGTAGTTTATATTTGAATATATTACTTTTTCCACTACCACGCTCTTCGCGCTCCAAATGTCCAGTTGCATTTTCTACAGAAAGAGTGTTCAGACCTGCTCAATCAAAAGTATGGTTTAACTCTGTTAGCTGAATGCACAGATCAGAAAGAAGTTTCACCGAAAGATTCTGTGGAGTTTATATTTGAAGACATTCCTTTTTCCACTATTACCCTCTTAGCGCTCCGAATCTCCACTTGCATTTTCTACAAAAAGAGTGTTTCATAACTGCTCAATCAAAAATATGTTTTATCTCTGTTAACTGAATTCACAGATCAGAAATAAGTTTCACAGAATGCATCAGTGTAGTTTTTATTTGAAGATATTCTTTTTCCCAATGTAGGCCTCTTAGCGCTTAGCATGTCCAATTGCAGTTTCTACAGAAAGAGTGTTTCAGAACGGCTCAATCAAAAGTAAAGTTCAACTCTGTTAGTTGAATGCACAGAACAGAAAGAATTTTCACAGAATGCTACTGTGTAGTTTATATTTGAATATATTCCTTTTTCCACTATTACCCTCTTAGCGATCCGAATGTAAACTTGCATTTTCTACAGAAAGAGTGTTCAGAACTGCGCAATCCAAAGTATGGTTTAACTCTGTTAGCTTAATGAACATATCAGAAATAAGTTTCACACAATGCTTCTGTGTAGTTTTTATTTGAAGATATTATTTTTCCCAATATAGGCCTCTTAGCGCTCAGAATGTCCAATTGCAGTTTCTACAGAAAGAGTGTTTCAGAAAGGCTCAATCAAAAGTAAGGTTCAACTCTGTTAGTTGAATGCACAGAACAGAAAGAAGTTTCATACAATGCTTCTGTGTAGTTTATATTTGAACATATTCTTTTTCCACTATTACCCACTTAGCGCTACGAATGTCCAGTTGCATTTTCTACAGTCAGAGTGTTTCAAAACTGCTCAATCAAAAGTATGGTTTAACTCTGTTAGCTGAATGCTCAGATCAGAAAGAAGTTTCACAGAATGCTTCTGTGTAGTTTATATTTGAACATATTCTTTTTCCACTATTACCCACTTAGCGCTACGAATGTCCAGTTGCATTTTCTACAGTCAGAGTGTTTCAAAACTGCTCAATCAAAAGTATGGTTTAACTCTGTTAGCTGAATGCTCAGATCAGAAAGAAGTTTCACAGAATGCTTCTGTGTAGTTTATATTTGAATATATTCCTTTTTCCACTACTACTCTCTTAGCGCTCCAAATATCCAGTTGCATTTTCTACAGAAAGAGTGTTCAGATCTGCTCAATCAAAAGTATGTTTTAACTCTGTTAGCTGAATTCACAGATCAGAAAGAAGTTTCACAGAATGATTCTGTGTAGTTTATATTTGGAGACATTCCTTTTTCCACTATTACCCTCTTAGCGCTCCGAATCTCCACTTGCATTTTCTACAGAAAGAGTGTTTCAGAACGGCTCAATCAAAACTAAGGTTCAACTCTTTTAGTTGAACAAACAGAACAGAAAGAAGTTTCACACAATTCTTCTGTGTAGTTTTTATTTGTAGACATTCTATTTCCCAATATAGGCCTCTTAGCGCTCAGAATGTCTAATTGCATTTTCTACAGAAAGAGTGTTTCAGAACGGCTCAATCAAAAGTAAGGTTCAACTCTGTTAGTTGAATGCACAGAACAGAAAGAAGTTTCATACAATGCTTCTGTGTAGTTTATATTTGAACATATTCTTTTTTCCACTATTACCCACTTAGCGCTACGAATGTCCAGTTGCATTTTCTACAGACAGAGTGTTTCAAAACTGCTCAATCAAAAGTATGGTTTAACTCTGTTAGCTGAATGCTCAGATCAGAAAGAAGTTTCACAGAATGCTTCTGTGTAGTTTATATTTGAATATATTACTTTTTCCACTACCACGCTCTTCGCGCTCCAAATGTCCAGTTGCATTTTCTACAGAAAGAGTGTTCAGACCTGCTCAATCAAAAGTATGGTTTAACTCTGTTAGCTGAATGCACAGATCAGAAAGAAGTTTCACCGAAAGATTCTGTGGAGTTTATATTTGAAGACATTCCTTTTTCCACTATTACCCTCTTAGCGCTCCGAATCTCCACTTGCATTTTCTACAAAAAGAGTGTTTCATAACTGCTCAATCAAAAATATGTTTTATCTCTGTTAACTGAATTCACAGATCAGAAATAAGTTTCACAGAATGCATCAGTGTAGTTTTTATTTGAAGATAATCTTTTTCCCAATGTAGGCCTCTTAGCGCTTAGCATGTCCAATTGCAGTTTCTACAGAAAGAGTGTTTCAGAACGGCTCAATCAAAAGTAAAGTTCAACTCTGTTAGTTGAATGCACAGAACAGAAAGAATTTTCACAGAATGCTACTGTGTAGTTTATATTTGAATATATTCCTTTTTCCACTATTACCCTCTTAGCGATCCGAATGTAAACTTGCATTTTCTACAGAAAGAGTGTTCAGAACTGCGCAATCCAAAGTATGGTTTAACTCTGTTAGCTTAATGAACATATCAGAAATAAGTTTCACACAATGCTTCTGTGTAGTTTTTATTTGAAGATATTATTTTTCCCAATATAGGCCTCTTAGCGCTCAGAATGTCCAATTGCAGTTTCTACAGAAAGAGTGTTTCAGAAAGGCTCAATCAAAAGTAAGGTTCAACTCTGTTAGTTGAATGCACAGAACAGAAAGAAGTTTCATACAATGCTTCTGTGTAGTTTATATTTGAACATATTCTTTTTCCACTATTACCCACTTAGCGCTACGAATGTCCAGTTGCATTTTCTACAGTCAGAGTGTTTCAAAACTGCTCAATCAAAAGTATGGTTTAACTCTGTTAGCTGAATGCTCAGATCAGAAAGAAGTTTCACAGAATGCTTCTGTGTAGTTTATATTTGAACATATTCTTTTTCCACTATTACCCACTTAGCGCTACGAATGTCCAGTTGCATTTTCTACAGTCAGAGTGTTTCAAAACTGCTCAATCAAAAGTATGGTTTAACTCTGTTAGCTGAATGCTCAGATCAGAAAGAAGTTTCACAGAATGCTTCTGTGTAGTTTATATTTGAATATATTCCTTTTTCCACTACTACTCTCTTAGCGCTCCAAATATCCAGTTGCATTTTCTACAGAAAGAGTGTTCAGATCTGCTCAATCAAAAGTATGTTTTAACTCTGTTAGCTGAATTCACAGATCAGAAAGAAGTTTCACAGAATGATTCTGTGTAGTTTATATTTGGAGACATTCCTTTTTCCACTATTACCCTCTTAGCGCTCCGAATCTCCACTTGCATTTTCTACAGAAAGAGTGTTTCAGAACGGCTCAATCAAAACTAAGGTTCAACTCTTTTAGTTGAACAAACAGAACAGAAAGAAGTTTCACACAATTCTTCTGTGTAGTTTTTATTTGTAGACATTCTATTTCCCAATATAGGCCTCTTAGCGCTCAGAATGTCTAATTGCATTTTCTACAGAAAGAGTGTTTCAGAACGGCTCAATCAAAAGTAAGGTTCAACTCTGTTAGTTGAATGCACAGAACAGAAAGAAGTTTCATACAATGCTTCTGTGTAGTTTATATTTGAACATATTCTTTTTTCCACTATTACCCACTTAGCGCTACGAATGTCCAGTTGCATTTTCTACAGACAGAGTGTTTCAAAACTGCTCAATCAAAAGTATGGTTTAACTCTGTTAGCTGAATGCTCAGATCAGAAAGAAGTTTCACAGAATGCTTCTGTGTAGTTTATATTTGAATATATTACTTTTTCCACTACCACGCTCTTCGCGCTCCAAATGTCCAGTTGCATTTTCTACAGAAAGAGTGTTCAGATCTGCTCAATCAAAAGTATGGTTTAACTCTGTTAGCTGAATGCACAGATCAGAAAGAAGTTTCACCGAAAGATTCTGTGGAGTTTACATTTGAAGACATTCCTTTTTCCACTATTACCCTCTTAGCGCTCCGAATCTCCACTTGCATTTTCTACAAAAAGAGTGTTTCATAACTGCTCAATCAAAAATATGTTTTATCTCTGTTAACTGAATTCACAGATCAGAAATAAGTTTCACAGAATGCATCAGTGTAGTTTTTATTTGAAGATATTCTTTTTCCCAATGTAGGCCTCTTAGCGCTTAGCATGTCCAATTGCAGTTTCTACAGAAAGAGTGTTTCAGAACGGCTCAATCAAAAGTAAAGTTCAACTCTGTTAGTTGAATGCACAGAACAGAAAGAATTTTCACAGAATGCTACTGTGTAGTTTATATTTGAATATATTCCTTTTTCCACTATTACCCTCTTAGCGATCCGAATGTAAACTTGCATTTTCTACAGAAAGAGTGTTCAGAACTGCGCAATCCAAAGTATGGTTTAACTCTGTTAGCTTAATGAACATATCAGAAATAAGTTTCACACAATGCTTCTGTGTAGTTTTTATTTGAAGATATTATTTTTCCCAATATAGGCCTCTTAGCGCTCAGAATGTCCAATTGCAGTTTCTACAGAAAGAGTGTTTCAGAAAGGCTCAATCAAAAGTAAGGTTCAACTCTGTTAGTTGAATGCACAGAACAGAAAGAAGTTTCATACAATGCTTCTGTGTAGTTTATATTTGAACATATTCTTTTTCCACTATTACCCACTTAGCGCTACGAATGTCCAGTTGCATTTTCTACAGTCAGAGTGTTTCAAAACTGCTCAATCAAAAGTATGGTTTAACTCTGTTAGCTGAATGCTCAGATCAGAAAGAAGTTTCACAGAATGCTTCTGTGTAGTTTATATTTGAATATATTCCTTTTTCCACTACTACTCTCTTAGCGCTCCAAATATCCAGTTGCATTTTCTACAGAAAGAGTGTTCAGATCTGCTCAATCAAAAGTATGTTTTAACTCTGTTAGCTGAATTCACAGATCAGAAAGAAGTTTCACAGAATGATTCTGTGTAGTTTATATTTGGAGACATTCCTTTTTCCACTATTACCCTCTTAGCGCTCCGAATCTCCACTTGCATTTTCTACAGAAAGAGTGTTTCAGAACGGCTCAATCAAAACTAAGGTTCAAATCTTTTAGTTGAACAAACAGAACAGAAAGAAGTTTCACACAATTCTTCTGTGTAGTTTTTATTTGTAGACATTCTATTTCCCAATATAGGCCTCTTAGCGCTCAGAATGTCTAATTGCATTTTCTACAGAAAGAGTGTTTCAGAACGGCTCAATCAAAAGTAAGGTTCAACTCTGTTAGTTGAATGCACAGAACAGAAAGAAGTTTCATACAATGCTTCTGTGTAGTTTATATTTGAACATATTCTTTTTTCCACTATTACCCACTTAGCGCTACGAATGTCCAGTTGCATTTTCTACAGACAGAGTGTTTCAAAACTGCTCAATCAAAAGTATGGTTTAACTCTGTTAGCTGAATGCTCAGATCAGAAAGAAGTTTCACAGAATGCTTCTGTGTAGTTTATATTTGAATATATTACTTTTTCCACTACCACGCTCTTCGCGCTCCAAATGTCCAGTTGCATTTTCTACAGAAAGAGTGTTCAGACCTGCTCAATCAAAAGTATGGTTTAACTCTGTTAGCTGAATGCACAGATCAGAAAGAAGTTTCACCGAAAGATTCTGTGGAGTTTATATTTGAAGACATTAATTTTTCCACTATTACCCTCTTAGCGTTCCGAATCTCCACTTGCATTTTCTACAAAAAGAGTGTTTCATAACTGCTCAATCAAAAATATGTTTTATCTCTGTTAACTGAATTCACAGATCAGAAATAAGTTTCACAGAATGCATCAGTGTAGTTTTTATTTGAAGATATTCTTTTTCCCAATGTAGGCCTCTTAGCGCTTAGCATGTCCAATTGCAGTTTCTACAGAAAGAGTGTTTCAGAACGGCTCAATCAAAAGTAAAGTTCAACTCTGTTAGTTGAATGCACAGAACAGAAAGAATTTTCACAGAATGCTACTGTGTAGTTTATATTTGAATATATTCCTTTTTCCACTATTACCCTCTTAGCGATCCGAATGTAAACTTGCATTTTCTACAGAAAGAGTGTTCAGAACTGCGCAATCCAAAGTATGGTTTAACTCTGTTAGCTTAATGAACATATCAGAAATAAGTTTCACACAATGCTTCTGTGTAGTTTTTATTTGAAGATATTATTTTTCCCAATATAGGCCTCTTAGCGCTCAGAATGTCCAATTGCAGTTTCTACAGAAAGAGTGTTTCAGAAAGGCTCAATCAAAAGTAAGGTTCAACTCTGTTAGTTGAATGCACAGAACAGAAAGAAGTTTCATACAATGCTTCTGTGTAGTTTATATTTGAACATATTCTTTTTCCACTATTACCCACTTAGCGCTACGAATGTCCAGTTGCATTTTCTACAGTCAGAGTGTTTCAAAACTGCTCAATCAAAAGTATGGTTTAACTCTGTTAGCTGAATGCTCAGATCAGAAAGAAGTTTCACAGAATGCTTCTGTGTAGTTTATATTTGAATATATTCCTTTTTCCACTACTACTCTCTTAGCGCTCCAAATATCCAGTTGCATTTTCTACAGAAAGAGTGTTCAGATCTGCTCAATCAAAAGTATGTTTTAACTCTGTTAGCTGAATTCACAGATCAGAAAGAAGTTTCACAGAATGATTCTGTGTAGTTTATATTTGGAGACATTCCTTTTTCCACTATTACCCTCTTAGCGCTCCGAATCTCCACTTGCATTTTCTACAGAAAGAGTGTTTCAGAACGGCTCAATCAAAACTAAGGTTCAACTCTTTTAGTTGAACAAACAGAACAGAAAGAAGTTTCACACAATTCTTCTGTGTAGTTTTTATTTGTAGACATTCTATTTCCCAATATAGGCCTCTTAGCGCTCAGAATGTCTAATTGCATTTTCTACAGAAAGAGTGTTTCAGAACGGCTCAATCAAAAGTAAGGTTCAACTCTGTTAGTTGAATGCACAGAACAGAAAGAAGTTTCATACAATGCTTCTGTGTAGTTTATATTTGAACATATTCTTTTTTCCACTATTACCCACTTAGCGCTACGAATGTCCAGTTGCATTTTCTACAGACAGAGTGTTTCAAAACTGCTCAATCAAAAGTATGGTTTAACTCTGTTAGCTGAATGCTCAGATCAGAAAGAAGTTTCACAGAATGCTTCTGTGTAGTTTATATTTGAATATATTACTTTTTCCACTACCACGCTCTTCGCGCTCCAAATGTCCAGTTGCATTTTCTACAGAAAGAGTGTTCAGATCTGCTCAATCAAAAGTATGGTTTAACTCTGTTAGCTGAATGCACAGATCAGAAAGAAGTTTCACCGAAAGATTCTGTGGAGTTTATATTTGAAGACATTCCTTTTTCCACTATTACCCTCTTAGCGCTCCGAATCTCCACTTGCATTTTCTACAAAAAGAGTGTTTCATAACTGCTCAATCAAAAATATGTTTTATCTCTGTTAACTGAATTCACAGATCAGAAATAAGTTTCACAGAATGCATCAGTGTAGTTTTTATTTGAAGATATTCTTTTTCCCAATGTAGGCCTCTTAGCGCTTAGCATGTCCAATTGCAGTTTCTACAGAAAGAGTGTTTCAGAACGGCTCAATCAAAAGTAAAGTTCAACTCTGTTAGTTGAATGCACAGAACAGAAAGAATTTTCACAGAATGCTACTGTGTAGTTTATATTTGAATATATTCCTTTTTCCACTATTACCCTCTTAGCGATCCGAATGTAAACTTGCATTTTCTACAGAAAGAGTGTTCAGAACTGCGCAATCCAAAGTATGGTTTAACTCTGTTAGCTTAATGAACATATCAGAAATAAGTTTCACACAATGCTTCTGTGTAGTTTTTATTTGAAGATATTATTTTTCCCAATATAGGCCTCTTTGCGCTCAGAATGTCCAATTGCAGTTTCTACAGAAAGAGTGTTTCAGAAAGGCTCAATCAAAAGTAAGGTTCAACTCTGTTAGTTGAATGCACAGAACAGAAAGAAGTTTCATACAATGCTTCTGTGTAGTTTATATTTGAACATATTCTTTTTCCACTATTACCCACTTAGCGCTACGAATGTCCAGTTGCATTTTCTACAGTCAGAGTGTTTCAAAACTGCTCAATCAAAAGTATGGTTTAAATCTGTTAGCTGAATGCTCAGATCAGAAAGAAGTTTCACAGAATGCTTCTGTGTAGTTTATATTTGAACATATTCTTTTTCCACTATTACCCACTTAGCGCTACGAATGTCCAGTTGCATTTTCTACAGTCAGAGTGTTTCAAAACTGCTCAATCAAAAGTATGGTTTAACTCTGTTAGCTGAATGCTCAGATCAGAAAGAAGTTTCACAGAATGCTTCTGTGTAGTTTATATTTGAATATATTCCTTTTTCCACTACTACTCTCTTAGCGCTCCAAATATCCAGTTGCATTTTCTACAGAAAGAGTGTTCAGATCTGCTCAATCAAAAGTATGTTTTAACTCTGTTAGCTGAATTCACAGATCAGAAAGAAGTTTCACAGAATGATTCTGTGTAGTTTATATTTGGAGACATTCCTTTTTCCACTATTACCCTCTTAGCGCTCCGAATCTCCACTTGCATTTTCTACAGAAAGAGTGTTTCAGAACGGCTCAATCAAAACTAAGGTTCAACTCTTTTAGTTGAACAAACAGAACAGAAAGAAGTTTCACACAATTCTTCTGTGTAGTTTTTATTTGTAGACATTCTATTTCCCAATATAGGCCTCTTAGCGCTCAGAATGTCTAATTGCATTTTCTACAGAAAGAGTGTTTCAGAACGGCTCAATCAAAAGTAAGGTTCAACTCTGTTAGTTGAATGCACAGAACAGAAAGAAGTTTCATACAATGCTTCTGTGTAGTTTATATTTGAACATATTCTTTTTTCCACTATTACCCACTTAGCGCTACGAATGTCCAGTTGCATTTTCTACAGACAGAGTGTTTCAAAACTGCTCAATCAAAAGTATGGTTTAACTCTGTTAGCTGAATGCTCAGATCAGAAAGAAGTTTCACAGAATGCTTCTGTGTAGTTTATATTTGAATATATTACTTTTTCCACTACCACGCTCTTCGCGCTCCAAATGTCCAGTTGCATTTTCTACAGAAAGAGTGTTCAGATCTGCTCAATCAAAAGTATGGTTTAACTCTGTTAGATGAATGCACAGATCAGAAAGAAGTTTCACCGAAAGATTCTGTGGAGTTTATATTTGAAGACATTCCTTTTTCCACTATTACCCTCTTAGCGCTCCGAATCTCCACTTGCATTTTCTACAAAAAGAGTGTTTCATAACTGCTCAATCAAAAATATGTTTTATCTCTGTTAACTGAATTCACAGATCAGAAATAAGTTTCACAGAATGCATCAGTGTAGTTTTTATTTGAAGATATTCTTTTTCCCAATGTAGGCCTCTTAGCGCTTAGCATGTCCAATTGCAGTTTCTACAGAAAGAGTGTTTCAGAACGGCTCAATCAAAAGTAAAGTTCAACTCTGTTAGTTGAATGCACAGAACAGAAAGAATTTTCACAGAATGCTACTGTGTAGTTTATATTAGAATATATTCCTTTTTCCACTATTACCCTCTTAGCGATCCGAATGTAAACTTGCATTTTCTACAGAAAGAGTGTTCAGAACTGCGCAATCCAAAGTATGGTTTAACTCTGTTAGCTTAATGAACATATCAGAAATAAGTTTCACACAATGCTTCTGTGTAGTTTTTATTTGAAGATATTATTTTTCCCAATATAGGCCTCTTAGCGCTCAGAATGTCCAATTGCAGTTTCTACAGAAAGAGTGTTTCAGAAAGGCTCAATCAAAAGTAAGGTTCAACTCTGTTAGTTGAATGCACAGAACAGAAAGAAGTTTCATACAATGCTTCTGTGTAGTTTATATTTGAACATATTCTTTTTCCACTATTACCCACTTAGCGCTACGAATGTCCAGTTGCATTTTCTACAGTCAGAGTGTTTCAAAACTGCTCAATCAAAAGTATGGTTTAACTCTGTTAGCTGAATGCTCAGATCAGAAAGAAGTTTCACAGAATGCTTCTGTGTAGTTTATATTTGAATATATTCCTTTTTCCACTACTACTCTCTTAGCGCTCCAAATATCCAGTTGCATTTTCTACAGAAAGAGTGTTCAGATCTGCTCAATCAAAAGTATGTTTTAACTCTGTTAGCTGAATTCACAGATCAGAAAGAAGTTTCACAGAATGATTCTGTGTAGTTTATATTTGGAGACATTCCTTTTTCCACTATTACCCTCTTAGCGCTCCGAATCTCCACTTGCATTTTCTACAGAAAGAGTGTTTCAGAACGGCTCAATCAAAACTAAGGTTCAACTCTTTTAGTTGAACAAACAGAACAGAAAGAAGTTTCACACAATTCTTCTGTGTAGTTTTTATTTGTAGACATTCTATTTCCCAATATAGGCCTCTTAGCGCTCAGAATGTCTAATTGCATTTTCTACAGAAAGAGTGTTTCAGAACGGCTCAATCAAAAGTAAGGTTCAACTCTGTTAGTTGAATGCACAGAACAGAAAGAAGTTTCATACAATGCTTCTGTGTAGTTTATATTTGAACATATTCTTTTTTCCACTATTACCCACTTAGCGCTACGAATGTCCAGTTGCATTTTCTACAGACAGAGTGTTTCAAAACTGCTCAATCAAAAGTATGGTTTAACTCTGTTAGCTGAATGCTCAGATCAGAAAGAAGTTTCACAGAATGCTTCTGTGTAGTTTATATTTGAATATATTACTTTTTCCACTACCACGCTCTTCGCGCTCCAAATGTCCAGTTGCATTTTCTACAGAAAGAGTGTTCAGATCTGCTCAATCAAAAGTATGGTTTAACTCTGTTAGCTGAATGCACAGATCAGAAAGAAGTTTCACCGAAAGATTCTGTGGAGTTTATATTTGAAGACATTCCTTTTTCCACTATTACCCTCTTAGCGCTCCGAATCTCCACTTGCATTTTCTACAAAAAGAGTGTTTCATAACTGCTCAATCAAAAATATGTTTTATCTCTGTTAACTGAATTCACAGATCAGAAATAAGTTTCACAGAATGCGTCAGTGTAGTTTTTATTTGAAGATATTCTTTTTCCCAATGTAGGCCTCTTAGCGCTTAGCATGTCCAATTGCAGTTTCTACAGAAAGAGTGTTTCAGAACGGCTCAATCAAAAGTAAAGTTCAACTCTGTTAGTTGAATGCACAGAACAGAAAGAATTTTCACAGAATGCTACTGTGTAGTTTATATTTGAATATATTCCTTTTTCCACTATTACCCTCTTAGCGATCCGAATGTAAACTTGCATTTTCTACAGAAAGAGTGTTCAGAACTGCGCAATCCAAAGTATGGTTTAACTCTGTTAGCTTAATGAACATATCAGAAATAAGTTTCACACAATGCTTCTGTGTAGTTTTTATTTGAAGATATTATTTTTCCCAATATAGGCCTCTTAGCGCTCAGAATGTCCAATTGCAGTTTCTACAGAAAGAGTGTTTCAGAAAGGCTCAATCAAAAGTAAGGTTCAACTCTGTTAGTTGAATGCACAGAACAGAAAGAAGTTTCATACAATGCTTCTGTGTAGTTTATATTTGAACATATTCTTTTTCCACTATTACCCACTTAGCGCTACGAATGTCCAGTTGCATTTTCTACAGTCAGAGTGTTTCAAAACTGCTCAATCAAAAGTATGGTTTAACTCTGTTAGCTGAATGCTCAGATCAGAAAGAAGTTTCACAGAATGCTTCTGTGTAGTTTATATTTGAATATATTCCTTTTTCCACTACTACTCTCTTAGCGCTCCAAATATCCAGTTGCATTTTCTACAGAAAGAGTGTTCAGATCTGCTCAATCAAAAGTATGTTTTAACTCTGTTAGCTGAATTCACAGATCAGAAAGAAGTTTCACAGAATGATTCTGTGTAGTTTATATTTGGAGACATTCCTTTTTCCACTATTACCCTCTTAGCGCTCCGAATCTCCACTTGCATTTTCTACAGAAAGAGTGTTTCAGAACGGCTCAATCAAAACTAAGGTTCAACTCTTTTAGTTGAACAAACAGAACAGAAAGAAGTTTCACACAATTCTTCTGTGTAGTTTTTATTTGTAGACATTCTATTTCCCAATATAGGCCTCTTAGCGCTCAGAATGTCTAATTGCATTTTCTACAGAAAGAGTGTTTCAGAACGGCTCAATCAAAAGTAAGGTTCAACTCTGTTAGTTGAATGCACAGAACAGAAAGAAGTTTCATACAATGCTTCTGTGTAGTTTATATTTGAACATATTCTTTTTTCCACTATTACCCACTTAGCGCTACGAATGTCCAGTTGCATTTTCTACAGACAGAGTGTTTCAAAACTGCTCAATCAAAAGTATGGTTTAACTCTGTTAGCTGAATGCTCAGATCAGAAAGAAGTTTCACAGAATGCTTCTGTGTAGTTTATATTTGAATATATTACTTTTTCCACTACCACGCTCTTCGCGCTCCAAATGTCCAGTTGCATTTTCTACAGAAAGAGTGTTCAGATCTGCTCAATCAAAAGTATGGTTTAACTCTGTTAGCTGAATGCACAGATCAGAAAGAAGTTTCACCGAAAGATTCTGTGGAGTTTATATTTGAAGACATTCCTTTTTCCACTATTACCCTCTTAGCGCTCCGAATCTCCACTTGCATTTTCTACAAAAAGAGTGTTTCATAACTGCTCAATCAAAAATATGTTTTATCTCTGTTAACTGAATTCACATATCAGAAATAAGTTTCACAGAATGCATCAGTGTAGTTTTTATTTGAAGATATTCTTTTTCCCAATGTAGGCCTCTTAGCGCTTAGCATGTCCAATTGCAGTTTCTACAGAAAGAGTGTTTCAGAACGGCTCAATCAAAAGTAAAGTTCAACTCTGTTAGTTGAATGCACAGAACAGAAAGAATTTTCACAGAATGCTACTGTGTAGTTTATATTAGAATATATTCCTTTTTCCACTATTACCCTCTTAGCGATCCGAATGTAAACTTGCATTTTCTACAGAAAGAGTGTTCAGAACTGCGCAATCCAAAGTATGGTTTAACTCTGTTAGCTTAATGAACATATCAGAAATAAGTTTCACACAATGCTTCTGTGTAGTTTTTATTTGAAGATATTATTTTTCCCAATATAGGCCTCTTAGCGCTCAGAATGTCCAATTGCAGTTTCTACAGAAAGAGTGTTTCAGAAAGGCTCAATCAAAAGTAAGGTTCAACTCTGTTAGTTGAATGCACAGAACAGAAAGAAGTTTCATACAATGCTTCTGTGTAGTTTATATTTGAACATATTCTTTTTCCACTATTACCCACTTAGCGCTACGAATGTCCAGTTGCATTTTCTACAGTCAGAGTGTTTCAAAACTGCTCAATCAAAAGTATGGTTTAACTCTGTTAGCTGAATGCTCAGATCAGAAAGAAGTTTCACAGAATGCTTCTGTGTAGTTTATATTTGAATATATTCCTTTTTCCACTACTACTCTCTTAGCGCTCCAAATATCCAGTTGCATTTTCTACAGAAAGAGTGTTCAGATCTGCTCAATCAAAAGTATGTTTTAACTCTGTTAGCTGAATTCACAGATCAGAAAGAAGTTTCACAGAATGATTCTGTGTAGTTTATATTTGGAGACATTCCTTTTTCCACTATTACCCTCTTAGCGCTCCGAATCTCCACTTGCATTTTCTACAGAAAGAGTGTTTCAGAACGGCTCAATCAAAACTAAGGTTCAACTCTTTTAGTTGAACAAACAGAACAGAAAGAAGTTTCACACAATTCTTCTGTGTAGTTTTTATTTGTAGACATTCTATTTCCCAATATAGGCCTCTTAGCGCTCAGAATGTCTAATTGCATTTTCTACAGAAAGAGTGTTTCAGAACGGCTCAATCAAAAGTAAGGTTCAACTCTGTTAGTTGAATGCACAGAACAGAAAGAAGTTTCATACAATGCTTCTGTGTAGTTTATATTTGAACATATTCTTTTTTCCACTATTACCCACTTAGCGCTACGAATGTCCAGTTGCATTTTCTACAGACAGAGTGTTTCAAAACTGCTCAATCAAAAGTATGGTTTAACTCTGTTAGCTGAATGCTCAGATCAGAAAGAAGTTTCACAGAATGCTTCTGTGTAGTTTATATTTGAATATATTACTTTTTCCACTACCACGCTCTTCGCGCTCCAAATGTCCAGTTGCATTTTCTACAGAAAGAGTGTTCAGATCTGCTCAATCAAAAGTATGGTTTAACTCTGTTAGCTGAATGCACAGATCAGAAAGAAGTTTCACCGAAAGATTCTGTGGAGTTTATATTTGAAGACATTCCTTTTTCCACTATTACCCTCTTAGCGCTCCGAATCTCCACTTGCATTTTCTACAAAAAGAGTGTTTCATAACTGCTCAATCAAAAATATGTTTTATCTCTGTTAACTGAATTCACAGATCAGAAATAAGTTTCACAGAATGCGTCAGTGTAGTTTTTATTTGAAGATATTCTTTTTCCCAATGTAGGCCTCTTAGCGCTTAGCATGTCCAATTGCAGTTTCTACAGAAAGAGTGTTTCAGAACGGCTCAATCAAAAGTAAAGTTCAACTCTGTTAGTTGAATGCACAGAACAGAAAGAATTTTCACAGAATGCTACTGTGTAGTTTATATTTGAATATATTCCTTTTTCCACTATTACCCTCTTAGCGATCCGAATGTAAACTTGCATTTTCTACAGAAAGAGTGTTCAGAACTGCGCAATCCAAAGTATGGTTTAACTCTGTTAGCTTAATGAACATATCAGAAATAAGTTTCACACAATGCTTCTGTGTAGTTTTTATTTGAAGATATTATTTTTCCCAATATAGGCCTCTTAGCGCTCAGAATGTCCAATTGCAGTTTCTACAGAAAGAGTGTTTCAGAAAGGCTCAATCAAAAGTAAGGTTCAACTCTGTTAGTTGAATGCACAGAACAGAAAGAAGTTTCATACAATGCTTCTGTGTAGTTTATATTTGAACATATTCTTTTTCCACTATTACCCACTTAGCGCTACGAATGTCCAGTTGCATTTTCTACAGTCAGAGTGTTTCAAAACTGCTCAATCAAAAGTATGGTTTAACTCTGTTAGCTGAATGCTCAGATCAGAAAGAAGTTTCACAGAATGCTTCTGTGTAGTTTATATTTGAGTATATTCCTTTTTCCACTACTACTCTCTTAGCGCTCCAAATATCCAGTTGCATTTTCTACAGAAAGAGTGTTCAGATCTGCTCAATCAAAAGTATGTTTTAACTCTGTTAGCTGAATTCACAGATCAGAAAGAAGTTTCACAGAATGATTCTGTGTAGTTTATATTTGGAGACATTCCTTTTTCCACTATTACCCTCTTAGCGCTCCGAATCTCCACTTGCATTTTCTACAGAAAGAGTGTTTCAGAACGGCTCAATCAAAACTAAGGTTCAACTCTTTTAGTTGAACAAACAGAACAGAAAGAAGTTTCACACAATTCTTCTGTGTAGTTTTTATTTGTAGACATTCTATTTCCCAATATAGGCCTCTTAGCGCTCAGAATGTCTAATTGCATTTTCTACAGAAAGAGTGTTTCAGAACGGCTCAATCAAAAGTAAGGTTCAACTCTGTTAGTTGAATGCACAGAACAGAAAGAAGTTTCATACAATGCTTCTGTGTAGTTTATATTTGAACATATTCTTTTTTCCACTATTACCCACTTAGCGCTACGAATGTCCAGTTGCATTTTCTACAGACAGAGTGTTTCAAAACTGCTCAATCAAAAGTATGGTTTAACTCTGTTAGCTGAATGCTCAGATCAGAAAGAAGTTTCACAGAATGCTTCTGTGTAGTTTATATTTGAATATATTACTTTTTCCACTACCACGCTCTTCGCGCTCCAAATGTCCAGTTGCATTTTCTACAGAAAGAGTGTTCAGATCTGCTCAATCAAAAGTATGGTTTAACTCTGTTAGCTGAATGCACAGATCAGAAAGAAGTTTCACCGAAAGATTCTGTGGAGTTTATATTTGAAGACATTCCTTTTTCCACTATTACCCTCTTAGCGCTCCGAATCTCCACTTGCATTTTCTACAAAAAGAGTGTTTCATAACTGCTCAATCAAAAATATGTTTTATCTCTGTTAACTGAATTCACAGATCAGAAATAAGTTTCACAGAATGCGTCAGTGTAGTTTTTATTTGAAGATATTCTTTTTCCCAATGTAGGCCTCTTAGCGCTTAGCATGTCCAATTGCAGTTTCTACAGAAAGAGTGTTTCAGAACGGCTCAATCAAAAGTAAAGTTCAACTCTGTTAGTTGAATGCACAGAACAGAAAGAATTTTCACAGAATGCTACTGTGTAGTTTATATTTGAATATATTCCTTTTTCCACTATTACCCTCTTAGCGATCCGAATGTAAACTTGCATTTTCTACAGAAAGAGTGTTCAGAACTGCGCAATCCAAAGTATGGTTTAACTCTGTTAGCTTAATGAACATATCAGAAATAAGTTTCACACAATGCTTCTGTGTAGTTTTTATTTGAAGATATTATTTTTCCCAATATAGGCCTCTTAGCGCTCAGAATGTCCAATTGCAGTTTCTACAGAAAGAGTGTTTCAGAAAGGCTCAATCAAAAGTAAGGTTCAACTCTGTTAGTTGAATGCACAGAACAGAAAGAAGTTTCATACAATGCTTCTGTGTAGTTTATATTTGAACATATTCTTTTTCCACTATTACCCACTTAGCGCTACGAATGTCCAGTTGCATTTTCTACAGTCAGAGTGTTTCAAAACTGCTCAATCAAAAGTATGGTTTAACTCTGTTAGCTGAATGCTCAGATCAGAAAGAAGTTTCACAGAATGCTTCTGTGTAGTTTATATTTGAATATATTCCTTTTTCCACTACTACTCTCTTAGCGCTCCAAATATCCAGTTGCATTTTCTACAGAAAGAGTGTTCAGATCTGCTCAATCAAAAGTATGTTTTAACTCTGTTAGCTGAATTCACAGATCAGAAAGAAGTTTCACAGAATGATTCTGTGTAGTTTATATTTGGAGACATTCCTTTTTCCACTATTACCCTCTTAGCGCTCCGAATCTCCACTTGCATTTTCTACAGAAAGAGTGTTTCAGAACGGCTCAATCAAAACTAAGGTTCAACTCTTTTAGTTGAACAAACAGAACAGAAAGAAGTTTCACACAATTCTTCTGTGTAGTTTTTATTTGTAGACATTCTATTTCCCAATATAGGCCTCTTAGCGCTCAGAATGTCTAATTGCATTTTCTACAGAAAGAGTGTTTCAGAACGGCTCAATCAAAAGTAAGGTTCAACTCTGTTAGTTGAATGCACAGAACAGAAAGAAGTTTCATACAATGCTTCTGTGTAGTTTATATTTGAACATATTCTTTTTTCCACTATTACCCACTTAGCGCTACGAATGTCCAGTTGCATTTTCTACAGACAGAGTGTTTCAAAACTGCTCAATCAAAAGTATGGTTTAACTCTGTTAGCTGAATGCTCAGATCAGAAAGAAGTTTCACAGAATGCTTCTGTGTAGTTTATATTTGAATATATTACTTTTTCCACTACCACGCTCTTCGCGCTCCAAATGTCCAGTTGCATTTTCTACAGAAAGAGTGTTCAGATCTGCTCAATCAAAAGTATGGTTTAACTCTGTTAGCTGAATGCACAGATCAGAAAGAAGTTTCACCGAAAGATTCTGTGGAGTTTATATTTGAAGACATTCCTTTTTCCACTATTACCCTCTTAGCGCTCCGAATCTCCACTTGCATTTTCTACAAAAAGAGTGTTTCATAACTGCTCAATCAAAAATATGTTTTATCTCTGTTAACTGAATTCACATATCAGAAATAAGTTTCACAGAATGCATCAGTGTAGTTTTTATTTGAAGATATTCTTTTTCCCAATGTAGGCCTCTTAGCGCTTAGCATGTCCAATTGCAGTTTCTACAGAAAGAGTGTTTCAGAACGGCTCAATCAAAAGTAAAGTTCAACTCTGTTAGTTGAATGCACAGAACAGAAAGAATTTTCACAGAATGCTACTGTGTAGTTTATATTTGAATATATTCCTTTTTCCACTATTACCCTCTTAGCGATCCGAATGTAAACTTGCATTTTCTACAGAAAGAGTGTTCAGAACTGCGCAATCCAAAGTATGGTTTAACTCTGTTAGCTTAATGAACATATCAGAAATAAGTTTCACACAATGCTTCTGTGTAGTTTTTATTTGAAGATATTATTTTTCCCAATATAGGCCTCTTTGCGCTCAGAATGTCCAATTGCAGTTTCTACAGAAAGAGTGTTTCAGAAAGGCTCAATCAAAAGTAAGGTTCAACTCTGTTAGTTGAATGCACAGAACAGAAAGAAGTTTCATACAATGCTTCTGTGTAGTTTATATTTGAACATATTCTTTTTCCACTATTACCCACTTAGCGCTACGAATGTCCAGTTGCATTTTCTACAGTCAGAGTGTTTCAAAACTGCTCAATCAAAAGTATGGTTTAAATCTGTTAGCTGAATGCTCAGATCAGAAAGAAGTTTCACAGAATGCTTCTGTGTAGTTTATATTTGAACATATTCTTTTTCCACTATTACCCACTTAGCGCTACGAATGTCCAGTTGCATTTTCTACAGTCAGAGTGTTTCAAAACTGCTCAATCAAAAGTATGGTTTAACTCTGTTAGCTGAATGCTCAGATCAGAAAGAAGTTTCACAGAATGCTTCTGTGTAGTTTATATTTGAATATATTCCTTTTTCCACTACTACTCTCTTAGCGCTCCAAATATCCAGTTGCATTTTCTACAGAAAGAGTGTTCAGATCTGCTCAATCAAAAGTATGTTTTAACTCTGTTAGCTGAATTCACAGATCAGAAAGAAGTTTCACAGAATGATTCTGTGTAGTTTATATTTGGAGACATTCCTTTTTCCACTATTACCCTCTTAGCGCTCCGAATCTCCACTTGCATTTTCTACAGAAAGAGTGTTTCAGAACGGCTCAATCAAAACTAAGGTTCAACTCTTTTAGTTGAACAAACAGAACAGAAAGAAGTTTCACACAATTCTTCTGTGTAGTTTTTATTTGTAGACATTCTATTTCCCAATATAGGCCTCTTAGCGCTCAGAATGTCTAATTGCATTTTCTACAGAAAGAGTGTTTCAGAACGGCTCAATCAAAAGTAAGGTTCAACTCTGTTAGTTGAATGCACAGAACAGAAAGAAGTTTCATACAATGCTTCTGTGTAGTTTATATTTGAACATATTCTTTTTTCCACTATTACCCACTTAGCGCTACGAATGTCCAGTTGCATTTTCTACAGACAGAGTGTTTCAAAACTGCTCAATCAAAAGTATGGTTTAACTCTGTTAGCTGAATGCTCAGATCAGAAAGAAGTTTCACAGAATGCTTCTGTGTAGTTTATATTTGAATATATTACTTTTTCCACTACCACGCTCTTCGCGCTCCAAATGTCCAGTTGCATTTTCTACAGAAAGAGTGTTCAGATCTGCTCAATCAAAAGTATGGTTTAACTCTGTTAGATGAATGCACAGATCAGAAAGAAGTTTCACCGAAAGATTCTGTGGAGTTTATATTTGAAGACATTCCTTTTTCCACTATTACCCTCTTAGCGCTCCGAATCTCCACTTGCATTTTCTACAAAAAGAGTGTTTCATAACTGCTCAATCAAAAATATGTTTTATCTCTGTTAACTGAATTCACAGATCAGAAATAAGTTTCACAGAATGCATCAGTGTAGTTTTTATTTGAAGATATTCTTTTTCCCAATGTAGGCCTCTTAGCGCTTAGCATGTCCAATTGCAGTTTCTACAGAAAGAGTGTTTCAGAACGGCTCAATCAAAAGTAAAGTTCAACTCTGTTAGTTGAATGCACAGAACAGAAAGAATTTTCACAGAATGCTACTGTGTAGTTTATATTAGAATATATTCCTTTTTCCACTATTACCCTCTTAGCGATCCGAATGTAAACTTGCATTTTCTACAGAAAGAGTGTTCAGAACTGCGCAATCCAAAGTATGGTTTAACTCTGTTAGCTTAATGAACATATCAGAAATAAGTTTCACACAATGCTTCTGTGTAGTTTTTATTTGAAGATATTATTTTTCCCAATATAGGCCTCTTAGCGCTCAGAATGTCCAATTGCAGTTTCTACAGAAAGAGTGTTTCAGAAAGGCTCAATCAAAAGTAAGGTTCAACTCTGTTAGTTGAATGCACAGAACAGAAAGAAGTTTCATACAATGCTTCTGTGTAGTTTATATTTGAACATATTCTTTTTCCACTATTACCCACTTAGCGCTACGAATGTCCAGTTGCATTTTCTACAGTCAGAGTGTTTCAAAACTGCTCAATCAAAAGTATGGTTTAACTCTGTTAGCTGAATGCTCAGATCAGAAAGAAGTTTCACAGAATGCTTCTGTGTAGTTTATATTTGAATATATTCCTTTTTCCACTACTACTCTCTTAGCGCTCCAAATATCCAGTTGCATTTTCTACAGAAAGAGTGTTCAGATCTGCTCAATCAAAAGTATGTTTTAACTCTGTTAGCTGAATTCACAGATCAGAAAGAAGTTTCACAGAATGATTCTGTGTAGTTTATATTTGGAGACATTCCTTTTTCCACTATTACCCTCTTAGCGCTCCGAATCTCCACTTGCATTTTCTACAGAAAGAGTGTTTCAGAACGGCTCAATCAAAACTAAGGTTCAACTCTTTTAGTTGAACAAACAGAACAGAAAGAAGTTTCACACAATTCTTCTGTGTAGTTTTTATTTGTAGACATTCTATTTCCCAATATAGGCCTCTTAGCGCTCAGAATGTCTAATTGCATTTTCTACAGAAAGAGTGTTTCAGAACGGCTCAATCAAAAGTAAGGTTCAACTCTGTTAGTTGAATGCACAGAACAGAAAGAAGTTTCATACAATGCTTCTGTGTAGTTTATATTTGAACATATTCTTTTTTCCACTATTACCCACTTAGCGCTACGAATGTCCAGTTGCATTTTCTACAGACAGAGTGTTTCAAAACTGCTCAATCAAAAGTATGGTTTAACTCTGTTAGCTGAATGCTCAGATCAGAAAGAAGTTTCACAGAATGCTTCTGTGTAGTTTATATTTGAATATATTACTTTTTCCACTACCACGCTCTTCGCGCTCCAAATGTCCAGTTGCATTTTCTACAGAAAGAGTGTTCAGATCTGCTCAATCAAAAGTATGGTTTAACTCTGTTAGCTGAATGCACAGATCAGAAAGAAGTTTCACCGAAAGATTCTGTGGAGTTTATATTTGAAGACATTCCTTTTTCCACTATTACCCTCTTAGCGCTCCGAATCTCCACTTGCATTTTCTACAAAAAGAGTGTTTCATAACTGCTCAATCAAAAATATGTTTTATCTCTGTTAACTGAATTCACAGATCAGAAATAAGTTTCACAGAATGCATCAGTGTAGTTTTTATTTGAAGATATTCTTTTTCCCAATGTAGGCCTCTCAGCGCTTAGCATGTCCAATTGCAGTTTCTACAGAAAGAGTGTTTCAGAACGGCTCAATCAAAAGTAAAGTTCAACTCTGTTAGTTGAATGCACAGAACAGAAAGAATTTTCACAGAATGCTACTGTGTAGTTTATATTTGAATATATTCCTTTTTCCACTATTACCCTCTTAGCGATCCGAATGTAAACTTGCATTTTCTACAGAAAGAGTGTTCAGAACTGCGCAATCCAAAGTATGGTTTAACTCTGTTAGCTTAATGAACATATCAGAAATAAGTTTCACACAATGCTTCTGTGTAGTTTTTATTTGAAGATATTATTTTTCCCAATATAGGCCTCTTAGCGCTCAGAATGTCCAATTGCAGTTTCTACAGAAAGAGTGTTTCAGAAAGGCTCAATCAAAAGTAAGGTTCAACTCTGTTAGTTGAATGCACAGAACAGAAAGAAGTTTCATACAATGCTTCTGTGTAGTTTATATTTGAACATATTCTTTTTCCACTATTACCCACTTAGCGCTACGAATGTCCAGTTGCATTTTCTACAGTCAGAGTGTTTCAAAACTGCTCAATCAAAAGTATGGTTTAACTCTGTTAGCTGAATGCTCAGATCAGAAAGAAGTTTCACAGAATGCTTCTGTGTAGTTTATATTTGAATATATTCCTTTTTCCACTACTACTCTCTTAGCGCTCCAAATATCCAGTTGCATTTTCTACAGAAAGAGTGTTCAGATCTGCTCAATCAAAAGTATGTTTTAACTCTGTTAGCTGAATTCACAGATCAGAAAGAAGTTTCACAGAATGATTCTGTGTAGTTTATATTTGGAGACATTCCTTTTTCCACTATTACCCTCTTAGCGCTCCGAATCTCCACTTGCATTTTCTACAGAAAGAGTGTTTCAGAACGGCTCAATCAAAACTAAGGTTCAACTCTTTTAGTTGAACAAACAGAACAGAAAGAAGTTTCACACAATTCTTCTGTGTAGTTTTTATTTGTAGACATTCTATTTCCCAATATAGGCCTCTTAGCGCTCAGAATGTCTAATTGCATTTTCTACAGAAAGAGTGTTTCAGAACGGCTCAATCAAAAGTAAGGTTCAACTCTGTTAGTTGAATGCACAGAACAGAAAGAAGTTTCATACAATGCTTCTGTGTAGTTTATATTTGAACATATTCTTTTTTCCACTATTACCCACTTAGCGCTACGAATGTCCAGTTGCATTTTCTACAGACAGAGTGTTTCAAAACTGCTCAATCAAAAGTATGGTTTAACTCTGTTAGCTGAATGCTCAGATCAGAAAGAAGTTTCACAGAATGCTTCTGTGTAGTTTATATTTGAATATATTACTTTTTCCACTACCACGCTCTTCGCGCTCCAAATGTCCAGTTGCATTTTCTACAGAAAGAGTGTTCAGATCTGCTCAATCAAAAGTATGGTTTAACTCTGTTAGCTGAATGCACAGATCAGAAAGAAGTTTCACCGAAAGATTCTGTGGAGTTTATATTTGAAGACATTCCTTTTTCCACTATTACCCTCTTAGCGCTCCGAATCTCCACTTGCATTTTCTACAAAAAGAGTGTTTCATAACTGCTCAATCAAAAATATGTTTTATCTCTGTTAACTGAATTCACAGATCAGAAATAAGTTTCACAGAATGCATCAGTGTAGTTTTTATTTGAAGATATTCTTTTTCCCAATGTAGGCCTCTCAGCGCTTAGCATGTCCAATTGCAGTTTCTACAGAAAGAGTGTTTCAGAACGGCTCAATCAAAAGTAAAGTTCAACTCTGTTAGTTGAATGCACAGAACAGAAAGAATTTTCACAGAATGCTACTGTGTAGTTTATATTTGAATATATTCCTTTTTCCACTATTACCCTCTTAGCGATCCGAATGTAAACTTGCATTTTCTACAGAAAGAGTGTTCAGAACTGCGCAATCCAAAGTATGGTTTAACTCTGTTAGCTTAATGAACATATCAGAAATAAGTTTCACACAATGCTTCTGTGTAGTTTTTATTTGAAGATATTATTTTTCCCAATATAGGCCTCTTAGCGCTCAGAATGTCCAATTGCAGTTTCTACAGAAAGAGTGTTTCAGAAAGGCTCAATCAAAAGTAAGGTTCAACTCTGTTAGTTGAATGCACAGAACAGAAAGAAGTTTCATACAATGCTTCTGTGTAGTTTATATTTGAACATATTCTTTTTCCACTATTACCCACTTAGCGCTACGAATGTCCAGTTGCATTTTCTACAGTCAGAGTGTTTCAAAACTGCTCAATCAAAAGTATGGTTTAACTCTGTTAGCTGAATGCTCAGATCAGAAAGAAGTTTCACAGAATGCTTCTGTGTAGTTTATATTTGAATATATTCCTTTTTCCACTACTACTCTCTTAGCGCTCCAAATATCCAGTTGCATTTTCTACAGAAAGAGTGTTCAGATCTGCTCAATCAAAAGTATGTTTTAACTCTGTTAGCTGAATTCACAGATCAGAAAGAAGTTTCACAGAATGATTCTGTGTAGTTTATATTTGGAGACATTCCTTTTTCCACTATTACCCTCTTAGCGCTCCGAATCTCCACTTGCATTTTCTACAGAAAGAGTGTTTCAGAACGGCTCAATCAAAACTAAGGTTCAACTCTTTTAGTTGAACAAACAGAACAGAAAGAAGTTTCACACAATTCTTCTGTGTAGTTTTTATTTGTAGACATTCTATTTCCCAATATAGGCCTCTTAGCGCTCAGAATGTCTAATTGCATTTTCTACAGAAAGAGTGTTTCAGAACGGCTCAATCAAAAGTAAGGTTCAACTCTGTTAGTTGAATGCACAGAACAGAAAGAAGTTTCATACAATGCTTCTGTGTAGTTTATATTTGAACATATTCTTTTTTCCACTATTACCCACTTAGCGCTACGAATGTCCAGTTGCATTTTCTACAGACAGAGTGTTTCAAAACTGCTCAATCAAAAGTATGGTTTAACTCTGTTAGCTGAATGCTCAGATCAGAAAGAAGTTTCACAGAATGCTTCTGTGTAGTTTATATTTGAATATATTACTTTTTCCACTACCACGCTCTTCGCGCTCCAAATGTCCAGTTGCATTTTCTACAGAAAGAGTGTTCAGATCTGCTCAATCAAAAGTATGGTTTAACTCTGTTAGCTGAATGCACAGATCAGAAAGAAGTTTCACCGAAAGATTCTGTGGAGTTTATATTTGAAGACATTCCTTTTTCCACTATTACCCTCTTAGCGCTCCGAATCTCCACTTGCATTTTCTACAAAAAGAGTGTTTCATAACTGCTCAATCAAAAATATGTTTTATCTCTGTTAACTGAATTCACAGATCAGAAATAAGTTTCACAGAATGCATCAGTGTAGTTTTTATTTGAAGATATTCTTTTTCCCAATGTAGGCCTCTCAGCGCTTAGCATGTCCAATTGCAGTTTCTACAGAAAGAGTGTTTCAGAACGGCTCAATCAAAAGTAAAGTTCAACTCTGTTAGTTGAATGCACAGAACAGAAAGAATTTTCACAGAATGCTACTGTGTAGTTTATATTTGAATATATTCCTTTTTCCACTATTACCCTCTTAGCGATCCGAATGTAAACTTGCATTTTCTACAGAAAGAGTGTTCAGAACTGCGCAATCCAAAGTATGGTTTAACTCTGTTAGCTTAATGAACATATCAGAAATAAGTTTCACACAATGCTTCTGTGTAGTTTTTATTTGAAGATATTATTTTTCCCAATATAGGCCTCTTAGCGCTCAGAATGTCCAATTGCAGTTTCTACAGAAAGAGTGTTTCAGAAAGGCTCAATCAAAAGTAAGGTTCAACTCTGTTAGTTGAATGCACAGAACAGAAAGAAGTTTCATACAATGCTTCTGTGTAGTTTATATTTGAACATATTCTTTTTCCACTATTACCCACTTAGCGCTACGAATGTCCAGTTGCATTTTCTACAGTCAGAGTGTTTCAAAACTGCTCAATCAAAAGTATGGTTTAACTCTGTTAGCTGAATGCTCAGATCAGAAAGAAGTTTCACAGAATGCTTCTGTGTAGTTTATATTTGAATATATTCCTTTTTCCACTACTACTCTCTTAGCGCTCCAAATATCCAGTTGCATTTTCTACAGAAAGAGTGTTCAGATCTGCTCAATCAAAAGTATGTTTTAACTCTGTTAGCTGAATTCACAGATCAGAAAGAAGTTTCACAGAATGATTCTGTGTAGTTTATATTTGGAGACATTCCTTTTTCCACTATTACCCTCTTAGCGCTCCGAATCTCCACTTGCATTTTCTACAGAAAGAGTGTTTCAGAACGGCTCAATCAAAACTAAGGTTCAACTCTTTTAGTTGAACAAACAGAACAGAAAGAAGTTTCACACAATTCTTCTGTGTAGTTTTTATTTGTAGACATTCTATTTCCCAATATAGGCCTCTTAGCGCTCAGAATGTCTAATTGCATTTTCTACAGAAAGAGTGTTTCAGAACGGCTCAATCAAAAGTAAGGTTCAACTCTGTTAGTTGAATGCACAGAACAGAAAGAAGTTTCATACAATGCTTCTGTGTAGTTTATATTTGAACATATTCTTTTTTCCACTATTACCCACTTAGCGCTACGAATGTCCAGTTGCATTTTCTACAGACAGAGTGTTTCAAAACTGCTCAATCAAAAGTATGGTTTAACTCTGTTAGCTGAATGCTCAGATCAGAAAGAAGTTTCACAGAATGCTTCTGTGTAGTTTATATTTGAATATATTACTTTTTCCACTACCACGCTCTTCGCGCTCCAAATGTCCAGTTGCATTTTCTACAGAAAGAGTGTTCAGATCTGCTCAATCAAAAGTATGGTTTAACTCTGTTAGCTGAATGCACAGATCAGAAAGAAGTTTCACCGAAAGATTCTGTGGAGTTTATATTTGAAGACATTCCTTTTTCCACTATTACCCTCTTAGCGCTCCGAATCTCCACTTGCATTTTCTACAAAAAGAGTGTTTCATAACTGCTCAATCAAAAATATGTTTTATCTCTGTTAACTGAATTCACAGATCAGAAATAAGTTTCACAGAATGCATCAGTGTAGTTTTTATTTGAAGATATTCTTTTTCCCAATGTAGGCCTCTCAGCGCTTAGCATGTCCAATTGCAGTTTCTACAGAAAGAGTGTTTCAGAACGGCTCAATCAAAAGGAAAGTTCAACTCTGTTAGTTGAATGCACAGAACAGAAAGAATTTTCACAGAATGCTACTGTGTAGTTTATATTTGAATATATTCCTTTTTCCACTATTACCCTCTTAGCGATCCGAATATAAACTTGCATTTTCTACAGAAAGAGTGTTCAGAACTGCGCAATCCAAAGTATGGTTTAACTCTGTTAGCTTAATGAACATATCAGAAATAAGTTTCACACAATGCTTCTGTGTAGTTTTTATTTGAAGATTTTATTTTTCCCAATATAGGCCTCTTAGCGCTCAGAATGTCCAATTGCAGTTTCTACAGAAAGAGTGTTTCAGAAAGGCTCAATCAAAAGTAAGGTTCAACTCTGTTAGTTGAATGCACAGAACAGAAAGAAGTTTCATACAATGCTTCTGTGTAGTTTATATTTGAACATATTCTTTTTCCACTATTACCCACTTAGCGCTACGAATGTCCAGTTGCATTTTCTACAGTCAGAGTGTTTCAAAACTGCTCAATCAAAAGTATGGTTTAACTCTGTTAGCTGAATGCTCAGATCAGAAAGAAGTTTCACAGAATGCTTCTGTGTAGTTTATATTTGAATATATTCCTTTTTCCACTACTACTCTCTTAGCGCTCCAAATATCCAGTTGCATTTTCTACAGAAAGAGTGTTCAGATCTGCTCAATCAAAAGTATGTTTTAACTCTGTTAGCTGAATTCACAGATCAGAAAGAAGTTTCACAGAATGATTCTGTGTAGTTTATATTTGGAGACATTCCTTTTTCCACTATTACCCTCTTAGCGCTCCGAATCTCCACTTGCATTTTCTACAGAAAGAGTGTTTCAGAACGGCTCAATCAAAACTAAGGTTCAACTCTTTTAGTTGAACAAACAGAACAGAAAGAAGTTTCACACAATTCTTCTGTGTAGTTTTTATTTGTAGACATTCTATTTCCCAATATAGGCCTCTTAGCGCTCAGAATGTCTAATTGCATTTTCTACAGAAAGAGTGTTTCAGAACGGCTCAATCAAAAGTAAGGTTCAACTCTGTTAGTTGAATGCACAGAACAGAAAGAAGTTTCATAAAATGCTTCTGTGTAGTTTATATTTGAACATATTCTTTTTTCCACTATTACCCACTTAGCGCTACGAATGTCCAGTTGCATTTTCTACAGACAGAGTGTTTCAAAACTGCTCAATCAAAAGTATGGTTTAACTCTGTTAGCTGAATGCTCAGATCAGAAGGAAGTTTCACAGAATGCTTCTGTGTAGTTTATATTTGAATATATTACTTTTTCCACTACCACGCTCTTCGCGCTCCAAATGTCCAGTTGCATTTTCTACAGAAAGAGTGTTCAGATCTGCTCAATCAAAAGTATGGTTTAACTCTGTTAGCTGAATGCACAGATCAGAAAGAAGTTTCACCGAAAGATTCTGTGGAGTTTATATTTGAAGACATTCCTTTTTCCACTATTACCCTCTTAGCGCTCCGAATCTCCACTTGCATTTTCTACAAAAAGAGTGTTTCATAACTGCTCAATCAAAAATATGTTTTATCTCTGTTAACTGAATTCACAGATCAGAAATAAGTTTCACAGAATGCATCAGTGTAGTTTTTATTTGAAGATATTCTTTTTCCCAATGTAGGCCTCTCAGCGCTTAGCATGTCCAATTGCAGTTTCTACAGAAAGAGTGTTTCAGAACGGCTCAATCAAAAGTAAAGTTCAACTCTGTTAGTTGAATGCACAGAACAGAAAGAATTTTCACAGAATGCTACTGTGTAGTTTATATTTGAATATATTCCTTTTTCCACTATTACCCTCTTAGCGATCCGAATGTAAACTTGCATTTTCTACAGAAAGAGTGTTCAGAACTGCGCAATCCAAAGTATGGTTTAACTCTGTTAGCTTAATGAACATATCAGAAATAAGTTTCACACAATGCTTCTGTGTAGTTTTTATTTGAAGATATTATTTTTCCCAATATAGGCCTCTTAGCGCTCAGAATGTCCAATTGCAGTTTCTACAGAAAGAGTGTTTCAGAAAGGCTCAATCAAAAGTAAGGTTCAACTCTGTTAGTTGAATGCACAGAACAGAAAGAAGTTTCATACAATGCTTCTGTGTAGTTTATATTTGAACATATTCTTTTTCCACTATTACCCACTTAGCGCTACGAATGTCCAGTTGCATTTTCTACAGTCAGAGTGTTTCAAAACTGCTCAATCAAAAGTATGGTTTAACTCTGTTAGCTGAATGCTCAGATCAGAAAGAAGTTTCACAGAATGCTTCTGTGTAGTTTATATTTGAATATATTCCTTTTTCCACTACTACTCTCTTAGCGCTCCAAATATCCAGTTGCATTTTCTACAGAAAGAGTGTTCAGATCTGCTCAATCAAAAGTATGTTTTAACTCTGTTAGCTGAATTCACAGATCAGAAAGAAGTTTCACAGAATGATTCTGTGTAGTTTATATTTGGAGACATTCCTTTTTCCACTATTACCCTCTTAGCGCTCCGAATCTCCACTTGCATTTTCTACAGAAAGAGTGTTTCAGAACGGCTCAATCAAAACTAAGGTTCAACTCTTTTAGTTGAACAAAGAGAACAGAAAGAAGTTTCACACAATTCTTCTGTGTAGTTTTTATTTGTAGACATTCTATTTCCCAATATAGGCCTCTTAGCGCTCAGAATGTCTAATTGCATTTTCTACAGAAAGAGTGTTTCAGAACGGCTCAATCAAAAGTAAGGTTCAACTCTGTTAGTTGAATGCACAGAACAGAAAGAAGTTTCATACAATGCTTCTGTGTAGTTTATATTTGAACATATTCTTTTTTCCACTATTACCCACTTAGCGCTACGAATGTCCAGTTGCATTTTCTACAGACAGAGTGTTTCAAAACTGCTCAATCAAAAGTATGGTTTAACTCTGTTAGCTGAATGCTCAGATCAGAAGGAAGTTTCACAGAATGCTTCTGTGTAGTTTATATTTGAATATATTACTTTTTCCACTACCACGCTCTTCGCGCTCCAAATGTCCAGTTGCATTTTCTACAGAAAGAGTGTTCAGATCTGCTCAATCAAAAGTATGGTTTAACTCTGTTAGCTGAATGCACAGATCAGAAAGAAGTTTCACCGAAAGATTCTGTGGAGTTTATATTTGAAGACATTCCTTTTTCCACTATTACCCTCTTAGCGCTCCGAATCTCCACTTGCATTTTCTACAAAAAGAGTGTTTCATAACTGCTCAATCAAAAATATGTTTTATCTCTGTTAACTGAATTCACAGATCAGAAATAAGTTTCACAGAATGCATCAGTGTAGTTTTTATTTGAAGATATTCTTTTTCCCAATGTAGGCCTCTCAGCGCTTAGCATGTCCAATTGCAGTTTCTACAGAAAGAGTGTTTCAGAACGGCTCAATCAAAAGTAAAGTTCAACTCTGTTAGTTGAATGCACAGAACAGAAAGAATTTTCACAGAATGCTACTGTGTAGTTTATATTTGAATATATTCCTTTTTCCACTATTACCCTCTTAGCGATCCGAATGTAAACTTGCATTTTCTACAGAAAGAGTGTTCAGAACTGCGCAATCCAAAGTATGGTTTAACTCTGTTAGCTTAATGAACATATCAGAAATAAGTTTCACACAATGCTTCTGTGTAGTTTTTATTTGAAGATATTATTTTTCCCAATATAGGCCTCTTAGCGCTCAGAATGTCCAATTGCAGTTTCTACAGAAAGAGTGTTTCAGAAAGGCTCAATCAAAAGTAAGGTTCAACTCTGTTAGTTGAATGCACAGAACAGAAAGAAGTTTCATACAATGCTTCTGTGTAGTTTATATTTGAACATATTCTTTTTCCACTATTACCCACTTAGCGCTACGAATGTCCAGTTGCATTTTCTACAGTCAGAGTGTTTCAAAACTGCTCAATCAAAAGTATGGTTTAACTCTGTTAGCTGAATGCTCAGATCAGAAAGAAGTTTCACAGAATGCTTCTGTGTAGTTTATATTTGAATATATTCCTTTTTCCACTACTACTCTCTTAGCGCTCCAAATATCCAGTTGCATTTTCTACAGAAAGAGTGTTCAGATCTGCTCAATCAAAAGTATGTTTTAACTCTGTTAGCTGAATTCACAGATCAGAAAGAAGTTTCACAGAATGATTCTGTGTAGTTTATATTTGGAGACATTCCTTTTTCCACTATTACCCTCTTAGCGCTCCGAATCTCCACTTGCATTTTCTACAGAAAGAGTGTTTCAGAACGGCTCAATCAAAACTAAGGTTCAACTCTTTTAGTTGAACAAAGAGAACAGAAAGAAGTTTCACACAATTCTTCTGTGTAGTTTTTATTTGTAGACATTCTATTTCCCAATATAGGCCTCTTAGCGCTCAGAATGTCTAATTGCATTTTCTACAGAAAGAGTGTTTCAGAACGGCTCAATCAAAAGTAAGGTTCAACTCTGTTAGTTGAATGCACAGAACAGAAAGAAGTTTCATACAATGCTTCTGTGTAGTTTATATTTGAACATATTCTTTTTTCCACTATTACCCACTTAGCGCTACGAATGTCCAGTTGCATTTTCTACAGACAGAGTGTTTCAAAACTGCTCAATCAAAAGTATGGTTTAACTCTGTTAGCTGAATGCTCAGATCAGAAGGAAGTTTCACAGAATGCTTCTGTGTAGTTTATATTTGAATATATTACTTTTTCCACTACCACGCTCTTCGCGCTCCAAATGTCCAGTTGCATTTTCTACAGAAAGAGTGTTCAGATCTGCTCAATCAAAAGTATGGTTTAACTCTGTTAGCTGAATGCACAGATCAGAAAGAAGTTTCACCGAAAGATTCTGTGGAGTTTATATTTGAAGACATTCCTTTTTCCACTATTACCCTCTTAGCGCTCCGAATCTCCACTTGCATTTTCTACAAAAAGAGTGTTTCATAACTGCTCAATCAAAAATATGTTTTATCTCTGTTAACTGAATTCACAGATCAGAAATAAGTTTCACAGAATGCATCAGTGTAGTTTTTATTTGAAGATATTCTTTTTCCCAATGTAGGCCTCTCAGCGCTTAGCATGTCCAATTGCAGTTTCTACAGAAAGAGTGTTTCAGAACGGCTCAATCAAAAGTAAAGTTCAACTCTGTTAGTTGAATGCACAGAACAGAAAGAATTTTCACAGAATGCTACTGTGTAGTTTATATTTGAATATATTCCTTTTTCCACTATTACCCTCTTAGCGATCCGAATGTAAACTTGCATTTTCTACAGAAAGAGTGTTCAGAACTGCGCAATCCAAAGTATGGTTTAACTCTGTTAGCTTAATGAACATATCAGAAATAAGTTTCACACAATGCTTCTGTGTAGTTTTTATTTGAAGATATTATTTTTCCCAATATAGGCCTCTTAGCGCTCAGAATGTCCAATTGCAGTTTCTACAGAAAGAGTGTTTCAGAAAGGCTCAATCAAAAGTAAGGTTCAACTCTGTTAGTTGAATGCACAGAACAGAAAGAAGTTTCATACAATGCTTCTGTGTAGTTTATATTTGAACATATTCTTTTTCCACTATTACCCACTTAGCGCTACGAATGTCCAGTTGCATTTTCTACAGTCAGAGTGTTTCAAAACTGCTCAATCAAAAGTATGGTTTAACTCTGTTAGCTGAATGCTCAGATCAGAAAGAAGTTTCACAGAATGCTTCTGTGTAGTTTATATTTGAATATATTCCTTTTTCCACTACTACTCTCTTAGCGCTCCAAATATCCAGTTGCATTTTCTACAGAAAGAGTGTTCAGATCTGCTCAATCAAAAGTATGTTTTAACTCTGTTAGCTGAATTCACAGATCAGAAAGAAGTTTCACAGAATGATTCTGTGTAGTTTATATTTGGAGACATTCCTTTTTCCACTATTACCCTCTTAGCGCTCCGAATCTCCACTTGCATTTTCTACAGAAAGAGTGTTTCAGAACGGCTCAATCAAAACTAAGGTTCAACTCTTTTAGTTGAACAAACAGAACAGAAAGAAGTTTCACACAATTCTTCTGTGTAGTTTTTATTTGTAGACATTCTATTTCCCAATATAGGCCTCTTAGCGCTCAGAATGTCTAATTGCATTTTCTACAGAAAGAGTGTTTCAGAACGGCTCAATCAAAAGTAAGGTTCAACTCTGTTAGTTGAATGCACAGAACAGAAAGAAGTTTCATACAATGCTTCTGTGTAGTTTATATTTGAACATATTCTTTTTTCCACTATTACCCACTTAGCGCTACGAATGTCCAGTTGCATTTTCTACAGACAGAGTGTTTCAAAACTGCTCAATCAAAAGTATGGTTTAACTCTGTTAGCTGAATGCTCAGATCAGAAAGAAGTTTCACAGAATGCTTCTGTGTAGTTTATATTTGAATATATTACTTTTTCCACTACCACGCTCTTCGCGCTCCAAATGTCCAGTTGCATTTTCTACAGAAAGAGTGTTCAGATCTGCTCAATCAAAAGTATGGTTTAACTCTGTTAGCTGAATGCACAGATCAGAAAGAAGTTTCACCGAAAGATTCTGTGGAGTTTATATTTGAAGACATTCCTTTTTCCACTATTACCCTCTTAGCGCTCCGAATCTCCACTTGCATTTTCTACAAAAAGAGTGTTTCATAACTGCTCAATCAAAAATATGTTTTATCTCTGTTAACTGAATTCACAGATCAGAAATAAGTTTCACAGAATGCATCAGTGTAGTTTTTATTTGAAGATATTCTTTTTCCCAATGTAGGCCTCTCAGCGCTTAGCATGTCCAATTGCAGTTTCTACAGAAAGAGTGTTTCAGAACGGCTCAATCAAAAGTAAAGTTCAACTCTGTTAGTTGAATGCACAGAACAGAAAGAATTTTCACAGAATGCTACTGTGTAGTTTATATTTGAATATATTCCTTTTTCCACTATTACCCTCTTAGCGATCCGAATGTAAACTTGCATTTTCTACAGAAAGAGTGTTCAGAACTGCGCAATCCAAAGTATGGTTTAACTCTGTTAGCTTAATGAACATATCAGAAATAAGTTTCACACAATGCTTCTGTGTAGTTTTTATTTGAAGATATTATTTTTCCCAATATAGGCCTCTTAGCGCTCAGAATGTCCAATTGCAGTTTCTACAGAAAGAGTGTTTCAGAAAGGCTCAATCAAAAGTAAGGTTCAACTCTGTTAGTTGAATGCACAGAACAGAAAGAAGTTTCATACAATGCTTCTGTGTAGTTTATATTTGAACATATTCTTTTTCCACTATTACCCACTTAGCGCTACGAATGTCCAGTTGCATTTTCTACAGTCAGAGTGTTTCAAAACTGCTCAATCAAAAGTATGGTTTAACTCTGTTAGCTGAATGCTCAGATCAGAAAGAAGTTTCACAGAATGCTTCTGTGTAGTTTATATTTGAATATATTCCTTTTTCCACTACTACTCTCTTAGCGCTCCAAATATCCAGTTGCATTTTCTACAGAAAGAGTGTTCAGATCTGCTCAATCAAAAGTATGTTTTAACTCTGTTAGCTGAATTCACAGATCAGAAAGAAGTTTCACAGAATGATTCTGTGTAGTTTATATTTGGAGACATTCCTTTTTCCACTATTACCCTCTTAGCGCTCCGAATCTCCACTTGCATTTTCTACAGAAAGAGTGTTTCAGAACGGCTCAATCAAAACTAAGGTTCAACTCTTTTAGTTGAACAAACAGAACAGAAAGAAGTTTCACACAATTCTTCTGTGTAGTTTTTATTTGTAGACATTCTATTTCCCAATATAGGCCTCTTAGCGCTCAGAATGTCTAATTGCATTTTCTACAGAAAGAGTGTTTCAGAACGGCTCAATCAAAAGTAAGGTTCAACTCTGTTAGTTGAATGCACAGAACAGAAAGAAGTTTCATACAATGCTTCTGTGTAGTTTATATTTGAACATATTCTTTTTTCCACTATTACCCACTTAGCGCTACGAATGTCCAGTTGCATTTTCTACAGACAGAGTGTTTCAAAACTGCTCAATCAAAAGTATGGTTTAACTCTGTTAGCTGAATGCTCAGATCAGAAAGAAGTTTCACAGAATGCTTCTGTGTAGTTTATATTTGAATATATTACTTTTTCCACTACCACGCTCTTCGCGCTCCAAATGTCCAGTTGCATTTTCTACAGAAAGAGTGTTCAGATCTGCTCAATCAAAAGTATGGTTTAACTCTGTTAGCTGAATGCACAGATCAGAAAGAAGTTTCACCGAAAGATTCTGTGGAGTTTATATTTGAAGACATTCCTTTTTCCACTATTACCCTCTTAGCGCTCCGAATCTCCACTTGCATTTTCTACAAAAAGAGTGTTTCATAACTGCTCAATCAAAAATATGTTTTATCTCTGTTAACTGAATTCACAGATCAGAAATAAGTTTCACAGAATGCATCAGTGTAGTTTTTATTTGAAGATATTCTTTTTCCCAATGTAGGCCTCTCAGCGCTTAGCATGTCCAATTGCAGTTTCTACAGAAAGAGTGTTTCAGAACGGCTCAATCAAAAGTAAAGTTCAACTCTGTTAGTTGAATGCACAGAACAGAAAGAATTTTCACAGAATGCTACTGTGTAGTTTATATTTGAATATATTCCTTTTTCCACTATTACCCTCTTAGCGATCCGAATGTAAACTTGCATTTTCTACAGAAAGAGTGTTCAGAACTGCGCAATCCAAAGTATGGTTTAACTCTGTTAGCTTAATGAACATATCAGAAATAAGTTTCACACAATGCTTCTGTGTAGTTTTTATTTGAAGATATTATTTTTCCCAATATAGGCCTCTTAGCGCTCAGAATGTCCAATTGCAGTTTCTACAGAAAGAGTGTTTCAGAAAGGCTCAATCAAAAGTAAGGTTCAACTCTGTTAGTTGAATGCACAGAACAGAAAGAAGTTTCATACAATGCTTCTGTGTAGTTTATATTTGAACATATTCTTTTTCCACTATTACCCACTTAGCGCTACGAATGTCCAGTTGCATTTTCTACAGTCAGAGTGTTTCAAAACTGCTCAATCAAAAGTATGGTTTAACTCTGTTAGCTGAATGCTCAGATCAGAAAGAAGTTTCACAGAATGCTTCTGTGTAGTTTATATTTGAATATATTCCTTTTTCCACTACTACTCTCTTAGCGCTCCAAATATCCAGTTGCATTTTCTACAGAAAGAGTGTTCAGATCTGCTCAATCAAAAGTATGTTTTAACTCTGTTAGCTGAATTCACAGATCAGAAAGAAGTTTCACAGAATGATTCTGTGTAGTTTATATTTGGAGACATTCCTTTTTCCACTATTACCCTCTTAGCGCTCCGAATCTCCACTTGCATTTTCTACAGAAAGAGTGTTTCAGAACGGCTCAATCAAAACTAAGGTTCAACTCTTTTAGTTGAACAAACAGAACAGAAAGAAGTTTCACACAATTCTTCTGTGTAGTTTTTATTTGTAGACATTCTATTTCCCAATATAGGCCTCTTAGCGCTCAGAATGTCTAATTGCATTTTCTACAGAAAGAGTGTTTCAGAACGGCTCAATCAAAAGTAAGGTTCAACTCTGTTAGTTGAATGCACAGAACAGAAAGAAGTTTCATACAATGCTTCTGTGTAGTTTATATTTGAACATATTCTTTTTTCCACTATTACCCACTTAGCGCTACGAATGTCCAGTTGCATTTTCTACAGACAGAGTGTTTCAAAACTGCTCAATCAAAAGTATGGTTTAACTCTGTTAGCTGAATGCTCAGATCAGAAAGAAGTTTCACAGAATGCTTCTGTGTAGTTTATATTTGAATATATTACTTTTTCCACTACCACGCTCTTCGCGCTCCAAATGTCCAGTTGCATTTTCTACAGAAAGAGTGTTCAGATCTGCTCAATCAAAAGTATGGTTTAACTCTGTTAGCTGAATGCACAGATCAGAAAGAAGTTTCACCGAAAGATTCTGTGGAGTTTATATTTGAAGACATTCCTTTTTCCACTATTACCCTCTTAGCGCTCCGAATCTCCACTTGCATTTTCTACAAAAAGAGTGTTTCATAACTGCTCAATCAAAAATATGTTTTATCTCTGTTAACTGAATTCACAGATCAGAAATAAGTTTCACAGAATGCATCAGTGTAGTTTTTATTTGAAGATATTCTTTTTCCCAATGTAGGCCTCTTAGCGCTTAGCATGTCCAATTGCAGTTTCTACAGAAAGAGTGTTTCAGAACGGCTCAATCAAAAGTAACGTTCAACTCTGTTAGTTGAATGCACAGAACAGAAAGAATTTTCACAGAATGCTACTGTGTAGTTTATATTTGAATATATTCCTTTTTCCACTATTACCCTCTTAGCGATCCGAATGTAAACTTGCATTTTCTACAGAAAGAGTGTTCAGAACTGCGCAATCCAAAGTATGGTTTAACTCTGTTAGCTTAATGAACATATCAGAAATAAGTTTCACACAATGCTTCTGTGTAGTTTTTATTTGAAGATATTATTTTTCCCAATATAGGCCTCTTAGCGCTCAGAATGTCCAATTGCAGTTTCTACAGAAAGAGTGTTTCAGAAAGGCTCAATCAAAAGTAAGGTTCAACTCTGTTAGTTGAATGCACAGAACAGAAAGAAGTTTCATACAATGCTTCTGTGTAGTTTATATTTGAACATATTCTTTTTCCACTATTACCCACTTAGCGCTACGAATGTCCAGTTGCATTTTCTACAGTCAGAGTGTTTCAAAACTGCTCAATCAAAAGTATGGTTTAACTCTGTTAGCTGAATGCTCAGATCAGAAAGAAGTTTCACAGAATGCTTCTGTGTAGTTTATATTTGAATATATTCCTTTTTCCACTACTACTCTCTTAGCGCTCCAAATATCCAGTTGCATTTTCTACAGAAAGAGTGTTCAGATCTGCTCAATCAAAAGTATGTTTTAACTCTGTTAGCTGAATTCACAGATCAGAAAGAAGTTTCACAGAATGATTCTGTGTAGTTTATATTTGGAGACATTCCTTTTTCCACTATTACCCTCTTAGCGCTCCGAATCTCCACTTGCATTTTCTACAGAAAGAGTGTTTCAGAACGGCTCAATCAAAACTAAGGTTCAACTCTTTTAGTTGAACAAACAGAACAGAAAGAAGTTTCACACAATTCTTCTGTGTAGTTTTTATTTGTAGACATTCTATTTCCCAATATAGGCCTCTTAGCGCTCAGAATGTCTAATTGCATTTTCTACAGAAAGAGTGTTTCAGAACGGCTCAATCAAAAGTAAGGTTCAACTCTGTTAGTTGAATGCACAGAACAGAAAGAAGTTTCATACAATGCTTCTGTGTAGTTTATATTTGAACATATTCTTTTTTCCACTATTACCCACTTAGCGCTACGAATGTCCAGTTGCATTTTCTACAGACAGAGTGTTTCAAAACTGCTCAATCAAAAGTATGGTTTAACTCTGTTAGCTGAATGCTCAGATCAGAAAGAAGTTTCACAGAATGCTTCTGTGTAGTTTATATTTGAATATATTACTTTTTCCACTACCACGCTCTTCGCGCTCCAAATGTCCAGTTGCATTTTCTACAGAAAGAGTGTTCAGATCTGCTCAATCAAAAGTATGGTTTAACTCTGTTAGCTGAATGCACAGATCAGAAAGAAGTTTCACCGAAAGATTCTGTGGAGTTTATATTTGAAGACATTCCTTTTTCCACTATTACCCTCTTAGCGCTCCGAATCTCCACTTGCATTTTCTACAAAAAGAGTGTTTCATAACTGCTCAATCAAAAATATGTTTTATCTCTGTTAACTGAATTCACAGATCAGAAATAAGTTTCACAGAATGCATCAGTGTAGTTTTTATTTGAAGATATTCTTTTTCCCAATGTAGGCCTCTCAGCGCTTAGCATGTCCAATTGCAGTTTCTACAGAAAGAGTGTTTCAGAACGGCTCAATCAAAAGTAACGTTCAACTCTGTTAGTTGAATGCACAGAACAGAAAGAATTTTCACAGAATGCTACTGTGTAGTTTATATTTGAATATATTCCTTTTTCCACTATTACCCTCTTAGCGATCCGAATGTAAACTTGCATTTTCTACAGAAAGAGTGTTCAGAACTGCGCAATCCAAAGTATGGTTTAACTCTGTTAGCTTAATGAACATATCAGAAATAAGTTTCACACAATGCTTCTGTGTAGTTTTTATTTGAAGATATTATTTTTCCCAATATAGGCCTCTTAGCGCTCAGAATGTCCAATTGCAGTTTCTACAGAAAGAGTGTTTCAGAAAGGCTCAATCAAAAGTAAGGTTCAACTCTGTTAGTTGAATGCACAGAACAGAAAGAAGTTTCATACAATGCTTCTGTGTAGTTTATATTTGAACATATTCTTTTTCCACTATTACCCACTTAGCGCTACGAATGTCCAGTTGCATTTTCTACAGTCAGAGTGTTTCAAAACTGCTCAATCAAAAGTATGGTTTAACTCTGTTAGCTGAATGCTCAGATCAGAAAGAAGTTTCACAGAATGCTTCTGTGTAGTTTATATTTGAATATATTCCTTTTTCCACTACTACTCTCTTAGCGCTCCAAATATCCAGTTGCATTTTCTACAGAAAGAGTGTTCAGATCTGCTCAATCAAAAGTATGTTTTAACTCTGTTAGCTGAATTCACAGATCAGAAAGAAGTTTCACAGAATGATTCTGTGTAGTTTATATTTGGAGACATTCCTTTTTCCACTATTACCCTCTTAGCGCTCCGAATCTCCACTTGCATTTTCTACAGAAAGAGTGTTTCAGAACGGCTCAATCAAAACTAAGGTTCAACTCTTTTAGTTGAACAAACAGAACAGAAAGAAGTTTCACACAATTCTTCTGTGTAGTTTTTATTTGTAGACATTCTATTTCCCAATATAGGCCTCTTAGCGCTCAGAATGTCTAATTGCATTTTCTACAGAAAGAGTGTTTCAGAACGGCTCAATCAAAAGTAAGGTTCAACTCTGTTAGTTGAATGCACAGAACAGAAAGAAGTTTCATACAATGCTTCTGTGTAGTTTATATTTGAACATATTCTTTTTTCCACTATTACCCACTTAGCGCTACGAATGTCCAGTTGCATTTTCTACAGACAGAGTGTTTCAAAACTGCTCAATCAAAAGTATGGTTTAACTCTGTTAGCTGAATGCTCAGATCAGAAAGAAGTTTCACAGAATGCTTCTGTGTAGTTTATATTTGAATATATTACTTTTTCCACTACCACGCTCTTCGCGCTCCAAATGTCCAGTTGCATTTTCTACAGAAAGAGTGTTCAGATCTGCTCAATCAAAAGTATGGTTTAACTCTGTTAGCTGAATGCACAGATCAGAAAGAAGTTTCACCGAAAGATTCTGTGGAGTTTATATTTGAAGACATTCCTTTTTCCACTATTACCCTCTTAGCGCTCCGAATCTCCACTTGCATTTTCTACAAAAAGAGTGTTTCATAACTGCTCAATCAAAAATATGTTTTATCTCTGTTAACTGAATTCACAGATCAGAAATAAGTTTCACAGAATGCATCAGTGTAGTTTTTATTTGAAGATATTCTTTTTCCCAATGTAGGCCTCTTAGCGCTTAGCATGTCCAATTGCAGTTTCTACAGAAAGAGTGTTTCAGAACGGCTCAATCAAAAGTAACGTTCAACTCTGTTAGTTGAATGCACAGAACAGAAAGAATTTTCACAGAATGCTACTGTGTAGTTTATATTTGAATATATTCCTTTTTCCACTATTACCCTCTTAGCGATCCGAATGTAAACTTGCATTTTCTACAGAAAGAGTGTTCAGAACTGCGCAATCCAAAGTATGGTTTAACTCTGTTAGCTTAATGAACATATCAGAAATAAGTTTCACACAATGCTTCTGTGTAGTTTTTATTTGAAGATATTATTTTTCCCAATATAGGCCTCTTAGCGCTCAGAATGTCCAATTGCAGTTTCTACAGAAAGAGTGTTTCAGAAAGGCTCAATCAAAAGTAAGGTTCAACTCTGTTAGTTGAATGCACAGAACAGAAAGAAGTTTCATACAATGCTTCTGTGTAGTTTATATTTGAACATATTCTTTTTCCACTATTACCCACTTAGCGCTACGAATGTCCAGTTGCATTTTCTACAGTCAGAGTGTTTCAAAACTGCTCAATCAAAAGTATGGTTTAACTCTGTTAGCTGAATGCTCAGATCAGAAAGAAGTTTCACAGAATGCTTCTGTGTAGTTTATATTTGAATATATTCCTTTTTCCACTACTACTCTCTTAGCGCTCCAAATATCCAGTTGCATTTTCTACAGAAAGAGTGTTCAGATCTGCTCAATCAAAAGTATGTTTTAACTCTGTTAGCTGAATTCACAGATCAGAAAGAAGTTTCACAGAATGATTCTGTGTAGTTTATATTTGGAGACATTCCTTTTTCCACTATTACCCTCTTAGCGCTCCGAATCTCCACTTGCATTTTCTACAGAAAGAGTGTTTCAGAACGGCTCAATCAAAACTAAGGTTCAACTCTTTTAGTTGAACAAACAGAACAGAAAGAAGTTTCACACAATTCTTCTGTGTAGTTTTTATTTGTAGACATTCTATTTCCCAATATAGGCCTCTTAGCGCTCAGAATGTCTAATTGCATTTTCTACAGAAAGAGTGTTTCAGAACGGCTCAATCAAAAGTAAGGTTCAACTCTGTTAGTTGAATGCACAGAACAGAAAGAAGTTTCATACAATGCTTCTGTGTAGTTTATATTTGAACATATTCTTTTTTCCACTATTACCCACTTAGCGCTACGAATGTCCAGTTGCATTTTCTACAGACAGAGTGTTTCAAAACTGCTCAATCAAAAGTATGGTTTAACTCTGTTAGCTGAATGCTCAGATCAGAAAGAAGTTTCACAGAATGCTTCTGTGTAGTTTATATTTGAATATATTACTTTTTCCACTACCACGCTCTTCGCGCTCCAAATGTCCAGTTGCATTTTCTACAGAAAGAGTGTTCAGATCTGCTCAATCAAAAGTGTGGTTTAACTCTGTTAGCTGAATGCACAGATCAGAAAGAAGTTTCACCGAAAGATTCTGTGGAGTTTATATTTGAAGACATTCCTTTTTCCACTATTACCCTCTTAGCGCTCCGAATCTCCACTTGCATTTTCTACAAAAAGAGTGTTTCATAACTGCTCAATCAAAAATATGTTTTATCTCTGTTAACTGAATTCACAGATCAGAAATAAGTTTCACAGAATGCATCAGTGTAGTTTTTATTTGAAGATATTCTTTTTCCCAATGTAGGCCTCTTAGCGCTTAGCATGTCCAATTGCAGTTTCTACAGAAAGAGTGTTTCAGAACGGCTCAATCAAAAGTAACGTTCAACTCTGTTAGTTGAATGCACAGAACAGAAAGAATTTTCACAGAATGCTACTGTGTAGTTTATATTTGAATATATTCCTTTTTCCACTATTACCCTCTTAGCGATCCGAATGTAAACTTGCATTTTCTACAGAAAGAGTGTTCAGAACTGCGCAATCCAAAGTATGGTTTAACTCTGTTAGCTTAATGAACATATCAGAAATAAGTTTCACACAATGCTTCTGTGTAGTTTTTATTTGAAGATATTATTTTTCCCAATATAGGCCTCTTAGCGCTCAGAATGTCCAATTGCAGTTTCTACAGAAAGAGTGTTTCAGAAAGGCTCAATCAAAAGTAAGGTTCAACTCTGTTAGTTGAATGCACAGAACAGAAAGAAGTTTCATACAATGCTTCTGTGTAGTTTATATTTGAACATATTCTTTTTCCACTATTACCCACTTAGCGCTACGAATGTCCAGTTGCATTTTCTACAGTCAGAGTGTTTCAAAACTGCTCAATCAAAAGTATGGTTTAACTCTGTTAGCTGAATGCTCAGATCAGAAAGAAGTTTCACAGAATGCTTCTGTGTAGTTTATATTTGAATATATTCCTTTTTCCACTACTACTCTCTTAGCGCTCCAAATATCCAGTTGCATTTTCTACAGAAAGAGTGTTCAGATCTGCTCAATCAAAAGTATGTTTTAACTCTGTTAGCTGAATTCACAGATCAGAAAGAAGTTTCACAGAATGATTCTGTGTAGTTTATATTTGGAGACATTCCTTTTTCCACTATTACCCTCTTAGCGCTCCGAATCTCCACTTGCATTTTCTACAGAAAGAGTGTTTCAGAACGGCTCAATCAAAACTAAGGTTCAACTCTTTTAGTTGAACAAACAGAACAGAAAGAAGTTTCACACAATTCTTCTGTGTAGTTTTTATTTGTAGACATTCTATTTCCCAATATAGGCCTCTTAGCGCTCAGAATGTCTAATTGCATTTTCTACAGAAAGAGTGTTTCAGAACGGCTCAATCAAAAGTAAGGTTCAACTCTGTTAGTTGAATGCACAGAACAGAAAGAAGTTTCATACAATGCTTCTGTGTAGTTTATATTTGAACATATTCTTTTTTCCACTATTACCCACTTAGTGCTACGAATGTCCAGTTGCATTTTCTACAGACAGAGTGTTTCAAAACTGCTCAATCAAAAGTATGGTTTAACTCTGTTAGCTGAATGCTCAGATCAGAAAGAAGTTTCACAGAATGCTTCTGTGTAGTTTATATTTGAATATATTACTTTTTCCACTACCACGCTCTTCGCGCTCCAAATGTCCAGTTGCATTTTCTACAGAAAGAGTGTTCAGATCTGCTCAATCAAAAGTGTGGTTTAACTCTGTTAGCTGAATGCACAGATCAGAAAGAAGTTTCACCGAAAGATTCTGTGGAGTTTATATTTGAAGACATTCCTTTTTCCACTATTACCCTCTTAGCGCTCCGAATCTCCACTTGCATTTTCTACAAAAAGAGTGTTTCATAACTGCTCAATCAAAAATATGTTTTATCTCTGTTAACTGAATTCACAGATCAGAAATAAGTTTCACAGAATGCATCAGTGTAGTTTTTATTTGAAGATATTCTTTTTCCCAATGTAGGCCTCTTAGCGCTTAGCATGTCCAATTGCAGTTTCTACAGAAAGAGTGTTTCAGAACGGCTCAATCAAAAGTAACGTTCAACTCTGTTAGTTGAATGCACAGAACAGAAAGAATTTTCACAGAATGCTACTGTGTAGTTTATATTTGAATATATTCCTTTTTCCACTATTACCCTCTTAGCGATCCGAATGTAAACTTGCATTTTCTACAGAAAGAGTGTTCAGAACTGCGCAATCCAAAGTATGGTTTAACTCTGTTAGCTTAATGAACATATCAGAAATAAGTTTCACACAATGCTTCTGTGTAGTTTTTATTTGAAGATATTATTTTTCCCAATATAGGCCTCTTAGCGCTCAGAATGTCCAATTGCAGTTTCTACAGAAAGAGTGTTTCAGAAAGGCTCAATCAAAAGTAAGGTTCAACTCTGTTAGTTGAATGCACAGAACAGAAAGAAGTTTCATACAATGCTTCTGTGTAGTTTATATTTGAACATATTCTTTTTCCACTATTACCCACTTAGCGCTACGAATGTCCAGTTGCATTTTCTACAGTCAGAGTGTTTCAAAACTGCTCAATCAAAAGTATGGTTTAACTCTGTTAGCTGAATGCTCAGATCAGAAAGAAGTTTCACAGAATGCTTCTGTGTAGTTTATATTTGAATATATTCCTTTTTCCACTACTACTCTCTTAGCGCTCCAAATATCCAGTTGCATTTTCTACAGAAAGAGTGTTCAGATCTGCTCAATCAAAAGTATGTTTTAACTCTGTTAGCTGAATTCACAGATCAGAAAGAAGTTTCACAGAATGATTCTGTGTAGTTTATATTTGGAGACATTCCTTTTTCCACTATTACCCTCTTAGCGCTCCGAATCTCCACTTGCATTTTCTACAGAAAGAGTGTTTCAGAACGGCTCAATCAAAACTAAGGTTCAACTCTTTTAGTTGAACAAACAGAACAGAAAGAAGTTTCACACAATTCTTCTGTGTAGTTTTTATTTGTAGACATTCTATTTCCCAATATAGGCCTCTTAGCGCTCAGAATGTCTAATTGCATTTTCTACAGAAAGAGTGCTTCAGAACGGCTCAATCAAAAGTAAGGTTCAACTCTGTTAGTTGAATGCACAGAACAGAAAGAAGTTTCATACAATGCTTCTGTGTAGTTTATATTTGAACATATTCTTTTTTCCACTATTACCCACTTAGCGCTACGAATGTCCAGTTGCATTTTCTACAGACAGAGTGTTTCAAAACTGCTCAATCAAAAGTATGGTTTAACTCTGTTAGCTGAATGCTCAGATCAGAAAGAAGTTTCACAGAATGCTTCTGTGTAGTTTATATTTGAATATATTACTTTTTCCACTACCACGCTCTTCGCGCTCCAAATGTCCAGTTGCATTTTCTACAGAAAGAGTGTTCAGATCTGCTCAATCAAAAGTATGGTTTAACTCTGTTAGCTGAATGCACAGATCAGAAAGAAGTTTCACCGAAAGATTCTGTGGAGTTTATATTTGAAGACATTCCTTTTTCCACTATTACCCTCTTAGCGCTCCGAATCTCCACTTGCATTTTCTACAAAAAGAGTGTTTCATAACTGCTCAATCAAAAATATGTTTTATCTCTGTTAACTGAATTCACAGATCAGAAATAAGTTTCACAGAATGCATCAGTGTAGTTTTTATTTGAAGATATTCTTTTTCCCAATGTAGGCCTCTTAGCGCTTAGCATGTCCAATTGCAGTTTCTACAGAAAGAGTGTTTCAGAACGGCTCAATCAAAAGTAACGTTCAACTCTGTTAGTTGAATGCACAGAACAGAAAGAATTTTCACAGAATGCTACTGTGTAGTTTATATTTGAATATATTCCTTTTTCCACTATTACCCTCTTAGCGATCCGAATGTAAACTTGCATTTTCTACAGAAAGAGTGTTCAGAACTGCGCAATCCAAAGTATGGTTTAACTCTGTTAGCTTAATGAACATATCAGAAATAAGTTTCACACAATGCTTCTGTGTAGTTTTTATTTGAAGATATTATTTTTCCCAATATAGGCCTCTTAGCGCTCAGAATGTCCAATTGCAGTTTCTACAGAAAGAGTGTTTCAGAAAGGCTCAATCAAAAGTAAGGTTCAACTCTGTTAGTTGAATGCACAGAACAGAAAGAAGTTTCATACAATGCTTCTGTGTAGTTTATATTTGAACATATTCTTTTTCCACTATTACCCACTTAGCGCTACGAATGTCCAGTTGCATTTTCTACAGTCAGAGTGTTTCAAAACTGCTCAATCAAAAGTATGGTTTAACTCTGTTAGCTGAATGCTCAGATCAGAAAGAAGTTTCACAGAATGCTTCTGTGTAGTTTATATTTGAATATATTCCTTTTTCCACTACTACTCTCTTAGCGCTCCAAATATCCAGTTGCATTTTCTACAGAAAGAGTGTTCAGATCTGCTCAATCAAAAGTATGTTTTAACTCTGTTAGCTGAATTCACAGATCAGAAAGAAGTTTCACAGAATGATTCTGTGTAGTTTATATTTGGAGACATTCCTTTTTCCACTATTACCCTCTTAGCGCTCCGAATCTCCACTTGCATTTTCTACAGAAAGAGTGTTTCAGAACGGCTCAATCAAAACTAAGGTTCAACTCTTTTAGTTGAACAAACAGAACAGAAAGAAGTTTCACACAATTCTTCTGTGTAGTTTTTATTTGTAGACATTCTATTTCCCAATATAGGCCTCTTAGCGCTCAGAATGTCTAATTGCATTTTCTACAGAAAGAGTGCTTCAGAACGGCTCAATCAAAAGTAAGGTTCAACTCTGTTAGTTGAATGCACAGAACAGAAAGAAGTTTCATACAATGCTTCTGTGTAGTTTATATTTGAACATATTCTTTTTTCCACTATTACCCACTTAGCGCTACGAATGTCCAGTTGCATTTTCTACAGACAGAGTGTTTCAAAACTGCTCAATCAAAAGTATGGTTTAACTCTGTTAGCTGAATGCTCAGATCAGAAAGAAGTTTCACAGAATGCTTCTGTGTAGTTTATATTTGAATATATTACTTTTTCCACTACCACGCTCTTCGCGCTCCAAATGTCCAGTTGCATTTTCTACAGAAAGAGTGTTCAGATCTGCTCAATCAAAAGTATGGTTTAACTCTGTTAGCTGAATGCACAGATCAGAAAGAAGTTTCACCGAAAGATTCTGTGGAGTTTATATTTGAAGACATTCCTTTTTCCACTATTACCCTCTTAGCGCTCCGAATCTCCACTTGCATTTTCTACAAAAAGAGTGTTTCATAACTGCTCAATCAAAAATATGTTTTATCTCTGTTAACTGAATTCACAGATCAGAAATAAGTTTCACAGAATGCATCAGTGTAGTTTTTATTTGAAGATATTCTTTTTCCCAATGTAGGCCTCTTAGCGCTTAGCATGTCCAATTGCAGTTTCTACAGAAAGAGTGTTTCAGAACGGCTCAATCAAAAGTAACGTTCAACTCTGTTAGTTGAATGCACAGAACAGAAAGAATTTTCACAGAATGCTACTGTGTAGTTTATATTTGAATATATTCCTTTTTCCACTATTACCCTCTTAGCGATCCGAATGTAAACTTGCATTTTCTACAGAAAGAGTGTTCAGAACTGCGCAATCCAAAGTATGGTTTAACTCTGTTAGCTTAATGAACATATCAGAAATAAGTTTCACACAATGCTTCTGTGTAGTTTTTATTTGAAGATATTATTTTTCCCAATATAGGCCTCTTAGCGCTCAGAATGTCCAATTGCAGTTTCTACAGAAAGAGTGTTTCAGAAAGGCTCAATCAAAAGTAAGGTTCAACTCTGTTAGTTGAATGCACAGAACAGAAAGAAGTTTCATACAATGCTTCTGTGTAGTTTATATTTGAACATATTCTTTTTCCACTATTACCCACTTAGCGCTACGAATGTCCAGTTGCATTTTCTACAGTCAGAGTGTTTCAAAACTGCTCAATCAAAAGTATGGTTTAACTCTGTTAGCTGAATGCTCAGATCAGAAAGAAGTTTCACAGAATGCTTCTGTGTAGTTTATATTTGAATATATTACTTTTTCCACTACCACGCTCTTCGCGCTCCAAATGTCCAGTTGCATTTTCTACAGAAAGAGTGTTCAGATCTGCTCAATCAAAAGTATGGTTTAACTCTGTTAGCTGAATGCACAGATCAGAAAGAAGTTTCACCGAAAGATTCTGTGGAGTTTATATTTGAAGACATTCCTTTTTCCACTATTACCCTCTTAGCGCTCCGAATCTCCACTTGCATTTTCTACAAAAAGAGTGTTTCATAACTGCTCAATCAAAAATATGTTTTATCTCTGTTAACTGAATTCACAGATCAGAAATAAGTTTCACAGAATGCATCAGTGTAGTTTTTATTTGAAGATATTCTTTTTCCCAATGTAGGCCTCTTAGCGCTTAGCATGTCCAATTGCAGTTTCTACAGAAAGAGTGTTTCAGAACGGCTCAATCAAAAGTAACGTTCAACTCTGTTAGTTGAATGCACAGAACAGAAAGAATTTTCACAGAATGCTACTGTGTAGTTTATATTTGAATATATTCCTTTTTCCACTATTACCCTCTTAGCGATCCGAATGTAAACTTGCATTTTCTACAGAAAGAGTGTTCAGAACTGCGCAATCCAAAGTATGGTTTAACTCTGTTAGCTTAATGAACATATCAGAAATAAGTTTCACACAATGCTTCTGTGTAGTTTTTATTTGAAGATATTATTTTTCCCAATATAGGCCTCTTAGCGCTCAGAATGTCCAATTGCAGTTTCTACAGAAAGAGTGTTTCAGAAAGGCTCAATCAAAAGTAAGGTTCAACTCTGTTAGTTGAATGCACAGAACAGAAAGAAGTTTCATACAATGCTTCTGTGTAGTTTATATTTGAACATATTCTTTTTCCACTATTACCCACTTAGCGCTACGAATGTCCAGTTGCATTTTCTACAGTCAGAGTGTTTCAAAACTGCTCAATCAAAAGTATGGTTTAACTCTGTTAGCTGAATGCTCAGATCAGAAAGAAGTTTCACAGAATGCTTCTGTGTAGTTTATATTTGAATATATTCCTTTTTCCACTACTACTCTCTTAGCGCTCCAAATATCCAGTTGCATTTTCTACAGAAAGAGTGTTCAGATCTGCTCAATCAAAAGTATGTTTTAACTCTGTTAGCTGAATTCACAGATCAGAAAGAAGTTTCACAGAATGATTCTGTGTAGTTTATATTTGGAGACATTCCTTTTTCCACTATTACCCTCTTAGCGCTCCGAATCTCCACTTGCATTTTCTACAGAAAGAGTGTTTCAGAACGGCTCAATCAAAACTAAGGTTCAACTCTTTTAGTTGAACAAACAGAACAGAAAGAAGTTTCACACAATTCTTCTGTGTAGTTTTTATTTGTAGACATTCTATTTCCCAATATAGGCCTCTTAGCGCTCAGAATGTCTAATTGCATTTTCTACAGAAAGAGTGTTTCAGAACGGCTCAATCAAAAGTAAGGTTCAACTCTGTTAGTTGAATGCACAGAACAGAAAGAAGTTTCATACAATGCTTCTGTGTAGTTTATATTTGAACATATTCTTTTTTCCACTATTACCCACTTAGCGCTACGAATGTCCAGTTGCATTTTCTACAGACAGAGTGTTTCAAAACTGCTCAATCAAAAGTATGGTTTAACTCTGTTAGCTGAATGCTCAGATCAGAAAGAAGTTTCACAGAATGCTTCTGTGTAGTTTATATTTGAATATATTACTTTTTCCACTACCACGCTCTTCGCGCTCCAAATGTCCAGTTGCATTTTCTACAGAAAGAGTGTTCAGATCTGCTCAATCAAAAGTATGGTTTAACTCTGTTAGCTGAATGCACAGATCAGAAAGAAGTTTCACCGAAAGATTCTGTGGAGTTTATATTTGAAGACATTCCTTTTTCCACTATTACCCTCTTAGCGCTCCGAATCTCCACTTGCATTTTCTACAAAAAGAGTGTTTCATAACTGCTCAATCAAAAATATGTTTTATCTCTGTTAACTGAATTCACAGATCAGAAATAAGTTTCACAGAATGCATCAGTGTAGTTTTTATTTGAAGATATTCTTTTTCCCAATGTAGGCCTCTTAGCGCTTAGCATGTCCAATTGCAGTTTCTACAGAAAGAGTGTTTCAGAACGGCTCAATCAAAAGTAACGTTCAACTCTGTTAGTTGAATGCACAGAACAGAAAGAATTTTCACAGAATGCTACTGTGTAGTTTATATTTGAATATATTCCTTTTTCCACTATTACCCTCTTAGCGATCCGAATGTAAACTTGCATTTTCTACAGAAAGAGTGTTCAGAACTGCGCAATCCAAAGTATGGTTTAACTCTGTTAGCTTAATGAACATATCAGAAATAAGTTTCACACAATGCTTCTGTGTAGTTTTTATTTGAAGATATTATTTTTCCCAATATAGGCCTCTTAGCGCTCAGAATGTCCAATTGCAGTTTCTACAGAAAGAGTGTTTCAGAAAGGCTCAATCAAAAGTAAGGTTCAACTCTGTTAGTTGAATGCACAGAACAGAAAGAAGTTTCATACAATGCTTCTGTGTAGTTTATATTTGAACATATTCTTTTTCCACTATTACCCACTTAGCGCTACGAATGTCCAGTTGCATTTTCTACAGTCAGAGTGTTTCAAAACTGCTCAATCAAAAGTATGGTTTAACTCTGTTAGCTGAATGCTCAGATCAGAAAGAAGTTTCACAGAATGCTTCTGTGTAGTTTATATTTGAATATATTCCTTTTTCCACTACTACTCTCTTAGCGCTCCAAATATCCAGTTGCATTTTCTACAGAAAGAGTGTTCAGATCTGCTCAATCAAAAGTATGTTTTAACTCTGTTAGCTGAATTCACAGATCAGAAAGAAGTTTCACAGAATGATTCTGTGTAGTTTATATTTGGAGACATTCCTTTTTCCACTATTACCCTCTTAGCGCTCCGAATCTCCACTTGCATTTTCTACAGAAAGAGTGTTTCAGAACGGCTCAATCAAAACTAAGGTTCAACTCTTTTAGTTGAACAAACAGAACAGAAAGAAGTTTCACACAATTCTTCTGTGTAGTTTTTATTTGTAGACATTCTATTTCCCAATATAGGCCTCTTAGCGCTCAGAATGTCTAATTGCATTTTCTACAGAAAGAGTGCTTCAGAACGGCTCAATCAAAAGTAAGGTTCAACTCTGTTAGTTGAATGCACAGAACAGAAAGAAGTTTCATACAATGCTTCTGTGTAGTTTATATTTGAACATATTCTTTTTTCCACTATTACCCACTTAGCGCTACGAATGTCCAGTTGCATTTTCTACAGACAGAGTGTTTCAAAACTGCTCAATCAAAAGTATGGTTTAACTCTGTTAGCTGAATGCTCAGATCAGAAAGAAGTTTCACAGAATGCTTCTGTGTAGTTTATATTTGAATATATTACTTTTTCCACTACCACGCTCTTCGCGCTCCAAATGTCCAGTTGCATTTTCTACAGAAAGAGTGTTCAGATCTGCTCAATCAAAAGTATGGTTTAACTCTGTTAGCTGAATGCACAGATCAGAAAGAAGTTTCACCGAAAGATTCTGTGGAGTTTATATTTGAAGACATTCCTTTTTCCACTATTACCCTCTTAGCGCTCCGAATCTCCACTTGCATTTTCTACAAAAAGAGTGTTTCATAACTGCTCAATCAAAAATATGTTTTATCTCTGTTAACTGAATTCACAGATCAGAAATAAGTTTCACAGAATGCATCAGTGTAGTTTTTATTTGAAGATATTCTTTTTCCCAATGTAGGCCTCTTAGCGCTTAGCATGTCCAATTGCAGTTTCTACAGAAAGAGTGTTTCAGAACGGCTCAATCAAAAGTAACGTTCAACTCTGTTAGTTGAATGCACAGAACAGAAAGAATTTTCACAGAATGCTACTGTGTAGTTTATATTTGAATATATTCCTTTTTCCACTATTACCCTCTTAGCGATCCGAATGTAAACTTGCATTTTCTACAGAAAGAGTGTTCAGAACTGCGCAATCCAAAGTATGGTTTAACTCTGTTAGCTTAATGAACATATCAGAAATAAGTTTCACACAATGCTTCTGTGTAGTTTTTATTTGAAGATATTATTTTTCCCAATATAGGCCTCTTAGCGCTCAGAATGTCCAATTGCAGTTTCTACAGAAAGAGTGTTTCAGAAAGGCTCAATCAAAAGTAAGGTTCAACTCTGTTAGTTGAATGCACAGAACAGAAAGAAGTTTCATACAATGCTTCTGTGTAGTTTATATTTGAACATATTCTTTTTCCACTATTACCCACTTAGCGCTACGAATGTCCAGTTGCATTTTCTACAGTCAGAGTGTTTCAAAACTGCTCAATCAAAAGTATGGTTTAACTCTGTTAGCTGAATGCTCAGATCAGAAAGAAGTTTCACAGAATGCTTCTGTGTAGTTTATATTTGAATATATTCCTTTTTCCACTACTACTCTCTTAGCGCTCCAAATATCCAGTTGCATTTTCTACAGAAAGAGTGTTCAGATCTGCTCAATCAAAAGTATGTTTTAACTCTGTTAGCTGAATTCACAGATCAGAAAGAAGTTTCACAGAATGATTCTGTGTAGTTTATATTTGGAGACATTCCTTTTTCCACTATTACCCTCTTAGCGCTCCGAATCTCCACTTGCATTTTCTACAGAAAGAGTGTTTCAGAACGGCTCAATCAAAACTAAGGTTCAACTCTTTTAGTTGAACAAACAGAACAGAAAGAAGTTTCACACAATTCTTCTGTGTAGTTTTTATTTGTAGACATTCTATTTCCCAATATAGGCCTCTTAGCGCTCAGAATGTCTAATTGCATTTTCTACAGAAAGAGTGTTTCAGAACGGCTCAATCAAAAGTAAGGTTCAACTCTGTTAGTTGAATGCACAGAACAGAAAGAAGTTTCATACAATGCTTCTGTGTAGTTTATATTTGAACATATTCTTTTTTCCACTATTACCCACTTAGCGCTACGAATGTCCAGTTGCATTTTCTACAGACAGAGTGTTTCAAAACTGCTCAATCAAAAGTATGGTTTAACTCTGTTAGCTGAATGCTCAGATCAGAAAGAAGTTTCACAGAATGCTTCTGTGTAGTTTATATTTGAATATATTACTTTTTCCACTACCACGCTCTTCGCGCTCCAAATGTCCAGTTGCATTTTCTACAGAAAGAGTGTTCAGATCTGCTCAATCAAAAGTATGGTTTAACTCTGTTAGCTGAATGCACAGATCAGAAAGAAGTTTCACCGAAAGATTCTGTGGAGTTTATATTTGAAGACATTCCTTTTTCCACTATTACCCTCTTAGCGCTCCGAATCTCCACTTGCATTTTCTACAAAAAGAGTGTTTCATAACTGCTCAATCAAAAATATGTTTTATCTCTGTTAACTGAATTCACAGATCAGAAATAAGTTTCACAGAATGCATCAGTGTAGTTTTTATTTGAAGATATTCTTTTTCCCAATGTAGGCCTCTTAGCGCTTAGCATGTCCAATTGCAGTTTCTACAGAAAGAGTGTTTCAGAACGGCTCAATCAAAAGTAACGTTCAACTCTGTTAGTTGAATGCACAGAACAGAAAGAATTTTCACAGAATGCTACTGTGTAGTTTATATTTGAATATATTCCTTTTTCCACTATTACCCTCTTAGCGATCCGAATGTAAACTTGCATTTTCTACAGAAAGAGTGTTCAGAACTGCGCAATCCAAAGTATGGTTTAACTCTGTTAGCTTAATGAACATATCAGAAATAAGTTTCACACAATGCTTCTGTGTAGTTTTTATTTGAAGATATTATTTTTCCCAATATAGGCCTCTTAGCGCTCAGAATGTCCAATTGCAGTTTCTACAGAAAGAGTGTTTCAGAAAGGCTCAATCAAAAGTAAGGTTCAACTCTGTTAGTTGAATGCACAGAACAGAAAGAAGTTTCATACAATGCTTCTGTGTAGTTTATATTTGAACATATTCTTTTTCCACTATTACCCACTTAGCGCTACGAATGTCCAGTTGCATTTTCTACAGTCAGAGTGTTTCAAAACTGCTCAATCAAAAGTATGGTTTAACTCTGTTAGCTGAATGCTCAGATCAGAAAGAAGTTTCACAGAATGCTTCTGTGTAGTTTATATTTGAATATATTCCTTTTTCCACTACTACTCTCTTAGCGCTCCAAATATCCAGTTGCATTTTCTACAGAAAGAGTGTTCAGATCTGCTCAATCAAAAGTATGTTTTAACTCTGTTAGCTGAATTCACAGATCAGAAAGAAGTTTCACAGAATGATTCTGTGTAGTTTATATTTGGAGACATTCCTTTTTCCACTATTACCCTCTTAGCGCTCCGAATCTCCACTTGCATTTTCTACAGAAAGAGTGTTTCAGAACGGCTCAATCAAAACTAAGGTTCAACTCTTTTAGTTGAACAAACAGAACAGAAAGAAGTTTCACACAATTCTTCTGTGTAGTTTTTATTTGTAGACATTCTATTTCCCAATATAGGCCTCTTAGCGCTCAGAATGTCTAATTGCATTTTCTACAGAAAGAGTGTTTCAGAACGGCTCAATCAAAAGTAAGGTTCAACTCTGTTAGTTGAATGCACAGAACAGAAAGAAGTTTCATACAATGCTTCTGTGTAGTTTATATTTGAACATATTCTTTTTTCCACTATTACCCACTTAGCGCTACGAATGTCCAGTTGCATTTTCTACAGACAGAGTGTTTCAAAACTGCTCAATCAAAAGTATGGTTTAACTCTGTTAGCTGAATGCTCAGATCAGAAAGAAGTTTCACAGAATGCTTCTGTGTAGTTTATATTTGAATATATTACTTTTTCCACTACCACGCTCTTCGCGCTCCAAATGTCCAGTTGCATTTTCTACAGAAAGAGTGTTCAGATCTGCTCAATCAAAAGTATGGTTTAACTCTGTTAGCTGAATGCACAGATCAGAAAGAAGTTTCACCGAAAGATTCTGTGGAGTTTATATTTGAAGACATTCCTTTTTCCACTATTACCCTCTTAGCGCTCCGAATCTCCACTTGCATTTTCTACAAAAAGAGTGTTTCATAACTGCTCAATCAAAAATATGTTTTATCTCTGTTAACTGAATTCACAGATCAGAAATAAGTTTCACAGAATGCATCAGTGTAGTTTTTATTTGAAGATATTCTTTTTCCCAATGTAGGCCTCTTAGCGCTTAGCATGTCCAATTGCAGTTTCTACAGAAAGAGTGTTTCAGAACGGCTCAATCAAAAGTAACGTTCAACTCTGTTAGTTGAATGCACAGAACAGAAAGAATTTTCACAGAATGCTACTGTGTAGTTTATATTTGAATATATTCCTTTTTCCACTATTACCCTCTTAGCGATCCGAATGTAAACTTGCATTTTCTACAGAAAGAGTGTTCAGAACTGCGCAATCCAAAGTATGGTTTAACTCTGTTAGCTTAATGAACATATCAGAAATAAGTTTCACACAATGCTTCTGTGTAGTTTTTATTTGAAGATATTATTTTTCCCAATAGAGGCCTCTTAGCGCTCAGAATGTCCAATTGCAGTTTCTACAGAAAGAGTGTTTCAGAAAGGCTCAATCAAAAGTAAGGTTCAACTCTGTTAGTTGAATGCACAGAACAGAAAGAAGTTTCATACAATGCTTCTGTGTAGTTTATATTTGAACATATTCTTTTTCCACTATTACCCACTTAGCGCTACGAATGTCCAGTTGCATTTTCTACAGTCAGAGTGTTTCAAAACTGCTCAATCAAAAGTATGGTTTAACTCTGTTAGCTGAATGCTCAGATCAGAAAGAAGTTTCACAGAATGCTTCTGTGTAGTTTATATTTGAATATATTCCTTTTTCCACTACTACTCTCTTAGCGCTCCAAATATCCAGTTGCATTTTCTACAGAAAGAGTGTTCAGATCTGCTCAATCAAAAGTATGTTTTAACTCTGTTAGCTGAATTCACAGATCAGAAAGAAGTTTCACAGAATGATTCTGTGTAGTTTATATTTGGAGACATTCCTTTTTCCACTATTACCCTCTTAGCGCTCCGAATCTCCACTTGCATTTTCTACAGAAAGAGTGTTTCAGAACGGCTCAATCAAAACTAAGGTTCAACTCTTTTAGTTGAACAAACAGAACAGAAAGAAGTTTCACACAATTCTTCTGTGTAGTTTTTATTTGTAGACATTCTATTTCCCAATATAGGCCTCTTAGCGCTCAGAATGTCTAATTGCATTTTCTACAGAAAGAGTGTTTCAGAACGGCTCAATCAAAAGTAAGGTTCAACTCTGTTAGTTGAATGCACAGAACAGAAAGAAGTTTCATACAATGCTTCTGTGTAGTTTATATTTGAACATATTCTTTTTTCCACTATTACCCACTTAGCGCTACGAATGTCCAGTTGCATTTTCTACAGACAGAGTGTTTCAAAACTGCTCAATCAAAAGTATGGTTTAACTCTGTTAGCTGAATGCTCAGATCAGAAAGAAGTTTCACAGAATGCTTCTGTGTAGTTTATATTTGAATATATTACTTTTTCCACTACCACGCTCTTCGCGCTCCAAATGTCCAGTTGCATTTTCTACAGAAAGAGTGTTCAGATCTGCTCAATCAAAAGTATGGTTTAACTCTGTTAGCTGAATGCACAGATCAGAAAGAAGTTTCACCGAAAGATTCTGTGGAGTTTATATTTGAAGACATTCCTTTTTCCACTATTACCCTCTTAGCGCTCCGAATCTCCACTTGCATTTTCTACAAAAAGAGTGTTTCATAACTGCTCAATCAAAAATATGTTTTATCTCTGTTAACTGAATTCACAGATCAGAAATAAGTTTCACAGAATGCATCAGTGTAGTTTTCATTTGAAGATATTCTTTTTCCCAATGTAGGCCTCTTAGCGCTTAGCATGTCAAATTGCAGTTTCTACAGAAAGAGTGTTTCAGAACGGCTCAATCAAAAGTAACGTTCAACTCTGTTAGTTGAATGCACAGAACAGAAAGAATTTTCACAGAATGCTACTGTGTAGTTTATATTTGAATATATTCCTTTTTCCACTATTACCCTCTTAGCGATCCGAATGTAAACTTGCATTTTCTACAGAAAGAGTGTTCAGAACTGCGCAATCCAAAGTATGGTTTAACTCTGTTAGCTTAATGAACATATCAGAAATAAGTTTCACACAATGCTTCTGTGTAGTTTTTATTTGAAGATATTATTTTTCCCAATAGAGGCCTCTTAGCGCTCAGAATGTCCAATTGCAGTTTCTACAGAAAGAGTGTTTCAGAAAGGCTCAATCAAAAGTAAGGTTCAACTCTGTTAGTTGAATGCACAGAACAGAAAGAAGTTTCATACAATGCTTCTGTGTAGTTTATATTTGAACATATTCTTTTTCCACTATTACCCACTTAGCGCTACGAATGTCCAGTTGCATTTTCTACAGTCAGAGTGTTTCAAAACTGCTCAATCAAAAGTATGGTTTAACTCTGTTAGCTGAATGCTCAGATCAGAAAGAAGTTTCACAGAATGCTTCTGTGTAGTTTATATTTGAATATATTCCTTTTTCCACTACTACTCTCTTAGCGCTCCAAATATCCAGTTGCATTTTCTACAGAAAGAGTGTTCAGATCTGCTCAATCAAAAGTATGTTTTAACTCTGTTAGCTGAATTCACAGATCAGAAAGAAGTTTCACAGAATGATTCTGTGTAGTTTATATTTGGAGACATTCCTTTTTCCACTATTACCCTCTTAGCGCTCCGAATCTCCACTTGCATTTTCTACAGAAAGAGTGTTTCAGAACGGCTCAATCAAAACTAAGGTTCAACTCTTTTAGTTGAACAAACAGAACAGAAAGAAGTTTCACACAATTCTTCTGTGTAGTTTTTATTTGTAGACATTCTATTTCCCAATATAGGCCTCTTAGCGCTCAGAATGTCTAATTGCATTTTCTACAGAAAGAGTGTTTCAGAACGGCTCAATCAAAAGTAAGGTTCAACTCTGTTAGTTGAATGCACAGAACAGAAAGAAGTTTCATACAATGCTTCTGTGTAGTTTATATTTGAACATATTCTTTTTTCCACTATTACCCACTTAGCGCTACGAATGTCCAGTTGCATTTTCTACAGACAGAGTGTTTCAAAACTGCTCAATCAAAAGTATGGTTTAACTCTGTTAGCTGAATGCTCAGATCAGAAAGAAGTTTCACAGAATGCTTCTGTGTAGTTTATATTTGAATATATTACTTTTTCCACTACCACGCTCTTCGCGCTCCAAATGTCCAGTTGCATTTTCTACAGAAAGAGTGTTCAGATCTGCTCAATCAAAAGTATGGTTTAACTCTGTTAGCTGAATGCACAGATCAGAAAGAAGTTTCACCGAAAGATTCTGTGGAGTTTATATTTGAAGACATTCCTTTTTCCACTATTACCCTCTTAGCGCTCCGAATCTCCACTTGCATTTTCTACAAAAAGAGTGTTTCATAACTGCTCAATCAAAAATATGTTTTATCTCTGTTAACTGAATTCACAGATCAGAAATAAGTTTCACAGAATGCATCAGTGTAGTTTTTATTTGAAGATATTCTTTTTCCCAATGTAGGCCTCTTAGCGCTTAGCATGTCCAATTGCAGTTTCTACAGAAAGAGTGTTTCAGAACGGCTCAATCAAAAGTAAAGTTCAACTCTGTTAGTTGAATGCACAGAACAGAAAGAATTTTCACAGAATGCTACTGTGTAGTTTATATTTGAATATATTCCTTTTTCCACTATTACCCTCTTAGCGATCCGAATGTAAACTTGCATTTTCTACAGAAAGAGTGTTCAGAACTGCGCAATCCAAAGTATGGTTTAACTCTGTTAGCTTAATGAACATATCAGAAATAAGTTTCACACAATGCTTCTGTGTAGTTTTTATTTGAAGATATTATTTTTCCCAATATAGGCCTCTTAGCGCTCAGAATGTCCAATTGCAGTTTCTACAGAAAGAGTGTTTCAGAAAGGCTCAATCAAAAGTAAGGTTCAACTCTGTTAGTTGAATGCACAGAACAGAAAGAAGTTTCATACAATGCTTCTGTGTAGTTTATATTTGAACATATTCTTTTTCCACTATTACCCACTTAGCGCTACGAATGTCCAGTTGCATTTTCTACAGTCAGAGTGTTTCAAAACTGCTCAATCAAAAGTATGGTTTAACTCTGTTAGCTGAATGCTCAGATCAGAAAGAAGTTTCACAGAATGCTTCTGTGTAGTTTATATTTGAATATATTCCTTTTTCCACTACTACTCTCTTAGCGCTCCAAATATCCAGTTGCATTTTCTACAGAAAGAGTGTTCAGATCTGCTCAATCAAAAGTATGTTTTAACTCTGTTAGCTGAATTCACAGATCAGAAAGAAGTTTCACAGAATGATTCTGTGTAGTTTATATTTGGAGACATTCCTTTTTCCACTATTACCCTCTTAGCGCTCCGAATCTCCACTTGCATTTTCTACAGAAAGAGTGTTTCAGAACGGCTCAATCAAAACTAAGGTTCAACTCTTTTAGTTGAACAAACAGAACAGAAAGAAGTTTCACACAATTCTTCTGTGTAGTTTTTATTTGTAGACATTCTATTTCCCAATATAGGCCTCTTAGCGCTCAGAATGTCTAATTGCATTTTCTACAGAAAGAGTGCTTCAGAACGGCTCAATCAAAAGTAAGGTTCAACTCTGTTAGTTGAATGCACAGAACAGAAAGAAGTTTCATACAATGCTTCTGTGTAGTTTATATTTGAACATATTCTTTTTTCCACTATTACCCACTTAGCGCTACGAATGTCCAGTTGCATTTTCTACAGACAGAGTGTTTCAAAACTGCTCAATCAAAAGTATGGTTTAACTCTGTTAGCTGAATGCTCAGATCAGAAAGAAGTTTCACAGAATGCTTCTGTGTAGTTTATATTTGAATATATTACTTTTTCCACTACCACTCTCTTCGCGCTCCAAATGTCCAGTTGCATTTTCTACAGAAAGAGTGTTCAGATCTGCTCAATCAAAAGTATGGTTTAACTCTGTTAGCTGAATGCACAGATCAGAAAGAAGTTTCACCGAAAGATTCTGTGGAGTTTATATTTGAAGACATTCCTTTTTCCACTATTACCCTCTTAGCGCTCCGAATCTCCACTTGCATTTTCTACAAAAAGAGTGTTTCATAACTGCTCAATCAAAAATATGTTTTATCTCTGTTAACTGAATTCACAGATCAGAAATAAGTTTCACAGAATGCATCAGTGTAGTTTTTATTTGAAGATATTCTTTTTCCCAATGTAGGCCTCTTAGCGCTTAGCATGTCCAATTGCAGTTTCTACAGAAAGAGTGTTTCAGAACGGCTCAATCAAAAGTAAAGTTCAACTCTGTTAGTTGAATGCACAGAACAGAAAGAATTTTCACAGAATGCTACTGTGTAGTTTATATTTGAATATATTCCTTTTTCCACTATTACCCTCTTAGCGATCCGAATGTAAACTTGCATTTTCTACAGAAAGAGTGTTCAGAACTGCGCAATCCAAAGTATGGTTTAACTCTGTTAGCTTAACGAACATATCAGAAATAAGTTTCACACAATGCTTCTGTGTAGTTTTTATTTGAAGATATTATTTTTCCCAATATAGGCCTCTTAGCGCTCAGAATGTCCAATTGCAGTTTCTACAGAAAGAGTGTTTCAGAAAGGCTCAATCAAAAGTAAGGTTCAACTCTGTTAGTTGAATGCACAGAACAGAAAGAAGTTTCATACAATGCTTCTGTGTAGTTTATATTTGAACATATTCTTTTTCCACTATTACCCACTTAGCGCTACGAATGTCCAGTTGCATTTTCTACAGTCAGAGTGTTTCAAAACTGCTCAATCAAAAGTATGGTTTAACTCTGTTAGCTGAATGCTCAGATCAGAAAGAAGTTTCACAGAATGCTTCTGTGTAGTTTATATTTGAATATATTCCTTTTTCCACTACTACTCTCTTAGCGCTCCAAATATCCAGTTGCATTTTCTACAGAAAGAGTGTTCAGATCTGCTCAATCAAAAGTATGTTTTAACTCTGTTAGCTGAATTCACAGATCAGAAAGAAGTTTCACAGAATGATTCTGTGTAGTTTATATTTGGAGACATTCCTTTTTCCACTATTACCCTCTTAGCGCTCCGAATCTCCACTTGCATTTTCTACAGAAAGAGTGTTTCAGAACGGCTCAATCAAAACTAAGGTTCAACTCTTTTAGTTGAACAAAGAGAACAGAAAGAAGTTTCACACAATTCTTCTGTGTAGTTTTTATTTGTAGACATTCTATTTCCCAATATAGGCCTCTTAGCGCTCAGAATGTCTAATTGCATTTTCTACAGAAAGAGTGTTTCAGAACGGCTCAATCAAAAGTAAGGTTCAACTCTGTTAGTTGAATGCACAGAACAGAAAGAAGTTTCATACAATGCTTCTGTGTAGTTTATATTTGAACATATTCTTTTTTCCACTATTACCCACTTAGCGCTACGAATGTCCAGTTGCATTTTCTACAGACAGAGTGTTTCAAAACTGCTCAATCAAAAGTATGGTTTAACTCTGTTAGCTGAATGCTCAGATCAGAAAGAAGTTTCACAGAATGCTTCTGTGTAGTTTATATTTGAATATATTACTTTTTCCACTACCACGCTCTTCGCGCTCCAAATGTCCAGTTGCATTTTCTACAGAAAGAGTGTTCAGATCTGCTCAATCAAAAGTATGGTTTAACTCTGTTAGCTGAATGCACAGATCAGAAAGAAGTTTCACCGAAAGATTCTGTGGAGTTTATATTTGAAGACATTCCTTTTTCCACTATTACCCTCTTAGCGCTCCGAATCTCCACTTGCATTTTCTACAAAAAGAGTGTTTCATAACTGCTCAATCAAAAATATGTTTTATCTCTGTTAACTGAATTCACAGATCAGAAATAAGTTTCACAGAATGCATCAGTGTAGTTTTTATTTGAAGATATTCTTTTTCCCAATGTAGGCCTCTTAGCGCTTAGCATGTCCAATTGCAGTTTCTACAGAAAGAGTGTTTCAGAACGGCTCAATCAAAAGTAAAGTTCAACTCTGTTAGTTGAATGCACAGAACAGAAAGAATTTTCACAGAATGCTACTGTGTAGTTTATATTTGAATATATTCCTTTTTCCACTATTACCCTCTTAGCGATCCGAATGTAAACTTGCATTTTCTACAGAAAGAGTGTTCAGAACTGCGCAATCCAAAGTATGGATTAACTCTGTTAGCTTAATGAACATATCAGAAATAAGTTTCACACAATGCTTCTGTGTAGTTTTTATTTGAAGATATTATTTTTCCCAATATAGGCCTCTTAGCGCTCAGAATGTCCAATTGCAGTTTCTACAGAAAGAGTGTTTCAGAAAGGCTCAATCAAAAGTAAGGTTCAACTCTGTTAGTTGAATGCACAGAACAGAAAGAAGTTTCATACAATGCTTCTGTGTAGTTTATATTTGAACATATTCTTTTTCCACTATTACCCACTTAGCGCTACGAATGTCCAGTTGCATTTTCTACAGTCAGAGTGTTTCAAAACTGCTCAATCAAAAGTATGGTTTAACTCTGTTAGCTGAACGCTCAGATCAGAAAGAAGTTTCACAGAATGCTTCTGTGTAGTTTATATTTGAATATATTCCTTTTTCCACTACTACTCTCTTAGCGCTCCAAATATCCAGTTGCATTTTCTACAGAAAGAGTGTTCAGATCTGCTCAATCAAAAGTATGTTTTAACTATGTTAGCTGAATTCACAATTCAGAAAGAAGTTTCACAGAATGATTCTGTGTAGTTTATATTTGGAGACATTCCTTTTTCCACTATTACCCTCTTAGCGCTCCGAATCTCCACTTGCATTTTCTACAGAAAGAGTGTTTCAGAACGGCTCAATCAAAACTAAGGTTCAACTCTTTTAGTTGAAAAAACAGAACAGAAAGAAGTTTCACACAATTCTTCTGTGTAGTTTTTATTTGTAGACATTCTATTTCCCAATATAGGCATCTTAGCGCTCAGAATGTCTAATTGCATTTTCTACAGAAAGAGTGTTTCAGAACGGCTCAATCAAAAGTAAGGTTCAACTCTCTTAGTTGATTGCACAGAACAGAAAGAAGTTTCATACAATGCTTCTGTGTAGTTTATATTTGAACATATTCTTTTTTCCACTATTACCCACTTAGCGCTACGAATGTCCAGTTGCATTTTCTACAGACAGAGTGTTTCAAAACTGCTCAATCAAAAGTATGGTTTAACTCTGTTAGCTGAATGCTCAGATCAGAAAGAAGTTTCACAGAATGCTTCTGTGTAGTTTATATTTGAATATATTACTTTTTCCACTACCACGCTCTTCGCGCTCCAAATGTCCAGTTGCATTTTCTACAGAAAGAGTGTTCAGATCTGCTCAATCAAAAGTATGGTTTAACTCTGTTAGCTGAATGCACAGATCAGAAAGAAGTTTCACCGAAAGATTCTGTGGAGTTTATATTTTAAGACATTCCTTTTTCCACTATTACCCTCTTAGCGCTCCGAATCTCCACTTGCATTTTCTACAAAAAGAGTGTTTCATAACTGCTCAATCAAAAATATGTTTTATCTCTGTTAACTGAATTCACAGATCAGAAATAAGTTTCACAGAATGCATCAGTGTAGTTTTTATTTGAAGATATTCTTTTTCCCAATGTAGGCCTCTTAGCGCTTAGCATGTCCAATTGCAGTTTCTACAGAAAGAGTGTTTCAGAACGGCTCAATCAAAAGTAAAGTTCAACTCTGTTAGTTGAATGCACAGAACAGAAAGAATTTTCACAGAATGCTACTGTGTAGTTTATATTTGAATATATTCCTTTTTCCACTATTACCCTCTTAGCGATCCGAATGTAAACTTGCATTTTCTACAGAAAGAGTGTTCAGAACTGCGCAATCCAAAGTATGGATTAACTCTGTTAGCTTAATGAACATATCAGAAATAAGTTTCACACAATGCTTCTGTGTAGTTTTTATTTGAAGATATTATTTTTCCCAATATAGGCCTCTTAGCGCTCAGAATGTCCAATTGCAGTTTCTACAGAAAGAGTGTTTCAGAAAGGCTCAATCAAAAGTAAGGTTCAACTCTGTTAGTTGAATGCACAGAACAGAAAGAAGTTTCATACAATGCTTCTGTGTAGTTTATATTTGAACATATTCTTTTTCCACTATTACCCACTTAGCGCTACGAATGTCCAGTTGCATTTTCTACAGTCAGAGTGTTTCAAAACTGCTCAATCAAAAGTATGGTTTAACTCTGTTAGCTGAACGCTCAGATCAGAAAGAAGTTTCACAGAATGCTTCTGTGTAGTTTATATTTGAATATATTCCTTTTTCCACTACTACTCTCTTAGCGCTCCAAATATCCAGTTGCATTTTCTACAGAAAGAGTGTTCAGATCTGCTCAATCAAAAGTATGTTTTAACTCTGTTAGCTGAATTCACAGATCAGAAAGAAGTTTCACAGAATGATTCTGTGTAGTTTATATTTGGAGACATTCCTTTTTCCACTATTACCCTCTTAGCGCTCCGAATCTCCACTTGCATTTTCTACAGAAAGAGTGTTTCAGAACGGCTCAATCAAAACTAAGGTTCAACTCTTTTAGTTGAACAAACAGAACAGAAAGAAGTTTCACACAATTCTTCTGTGTAGTTTTTATTTGTAGACATTCTATTTCCCAATATAGGCCTCTTAGCGCTCAGAATGTCTAATTGCATTTTCTACAGAAAGAGTGTTTCAGAACGGCTCAATCAAAAGTAAGGTTCAACTCTGTTAGTTGATTGCACAGAACAGAAAGAAGTTTCATACAATGCTTCTGTGTAGTTTATATTTGAACATATTCTTTTTTCCACTATTACCCACTTAGCGCTACGAATGTCCAGTTGCATTTTCTACAGACAGAGTGTTTCAAAACTGCTCAATCAAAAGTATGGTTTAACTCTGTTAGCTGAATGCTCAGATCAGAAAGAAGTTTCACAGAATGCTTCTGTGTAGTTTATATTTGAATATATTACTTTTTCCACTACCACGCTCTTCGCGCTCCAAATGTCCAGTTGCATTTTCTACAGAAAGAGTGTTCAGATCTGCTCAATCAAAAGTATGGTTTAACTCTGTTAGCTGAATGCACAGATCAGAAAGAAGTTTCACCGAAAGATTCTGTGGAGTTTATATTTGAAGACATTCCTTTTTCCACTATTACCCTCTTAGCGCTCCGAATCTCCACTTGCATTTTCTACAAAAAGAGTGTTTCATAACTGCTCAATCAAAAATATGTTTTATCTCTGTTAACTGAATTCACAGATCAGAAATAAGTTTCACAGAATGCATCAGTGTAGTTTTTATTTGAAGATATTCTTTTTCCCAATGTAGGCCTCTTAGCGCTTAGCATGTCCAATTGCAGTTTCTACAGAAAGAGTGTTTCAGAACGGCTCAATCAAAAGTAAAGTTCAACTCTGTTAGTTGAATGCAGAGAACAGAAAGAATTTTCACAGAATGCTACTGTGTAGTTTATATTTGAATATATTCCTTTTTCCACTATTACCCTCTTAGCGATCCGAATGTAAACTTGCATTTTCTACAGAAGGAGTGTTCAGAACTGCGCAATCCAAAGTATGGTTTAACTCTGTTAGCTTAATGAACATATCAGAAATAAGTTTCACACAATGCTTCTGTGTAGTTTTTATTTGAAGATATTATTTTTCCCAATATAGGCCTCTTAGCGCTCAGAATGTCCAATTGCAGTTTCTACAGAAAGAGTGTTTCAGAAAGGCTCAATCAAAAGTAAGGTTCAACTCTGTTAGTTGAATGCACAGAACAGAAAGAAGTTTCATACAATGCTTCTGTGTAGTTTATATTTGAACATATTCTTTTTCCACTATTACCCACTTAGCGCTACGAATGTCCAGTTGCATTTTCTACAGTCAGAGTGTTTCAAAACTGCTCAATCAAAAGTATGGTTTAACTCTGTTAGCTGAACGCTCAGATCAGAAAGAAGTTTCACAGAATGCTTCTGTGTAGTTTATATTTGAATATATTCCTTTTTCCACTACTACTCTCTTAGCGCTCCAAATATCCAGTTGCATTTTCTACAGAAAGAGTGTTCAGATCTGCTCAATCAAATGTATGTTTTAACTCTGTTAGCTGAATTCACAGATCAGAAAGAAGTTTCACAGAATGATTCTGTGTAGTTTATATTTGGAGACATTCCTTTTTCCACTATTACCCTCTTAGCGCTCCGAATCTCCCCTTGCATTTTCTACAGAAAGAGTGTTTCAGAACGGCTCAATCAAAACTAAGGTTCAACTCTTTTAGTTGAACAAACAGAACAGAAAGAAGTTTCACACAATTCTTCTGTGTAGTTTTTATTTGTAGACATTCTATTTCCCAATATAGTCCTCTTAGCGCTCAGAATGTCTAATTGCATTTTCTACAGAAAGAGTGTTTCAGAACGGCTCAATCAAAAGTAAGGTTCAACTCTGTTAGTTGATTGCACAGAACAGAAAGAAGTTTCATACAATGCTTCTGTGTAGTTTATATTTGAACATATTCTTTTTTCCACTATTACCCACTTAGCGCTACGAATGTCCAGTTGCATTTTCTACAGACAGAGTGTTTCAAAACTGCTCAATCAAAAGTATGGTTTAACTCTGTTAGCTGAATGCTCAGATCAGAAAGAAGTTTCACAGAATGCTTCTGTGTAGTTTATATTTGAATATATTACTTTTTCCACTACCACGCTCTTCGCGCTCCAAATGTCCAGTTGCATTTTCTACAGAAAGAGTGTTCAGATCTGCTCAATCAAAAGTATGGTTTAACTCTGTTAGCTGAATGCACAGATCAGAAAGAAGTTTCACCGAAAGATTCTGTGGAGTTTATATTTGAAGACATTCCTTTTTCCACTATTACCCTCTTAGCGCTCCGAATCTCCACTTGCATTTTCTACAAAAAGAGTGTTTCATAACTGCTCAATCAAAAATATGTTTTATCTCTGTTAACTGAATTCACAGATCAGAAATAAGTTTCACAGAATGCATCAGTGTAGTTTTTATTTGAAGATATTCTTTTTCCCAATGTAGGCCTCTTAGCGCTTAGCATGTCCAATTGCAGTTTCTACAGAAAGAGTGTTTCAGAACGGCTCAATCAAAAGTAAAGTTCAACTCTGTTAGTTGAATGCAGAGAACAGAAAGAATTTTCACAGAATGCTACTGTGTAGTTTATATTTGAATATATTCCTTTTTCCACTATTACCCTCTTAGCGATCCGAATGTAAACTTGCATTTTCTACAGAAGGAGTGTTCAGAACTGCGCAATCCAAAGTATGGTTTAACTCTGTTAGCTTAATGAACATATCAGAAATAAGTTTCACACAATGCTTCTGTGTAGTTTTTATTTGAAGATATTATTTTTCCCAATATAGGCCTCTTAGCGCTCAGAATGTCCAATTGCAGTTTCTACAGAAAGAGTGTTTCAGAAAGGCTCAATCAAAAGTAAGGTTCAACTCTGTTAGTTGAATGCACAGAACAGAAAGAAGTTTCATACAATGCTTCTGTGTAGTTTATATTTGAACATATTCTTTTTCCACTATTACCCACTTAGCGCTACGAATGTCCAGTTGCATTTTCTACAGTCAGAGTGTTTCAAAACTGCTCAATCAAAAGTATGGTTTAACTCTGTTAGCTGAACGCTCAGATCAGAAAGAAGTTTCACAGAATGCTTCTGTGTAGTTTATATTTGAATATATTCCTTTTTCCACTACTACTCTCTTAGCGCTCCAAATATCCAGTTGCATTTTCTACAGAAAGAGTGTTCAGATCTGCTCAATCAAATGTATGTTTTAACTCTGTTAGCTGAATTCACAGATCAGAAAGAAGTTTCACAGAATGATTCTGTGTAGTTTATATTTGGAGACATTCCTTTTTCCACTATTACCCTCTTAGCGCTCCGAATCTCCCCTTGCATTTTCTACAGAAAGAGTGTTTCAGAACGGCTCAATCAAAACTAAGGTTCAACTCTTTTAGTTGAACAAACAGAACAGAAAGAAGTTTCACACAATTCTTCTGTGTAGTTTTTATTTGTAGACATTCTATTTCCCAATATAGTCCTCTTAGCGCTCAGAATGTCTAATTGCATTTTCTACAGAAAGAGTGTTTCAGAACGGCTCAATCAAAAGTAAGGTTCAACTCTGTTAGTTGATTGCACAGAACAGAAAGAAGTTTCATACAATGCTTCTGTGTAGTTTATATTTGAACATATTCTTTTTTCCACTATTACCCACTTAGCGCTACGAATGTCCAGTTGCATTTTCTACAGACAGAGTGTTTCAAAACTGCTCAATCAAAAGTATGGTTTAACTCTGTTAGCTGAATGCTCAGATCAGAAAGAAGTTTCACAGAATGCTTCTGTGTAGTTTATATTTGAATATATTACTTTTTCCACTACCACGCTCTTCGCGCTCCAAATGTCCAGTTGCATTTTCTACAGAAAGAGTGTTCAGATCTGCTCAATCAAAAGTATGGTTTAACTCTGTTAGCTGAATGCACAGATCAGAAAGAAGTTTCACCGAAAGATTCTGTGGAGTTTATATTTGAAGACATTCCTTTTTCCACTATTACCCTCTTAGCGCTCCGAATCTCCACTTGCATTTTCTACAAAAAGAGTGTTTCATAACTGCTCAATCAAAAATATGTTTTATCTCTGTTAACTGAATTCACAGATCAGAAATAAGTTTCACAGAATGCATCAGTGTAGTTTTTATTTGAAGATATTCTTTTTCCCAATGTAGGCCTCTTAGCGCTTAGCATGTCCAATTGCAGTTTCTACAGAAAGAGTGTTTCAGAACGGCTCAATCAAAAGTAAAGTTCAACTCTGTTAGTTGAATGCACAGAACAGAAAGAATTTTCACAGAATGCTACTGTGTAGTTTATATTTGAATATATTCCTTTTTCCACTATTACCCTCTTAGCGATCCGAATGTAAACTTGCATTTTCTACAGAAAGAGTGTTCAGAACTGCGCAATCCAAAGTATGGTTTAACTCTGTTAGCTTAATGAACATATCAGAAATAAGTTTCACACAATGCTTCTGTGTAGTTTTTATTTGAAGATATTATTTTTCCCAATAGAGGCCTCTTAGCGCTCAGAATGTCCAATTGCAGTTTCTACAGAAAGAGTGTTTCAGAAAGGCTCAATCAAAAGTAAGGTTCAACTCTGTTAGTTGAATGCACAGAACAGAAAGAAGTTTCATACAATGCTTCTGTGTAGTTTATATTTGAACATATTCTTTTTCCACTATTACCCACTTAGCGCTACGAATGTCCAGTTGCATTTTCTACAGTCAGAGTGTTTCAAAACTGCTCAATCAAAAGTATGGTTTAACTCTGTTAGCTGAACGCTCAGATCAGAAAGAAGTTTCACAGAATGCTTCTGTGTAGTTTATATTTGAATATATTCCTTTTTCCACTACTACTCTCTTAGCGCTCCAAATATCCAGTTGCATTTTCTACAGAAAGAGTGTTCAGATCTGCTCAATCAAATGTATGTTTTAACTCTGTTAGCTGAATTCACAGATCAGAAAGAAGTTTCACAGAATGATTCTGTGTAGTTTATATTTGGAGACATTCCTTTTTCCACTATTACCCTCTTAGCGCTCCGAATCTCCACTTGCATTTTCTACAGAAAGAGTGTTTCAGAACGGCTCAATCAAAACTAAGGTTCAACTCTTTTAGTTGAACAAACAGAACAGAAAGAAGTTTCACACAATTCTTCTGTGTAGTTTTTATTTGTAGACATTCTATTTCCCAATATAGGCCTCTTAGCGCTCAGAATGTCTAATTGCATTTTCTACAGAAAGAGTGTTTCAGAACGGCTCAATCAAAAGTAAGGTTCAACTCTGTTAGTTGATTGCACAGAACAGAAAGAAGTTTCATACAATGCTTCTGTGTAGTTTATATTTGAACATATTCTTTTTTCCACTATTACCCACTTAGCGCTACGAATGTCCAGTTGCATTTTCTACAGACAGAGTGTTTCAAAACTGCTCAATCAAAAGTATGGTTTAACTCTGTTAGCTGAATGCTCAGATCAGAAAGAAGTTTCACAGAATGCTTCTGTGTAGTTTATATTTGAATATATTACTTTTTCCACTACCACGCTCTTCGCGCTCCAAATGTCCAGTTGCATTTTCTACAGAAAGAATGTTCAGATCTGCTCAATCAAAAGTATGGTTTAACTCTGTTAGCTGAATGCACAGATCAGAAAGAAGTTTCACCGAAAGATTCTGTGGAGTTTATATTTGAAGACATTCCTTTTTCCACTATTACCCTCTTAGCGCTCCGAATCTCCACTTGCATTTTCTACAAAAAGAGTGTTTCATAACTGCTCAATCAAAAATATGTTTTATCTCTGTTAACTGAATTCACAGATCAGAAATAAGTTTCACAGAATGCATCAGTGTAGTTTTTATTTGAAGATATTCTTTTTCCCAATGTAGGCCTCTTAGCGCTTAGCATGTCCAATTGCAGTTTCTACAGAAAGAGTGTTTCAGAACGGCTCAATCAAAAGTAAAGTTCAACTCTGTTAGTTGAATGCACAGAACAGAAAGAATTTTCACAGAATGCTACTGTGTAGTTTATATTTGAATATATTCCTTTTTCCACTATTACCCTCTTAGCGATCCGAATGTAAACTTGCATTTTCTACAGAAAGAGTGTTCAGAACTGCGCAATCCAAAGTATGGTTTAACTCTGTTAGCTTAATGAACATATCAGAAATAAGTTTCACACAATGCTTCTGTGTAGTTTTTATTTGAAGATATTATTTTTCCCAATAGAGGCCTCTTAGCGCTCAGAATGTCCAATTGCAGTTTCTACAGAAAGAGTGTTTCAGAAAGGCTCAATCAAAAGTAAGGTTCAACTCTGTTAGTTGAATGCACAGAACAGAAAGAAGTTTCATACAATGCTTCTGTGTAGTTTATATTTGAACATATTCTTTTTCCACTATTACCCACTTAGCGCTACGAATGTCCAGTTGCATTTTCTACAGTCAGAGTGTTTCAAAACTGCTCAATCAAAAGTATGGTTTAACTCTGTTAGCTGAACGCTCAGATCAGAAAGAAGTTTCACAGAATGCTTCTGTGTAGTTTATATTTGAATATATTCCTTTTTCCACTACTACTCTCTTAGCGCTCCAAATATCCAGTTGCATTTTCTACAGAAAGAGTGTTCAGATCTGCTCAATCAAATGTATGTTTTAACTCTGTTAGCTGAATTCACAGATCAGAAAGAAGTTTCACAGAATGATTCTGTGTAGTTTATATTTGGAGACATTCCTTTTTCCACTATTACCCTCTTAGCGCTCCGAATCTCCACTTGCATTTTCTACAGAAAGAGTGTTTCAGAACGGCTCAATCAAAACTAAGGTTCAACTCTTTTAGTTGAACAAACAGAACAGAAAGAAGTTTCACACAATTCTTCTGTGTAGTTTTTATTTGTAGACATTCTATTTCCCAATATAGGCCTCTTAGCGCTCAGAATGTCTAATTGCATTTTCTACAGAAAGAGTGTTTCAGAACGGCTCAATCAAAAGTAAGGTTCAACTCTGTTAGTTGATTGCACAGAACAGAAAGAAGTTTCATACAATGCTTCTGTGTAGTTTATATTTGAACATATTCTTTTTTCCACTATTACCCACTTAGCGCTACGAATGTCCAGTTGCATTTTCTACAGACAGAGTGTTTCAAAACTGCTCAATCAAAAGTATGGTTTAACTCTGTTAGCTGAATGCTCAGATCAGAAAGAAGTTTCACAGAATGCTTCTGTGTAGTTTATATTTGAATATATTACTTTTTCCACTACCACGCTCTTCGCGCTCCAAATGTCCAGTTGCATTTTCTACAGAAAGAATGTTCAGATCTGCTCAATCAAAAGTATGGTTTAACTCTGTTAGCTGAATGCACAGATCAGAAAGAAGTTTCACCGAAAGATTCTGTGGAGTTTATATTTGAAGACATTCCTTTTTCCACTATTACCCTCTTAGCGCTCCGAATCTCCACTTGCATTTTCTACAAAAAGAGTGTTTCATAACTGCTCAATCAAAAATATGTTTTATCTCTGTTAACTGAATTCACAGATCAGAAATAAGTTTCACAGAATGCATCAGTGTAGTTTTTATTTGAAGATATTCTTTTTCCCAATGTAGGCCTCTTAGCGCTTAGCATGTCCAATTGCAGTTTCTACAGAAAGAGTGTTTCAGAACGGCTCAATCAAAAGTAAAGTTCAACTCTGTTAGTTGAATGCACAGAACAGAAAGAATTTTCACAGAATGCTACTGTGTAGTTTATATTTGAATATATTCCTTTTTCCACAATTACCCTCTTAGCGATCCGAATGTAAACTTGCATTTTCTACAGAAAGAGTGTTCAGAACTGCGCAATCCAAAGTATGGTTTAACTCTGTTAGCTTAATGAACATATCAGAAATAAGTTTCACACAATGCTTCTGTGTAGTTTTTATTTGAAGATATTATTTTTCCCAATATAGGCCTCTTAGCGCTCAGAATGTCCAATTGCAGTTTCTACAGAAAGAGTGTTTCAGAAAGGCTCAATCAAAAGTAAGGTTCAACTCTGTTAGTTGAATGCACAGAACAGAAAGAAGTTTCATACAATGCTTCTGTGTAGTTTATATTTGAACATATTCTTTTTCCACTATTACCCACTTAGCGCTACGAATGTCCAGTTGCATTTTCTACAGTCAGAGTGTTTCAAAACTGCTCAATCAAAAGTATGGTTTAACTCTGTTAGCTGAACGCTCAGATCAGAAAGAAGTTTCACAGAATGCTTCTGTGTAGTTTATATTTGAATATATTCCTTTTTCCACTACTACTCTCTTAGCGCTCCAAATATCCAGTTGCATTTTCTACAGAAAGAGTGTTCAGATCTGCTCAATCAAAAGTATGTTTTAACTCTGTTAGCTGAATTCACAGATCAGAAAGAAGTTTCACAGAATGATTCTGTGTAGTTTATATTTGGAGACATTCCTTTTTCCACTATTACCCTCTTAGCGCTCCGAATCTCCACTTGCATTTTCTACAGAAAGAGTGTTTCAGAACGGCTCAATCAAAACTAAGGTTCAACTCTTTTAGTTGAACAAACAGAACAGAAAGAAGTTTCACACAATTCTTCTGTGTAGTTTTTATTTGTAGACATTCTATTTCCCAATATAGGCCTCTTAGCGCTCAGAATGTCTAATTGCATTTTCTACAGAAAGAGTGTTTCAGAACGGCTCAATCAAAAGTAAGGTTCAACTCTGTTAGTTGAATGCACAGAACAGAAAGAAGTTTCATACAATGCTTCTGTGTAGTTTATATTTGAACATATTCTTTTTTCCACTATTACCCACTTAGCGCTACGAATGTCCAGTTGCATTTTCTACAGACAGAGTGTTTCAAAACTGCTCAATCAAAAGTATGGTTTAACTCTGTTAGCTGAATGCTCAGATCAGAAAGAAGTTTCACAGAATGCTTCTGTGTAGTTTATATTTGAATATATTACTTTTTCCACTACCACGCTCTTCGCGCTCCAAATGTCCAGTTGCATTTTCTACAGAAAGAGTGTTCAGATCTGCTCAATCAAAAGTATGGTTTAACTCTGTTAGCTGAATGCACAGATCAGAAAGAAGTTTCACCGAAAGATTCTGTGGAGTTTATATTTGAAGACATTCCTTTTTCCACTATTACCCTCTTAGCGCTCCGAATCTCCACTTGCATTTTCTACAAAAAGAGTGTTTCATAACTGCTCAATCAAAAATATGTTTTATCTCTGTTAACTGAATTCACAGATCAGAAATAAGTTTCACAGAATGCATCAGTGTAGTTTTTATTTGAAGATATTCTTTTTCCCAATGTAGGCCTCTTAGCGCTTAGCATGTCCAATTGCAGTTTCTACAGAAAGAGTGTTTCAGAACGGCTCAATCAAAAGTAAAGTTCAACTCTGTTAGTTGAATGCACAGAACAGAAAGAATTTTCACAGAATGCTACTGTGTAGTTTATATTTGAATATATTCCTTTTTCCACTATTACCCTCTTAGCGATCCAAATGTAAACTTGCATTTTCTACAGAAAGAGTGTTCAGAACTGCGCAATCCAAAGTATGGTTTAACTCTGTTAGCTTAATGAACATATCAGAAATAAGTTTCACACAATGCTTCTGTGTAGTTTTTATTTGAAGATATTATTTTTCCCAATAGAGGCCTCTTAGCGCTCAGAATGTCCAATTGCAGTTTCTACAGAAAGAGTGTTTCAGAAAGGCTCAATCAAAAGTAAGGTTCAACTCTGTTAGTTGAATGCACAGAACAGAAAGAAGTTTCATACAATGCTTCTGTGTAGTTTATATTTGAACATATTCTTTTTCCACTATTACCCACTTAGCGCTACGAATGTCCAGTTGCATTTTCTACAGTCAGAGTGTTTCAAAACTGCTCAATCAAAAGTATGGTTTAACTCTGTTAGCTGAACGCTCAGATCAGAAAGAAGTTTCACAGAATGCTTCTGTGTAGTTTATATTTGAATATATTCCTTTTTCCACTACTACTCTCTTAGCGCTCCAAATATCCAGTTGCATTTTCTACAGAAAGAGTGTTCAGATCTGCTCAATCAAATGTATGTTTTAACTCTGTTAGCTGAATTCACAGATCAGAAAGAAGTTTCACAGAATGATTCTGTGTAGTTTATATTTGGAGACATTCCTTTTTCCACTATTACCCTCTTAGCGCTCCGAATCTCCACTTGCATTTTCTACAGAAAGAGTGTTTCAGAACGGCTCAATCAAAACTAAGGTTCAACTCTTTTAGTTGAACAAACAGAACAGAAAGAAGTTTCACACAATTCTTCTGTGTAGTTTTTATTTGTAGACATTCTATTTCCCAATATAGGCCTCTTAGCGCTCAGAATGTCTAATTGCATTTTCTACAGAAAGAGTGTTTCAGAACGGCTCAATCAAAAGTAAGGTTCAACTCTGTTAGTTGATTGCACAGAACAGAAAGAAGTTTCATACAATGCTTCTGTGTAGTTTATATTTGAACATATTCTTTTTTCCACTATTACCCACTTAGCGCTACGAATGTCCAGTTGCATTTTCTACAGACAGAGTGTTTCAAAACTGCTCAATCAAAAGTATGGTTTAACTCTGTTAGCTGAATGCTCAGATCAGAAAGAAGTTTCACAGAATGCTTCTGTGTAGTTTATATTTGAATATATTACTTTTTCCACTACCACGCTCTTCGCGCTCCAAATGTCCAGTTGCATTTTCTACAGAAAGAATGTTCAGATCTGCTCAATCAAAAGTATGGTTTAACTCTGTTAGCTGAATGCACAGATCAGAAAGAAGTTTCACCGAAAGATTCTGTGGAGTTTATATTTGAAGACATTCCTTTTTCCACTATTACCCTCTTAGCGCTCCGAATCTCCACTTGCATTTTCTACAAAAAGAGTGTTTCATAACTGCTCAATCAAAAATATGTTTTATCTCTGTTAACTGAATTCACAGATCAGAAATAAGTTTCACAGAATGCATCAGTGTAGTTTTTATTTGAAGATATTCTTTTTCCCAATGTAGGCCTCTTAGCGCTTAGCATGTCCAATTGCAGTTTCTACAGAAAGAGTGTTTCAGAACGGCTCAATCAAAAGTAAAGTTCAACTCTGTTAGTTGAATGCACAGAACAGAAAGAATTTTCACAGAATGCTACTGTGTAGTTTATATTTGAATATATTCCTTTTTCCACAATTACCCTCTTAGCGATCCGAATGTAAACTTGCATTTTCTACAGAAAGAGTGTTCAGAACTGCGCAATCCAAAGTATGGTTTAACTCTGTTAGCTTAATGAACATATCAGAAATAAGTTTCACACAATGCTTCTGTGTAGTTTTTATTTGAAGATATTATTTTTCCCAATATAGGCCTCTTAGCGCTCAGAATGTCCAATTGCAGTTTCTACAGAAAGAGTGTTTCAGAAAGGCTCAATCAAAAGTAAGGTTCAACTCTGTTAGTTGAATGCACAGAACAGAAAGAAGTTTCATACAATGCTTCTGTGTAGTTTATATTTGAACATATTCTTTTTCCACTATTACCCACTTAGCGCTACGAATGTCCAGTTGCATTTTCTACAGTCAGAGTGTTTCAAAACTGCTCAATCAAAAGTATGGTTTAACTCTGTTAGCTGAACGCTCAGATCAGAAAGAAGTTTCACAGAATGCTTCTGTGTAGTTTATATTTGAATATATTCCTTTTTCCACTACTACTCTCTTAGCGCTCCAAATATCCAGTTGCATTTTCTACAGAAAGAGTGTTCAGATCTGCTCAATCAAAAGTATGTTTTAACTCTGTTAGCTGAATTCACAGATCAGAAAGAAGTTTCACAGAATGATTCTGTGTAGTTTATATTTGGAGACATTCCTTTTTCCACTATTACCCTCTTAGCGCTCCGAATCTCCACTTGCATTTTCTACAGAAAGAGTGTTTCAGAACGGCTCAATCAAAACTAAGGTTCAACTCTTTTAGTTGAACAAACAGAACAGAAAGAAGTTTCACACAATTCTTCTGTGTAGTTTTTATTTGTAGACATTCTATTTCCCAATATAGGCCTCTTAGCGCTCAGAATGTCTAATTGCATTTTCTACAGAAAGAGTGTTTCAGAACGGCTCAATCAAAAGTAAGGTTCAACTCTGTTAGTTGAATGCACAGAACAGAAAGAAGTTTCATACAATGCTTCTGTGTAGTTTATATTTGAACATATTCTTTTTTCCACTATTACCCACTTAGCGCTACGAATGTCCAGTTGCATTTTCTACAGACAGAGTGTTTCAAAACTGCTCAATCAAAAGTATGGTTTAACTCTGTTAGCTGAATGCTCAGATCAGAAAGAAGTTTCACAGAATGCTTCTGTGTAGTTTATATTTGAATATATTACTTTTTCCACTACCACGCTCTTCGCGCTCCAAATGTCCAGTTGCATTTTCTACAGAAAGAGTGTTCAGATCTGCTCAATCAAAAGTATGGTTTAACTCTGTTAGCTGAATGCACAGATCAGAAAGAAGTTTCACCGAAAGATTCTGTGGAGTTTATATTTGAAGACATTCCTTTTTCCACTATTACCCTCTTAGCGCTCCGAATCTCCACTTGCATTTTCTACAAAAAGAGTGTTTCATAACTGCTCAATCAAAAATATGTTTTATCTCTGTTAACTGAATTCACAGATCAGAAATAAGTTTCACAGAATGCATCAGTGTAGTTTTTATTTGAAGATATTCTTTTTCCCAATGTAGGCCTCTTAGCGCTTAGCATGTCCAATTGCAGTTTCTACAGAAAGAGTGTTTCAGAACGGCTCAATCAAAAGTAAAGTTCAACTCTGTTAGTTGAATGCACAGAACAGAAAGAATTTTCACAGAATGCTACTGTGTAGTTTATATTTGAATATATTCCTTTTTCCACTATTACCCTCTTAGCGATCCAAATGTAAACTTGCATTTTCTACAGAAAGAGTGTTCAGAACTGCGCAATCCAAAGTATGGTTTAACTCTGTTAGCTTAATGAACATATCAGAAATAAGTTTCACACAATGCTTCTGTGTAGTTTTTATTTGAAGATATTATTTTTCCCAATAGAGGCCTCTTAGCGCTCAGAATGTCCAATTGCAGTTTCTACAGAAAGAGTGTTTCAGAAAGGCTCAATCAAAAGTAAGGTTCAACTCTGTTAGTTGAATGCACAGAACAGAAAGAAGTTTCATACAATGCTTCTGTGTAGTTTATATTTGAACATATTCTTTTTCCACTATTACCCACTTAGCGCTACGAATGTCCAGTTGCATTTTCTACAGTCAGAGTGTTTCAAAACTGCTCAATCAAAAGTATGGTTTAACTCTGTTAGCTGAACGCTCAGATCAGAAAGAAGTTTCACAGAATGCTTCTGTGTAGTTTATATTTGAATATATTCCTTTTTCCACTACTACTCTCTTAGCGCTCCAAATATCCAGTTGCATTTTCTACAGAAAGAGTGTTCAGATCTGCTCAATCAAATGTATGTTTTAACTCTGTTAGCTGAATTCACAGATCAGAAAGAAGTTTCACAGAATGATTCTGTGTAGTTTATATTTGGAGACATTCCTTTTTCCACTATTACCCTCTTAGCGCTCCGAATCTCCACTTGCATTTTCTACAGAAAGAGTGTTTCAGAACGGCTCAATCAAAACTAAGGTTCAACTCTTTTAGTTGAACAAACAGAACAGAAAGAAGTTTCACACAATTCTTCTGTGTAGTTTTTATTTGTAGACATTCTATTTCCCAATATAGGCCTCTTAGCGCTCAGAATGTCTAATTGCATTTTCTACAGAAAGAGTGTTTCAGAACGGCTCAATCAAAAGTAAGGTTCAACTCTGTTAGTTGATTGCACAGAACAGAAAGAAGTTTCATACAATGCTTCTGTGTAGTTTATATTTGAACATATTCTTTTTTCCACTATTACCCACTTAGCGCTACGAATGTCCAGTTGCATTTTCTACAGACAGAGTGTTTCAAAACTGCTCAATCAAAAGTATGGTTTAACTCTGTTAGCTGAATGCTCAGATCAGAAAGAAGTTTCACAGAATGCTTCTGTGTAGTTTATATTTGAATATATTACTTTTTCCACTACCACGCTCTTCGCGCTCCAAATGTCCAGTTGCATTTTCTACAGAAAGAATGTTCAGATCTGCTCAATCAAAAGTATGGTTTAACTCTGTTAGCTGAATGCACAGATCAGAAAGAAGTTTCACCGAAAGATTCTGTGGAGTTTATATTTGAAGACATTCCTTTTTCCACTATTACCCTCTTAGCGCTCCGAATCTCCACTTGCATTTTCTACAAAAAGAGTGTTTCATAACTGCTCAATCAAAAATATGTTTTATCTCTGTTAACTGAATTCACAGATCAGAAATAAGTTTCACAGAATGCATCAGTGTAGTTTTTATTTGAAGATATTCTTTTTCCCAATGTAGGCCTCTTAGCGCTTAGCATGTCCAATTGCAGTTTCTACAGAAAGAGTGTTTCAGAACGGCTCAATCAAAAGTAAAGTTCAACTCTGTTAGTTGAATGCACAGAACAGAAAGAATTTTCACAGAATGCTACTGTGTAGTTTATATTTGAATATATTCCTTTTTCCACTATTACCCTCTTAGCGATCCGAATGTAAACTTGCATTTTCTACAGAAAGAGTGTTCAGAACTGCGCAATCCAAAGTATGGTTTAACTCTGTTAGCTTAATGAACATATCAGAAATAAGTTTCACACAATGCTTCTGTGTAGTTTTTATTTGAAGATATTATTTTTCCCAATATAGGCCTCTTAGCGCTCAGAATGTCCAATTGCAGTTTCTACAGAAAGAGTGTTTCAGAAAGGCTCAATCAAAAGTAAGGTTCAACTCTGTTAGTTGAATGCACAGAACAGAAAGAAGTTTCATACAATGCTTCTGTGTAGTTTATATTTGAACATATTCTTTTTCCACTATTACCCACTTAGCGCTACGAATGTCCAGTTGCATTTTCTACAGTCAGAGTGTTTCAAAACTGCTCAATCAAAAGTATGGTTTAACTCTGTTAGCTGAACGCTCAGATCAGAAAGAAGTTTCACAGAATGCTTCTGTGTAGTTTATATTTGAATATATTCCTTTTTCCACTACTACTCTCTTAGCGCTCCAAATATCCAGTTGCATTTTCTACAGAAATAGTGTTCAGATCTGCTCAATCAAAAGTATGTTTTAACTCTGTTAGCTGAATTCACAGATCAGAAAGAAGTTTCACAGAATGATTCTGTGTAGTTTATATTTGGAGACATTCCTTTTTCCACTATTACCCTCTTAGCGCTCCGAATCTCCACTTGCATTTTCTACAGAAAGAGTGTTTCAGAACGGCTCAATCAAAACTAAGGTTCAACTCTTTTAGTTGAACAAACAGAACAGAAAGAAGTTTCACACAATTCTTCTGTGTAGTTTTTATTTGTAGACATTCTATTTCCCAATATAGGCCTCTTAGCGCTCAGAATGTCTAATTGCATTTTCTACAGAAAGAGTGTTTCAGAACGGCTCAATCAAAAGTAAGGTTCAACTCTGTTAGTTGATTGCACAGAACAGAAAGAAGTTTCATACAATGCTTCTGTGTAGTTTATATTTGAACATATTCTTTTTTCCACTATTACCCACTTAGCGCTACGAATGTCCAGTTGCATTTTCTACAGACAGAGTGTTTCAAAACTGCTCAATCAAAAGTATGGTTTAACTCTGTTAGCTGAATGCTCAGATCAGAAAGAAGTTTCACAGAATGCTTCTGTGTAGTTTATATTTGAATATATTACTTTTTCCACTACCACGCTCTTCGCGCTCCAAATGTCCAGTTGCATTTTCTACAGAAAGAATGTTCAGATCTGCTCAATCAAAAGTATGGTTTAACTCTGTTAGCTGAATGCACAGATCAGAAAGAAGTTTCACCGAAAGATTCTGTGGAGTTTATATTTGAAGACATTCCTTTTTCCACTATTACCCTCTTAGCGCTCCGAATCTCCACTTGCATTTTCTACAAAAAGAGTGTTTCATAACTGCTCAATCAAAAATATGTTTTATCTCTGTTAACTGAATTCACAGATCAGAAATAAGTTTCACAGAATGCATCAGTGTAGTTTTTATTTGAAGATATTCTTTTTCCCAATGTAGGCCTCTTAGCGCTTAGCATGTCCAATTGCAGTTTCTACAGAAAGAGTGTTTCAGAACGGCTCAATCAAAAGTAAAGTTCAACTCTGTTAGTTGAATGCACAGAACAGAAAGAATTTTCACAGAATGCTACTGTGTAGTTTATATTTGAATATATTCCTTTTTCCACTATTACCCTCTTAGCGATCCGAATGTAAACTTGCATTTTCTACAGAAAGAGTGTTCAGAACTGCGCAATCCAAAGTATGGTTTAACTCTGTTAGCTTAATGAACATATCAGAAATAAGTTTCACACAATGCTTCTGTGTAGTTTTTATTTGAAGATATTATTTTTCCCAATATAGGCCTCTTAGCGCTCAGAATGTCCAATTGCAGTTTCTACAGAAAGAGTGTTTCAGAAAGGCTCAATCAAAAGTAAGGTTCAACTCTGTTAGTTGAATGCACAGAACAGAAAGAAGTTTCATACAATGCTTCTGTGTAGTTTATATTTGAACATATTCTTTTTCCACTATTACCCACTTAGCGCTACGAATGTCCAGTTGCATTTTCTACAGTCAGAGTGTTTCAAAACTGCTCAATCAAAAGTATGGTTTAACTCTGTTAGCTGAACGCTCAGATCAGAAAGAAGTTTCACAGAATGCTTCTGTGTAGTTTATATTTGAATATATTCCTTTTTCCACTACTACTCTCTTAGCGCTCCAAATATCCAGTTGCATTTTCTACAGAAATAGTGTTCAGATCTGCTCAATCAAAAGTATGTTTTAACTCTGTTAGCTGAATTCACAGATCAGAAAGAAGTTTCACAGAATGATTCTGTGTAGTTTATATTTGGAGACATTCCTTTTTCCACTATTACCCTCTTAGCGCTCCGAATCTCCACTTGCATTTTCTACAGAAAGAGTGTTTCAGAACGGCTCAATCAAAACTAAGGTTCAACTCTTTTAGTTGAACAAACAGAACAGAAAGAAGTTTCACACAATTCTTCTGTGTAGTTTTTATTTGTAGACATTCTATTTCCCAATATAGGCCTCTTAGCGCTCAGAATGTCTAATTGCATTTTCTACAGAAAGAGTGTTTCAGAACGGCTCAATCAAAAGTAAGGTTCAACTCTGTTAGTTGAATGCACAGAACAGAAAGAAGTTTCATACAATGCTTCTGTGTAGTTTATATTTGAACATATTCTTTTTTCCACTATTACCCACTTAGCGCTACGAATGTCCAGTTGCATTTTCTACAGACAGAGTGTTTCAAAACTGCTCAATCAAAAGTATGGTTTAACTCTGTTAGCTGAATGCTCAGATCAGAAAGAAGTTTCACAGAATGCTTCTGTGTAGTTTATATTTGAATATATTACTTTTTCCACTACCACGCTCTTCGCGCTCCAAATGTCCAGTTGCATTTTCTACAGAAAGAGTGTTCAGATCTGCTCAATCAAAAGTATGGTTTAACTCTGTTAGCTGAATGCACAGATCAGAAAGAAGTTTCACCGAAAGATTCTGTGGAGTTTATATTTTAAGACATTCCTTTTTCCACTATTACCCTCTTAGCGCTCCGAATCTCCACTTGCATTTTCTACAAAAAGAGTGTTTCATAACTGCTCAATCAAAAATATGTTTTATCTCTGTTAACTGAATTCACAGATCAGAAATAAGTTTCACAGAATGCATCAGTGTAGTTTTTATTTGAAGATATTCTTTTTCCCAATGTAGGCCTCTTAGCGCTTAGCATGTCCAATTGCAGTTTCTACAGAAAGAGTGTTTCAGAACGGCTCAATCAAAAGTAAAGTTCAACTCTGTTAGTTGAATGCACAGAACAGAAAGAATTTTCACAGAATGCTACTGTGTAGTTTATATTTGAATATATTCCTTTTTCCACTATTACCCTCTTAGCGATCCGAATGTAAACTTGCATTTTCTACAGAAAGAGTGTTCAGAACTGCGCAATCCAAAGTATGGATTAACTCTGTTAGCTTAATGAACATATCAGAAATAAGTTTCACACAATGCTTCTGTGTAGTTTTTATTTGAAGATATTATTTTTCCCAATATAGGCCTCTTAGCGCTCAGAATGTCCAATTGCAGTTTCTACAGAAAGAGTGTTTCAGAAAGGCTCAATCAAAAGTAAGGTTCAACTCTGTTAGTTGAATGCACAGAACAGAAAGAAGTTTCATACAATGCTTCTGTGTAGTTTATATTTGAACATATTCTTTTTCCACTATTACCCACTTAGCGCTACGAATGTCCAGTTGCATTTTCTACAGTCAGAGTGTTTCAAAACTGCTCAATCAAAAGTATGGTTTAACTCTGTTAGCTGAACGCTCAGATCAGAAAGAAGTTTCACAGAATGCTTCTGTGTAGTTTATATTTGAATATATTCCTTTTTCCACTACTACTCTCTTAGCGCTCCAAATATCCAGTTGCATTTTCTACAGAAAGAGTGTTCAGATCTGCTCAATCAAAAGTATGTTTTAACTCTGTTAGCTGAATTCACAGATCAGAAAGAAGTTTCACAGAATGATTCTGTGTATTTTATATTTGGAGACATTCCTTTTTCCACTATTACCCTCTTAGCGCTCCGAATCTCCACTTGCATTTTCTACAGAAAGAGTGTTTCAGAACGGCTCAATCAAAACTAAGGTTCAACTCTTTTAGTTGAACAAACAGAACAGAAAGAAGTTTCACACAATTCTTCTGTGTAGTTTTTATTTGTAGACATTCTATTTCCCAATATAGGCCTCTTAGCGCTCAGAATGTCTAATTGCATTTTCTACAGAAAGAGTGTTTCAGAACGGCTCAATCAAAAGTAAGGTTCAACTCTGTTAGTTGATTGCACAGAACAGAAAGAAGTTTCATACAATGCTTCTGTGTAGTTTATATTTGAACATATTCTTTTTTCCACTATTACCCACTTAGCGCTACGAATGTCCAGTTGCATTTTCTACAGACAGAGTGTTTCAAAACTGCTCAATCAAAAGTATGGTTTAACTCTGTTAGCTGAATGCTCAGATCAGAAAGAAGTTTCACAGAATGCTTCTGTGTAGTTTATATTTGAATATATTACTTTTTCCACTACCACGCTCTTCGCGCTCCAAATGTCCAGTTGCATTTTCTACAGAAAGAGTGTTCAGATCTGCTCAATCAAAAGTAGGGTTTAACTCTGTTAGCTGAATGCACAGATCAGAAAGAAGTTTCACCGAAAGATTCTGTGGAGTTTATATTTGAAGACATTCCTTTTTCCACTATTACCCTCTTAGCGCTCCGAATCTCCACTTGCATTTTCTACAAAAAGAGTGTTTCATAACTGCTCAATCAAAAATATGTTTTATCTCTGTTAACTGAATTCACAGATCAGAAATAAGTTTCACAGAATGCATCAGTGTAGTTTTTATTTGAAGATATTCTTTTTCCCAATGTAGGCCTCTTAGCGCTTAGCATGTCCAATTGCAGTTTCTACAGAAAGAGTGTTTCAGAACGGCTCAATCAAAAGTAAAGTTCAACTCTGTTAGTTGAATGCACAGAACAGAAAGAATTTTCACAGAATGCTACTGTGTAGTTTATATTTGAATATATTCCTTTTTCCACTATTACCCTCTTAGCGATCCGAATGTAAACTTGCATTTTCTACAGAAAGAGTGTTCAGAACTGCGCAATCCAAAGTATGGTTTAACTCTGTTAGCTTAATGAACATATCAGAAATAAGTTTCACACAATGCTTCTGTGTAGTTTTTATTTGAAGATATTATTTTTCCCAATAGAGGCCTCTTAGCGCTCAGAATGTCCAATTGCAGTTTCTACAGAAAGAGTGTTTCAGAAAGGCTCAATCAAAAGTAAGGTTCAACTCTGTTAGTTGAATGCACAGAACAGAAAGAAGTTTCATACAATGCTTCTGTGTAGTTTATATTTGAACATATTCTTTTTCCACTATTACCCACTTAGCGCTACGAATGTCCAGTTGCATTTTCTACAGTCAGAGTGTTTCAAAACTGCTCAATCAAAAGTATGGTTTAACTCTGTTAGCTGAACGCTCAGATCAGAAAGAAGTTTCACAGAATGCTTCTGTGTAGTTTATATTTGAATATATTCCTTTTTCCACTACTACTCTCTTAGCGCTCCAAATATCCAGTTGCATTTTCTACAGAAAGAGTGTTCAGATCTGCTCAATCAAATGTATGTTTTAACTCTGTTAGCTGAATTCACAGATCAGAAAGAAGTTTCACAGAATGATTCTGTGTAGTTTATATTTGGAGACATTCCTTTTTCCACTATTACCCTCTTAGCGCTCCGAATCTCCACTTGCATTTTCTACAGAAAGAGTGTTTCAGAACGGCTCAATCAAACTAAGGTTCAACTCTTTTAGTTGAACAAACAGAACAGAAAGAAGTTTCACACAATTCTTCTGTGTAGTTTTTATTTGTAGACATTCTATTTCCCAATATAGGCCTCTTAGCGCTCAGAATGTCTAATTGCATTTTCTACAGAAAGAGTGTTTCAGAACGGCTCAATCAAAAGTAAGGTTCAACTCTGTTAGTTGATTGCACAGAACAGAAAGAAGTTTCATACAATGCTTCTGTGTAGTTTATATTTGAACATATTCTTTTTTCCACTATTACCCACTTAGCGCTACGAATGTCCAGTTGCATTTTCTACAGACAGAGTGTTTCAAAACTGCTCAATCAAAAGTATGGTTTAACTCTGTTAGCTGAATGCTCAGATCAGAAAGAAGTTTCACAGAATGCTTCTGTGTAGTTTATATTTGAATATATTACTTTTTCCACTACCACGCTCTTCGCGCTCCAAATGTCCAGTTGCATTTTCTACAGAAAGAATGTTCAGATCTGCTCAATCAAAAGTATGGTTTAACTCTGTTAGCTGAATGCACAGATCAGAAAGAAGTTTCACCGAAAGATTCTGTGGAGTTTATATTTGAAGACATTCCTTTTTCCACTATTACCCTCTTAGCGCTCCGAATCTCCACTTGCATTTTCTACAAAAAGAGTGTTTCATAACTGCTCAATCAAAAATATGTTTTATCTCTGTTAACTGAATTCACAGATCAGAAATAAGTTTCACAGAATGCATCAGTGTAGTTTTTATTTGAAGATATTCTTTTTCCCAATGTAGGCCTCTTAGCGCTTAGCATGTCCAATTGCAGTTTCTACAGAAAGAGTGTTTCAGAACGGCTCAATCAAAAGTAAAGTTCAACTCTGTTAGTTGAATGCACAGAACAGAAAGAATTTTCACAGAATGCTACTGTGTAGTTTATATTTGAATATATTCCTTTTTCCACAATTACCCTCTTAGCGATCCGAATGTAAACTTGCATTTTCTACAGAAAGAGTGTTCAGAACTGCGCAATCCAAAGTATGGTTTAACTCTGTTAGCTTAATGAACATATCAGAAATAAGTTTCACACAATGCTTCTGTGTAGTTTTTATTTGAAGATATTATTTTTCCCAATATAGGCCTCTTAGCGCTCAGAATGTCCAATTGCAGTTTCTACAGAAAGAGTGTTTCAGAAAGGCTCAATCAAAAGTAAGGTTCAACTCTGTTAGTTGAATGCACAGAACAGAAAGAAGTTTCATACAATGCTTCTGTGTAGTTTATATTTGAACATATTCTTTTTCCACTATTACCCACTTAGCGCTACGAATGTCCAGTTGCATTTTCTACAGTCAGAGTGTTTCAAAACTGCTCAATCAAAAGTATGGTTTAACTCTGTTAGCTGAACGCTCAGATCAGAAAGAAGTTTCACAGAATGCTTCTGTGTAGTTTATATTTGAATATATTCCTTTTTCCACTACTACTCTCTTAGCGCTCCAAATATCCAGTTGCATTTTCTACAGAAAGAGTGTTCAGATCTGCTCAATCAAAAGTATGTTTTAACTCTGTTAGCTGAATTCACAGATCAGAAAGAAGTTTCACAGAATGATTCTGTGTAGTTTATATTTGGAGACATTCCTTTTTCCACTATTACCCTCTTAGCGCTCCGAATCTCCACTTGCATTTTCTACAGAAAGAGTGTTTCAGAACGGCTCAATCAAAACTAAGGTTCAACTCTTTTAGTTGAACAAACAGAACAGAAAGAAGTTTCACACAATTCTTCTGTGTAGTTTTTATTTGTAGACATTCTATTTCCCAATATAGGCCTCTTAGCGCTCAGAATGTCTAATTGCATTTTCTACAGAAAGAGTGTTTCAGAACGGCTCAATCAAAAGTAAGGTTCAACTCTGTTAGTTGAATGCACAGAACAGAAAGAAGTTTCATACAATGCTTCTGTGTAGTTTATATTTGAACATATTCTTTTTTCCACTATTACCCACTTAGCGCTACGAATGTCCAGTTGCATTTTCTACAGACAGAGTGTTTCAAAACTGCTCAATCAAAAGTATGGTTTAACTCTGTTAGCTGAATGCTCAGATCAGAAAGAAGTTTCACAGAATGCTTCTGTGTAGTTTATATTTGAATATATTACTTTTTCCACTACCACGCTCTTCGCGCTCCAAATGTCCAGTTGCATTTTCTACAGAAAGAGTGTTCAGATCTGCTCAATCAAAAGTATGGTTTAACTCTGTTAGCTGAATGCACAGATCAGAAAGAAGTTTCACCGAAAGATTCTGTGGAGTTTATATTTGAAGACATTCCTTTTTCCACTATTACCCTCTTAGCGCTCCGAATCTCCACTTGCATTTTCTACAAAAAGAGTGTTTCATAACTGCTCAATCAAAAATATGTTTTATCTCTGTTAACTGAATTCACAGATCAGAAATAAGTTTCACAGAATGCATCAGTGTAGTTTTTATTTGAAGATATTCTTTTTCCCAATGTAGGCCTCTTAGCGCTTAGCATGTCCAATTGCAGTTTCTACAGAAAGAGTGTTTCAGAACGGCTCAATCAAAAGTAAAGTTCAACTCTGTTAGTTGAATGCACAGAACAGAAAGAATTTTCACAGAATGCTACTGTGTAGTTTATATTTGAATATATTCCTTTTTCCACTATTACCCTCTTAGCGATCCAAATGTAAACTTGCATTTTCTACAGAAAGAGTGTTCAGAACTGCGCAATCCAAAGTATGGTTTAACTCTGTTAGCTTAATGAACATATCAGAAATAAGTTTCACACAATGCTTCTGTGTAGTTTTTATTTGAAGATATTATTTTTCCCAATAGAGGCCTCTTAGCGCTCAGAATGTCCAATTGCAGTTTCTACAGAAAGAGTGTTTCAGAAAGGCTCAATCAAAAGTAAGGTTCAACTCTGTTAGTTGAATGCACAGAACAGAAAGAAGTTTCATACAATGCTTCTGTGTAGTTTATATTTGAACATATTCTTTTTCCACTATTACCCACTTAGCGCTACGAATGTCCAGTTGCATTTTCTACAGTCAGAGTGTTTCAAAACTGCTCAATCAAAAGTATGGTTTAACTCTGTTAGCTGAACGCTCAGATCAGAAAGAAGTTTCACAGAATGCTTCTGTGTAGTTTATATTTGAATATATTCCTTTTTCCACTACTACTCTCTTAGCGCTCCAAATATCCAGTTGCATTTTCTACAGAAAGAGTGTTCAGATCTGCTCAATCAAATGTATGTTTTAACTCTGTTAGCTGAATTCACAGATCAGAAAGAAGTTTCACAGAATGATTCTGTGTAGTTTATATTTGGAGACATTCCTTTTTCCACTATTACCCTCTTAGCGCTCCGAATCTCCACTTGCATTTTCTACAGAAAGAGTGTTTCAGAACGGCTCAATCAAAACTAAGGTTCAACTCTTTTAGTTGAACAAACAGAACAGAAAGAAGTTTCACACAATTCTTCTGTGTAGTTTTTATTTGTAGACATTCTATTTCCCAATATAGGCCTCTTAGCGCTCAGAATGTCTAATTGCATTTTCTACAGAAAGAGTGTTTCAGAACGGCTCAATCAAAAGTAAGGTTCAACTCTGTTAGTTGATTGCACAGAACAGAAAGAAGTTTCATACAATGCTTCTGTGTAGTTTATATTTGAACATATTCTTTTTTCCACTATTACCCACTTAGCGCTACGAATGTCCAGTTGCATTTTCTACAGACAGAGTGTTTCAAAACTGCTCAATCAAAAGTATGGTTTAACTCTGTTAGCTGAATGCTCAGATCAGAAAGAAGTTTCACAGAATGCTTCTGTGTAGTTTATATTTGAATATATTACTTTTTCCACTACCACGCTCTTCGCGCTCCAAATGTCCAGTTGCATTTTCTACAGAAAGAATGTTCAGATCTGCTCAATCAAAAGTATGGTTTAACTCTGTTAGCTGAATGCACAGATCAGAAAGAAGTTTCACCGAAAGATTCTGTGGAGTTTATATTTGAAGACATTCCTTTTTCCACTATTACCCTCTTAGCGCTCCGAATCTCCACTTGCATTTTCTACAAAAAGAGTGTTTCATAACTGCTCAATCAAAAATATGTTTTATCTCTGTTAACTGAATTCACAGATCAGAAATAAGTTTCACAGAATGCATCAGTGTAGTTTTTATTTGAAGATATTCTTTTTCCCAATGTAGGCCTCTTAGCGCTTAGCATGTCCAATTGCAGTTTCTACAGAAAGAGTGTTTCAGAACGGCTCAATCAAAAGTAAAGTTCAACTCTGTTAGTTGAATGCACAGAACAGAAAGAATTTTCACAGAATGCTACTGTGTAGTTTATATTTGAATATATTCCTTTTTCCACTATTACCCTCTTAGCGATCCGAATGTAAACTTGCATTTTCTACAGAAAGAGTGTTCAGAACTGCGCAATCCAAAGTATGGTTTAACTCTGTTAGCTTAATGAACATATCAGAAATAAGTTTCACACAATGCTTCTGTGTAGTTTTTATTTGAAGATATTATTTTTCCCAATATAGGCCTCTTAGCGCTCAGAATGTCCAATTGCAGTTTCTACAGAAAGAGTGTTTCAGAAAGGCTCAATCAAAAGTAAGGTTCAACTCTGTTAGTTGAATGCACAGAACAGAAAGAAGTTTCATACAATGCTTCTGTGTAGTTTATATTTGAACATATTCTTTTTCCACTATTACCCACTTAGCGCTACGAATGTCCAGTTGCATTTTCTACAGTCAGAGTGTTTCAAAACTGCTCAATCAAAAGTATGGTTTAACTCTGTTAGCTGAACGCTCAGATCAGAAAGAAGTTTCACAGAATGCTTCTGTGTAGTTTATATTTGAATATATTCCTTTTTCCACTACTACTCTCTTAGCGCTCCAAATATCCAGTTGCATTTTCTACAGAAATAGTGTTCAGATCTGCTCAATCAAAAGTATGTTTTAACTCTGTTAGCTGAATTCACAGATCAGAAAGAAGTTTCACAGAATGATTCTGTGTAGTTTATATTTGGAGACATTCCTTTTTCCACTATTACCCTCTTAGCGCTCCGAATCTCCACTTGCATTTTCTACAGAAAGAGTGTTTCAGAACGGCTCAATCAAAACTAAGGTTCAACTCTTTTAGTTGAACAAACAGAACAGAAAGAAGTTTCACACAATTCTTCTGTGTAGTTTTTATTTGTAGACATTCTATTTCCCAATATAGGCCTCTTAGCGCTCAGAATGTCTAATTGCATTTTCTACAGAAAGAGTGTTTCAGAACGGCTCAATCAAAAGTAAGGTTCAACTCTGTTAGTTGATTGCACAGAACAGAAAGAAGTTTCATACAATGCTTCTGTGTAGTTTATATTTGAACATATTCTTTTTTCCACTATTACCCACTTAGCGCTACGAATGTCCAGTTGCATTTTCTACAGACAGAGTGTTTCAAAACTGCTCAATCAAAAGTATGGTTTAACTCTGTTAGCTGAATGCTCAGATCAGAAAGAAGTTTCACAGAATGCTTCTGTGTAGTTTATATTTGAATATATTACTTTTTCCACTACCACGCTCTTCGCGCTCCAAATGTCCAGTTGCATTTTCTACAGAAAGAATGTTCAGATCTGCTCAATCAAAAGTATGGTTTAACTCTGTTAGCTGAATGCACAGATCAGAAAGAAGTTTCACCGAAAGATTCTGTGGAGTTTATATTTGAAGACATTCCTTTTTCCACTATTACCCTCTTAGCGCTCCGAATCTCCACTTGCATTTTCTACAAAAAGAGTGTTTCATAACTGCTCAATCAAAAATATGTTTTATCTCTGTTAACTGAATTCACAGATCAGAAATAAGTTTCACAGAATGCATCAGTGTAGTTTTTATTTGAAGATATTCTTTTTCCCAATGTAGGCCTCTTAGCGCTTAGCATGTCCAATTGCAGTTTCTACAGAAAGAGTGTTTCAGAACGGCTCAATCAAAAGTAAAGTTCAACTCTGTTAGTTGAATGCACAGAACAGAAAGAATTTTCACAGAATGCTACTGTGTAGTTTATATTTGAATATATTCCTTTTTCCACTATTACCCTCTTAGCGATCCGAATGTAAACTTGCATTTTCTACAGAAAGAGTGTTCAGAACTGCGCAATCCAAAGTATGGTTTAACTCTGTTAGCTTAATGAACATATCAGAAATAAGTTTCACACAATGCTTCTGTGTAGTTTTTATTTGAAGATATTATTTTTCCCAATATAGGCCTCTTAGCGCTCAGAATGTCCAATTGCAGTTTCTACAGAAAGAGTGTTTCAGAAAGGCTCAATCAAAAGTAAGGTTCAACTCTGTTAGTTGAATGCACAGAACAGAAAGAAGTTTCATACAATGCTTCTGTGTAGTTTATATTTGAACATATTCTTTTTCCACTATTACCCACTTAGCGCTACGAATGTCCAGTTGCATTTTCTACAGTCAGAGTGTTTCAAAACTGCTCAATCAAAAGTATGGTTTAACTCTGTTAGCTGAACGCTCAGATCAGAAAGAAGTTTCACAGAATGCTTCTGTGTAGTTTATATTTGAATATATTCCTTTTTCCACTACTACTCTCTTAGCGCTCCAAATATCCAGTTGCATTTTCTACAGAAATAGTGTTCAGATCTGCTCAATCAAAAGTATGTTTTAACTCTGTTAGCTGAATTCACAGATCAGAAAGAAGTTTCACAGAATGATTCTGTGTAGTTTATATTTGGAGACATTCCTTTTTCCACTATTACCCTCTTAGCGCTCCGAATCTCCACTTGCATTTTCTACAGAAAGAGTGTTTCAGAACGGCTCAATCAAAACTAAGGTTCAACTCTTTTAGTTGAACAAACAGAACAGAAAGAAGTTTCACACAATTCTTCTGTGTAGTTTTTATTTGTAGACATTCTATTTCCCAATATAGGCCTCTTAGCGCTCAGAATGTCTAATTGCATTTTCTACAGAAAGAGTGTTTCAGAACGGCTCAATCAAAAGTAAGGTTCAACTCTGTTAGTTGAATGCACAGAACAGAAAGAAGTTTCATACAATGCTTCTGTGTAGTTTATATTTGAACATATTCTTTTTTCCACTATTACCCACTTAGCGCTACGAATGTCCAGTTGCATTTTCTACAGACAGAGTGTTTCAAAACTGCTCAATCAAAAGTATGGTTTAACTCTGTTAGCTGAATGCTCAGATCAGAAAGAAGTTTCACAGAATGCTTCTGTGTAGTTTATATTTGAATATATTACTTTTTCCACTACCACGCTCTTCGCGCTCCAAATGTCCAGTTGCATTTTCTACAGAAAGAGTGTTCAGATCTGCTCAATCAAAAGTATGGTTTAACTCTGTTAGCTGAATGCACAGATCAGAAAGAAGTTTCACCGAAAGATTCTGTGGAGTTTATATTTTAAGACATTCCTTTTTCCACTATTACCCTCTTAGCGCTCCGAATCTCCACTTGCATTTTCTACAAAAAGAGTGTTTCATAACTGCTCAATCAAAAATATGTTTTATCTCTGTTAACTGAATTCACAGATCAGAAATAAGTTTCACAGAATGCATCAGTGTAGTTTTTATTTGAAGATATTCTTTTTCCCAATGTAGGCCTCTTAGCGCTTAGCATGTCCAATTGCAGTTTCTACAGAAAGAGTGTTTCAGAACGGCTCAATCAAAAGTAAAGTTCAACTCTGTTAGTTGAATGCACAGAACAGAAAGAATTTTCACAGAATGCTACTGTGTAGTTTATATTTGAATATATTCCTTTTTCCACTATTACCCTCTTAGCGATCCGAATGTAAACTTGCATTTTCTACAGAAAGAGTGTTCAGAACTGCGCAATCCAAAGTATGGATTAACTCTGTTAGCTTAATGAACATATCAGAAATAAGTTTCACACAATGCTTCTGTGTAGTTTTTATTTGAAGATATTATTTTTCCCAATATAGGCCTCTTAGCGCTCAGAATGTCCAATTGCAGTTTCTACAGAAAGAGTGTTTCAGAAAGGCTCAATCAAAAGTAAGGTTCAACTCTGTTAGTTGAATGCACAGAACAGAAAGAAGTTTCATACAATGCTTCTGTGTAGTTTATATTTGAACATATTCTTTTTCCACTATTACCCACTTAGCGCTACGAATGTCCAGTTGCATTTTCTACAGTCAGAGTGTTTCAAAACTGCTCAATCAAAAGTATGGTTTAACTCTGTTAGCTGAACGCTCAGATCAGAAAGAAGTTTCACAGAATGCTTCTGTGTAGTTTATATTTGAATATATTCCTTTTTCCACTACTACTCTCTTAGCGCTCCAAATATCCAGTTGCATTTTCTACAGAAAGAGTGTTCAGATCTGCTCAATCAAAAGTATGTTTTAACTCTGTTAGCTGAATTCACAGATCAGAAAGAAGTTTCACAGAATGATTCTGTGTATTTTATATTTGGAGACATTCCTTTTTCCACTATTACCCTCTTAGCGCTCCGAATCTCCACTTGCATTTTCTACAGAAAGAGTGTTTCAGAACGGCTCAATCAAAACTAAGGTTCAACTCTTTTAGTTGAACAAACAGAACAGAAAGAAGTTTCACACAATTCTTCTGTGTAGTTTTTATTTGTAGACATTCTATTTCCCAATATAGGCCTCTTAGCGCTCAGAATGTCTAATTGCATTTTCTACAGAAAGAGTGTTTCAGAACGGCTCAATCAAAAGTAAGGTTCAACTCTGTTAGTTGATTGCACAGAACAGAAAGAAGTTTCATACAATGCTTCTGTGTAGTTTATATTTGAACATATTCTTTTTTCCACTATTACCCACTTAGCGCTACGAATGTCCAGTTGCATTTTCTACAGACAGAGTGTTTCAAAACTGCTCAATCAAAAGTATGGTTTAACTCTGTTAGCTGAATGCTCAGATCAGAAAGAAGTTTCACAGAATGCTTCTGTGTAGTTTATATTTGAATATATTACTTTTTCCACTACCACGCTCTTCGCGCTCCAAATGTCCAGTTGCATTTTCTACAGAAAGAGTGTTCAGATCTGCTCAATCAAAAGTAGGGTTTAACTCTGTTAGCTGAATGCACAGATCAGAAAGAAGTTTCACCGAAAGATTCTGTGGAGTTTATATTTGAAGACATTCCTTTTTCCACTATTACCCTCTTAGCGCTCCGAATCTCCACTTGCATTTTCTACAAAAAGAGTGTTTCATAACTGCTCAATCAAAAATATGTTTTATCTCTGTTAACTGAATTCACAGATCAGAAATAAGTTTCACAGAATGCATCAGTGTAGTTTTTATTTGAAGATATTCTTTTTCCCAATGTAGGCCTCTTAGCGCTTAGCATGTCCAATTGCAGTTTCTACAGAAAGAGTGTTTCAGAACGGCTCAATCAAAAGTAAAGTTCAACTCTGTTAGTTGAATGCAGAGAACAGAAAGAATTTTCACAGAATGCTACTGTGTAGTTTATATTTGAATATATTCCTTTTTCCACTATTACCCTCTTAGCGATCCGAATGTAAACTTGCATTTTCTACAGAAAGAGTGTTCAGAACTGCGCAATCCAAAGTATGGTTTAACTCTGTTAGCTTAATGAACATATCAGAAATAAGTTTCACACAATGCTTCTGTGTAGTTTTTATTTGAAGATATTATTTTTCCCAATATAGGCCTCTTAGCGCTCAGAATGTCCAATTGCAGTTTCTACAGAAAGAGTGTTTCAGAAAGGCTCAATCAAAAGTAAGGTTCAACTCTGTTAGTTGAATGCACAGAACAGAAAGAAGTTTCATACAATGCTTCTGTGTAGTTTATATTTGAACATATTCTTTTTCCACTATTACCCACTTAGCGCTACGAATGTCCAGTTGCATTTTCTACAGTCAGAGTGTTTCAAAACTGCTCAATCAAAAGTATGGTTTAACTCTGTTAGCTGAACGCTCAGATCAGAAAGAAGTTTCACAGAATGCTTCTGTGTAGTTTATATTTGAATATATTCCTTTTTCCACTACTACTCTCTTAGCGCTCCAAATATCCAGTTGCATTTTCTACAGAAAGAGTGTTCAGATCTGCTCAATCAAATGTATGTTTTAACTCTGTTAGCTGAATTCACAGATCAGAAAGAAGTTTCACAGAATGATTCTGTGTAGTTTATATTTGGAGACATTCCTTTTTCCACTATTACCCTCTTAGCGCTCCGAATCTCCACTTGCATTTTCTACAGAAAGAGTGTTTCAGAACGGCTCAATCAAAACTAAGGTTCAACTCTTTTAGTTGAACAAACAGAACAGAAAGAAGTTTCACACAATTCTTCTGTGTAGTTTTTATTTGTAGACATTCTATTTCCCAATATAGGCCTCTTAGCGCTCAGAATGTCTAATTGCATTTTCTACAGAAAGAGTGTTTCAGAACGGCTCAATCAAAAGTAAGGTTCAACTCTGTTAGTTGATTGCACAGAACAGAAAGAAGTTTCATACAATGCTTCTGTGTAGTTTATATTTGAACATATTCTTTTTTCCACTATTACCCACTTAGCGCTACGAATGTCCAGTTGCATTTTCTACAGACAGAGTGTTTCAAAACTGCTCAATCAAAAGTATGGTTTAACTCTGTTAGCTGAATGCTCAGATCAGAAAGAAGTTTCACAGAATGCTTCTGTGTAGTTTATATTTGAATATATTACTTTTTCCACTACCACGCTCTTCGCGCTCCAAATGTCCAGTTGCATTTTCTACAGAAAGAGTGTTCAGATCTGCTCAATCAAAAGTATGGTTTAACTCTGTTAGCTGAATGCACAGATCAGAAAGAAGTTTCACCGAAAGATTCTGTGGAGTTTATATTTTAAGACATTCCTTTTTCCACTATTACCCTCTTAGCGCTCCGAATCTCCACTTGCATTTTCTACAAAAAGAGTGTTTCATAACTGCTCAATCAAAAATATGTTTTATCTCTGTTAACTGAATTCACAGATCAGAAATAAGTTTCACAGAATGCATCAGTGTAGTTTTTATTTGAAGATATTCTTTTTCCCAATGTAGGCCTCTTAGCGCTTAGCATGTCCAATTGCAGTTTCTACAGAAAGAGTGTTTCAGAACGGCTCAATCAAAAGTAAAGTTCAACTCTGTTAGTTGAATGCACAGAACAGAAAGAATTTTCACAGAATGCTACTGTGTAGTTTATATTTGAATATATTCCTTTTTCCACTATTACCCTCTTAGCGATCCGAATGTAAACTTGCATTTTCTACAGAAAGAGTGTTCAGAACTGCGCAATCCAAAGTATGGTTTAACTCTGTTAGCTTAATGAACATATCAGAAATAAGTTTCACACAATGCTTCTGTGTAGTTTTTATTTGAAGATATTATTTTTCCCAATATAGGCCTCTTAGCGCTCAGAATGTCCAATTGCAGTTTCTACAGAAAGAGTGTTTCAGAAAGGCTCAATCAAAAGTAAGGTTCAACTCTGTTAGTTGAATGCACAGAACAGAAAGAAGTTTCATACAATGCTTCTGTGTAGTTTATATTTGAACATATTCTTTTTCCACTATTACCCACTTAGCGCTACGAATGTCCAGTTGCATTTTCTACAGTCAGAGTGTTTCAAAACTGCTCAATCAAAAGTATGGTTTAACTCTGTTAGCTGAATGCTCAGATCAGAAAGAAGTTTCACAGAATGCTTCTGTGTAGTTTATATTTGAATATATTCCTTTTTCCACTACTACTCTCTTAGCGCTCCAAATATCCAGTTGCATTTTCTACAGAAAGAGTGTTCAGATCTGCTCAATCAAAAGTATGTTTTAACTCTGTTAGCTGAATTCACAGATCAGAAAGAAGTTTCACAGAATGATTCTGTGTAGTTTATATTTGGAGACATTCCTTTTTCCACTATTACCCTCTTAGCGCTCCGAATCTCCACTTGCATTTTCTACAGAAAGAGTGTTTCAGAACGGCTCAATCAAAACTAAGGTTCAACTCTTTTAGTTGAACAAAGAGAACAGAAAGAAGTTTCACACAATTCTTCTGTGTAGTTTTTATTTGTAGACATTCTATTTCCCAATATAGGCCTCTTAGCGCTCAGAATGTCTAATTGCATTTTCTACAGAAAGAGTGTTTCAGAACGGCTCAATCAAAAGTAAGGTTCAACTCTGTTAGTTGAATGCACAGAACAGAAAGAAGTTTCATACAATGCTTCTGTGTAGTTTATATTTGAACATATTCTTTTTTCCACTATTACCCACTTAGCGCTACGAATGTCCAGTTGCATTTTCTACAGACAGAGTGTTTCAAAACTGCTCAATCAAAAGTATGGTTTAACTCTGTTAGCTGAATGCTCAGATCAGAAAGAAGTTTCACAGAATGCTTCTGTGTAGTTTATATTTGAATATATTACTTTTTCCACTACCACGCTCTTCGCGCTCCAAATGTCCAGTTGCATTTTCTACAGAAAGAGTGTTCAGATCTGCTCAATCAAAAGTATGGTTTAACTCTGTTAGCTGAATGCACAGATCAGAAAGAAGTTTCACCGAAAGATTCTGTGGAGTTTATATTTGAAGACATTCCTTTTTCCACTATTACCCTCTTAGCGCTCCGAATCTCCACTTGCATTTTCTACAAAAAGAGTGTTTCATAACTGCTCAATCAAAAATATGTTTTATCTCTGTTAACTGAATTCACAGATCAGAAATAAGTTTCACAGAATGCATCAGTGTAGTTTTTATTTGAAGATATTCTTTTTCCCAATGTAGGCCTCTTAGCGCTTAGCATGTCCAATTGCAGTTTCTACAGAAAGAGTGTTTCAGAACGGCTCAATCAAAAGTAAAGTTCAACTCTGTTAGTTGAATGCACAGAACAGAAAGAATTTTCACAGAATGCTACTGTGTAGTTTATATTTGAATATATTCCTTTTTCCACTATTACCCTCTTAGCGATCCGAATGTAAACTTGCATTTTCTACAGAAAGAGTGTTCAGAACTGCGCAATCCAAAGTATGGTTTAACTCTGTTAGCTTAATGAACATATCAGAAATAAGTTTCACACAATGCTTCTGTGTAGTTTTTATTTGAAGATATTATTTTTCCCAATATAGGCCTCTTAGCGCTCAGAATGTCCAATTGCAGTTTCTACAGAAAGAGTGTTTCAGAAAGGCTCAATCAAAAGTAAGGTTCAACTCTGTTAGTTGAATGCACAGAACAGAAAGAAGTTTCATACAATGCTTCTGTGTAGTTTATATTTGAACATATTCTTTTTCCACTATTACCCACTTAGCGCTACGAATGTCCAGTTGCATTTTCTACAGTCAGAGTGTTTCAAAACTGCTCAATCAAAAGTATGGTTTAACTCTGTTAGCTGAACGCTCAGATCAGAAAGAAGTTTCACAGAATGCTTCTGTGTAGTTTATATTTGAATATATTCCTTTTTCCACTACTACTCTCTTAGCGCTCCAAATATCCAGTTGCATTTTCTACAGAAAGAGTGTTCAGATCTGCTCAATCAAAAGTATGTTTTAACTCTGTTAGCTGAATTCACAGATCAGAAAGAAGTTTCACAGAATGATTCTGTGTAGTTTATATTTGGAGACATTCCTTTTTCCACTATTACCCTCTTAGCGCTCCGAATCTCCACTTGCATTTTCTACAGAAAGAGTGTTTCAGAACGGCTCAATCAAAACTAAGGTTCAACTCTTTTAGTTGAACAAACAGAACAGAAAGAAGGTTCACACAATTCTTCTGTGTAGTTTTTATTTGTAGACATTCTATTTCCCAATATAGGCCTCTTAGCGCTCAGAATGTCTAATTGCATTTTCTACAGAAAGAGTGTTTCAGAACGGCTCAATCAAAAGTAAGGTTCAACTCTGTTAGTTGAATGCACAGAACAGAAAGAAGTTTCATACAATGCTTCTGTGTAGTTTATATTTGAACCTATTCTTTTTTCCACTATTACCCACTTAGCGCTACGAATGTCCAGTTGCATTTTCTACAGACAGAGTGTTTCAAAACTGCTCAATCAAAAGTATGGTTTAACTCTGTTAGCTGAATGCTCAGATCAGAAAGAAGTTTCACAGAATGCTTCTGTGTAGTTTATATTTGAATATATTACTTTTTCCACTACCACGCTCTTCGCGCTCCAAATGTCCAGTTGCATTTTCTACAGAAAGAGTGTTCAGATCTGCTCAATCAAAAGTATGGTTTAACTCTGTTAGCTGAATGCACAGATCAGAAAGAAGTTTCACCGAAAGATTCTGTGGAGTTTATATTTGAAGACATTCCTTTTTCCACTATTACCCTCTTAGCGCTCCGAATCTCCACTTGCATTTTCTACAAAAAGAGTGTTTCATAACTGCTCAATCAAAAATATGTTTTATCTCTGTTAACTGAATTCACAGATCAGAAATAAGTTTCACAGAATGCATCAGTGTAGTTTTTATTTGAAGATATTCTTTTTCCCAATGTAGGCCTCTTAGCGCTTAGCATGTCCAATTGCAGTTTCTACAGAAAGAGTGTTTCAGAACGGCTCAATCAAAAGTAAAGTTCAACTCTGTTAGTTGAATGCACAGAACAGAAAGAATTTTCACAGAATGCTACTGTGTAGTTTATATTTGAATATATTCCTTTTTCCACTATTACCCTCTTAGCGATCCGAATGTAAACTTGCATTTTCTACAGAAAGAGTGTTCAGAACTGCGCAATCCAAAGTATGGTTTAACTCTGTTAGCTTAATGAACATATCAGAAATAAGTTTCACACAATGCTTCTGTGTAGTTTTTATTTGAAGATATTATTTTTCCCAATATAGGCCTCTTAGCGCTCAGAATGTCCAATTGCAGTTTCTACAGAAAGAGTGTTTCAGAAAGGCTCAATCAAAAGTAAGGTTCAACTCTGTTAGTTGAATGCACAGAACAGAAAGAAGTTTCATACAATGCTTCTGTGTAGTTTATATTTGAACATATTCTTTTTCCACTATTACCCACTTAGCGCTACGAATGTCCAGTTGCATTTTCTACAGTCAGAGTGTTTCAAAACTGCTCAATCAAAAGTATGGTTTAACTCTGTTAGCTGAACGCTCAGATCAGAAAGAAGTTTCACAGAATGCTTCTGTGTAGTTTATATTTGAATATATTCCTTTTTCCACTACTACTCTCTTAGCGCTCCAAATATCCAGTTGCATTTTCTACAGAAAGAGTGTTCAGATCTGCTCAATCAAATGTATGTTTTAACTCTGTTAGCTGAATTCACAGATCAGAAAGAAGTTTCACAGAATGATTCTGTGTAGTTTATATTTGGAGACATTCCTTTTTCCACTATTACCCTCTTAGCGCTCCGAATCTCCACTTGCATTTTCTACAGAAAGAGTGTTTCAGAACGGCTCAATCAAAACTAAGGTTCAACTCTTTTAGTTGAACAAACAGAACAGAAAGAAGTTTCACACAATTCTTCTGTGTAGTTTTTATTTGTAGACATTCTATTTCCCAATATAGGCCTCTTAGCGCTCAGAATGTCTAATTGCATTTTCTACAGAAAGAGTGTTTCAGAACGGCTCAATCAAAAGTAAGGTTCAACTCTGTTAGTTGATTGCACAGAACAGAAAGAAGTTTCATACAATGCTTCTGTGTAGTTTATATTTGAACATATTCTTTTTTCCACTATTACCCACTTAGCGCTACGAATGTCCAGTTGCATTTTCTACAGACAGAGTGTTTCAAAACTGCTCAATCAAAAGTATGGTTTAACTCTGTTAGCTGAATGCTCAGATCAGAAAGAAGTTTCACAGAATGCTTCTGTGTAGTTTATATTTGAATATATTACTTTTTCCACTACCACGCTCTTCGCGCTCCAAATGTCCAGTTGCATTTTCTACAGAAAGAATGTTCAGATCTGCTCAATCAAAAGTATGGTTTAACTCTGTTAGCTGAATGCACAGATCAGAAAGAAGTTTCACCGAAAGATTCTGTGGAGTTTATATTTGAAGACATTCCTTTTTCCACTATTACCCTCTTAGCGCTCCGAATCTCCACTTGCATTTTCTACAAAAAGAGTGTTTCATAACTGCTCAATCAAAAATATGTTTTATCTCTGTTAACTGAATTCACAGATCAGAAATAAGTTTCACAGAATGCATCAGTGTAGTTTTTATTTGAAGATATTCTTTTTCCCAATGTAGGCCTCTTAGCGCTTAGCATGTCCAATTGCAGTTTCTACAGAAAGAGTGTTTCAGAACGGCTCAATCAAAAGTAAAGTTCAACTCTGTTAGTTGAATGCACAGAACAGAAAGAATTTTCACAGAATGCTACTGTGTAGTTTATATTTGAATATATTCCTTTTTCCACTATTACCCTCTTAGCGATCCGAATGTAAACTTGCATTTTCTACAGAAAGAGTGTTCAGAACTGCGCAATCCAAAGTATGGTTTAACTCTGTTAGCTTAATGAACATATCAGAAATAAGTTTCACACAATGCTTCTGTGTAGTTTTTATTTGAAGATATTATTTTTCCCAATATAGGCCTCTTAGCGCTCAGAATGTCCAATTGCAGTTTCTACAGAAAGAGTGTTTCAGAAAGGCTCAATCAAAAGTAAGGTTCAACTCTGTTAGTTGAATGCACAGAACAGAAAGAAGTTTCATACAATGCTTCTGTGTAGTTTATATTTGAACATATTCTTTTTCCACTATTACCCACTTAGCGCTACGAATGTCCAGTTGCATTTTCTACAGTCAGAGTGTTTCAAAACTGCTCAATCAAAAGTATGGTTTAACTCTGTTAGCTGAACGCTCAGATCAGAAAGAAGTTTCACAGAATGCTTCTGTGTAGTTTATATTTGAATATATTCCTTTTTCCACTACTACTCTCTTAGCGCTCCAAATATCCAGTTGCATTTTCTACAGAAAGAGTGTTCAGATCTGCTCAATCAAAAGTATGTTTTAACTCTGTTAGCTGAATTCACAGATCAGAAAGAAGTTTCACAGAATGATTCTGTGTAGTTTATATTTGGAGACATTCCTTTTTCCACTATTACCCTCTTAGCGCTCCGAATCTCCACTTGCATTTTCTACAGAAAGAGTGTTTCAGAACGGCTCAATCAAAACTAAGGTTCAACTCTTTTAGTTGAACAAACAGAACAGAAAGAAGTTTCACACAATTCTTCTGTGTAGTTTTTATTTGTAGACATTCTATTTCCCAATATAGGCCTCTTAGCGCTCAGAATGTCTAATTGCATTTTCTACAGAAAGAGTGTTTCAGAACGGCTCAATCAAAAGTAAGGTTCAACTCTGTTAGTTGAATGCACAGAACAGAAAGAAGTTTCATACAATGCTTCTGTGTAGTTTATATTTGAACATATTCTTTTTTCCACTATTACCCACTTAGCGCTACGAATGTCCAGTTGCATTTTCTACAGACAGAGTGTTTCAAAACTGCTCAATCAAAAGTATGGTTTAACTCTGTTAGCTGAATGCTCAGATCAGAAAGAAGTTTCACAGAATGCTTCTGTGTAGTTTATATTTGAATATATTACTTTTTCCACTACCACGCTCTTCGCGCTCCAAATGTCCAGTTGCATTTTCTACAGAAAGAGTGTTCAGATCTGCTCAATCAAAAGTATGGTTTAACTCTGTTAGCTGAATGCACAGATCAGAAAGAAGTTTCACCGAAAGATTCTGTGGAGTTTATATTTGAAGACATTCCTTTTTCCACTATTACCCTCTTAGCGCTCCGAATCTCCACTTGCATTTTCTACAAAAAGAGTGTTTCATAACTGCTCAATCAAAAATATGTTTTATCTCTGTTAACTGAATTCACAGATCAGAAATAAGTTTCACAGAATGCATCAGTGTAGTTTTTATTTGAAGATATTCTTTTTCCCAATGTAGGCCTCTTAGCGCTTAGCATGTCCAATTGCAGTTTCTACAGAAAGAGTGTTTCAGAACGGCTCAATCAAAAGTAAAGTTCAACTCTGTTAGTTGAATGCACAGAACAGAAAGAATTTTCACAGAATGCTACTGTGTAGTTTATATTTGAATATATTCCTTTTTCCACTATTACCCTCTTAGCGATCCGAATGTAAACTTGCATTTTCTACAGAAAGAGTGTTCAGAACTGCGCAATCCAAAGTATGGTTTAACTCTGTTAGCTTAATGAACATATCAGAAATAAGTTTCACACAATGCTTCTGTGTAGTTTTTATTTGAAGATATTATTTTTCCCAATAGAGGCCTCTTAGCGCTCAGAATGTCCAATTGCAGTTTCTACAGAAAGAGTGTTTCAGAAAGGCTCAATCAAAAGTAAGGTTCAACTCTGTTAGTTGAATGCACAGAACAGAAAGAAGTTTCATACAATGCTTCTGTGTAGTTTATATTTGAACATATTCTTTTTCCACTATTACCCACTTAGCGCTACGAATGTCCAGTTGCATTTTCTACAGTCAGAGTGTTTCAAAACTGCTCAATCAAAAGTATGGTTTAACTCTGTTAGCTGAACGCTCAGATCAGAAAGAAGTTTCACAGAATGCTTCTGTGTAGTTTATATTTGAATATATTCCTTTTTCCACTACTACTCTCTTAGCGCTCCAAATATCCAGTTGCATTTTCTACAGAAAGAGTGTTCAGATCTGCTCAATCAAATGTATGTTTTAACTCTGTTAGCTGAATTCACAGATCAGAAAGAAGTTTCACAGAATGATTCTGTGTAGTTTATATTTGGAGACATTCCTTTTTCCACTATTACCCTCTTAGCGCTCCGAATCTCCACTTGCATTTTCTACAGAAAGAGTGTTTCAGAACGGCTCAATCAAAACTAAGGTTCAACTCTTTTAGTTGAACAAACAGAACAGAAAGAAGTTTCACACAATTCTTCTGTGTAGTTTTTATTTGTAGACATTCTATTTCCCAATATAGGCCTCTTAGCGCTCAGAATGTCTAATTGCATTTTCTACAGAAAGAGTGTTTCAGAACGGCTCAATCAAAAGTAAGGTTCAACTCTGTTAGTTGATTGCACAGAACAGAAAGAAGTTTCATACAATGCTTCTGTGTAGTTTATATTTGAACATATTCTTTTTTCCACTATTACCCACTTAGCGCTACGAATGTCCAGTTGCATTTTCTACAGACAGAGTGTTTCAAAACTGCTCAATCAAAAGTATGGTTTAACTCTGTTAGCTGAATGCTCAGATCAGAAAGAAGTTTCACAGAATGCTTCTGTGTAGTTTATATTTGAATATATTACTTTTTCCACTACCACGCTCTTCGCGCTCCAAATGTCCAGTTGCATTTTCTACAGAAAGAATGTTCAGATCTGCTCAATCAAAAGTATGGTTTAACTCTGTTAGCTGAATGCACAGATCAGAAAGAAGTTTCACCGAAAGATTCTGTGGAGTTTATATTTGAAGACATTCCTTTTTCCACTATTACCCTCTTAGCGCTCCGAATCTCCACTTGCATTTTCTACAAAAAGAGTGTTTCATAACTGCTCAATCAAAAATATGTTTTATCTCTGTTAACTGAATTCACAGATCAGAAATAAGTTTCACAGAATGCATCAGTGTAGTTTTTATTTGAAGATATTCTTTTTCCCAATGTAGGCCTCTTAGCGCTTAGCATGTCCAATTGCAGTTTCTACAGAAAGAGTGTTTCAGAACGGCTCAATCAAAAGTAAAGTTCAACTCTGTTAGTTGAATGCACAGAACAGAAAGAATTTTCACAGAATGCTACTGTGTAGTTTATATTTGAATATATTCCTTTTTCCACTATTACCCTCTTAGCGATCCGAATGTAAACTTGCATTTTCTACAGAAAGAGTGTTCAGAACTGCGCAATCCAAAGTATGGTTTAACTCTGTTAGCTTAATGAACATATCAGAAATAAGTTTCACACAATGCTTCTGTGTAGTTTTTATTTGAAGATATTATTTTTCCCAATATAGGGCTCTTAGCGCTCAGAATGTCCAATTGCAGTTTCTACAGAAAGAGTGTTTCAGAAAGGCTCAATCAAAAGTAAGGTTCAACTCTGTTAGTTGAATGCACAGAACAGAAAGAAGTTTCATACAATGCTTCTGTGTAGTTTATATTTGAACATATTCTTTTTCCACTATTACCCACTTAGCGCTACGAATGTCCAGTTGCATTTTCTACAGTCAGAGTGTTTCAAAACTGCTCAATCAAAAGTATGGTTTAACTCTGTTAGCTGAACGCTCAGATCAGAAAGAAGTTTCACAGAATGCTTCTGTGTAGTTTATATTTGAATATATTCCTTTTTCCACTACTACTCTCTTAGCGCTCCAAATATCCAGTTGCATTTTCTACAGAAAGAGTGTTCAGATCTGCTCAATCAAAAGTATGTTTTAACTCTGTTAGCTGAATTCACAGATCAGAAAGAAGTTTCACAGAATGATTCTGTGTAGTTTATATTTGGAGACATTCCTTTTTCCACTATTACCCTCTTAGCGCTCCGAATCTCCACTTGCATTTTCTACAGAAAGAGTGTTTCAGAACGGCTCAATCAAAACTAAGGTTCAACTCTTTTAGTTGAACAAACAGAACAGAAAGAAGTTTCACACAATTCTTCTGTGTAGTTTTTATTTGTAGACATTCTATTTCCCAATATAGGCCTCTTAGCGCTCAGAATGTCTAATTGCATTTTCTACAGAAAGAGTGTTTCAGAACGGCTCAATCAAAAGTAAGGTTCAACTCTGTTAGTTGAATGCACAGAACAGAAAGAAGTTTCATACAATGCTTCTGTGTAGTTTATATTTGAACATATTCTTTTTTCCACTATTACCCACTTAGCGCTACGAATGTCCAGTTGCATTTTCTACAGACAGAGTGTTTCAAAACTGCTCAATCAAAAGTATGGTTTAACTCTGTTAGCTGAATGCTCAGATCAGAAAGAAGTTTCACAGAATGCTTCTGTGTAGTTTATATTTGAATATATTACTTTTTCCACTACCACGCTCTTCGCGCTCCAAATGTCCAGTTGCATTTTCTACAGAAAGAGTGTTCAGATCTGCTCAATCAAAAGTATGGTTTAACTCTGTTAGCTGAATGCACAGATCAGAAAGAAGTTTCACCGAAAGATTCTGTGGAGTTTATATTTGAAGACATTCCTTTTTCCACTATTACCCTCTTAGCGCTCCGAATCTCCACTTGCATTTTCTACAAAAAGAGTGTTTCATAACTGCTCAATCAAAAATATGTTTTATCTCTGTTAACTGAATTCACAGATCAGAAATAAGTTTCACAGAATGCATCAGTGTAGTTTTTATTTGAAGATATTCTTTTTCCCAATGTAGGCCTCTTAGCGCTTAGCATGTCCAATTGCAGTTTCTACAGAAAGAGTGTTTCAGAACGGCTCAATCAAAAGTAAAGTTCAACTCTGTTAGTTGAATGCACAGAACAGAAAGAATTTTCACAGAATGCTACTGTGTAGTTTATATTTGAATATATTCCTTTTTCCACTATTACCCTCTTAGCGATCCGAATGTAAACTTGCATTTTCTACAGAAAGAGTGTTCAGAACTGCGCAATCCAAAGTATGGTTTAACTCTGTTAGCTTAATGAACATATCAGAAATAAGTTTCACACAATGCTTCTGTGTAGTTTTTATTTGAAGATATTATTTTTCCCAATAGAGGCCTCTTAGCGCTCAGAATGTCCAATTGCAGTTTCTACAGAAAGAGTGTTTCAGAAAGGCTCAATCAAAAGTAAGGTTCAACTCTGTTAGTTGAATGCACAGAACAGAAAGAAGTTTCATACAATGCTTCTGTGTAGTTTATATTTGAACATATTCTTTTTCCACTATTACCCACTTAGCGCTACGAATGTCCAGTTGCATTTTCTACAGTCAGAGTGTTTCAAAACTGCTCAATCAAAAGTATGGTTTAACTCTGTTAGCTGAACGCTCAGATCAGAAAGAAGTTTCACAGAATGCTTCTGTGTAGTTTATATTTGAATATATTCCTTTTTCCACTACTACTCTCTTAGCGCTCCAAATATCCAGTTGCATTTTCTACAGAAAGAGTGTTCAGATCTGCTCAATCAAATGTATGTTTTAACTCTGTTAGCTGAATTCACAGATCAGAAAGAAGTTTCACAGAATGATTCTGTGTAGTTTATATTTGGAGACATTCCTTTTTCCACTATTACCCTCTTAGCGCTCCGAATCTCCACTTGCATTTTCTACAGAAAGAGTGTTTCAGAACGGCTCAATCAAAACTAAGGTTCAACTCTTTTAGTTGAACAAACAGAACAGAAAGAAGTTTCACACAATTCTTCTGTGTAGTTTTTATTTGTAGACATTCTATTTCCCAATATAGGCCTCTTAGCGCTCAGAATGTCTAATTGCATTTTCTACAGAAAGAGTGTTTCAGAACGGCTCAATCAAAAGTAAGGTTCAACTCTGTTAGTTGATTGCACAGAACAGAAAGAAGTTTCATACAATGCTTCTGTATAGTTTATATTTGAACATATTCTTTTTTCCACTATTACCCACTTAGCGCTACGAATGTCCAGTTGCATTTTCTACAGACAGAGTGTTTCAAAACTGCTCAATCAAAAGTATGGTTTAACTCTGTTAGCTGAATGCTCAGATCAGAAAGAAGTTTCACAGAATGCTTCTGTGTAGTTTATATTTGAATATATTACTTTTTCCACTACCACGCTCTTCGCGCTCCAAATGTCCAGTTGCATTTTCTACAGAAAGAATGTTCAGATCTGCTCAATCAAAAGTATGGTTTAACTCTGTTAGCTGAATGCACAGATCAGAAAGAAGTTTCACCGAAAGATTCTGTGGAGTTTATATTTGAAGACATTCCTTTTTCCACTATTACCCTCTTAGCGCTCCGAATCTCCACTTGCATTTTCTACAAAAAGAGTGTTTCATAACTGCTCAATCAAAAATATGTTTTATCTCTGTTAACTGAATTCACAGATCAGAAATAAGTTTCACAGAATGCATCAGTGTAGTTTTTATTTGAAGATATTCTTTTTCCCAATGTAGGCCTCTTAGCGCTTAGCATGTCCAATTGCAGTTTCTACAGAAAGAGTGTTTCAGAACGGCTCAATCAAAAGTAAAGTTCAACTCTGTTAGTTGAATGCACAGAACAGAAAGAATTTTCACAGAATGCTACTGTGTAGTTTATATTTGAATATATTCCTTTTTCCACTATTACCCTCTTAGCGATCCAAATGTAAACTTGCATTTTCTACAGAAAGAGTGTTCAGAACTGCGCAATCCAAAGTATGGTTTAACTCTGTTAGCTTAATGAACATATCAGAAATAAGTTTCACACAATGCTTCTGTGTAGTTTTTATTTGAAGATATTATTTTTCCCAATATAGGCCTCTTAGCGCTCAGAATGTCCAATTGCAGTTTCTACAGAAAGAGTGTTTCAGAAAGGCTCAATCAAAAGTAAGGTTCAACTCTGTTAGTTGAATGCACAGAACAGAAAGAAGTTTCATACAATGCTTCTGTGTAGTTTATATTTGAACATATTCTTTTTCCACTATTACCCACTTAGCGCTACGAATGTCCAGTTGCATTTTCTACAGTCAGAGTGTTTCAAAACTGCTCAATCAAAAGTATGGTTTAACTCTGTTAGCTGAACGCTCAGATCAGAAAGAAGTTTCACAGAATGCTTCTGTGTAGTTTATATTTGAATATATTCCTTTTTCCACTACTACTCTCTTAGCGCTCCAAATATCCAGTTGCATTTTCTACAGAAAGAGTGTTCAGATCTGCTCAATCAAAAGTATGTTTTAACTCTGTTAGCTGAATTCACAGATCAGAAAGAAGTTTCACAGAATGATTCTGTGTAGTTTATATTTGGAGACATTCCTTTTTCCACTATTACCCTCTTAGCGCTCCGAATCTCCACTTGCATTTTCTACAGAAAGAGTGTTTCAGAACGGCTCAATCAAAACTAAGGTTCAACTCTTTTAGTTGAACAAACAGAACAGAAAGAAGTTTCACACAATTCTTCTGTGTAGTTTTTATTTGTAGACATTCTATTTCCCAATATAGGCCTCTTAGCGCTCAGAATGTCTAATTGCATTTTCTACAGAAAGAGTGTTTCAGAACGGCTCAATCAAAAGTAAGGTTCAACTCTGTTAGTTGAATGCACAGAACAGAAAGAAGTTTCATACAATGCTTCTGTGTAGTTTATATTTGAACCTATTCTTTTTTCCACTATTACCCACTTAGCGCTACGAATGTCCAGTTGCATTTTCTACAGACAGAGTGTTTCAAAACTGCTCAATCAAAAGTATGGTTTAACTCTGTTAGCTGAATGCTCAGATCAGAAAGAAGTTTCACAGAATGCTTCTGTGTAGTTTATATTTGAATATATTACTTTTTCCACTACCACGCTCTTCGCGCTCCAAATGTCCAGTTGCATTTTCTACAGAAAGAGTGTTCAGATCTGCTCAATCAAAAGTATGGTTTAACTCTGTTAGCTGAATGCACAGATCAGAAAGAAGTTTCACCGAAAGATTCTGTGGAGTTTATATTTGAAGACATTCCTTTTTCCACTATTACCCTCTTAGCGCTCCGAATCTCCACTTGCATTTTCTACAAAAAGAGTGTTTCATAACTGCTCAATCAAAAATATGTTTTATCTCTGTTAACTGAATTCACAGATCAGAAATAAGTTTCACAGAATGCATCAGTGTAGTTTTTATTTGAAGATATTCTTTTTCCCAATGTAGGCCTCTTAGCGCTTAGCATGTCCAATTGCAGTTTCTACAGAAAGAGTGTTTCAGAACGGCTCAATCAAAAGTAAAGTTCAACTCTGTTAGTTGAATGCACAGAACAGAAAGAATTTTCACAGAATGCTACTGTGTAGTTTATATTTGAATATATTCCTTTTTCCACTATTACCCTCTTAGCGATCCGAATGTAAACTTGCATTTTCTACAGAAAGAGTGTTCAGAACTGCGCAATCCAAAGTATGGTTTAACTCTGTTAGCTTAATGAACATATCAGAAATAAGTTTCACACAATGCTTCTGTGTAGTTTTTATTTGAAGATATTATTTTTCCCAATATAGGCCTCTTAGCGCTCAGAATGTCCAATTGCAGTTTCTACAGAAAGAGTGTTTCAGAAAGGCTCAATCAAAAGTAAGGTTCAACTCTGTTAGTTGAATGCACAGAACAGAAAGAAGTTTCATACAATGCTTCTGTGTAGTTTATATTTGAACATATTCTTTTTCCACTATTACCCACTTAGCGCTACGAATGTCCAGTTGCATTTTCTACAGTCAGAGTGTTTCAAAACTGCTCAATCAAAAGTATGGTTTAACTCTGTTAGCTGAACGCTCAGATCAGAAAGAAGTTTCACAGAATGCTTCTGTGTAGTTTATATTTGAATATATTCCTTTTTCCACTACTACTCTCTTAGCGCTCCAAATATCCAGTTGCATTTTCTACAGAAAGAGTGTTCAGATCTGCTCAATCAAAAGTATGTTTTAACTCTGTTAGCTGAATTCACAGATCAGAAAGAAGTTTCACAGAATGATTCTGTGTAGTTTATATTTGGAGACATTCCTTTTTCCACTATTACCCTCTTAGCGCTCCGAATCTCCACTTGCATTTTCTACAGAAAGAGTGTTTCAGAACGGCTCAATCAAAACTAAGGTTCAACTCTTTTAGTTGAACAAACAGAACAGAAAGAAGGTTCACACAATTCTTCTGTGTAGTTTTTATTTGTAGACATTCTATTTCCCAATATAGGCCTCTTAGCGCTCAGAATGTCTAATTGCATTTTCTACAGAAAGAGTGTTTCAGAACGGCTCAATCAAAAGTAAGGTTCAACTCTGTTAGTTGAATGCACAGAACAGAAAGAAGTTTCATACAATGCTTCTGTGTAGTTTATATTTGAACCTATTCTTTTTTCCACTATTACCCACTTAGCGCTACGAATGTCCAGTTGCATTTTCTACAGACAGAGTGTTTCAAAACTGCTCAATCAAAAGTATGGTTTAACTCTGTTAGCTGAATGCTCAGATCAGAAAGAAGTTTCACAGAATGCTTCTGTGTAGTTTATATTTGAATATATTACTTTTTCCACTACCACGCTCTTCGCGCTCCAAATGTCCAGTTGCATTTTCTACAGAAAGAGTGTTCAGATCTGCTCAATCAAAAGTATGGTTTAACTCTGTTAGCTGAATGCACAGATCAGAAAGAAGTTTCACCGAAAGATTCTGTGGAGTTTATATTTGAAGACATTCCTTTTTCCACTATTACCCTCTTAGCGCTCCGAATCTCCACTTGCATTTTCTACAAAAAGAGTGTTTCATAACTGCTCAATCAAAAATATGTTTTATCTCTGTTAACTGAATTCACAGATCAGAAATAAGTTTCACAGAATGCATCAGTGTAGTTTTTATTTGAAGATATTCTTTTTCCCAATGTAGGCCTCTTAGCGCTTAGCATGTCCAATTGCAGTTTCTACAGAAAGAGTGTTTCAGAACGGCTCAATCAAAAGTAAAGTTCAACTCTGTTAGTTGAATGCACAGAACAGAAAGAATTTTCACAGAATGCTACTGTGTAGTTTATATTTGAATATATTCCTTTTTCCACTATTACCCTCTTAGCGATCCGAATGTAAACTTGCATTTTCTACAGAAAGAGTGTTCAGAACTGCGCAATCCAAAGTATGGTTTAACTCTGTTAGCTTAATGAACATATCAGAAATAAGTTTCACACAATGCTTCTGTGTAGTTTTTATTTGAAGATATTATTTTTCCCAATATAGGCCTCTTAGCGCTCAGAATGTCCAATTGCAGTTTCTACAGAAAGAGTGTTTCAGAAAGGCTCAATCAAAAGTAAGGTTCAACTCTGTTAGTTGAATGCACAGAACAGAAAGAAGTTTCATACAATGCTTCTGTGTAGTTTATATTTGAACATATTCTTTTTCCACTATTACCCACTTAGCGCTACGAATGTCCAGTTGCATTTTCTACAGTCAGAGTGTTTCAAAACTGCTCAATCAAAAGTATGGTTTAACTCTGTTAGCTGAACGCTCAGATCAGAAAGAAGTTTCACAGAATGCTTCTGTGTAGTTTATATTTGAATATATTCCTTTTTCCACTACTACTCTCTTAGCGCTCCAAATATCCAGTTGCATTTTCTACAGAAAGAGTGTTCAGATCTGCTCAATCAAAAGTATGTTTTAACTCTGTTAGCTGAATTCACAGATCAGAAAGAAGTTTCACAGAATGATTCTGTGTAGTTTATATTTGGAGACATTCCTTTTTCCACTATTACCCTCTTAGCGCTCCGAATCTCCACTTGCATTTTCTACAGAAAGAGTGTTTCAGAACGGCTCAATCAAAACTAAGGTTCAACTCTTTTAGTTGAACAAACAGAACAGAAAGAAGGTTCACACAATTCTTCTGTGTAGTTTTTATTTGTAGACATTCTATTTCCCAATATAGGCCTCTTAGCGCTCAGAATGTCTAATTGCATTTTCTACAGAAAGAGTGTTTCAGAACGGCTCAATCAAAAGTAAGGTTCAACTCTGTTAGTTGAATGCACAGAACAGAAAGAAGTTTCATACAATGCTTCTGTGTAGTTTATATTTGAACCTATTCTTTTTTCCACTATTACCCACTTAGCGCTACGAATGTCCAGTTGCATTTTCTACAGACAGAGTGTTTCAAAACTGCTCAATCAAAAGTATGGTTTAACTCTGTTAGCTGAATGCTCAGATCAGAAAGAAGTTTCACAGAATGCTTCTGTGTAGTTTATATTTGAATATATTACTTTTTCCACTACCACGCTCTTCGCGCTCCAAATGTCCAGTTGCATTTTCTACAGAAAGAGTGTTCAGATCTGCTCAATCAAAAGTATGGTTTAACTCTGTTAGCTGAATGCACAGATCAGAAAGAAGTTTCACCGAAAGATTCTGTGGAGTTTATATTTGAAGACATTCCTTTTTCCACTATTACACTCTTAGCGCTCCGAATCTCCACTTGCATTTTCTACAAAAAGTGTTTCATAACTGCTCAATCAAAAATATGTTTTATCTCTGTTAACTGAATTCACAGATCAGAAATAAGTTTCACAGAATGCATCAGTGTAGTTTTTATTTGAAGATATTCTTTTTCCCAATGTAGGCCTCTTAGCGCTTAGCATGTCCAATTGCAGTTTCTACAGAAAGAGTGTTTCAGAACGGCTCAATCAAAAGTAAAGTTCAACTCTGTTAGTTGAATGCACAGAACAGAAAGAATTTTCACAGAATGCTACTGTGTAGTTTATATTTGAATATATTCCTTTTTCCACTATTACCCTCTTAGCGATCCGAATGTAAACTTGCATTTTCTACAGAAAGAGTGTTCAGAACTGCGCAATCCAAAGTATGGTTTAACTCTGTTAGCTTAATGAACATATCAGAAATAAGTTTCACACAATGCTTCTGTGTAGTTTTTATTTGAAGGTATTATTTTTCCCAATATAGGCCTCTTAGCGCTCAGAATGTCCAATTGCAGTTTCTACAGAAAGAGTGTTTCAGAAAGGCTCAATCAAAAGTAAGGTTCAACTCTGTTAGTTGAATGCACAGAACAGAAAGAAGTTTCATACAATGCTTCTGTGTAGTTTATATTTGAACATATTCTTTTTCCACTATTACCCACTTAGCGCTACGAATGTCCAGTTGCATTTTCTACAGTCAGAGTGTTTCAAAACTGCTCAATCAAAAGTATGGTTTAACTCTGTTAGCTGAATGCTCAGATCAGAAAGAAGTTTCACAGAATGCTTCTGTGTAGTTTATATTTGAATATATTCCTTTTTCCACTACTACTCTCTTAGCGCTCCAAATATCCAGTTGCATTTTCTACAGAAAGAGTGTTCAGATCTGCTCAATCAAAAGTATGTTTTAACTCTGTTAGCTGAATTCACAGATCAGAAAGAAGTTTCACAGAATGATTCTGTGTAGTTTATATTTGGAGACATTCCTTTTTCCACTATTACCCTCTTAGCGCTCCGAATCTCCACTTGCATTTTCTACAGAAAGAGTGTTTCAGAACGGCTCAATCAAAACTAAGGTTCAACTCTTTTAGTTGAACAAACAGAACAGAAAGAAGTTTCACACAATTCTTCTGTGTAGTTTTTATTTGTAGACATTCTATTTCCCAATATAGGCCTCTTAGCGCTCAGAATGTCTAATTGCATTTTCTACAGAAAGAGTGTTTCAGAACGGCTCAATCAAAAGTAAGGTTCAACTCTGTTAGTTGAATGCACAGAACAGAAAGAAGTTTCATACAATGCTTCTGTGTAGTTTATATTTGAACCTATTCTTTTTTCCACTATTACCCACTTAGCGCTACGAATGTCCAGTTGCATTTTCTACAGACAGAGTGTTTCAAAACTGCTCAATCAAAAGTATGGTTTAACTCTGTTAGCTGAATGCTCAGATCAGAAAGAAGTTTCACAGAATGCTTCTGTGTAGTTTATATTTGAATATATTACTTTTTCCACTACCACGCTCTTCGCGCTCCAAATGTCCAGTTGCATTTTCTACAGAAAGAGTGTTCAGATCTGCTCAATCAAAAGTATGGTTTAACTCTGTTAGCTGAATGCACAGATCAGAAAGAAGTTTCACCGAAAGATTCTGTGGAGTTTATATTTGAAGACATTCCTTTTTCCACTATTACCCTCTTAGCGCTCCGAATCTCCACTTGCATTTTCTACAAAAAGAGTGTTTCATAACTGCTCAATCAAAAATATGTTTTATCTCTGTTAACTGAATTCACAGATCAGAAATAAGTTTCACAGAATGCATCAGTGTAGTTTTTATTTGAAGATATTCTTTTTCCCAATGTAGGCCTCTTAGCGCTTAGCATGTCCAATTGCAGTTTCTACAGAAAGAGTGTTTCAGAACGGCTCAATCAAAAGTAAAGTTCAACTCTGTTAGTTGAATGCACAGAACAGAAAGAATTTTCACAGAATGCTACTGTGTAGTTTATATTTGAATATATTCCTTTTTCCACTATTACCCTCTTAGCGATCCGAATGTAAACTTGCATTTTCTACAGAAAGAGTGTTCAGAACTGCGCAATCCAAAGTATGGTTTAACTCTGTTAGCTTAATGAACATATCAGAAATAAGTTTCACACAATGCTTCTGTGTAGTTTTTATTTGAAGATATTATTTTTCCCAATATAGGCCTCTTAGCGCTCAGAATGTCCAATTGCAGTTTCTACAGAAAGAGTGTTTCAGAAAGGCTCAATCAAAAGTAAGGTTCAACTCTGTTAGTTGAATGCACAGAACAGAAAGAAGTTTCATACAATGCTTCTGTGTAGTTTATATTTGAACATATTCTTTTTCCACTATTACCCACTTAGCGCTACGAATGTCCAGTTGCATTTTCTACAGTCAGAGTGTTTCAAAACTGCTCAATCAAAAGTATGGTTTAACTCTGTTAGCTGAATGCTCAGATCAGAAAGAAGTTTCACAGAATGCTTCTGTGTAGTTTATATTTGAATATATTCCTTTTTCCACTACTACTCTCTTAGCGCTCCAAATATCCAGTTGCATTTTCTACAGAAAGAGTGTTCAGATCTGCTCAATCAAAAGTATGTTTTAACTCTGTTAGCTGAATTCACAGATCAGAAAGAAGTTTCACAGAATGATTCTGTGTAGTTTATATTTGGAGACATTCCTTTTTCCACTATTACCCTCTTAGCGCTCCGAATCTCCACTTGCATTTTCTACAGAAAGAGTGTTTCAGAACGGCTCAATCAAAACTAAGGTTCAACTCTTTTAGTTGAACAAACAGAACAGAAAGAAGGTTCACACAATTCTTCTGTGTAGTTTTTATTTGTAGACATTCTATTTCCCAATATAGGCCTCTTAGCGCTCAGAATGTCTAATTGCATTTTCTACAGAAAGAGTGTTTCAGAACGGCTCAATCAAAAGTAAGGTTCAACTCTGTTAGTTGAATGCACAGAACAGAAAGAAGTTTCATACAATGCTTCTGTGTAGTTTATATTTGAACATATTCTTTTTTCCACTATTACCCACTTAGCGCTACGAATGTCCAGTTGCATTTTCTACAGACAGAGTGTTTCAAAACTGCTCAATCAAAAGTATGGTTTAACTCTGTTAGCTGAATGCTCAGATCAGAAAGAAGTTTCACAGAATGCTTCTGTGTAGTTTATATTTGAATATATTACTTTTTCCACTACCACGCTCTTCGCGCTCCAAATGTCCAGTTGCATTTTCTACAGAAAGAGTGTTCAGATCTGCTCAATCAAAAGTATGGTTTAACTCTGTTAGCTGAATGCACAGATCAGAAAGAAGTTTCACCGAAAGATTCTGTGGAGTTTATATTTGAAGACATTCCTTTTTCCACTATTACCCTCTTAGCGCTCCGAATCTCCACTTGCATTTTCTACAAAAAGAGTGTTTCATAACTGCTCAATCAAAAATATGTTTTATCTCTGTTAACTGAATTCACAGATCAGAAATAAGTTTCACAGAATGCATCAGTGTAGTTTTTATTTGAAGTTATTCTTTTTCCCAATGTAGGCCTCTTAGCGCTTAGCATGTCCAATTGCAGTTTCTACAGAAAGAGTGTTTCAGAACGGCTCAATCAAAAGTAAAGTTCAACTCTGTTAGTTGAATGCACAGAACAGAAAGGATTTTCACAGAATGCTACTGTGTAGTTTATATTTGAATATATTCCTTTTTCCACTATTACCCTCTTAGCGATCCGAATGTAAACTTGCATTTTCTACAGAAAGAGTGTTCAGAACTGCGCAATCCAAAGTATGGTTTAACTCTGTTAGCTTAATGAACATATCAGAAATAAGTTTCACACAATGCTTCTGTGTAGTTTTTATTTGAAGGTATTATTTTTCCCAATATAGGCCTCTTAGCGCTCAGAATGTCCAATTGCAGTTTCTACAGAAAGAGTGTTTCAGAAAGGCTCAATCAAAAGTAAGGTTCAACTCTGTTAGTTGAATGCACAGAACAGAAAGAAGTTTCATACAATGCTTCTGTGTAGTTTATATTTGAACATATTCTTTTTCCACTATTACCCACTTAGCGCTACGAATGTCCAGTTGCATTTTCTACAGTCAGAGTGTTTCAAAACTGCTCAATCAAAAGTATGGTTTAACTCTGTTAGCTGAACGCTCAGATCAGAAAGAAGTTTCACAGAATGCTTCTGTGTAGTTTATATTTGAATATATTCCTTTTTCCACTACTACTCTCTTAGCGCTCCAAATATCCAGTTGCATTTTCTACAGAAAGAGTGTTCAGATCTGCTCAATCAAAAGTATGTTTTAACTCTGTTAGCTGAATTCACAGATCAGAAAGAAGTTTCACAGAATGATTCTGTGTAGTTTATATTTGGAGACATTCCTTTTTCCACTATTACCCTCTTAGCGCTCCGAATCTCCACTTGCATTTTCTACAGAAAGAGTGTTTCAGAACGGCTCAATCAAAACTAAGGTTCAACTCTTTTAGTTGAACAAACAGAACAGAAAGAAGTTTCACACAATTCTTCTGTGTAGTTTTTATTTGTAGACATTCTATTTCCCAGTATAGGCCTCTTAGCGCTCAGAATGTCTAATTGCATTTTCTACAGAAAGAGTGTTTCAGAACGGCTCAATCAAAAGTAAGGTTCAACTCTGTTAGTTGAATGCACAGAACAGAAAGAAGTTTCATACAATGCTTCTGTGTAGTTTATATTTGAACATATTCTTTTTTCCACTATTACCCACTTAGCGCTACGAATGTCCAGTTGCATTTTCTACAGACAGAGTGTTTCAAAACTGCTCAATCAAAAGTATGGTTTAACTCTGTTAGCTGAATGCTCAGATCAGAAAGAAGTTTCACAGAATGCTTCTGTGTAGTTTATATTTGAATATATTACTTTTTCCACTACCACGCTCTTCGCGCTCCAAATGTCCAGTTGCATTTTCTACAGAAAGAGTGTTCAGATCTGCTCAATCAAAAGTATGGTTTAACTCTGTTAGCTGAATGCACAGATCAGAAAGAAGTTTCACCGAAAGATTCTGTGGAGTTTATATTTGAAGACATTCCTTTTTCCACTATTACCCTCTTAGCGCTCCGAATCTCCACTTGCATTTTCTACAAAAAGAGTGTTTCATAACTGCTCAATCAAAAATATGTTTTATCTCTGTTAACTGAATTCACAGATCAGAAATAAGTTTCACAGAATGCATCAGTGTAGTTTTTATTTGAAGATATTCTTTTTCCCAATGTAGGCCTCTTAGCGCTTAGCATGTCCAATTGCAGTTTCTACAGAAAGAGTGTTTCAGAACGGCTCAATCAAAAGTAAAGTTCAACTCTGTTAGTTGAATGCACAGAACAGAAAGAATTTTCACAGAATGCTACTGTGTAGTTTATATTTGAATATATTCCTTTTTCCACTATTACCCTCTTAGCGATCCGAATGTAAACTTGCATTTTCTACAGAAAGAGTGTTCAGAACTGCGCAATCCAAAGTATGGTTTAACTCTGTTAGCTTAATGAACATATCAGAAATAAGTTTCACACAATGCTTCTGTGTAGTTTTTATTTGAAGGTATTATTTTTCCCAATATAGGCCTCTTAGCGCTCAGAATGTCCAATTGCAGTTTCTACAGAAAGAGTGTTTCAAAAAGGCTCAATCAAAAGTAAGGTTCAACTCTGTTAGTTGAATGCACAGAACAGAAAGAAGTTTCATACAATGCTTCTGTGTAGTTTATATTTGAACATATTCTTTTTCCACTATTACCCACTTAGCGCTACGAATGTCCAGTTGCATTTTCTACAGTCAGAGTGTTTCAAAACTGCTCAATCAAAAGTATGGCTTAACTCTGTTAGCTGAATGCTCAGATCAGAAAGAAGTTTCACAGAATGCTTCTGTGTAGTTTATATTTGAATATATTCCTTTTTCCACTACTACTCTCTTAGCGCTCCAAATATCCAGTTGCATTTTCTACAGAAAGAGTGTTCAGATCTGCTCAATCAAAAGTATGTTTTAACTCTGTTAGCTGAATTCACAGATCAGAAAGAAGTTTCACAGAATGATTCTGTGTAGTTTATATTTGGAGACATTCCTTTTTCCACTATTACCCTCTTAGCGCTCCGAATCTCCACTTGCATTTTCTACAGAAAGAGTGTTTCAGAACGGCTCAATCAAAACTAAGGTTCAACTCTTTTAGTTGAACAAACAGAACAGAAAGAAGTTTCACACAATTCTTCTGTGTAGTTTTTATTTGTAGACATTCTATTTCCCAATATAGGCCTCTTAGCGCTCAGAATGTCTAATTGCATTTTCTACAGAAAGAGTGTTTCAGAACGGCTCAATCAAAAGTAAGGTTCAACTCTGTTAGTTGAATGCACAGAACAGAAAGAAGTTTCATACAATGCTTCTGTGTAGTTTATATTTGAACATATTCTTTTTTCCACTATTACCCACTTAGCGCTACGAATGTCCAGTTGCATTTTCTACAGACAGAGTGTTTCAAAACTGCTCAATCAAAAGTATGGTTTAACTCTGTTAGCTGAATGCTCAGATCAGAAAGAAGTTTCACAGAATGCTTCTGTGTAGTTTATATTTGAATATATTACTTTTTCCACTACCACGCTCTTCGCGCTCCAAATGTCCAGTTGCATTTTCTACAGAAAGAGTGTTCAGATCTGCTCAATCAAAAGTATGGTTTAACTCTGTTAGCTGAATGCACAGATCAGAAAGAAGTTTCACCGAAAGATTCTGTGGAGTTTATATTTGAAGACATTCCTTTTTCCACTATTACCCTCTTAGCGCTCCGAATCTCCACTTGCATTTTCTACAAAAAGAGTGTTTCATAACTGCTCAATCAAAAATATGTTTTATCTCTGTTAACTGAATTCACAGATCAGAAATAAGTTTCACAGAATGCATCAGTGTAGTTTTTATTTGAAGTTATTCTTTTTCCCAATGTAGGCCTCTTAGCGCTTAGCATGTCCAATTGCAGTTTCTACAGAAAGAGTGTTTCAGAACGGCTCAATCAAAAGTAAAGTTCAACTCTGTTAGTTGAATGCACAGAACAGAAAGGATTTTCACAGAATGCTACTGTGTAGTTTATATTTGAATATATTCCTTTTTCCACTATTACCCTCTTAGCGATCCGAATGTAAACTTGCATTTTCTACAGAAAGAGTGTTCAGAACTGCGCAATCCAAAGTATGGTTTAACTCTGTTAGCTTAATGAACATATCAGAAATAAGTTTCACACAATGCTTCTGTGTAGTTTTTATTTGAAGGTATTATTTTTCCCAATATAGGCCTCTTAGCGCTCAGAATGTCCAATTGCAGTTTCTACAGAAAGAGTGTTTCAGAAAGGCTCAATCAAAAGTAAGGTTCAACTCTGTTAGTTGAATGCACAGAACAGAAAGAAGTTTCATACAATGCTTCTGTGTAGTTTATATTTGAACATATTCTTTTTCCACTATTACCCACTTAGCGCTACGAATGTCCAGTTGCATTTTCTACAGTCAGAGTGTTTCAAAACTGCTCAATCAAAAGTATGGTTTAACTCTGTTAGCTGAATGCTCAGATCAGAAAGAAGTTTCACAGAATGCTTCTGTGTAGTTTATATTTGAATATATTCCTTTTTCCACTACTACTCTCTTAGCGCTCCAAATATCCAGTTGCATTTTCTACAGAAAGAGTGTTCAGATCTGCTCAATCAAAAGTATGTTTTAACTCTGTTAGCTGAATTCACAGATCAGAAAGAAGTTTCACAGAATGATTCTGTGTAGTTTATATTTGGAGACATTCCTTTTTCCACTATTACCCTCTTAGCGCTCCGAATCTCCACTTGCATTTTCTACAGAAAGAGTGTTTCAGAACGGCTCAATCAAAACTAAGGTTCAACTCTTTTAGTTGAACAAACAGAACAGAAAGAAGTTTCACACAATTCTTCTGTGTAGTTTTTATTTGTAGACATTCTATTTCCCAATATAGGCCTCTTAGCGCTCAGAATGTCTAATTGCATTTTCTACAGAAAGAGTGTTTCAGAACGGCTCAATCAAAAGTAAGGTTCAACTCTGTTAGTTGAATGCACAGAACAGAAAGAAGTTTCATACAATGCTTCTGTGTAGTTTATATTTGAACATATTCTTTTTTCCACTATTACCCACTTAGCGCTACGAATGTCCAGTTGCATTTTCTACAGACAGAGTGTTTCAAAACTGCTCAATCAAAAGTATGGTTTAACTCTGTTAGCTGAATGCTCAGATCAGAAAGAAGTTTCACAGAATGCTTCTGTGTAGTTTATATTTGAATATATTACTTTTTCCACTACCACGCTCTTCGCGCTCCAAATGTCCAGTTGCATTTTCTACAGAAAGAGTGTTCAGATCTGCTCAATCAAAAGTATGGTTTAACTCTGTTAGCTGAATGCACAGATCAGAAAGAAGTTTCACCGAAAGATTCTGTGGAGTTTATATTTGAAGACATTCCTTTTTCCACTATTACCCTCTTAGCGCTCCGAATCTCCACTTGCATTTTCTACAAAAAGAGTGTTTCATAACTGCTCAATCAAAAATATGTTTTATCTCTGTTAACTGAATTCACAGATCAGAAATAAGTTTCACAGAATGCATCAGTGTAGTTTTTATTTGAAGATATTCTTTTTCCCAATGTAGGCCTCTTAGCGCTTAGCATGTCCAATTGCAGTTTCTACAGAAAGAGTGTTTCAGAACGGCTCAATCAAAAGTAAAGTTCAACTCTGTTAGTTGAATGCACAGAACAGAAAGAATTTTCACAGAATGCTACTGTGTAGTTTATATTTGAATATATTCCTTTTTCCACTATTACCCTCTTAGCGATCCGAATGTAAACTTGCATTTTCTACAGAAAGAGTGTTCAGAACTGCGCAATCCAAAGTATGGTTTAACTCTGTTAGCTTAATGAACATATCAGAAATAAGTTTCACACAATGCTTCTGTGTAGTTTTTATTTGAAGGTATTATTTTTCCCAATATAGGCCTCTTAGCGCTCAGAATGTCCAATTGCAGTTTCTACAGAAAGAGTGTTTCAGAAAGGCTCAATCAAAAGTAAGGTTCAACTCTGTTAGTTGAATGCACAGAACAGAAAGAAGTTTCATACAATGCTTCTGTGTAGTTTATATTTGAACATATTCTTTTTCCACTATTACCCACTTAGCGCTACGAATGTCCAGTTGCATTTTCTACAGTCAGAGTGTTTCAAAACTGCTCAATCAAAAGTATGGTTTAACTCTGTTAGCTGAATGCTCAGATCAGAAAGAAGTTTCACAGAATGCTTCTGTGTAGTTTATATTTGAATATATTCCTTTTTCCACTACTACTCTCTTAGCGCTCCAAATATCCAGTTGCATTTTCTACAGAAAGAGTGTTCAGATCTGCTCAATCAAAAGTATGTTTTAACTCTGTTAGCTGAATTCACAGATCAGAAAGAAGTTTCACAGAATGATTCTGTGTAGTTTATATTTGGAGACATTCCTTTTTCCACTATTACCCTCTTAGCGCTCCGAATCTCCACTTGCATTTTCTACAGAAAGAGTGTTTCAGAACGGCTCAATCAAAACTAAGGTTCAACTCTTTTAGTTGAACAAACAGAACAGAAAGAAGGTTCACACAATTCTTCTGTGTAGTTTTTATTTGTAGACATTCTATTTCCCAATATAGGCCTCTTAGCGCTCAGAATGTCTAATTGCATTTTCTACAGAAAGAGTGTTTCAGAACGGCTCAATCAAAAGTAAGGTTCAACTCTGTTAGTTGAATGCACAGAACAGAAAGAAGTTTCATACAATGCTTCTGTGTAGTTTATATTTGAACATATTCTTTTTTCCACTATTACCCACTTAGCGCTACGAATGTCCAGTTGCATTTTCTACAGACAGAGTGTTTCAAAACTGCTCAATCAAAAGTATGGTTTAACTCTGTTAGCTGAATGCTCAGATCAGAAAGAAGTTTCACAGAATGCTTCTGTGTAGTTTATATTTGAATATATTACTTTTTCCACTACCACGCTCTTCGCGCTCCAAATGTCCAGTTGCATTTTCTACAGAAAGAGTGTTCAGATCTGCTCAATCAAAAGTATGGTTTAACTCTGTTAGCTGAATGCACAGATCAGAAAGAAGTTTCACCGAAAGATTCTGTGGAGTTTATATTTGAAGACATTCCTTTTTCCACTATTACCCTCTTAGCGCTCCGAATCTCCACTTGCATTTTCTACAAAAAGAGTGTTTCATAACTGCTCAATCAAAAATATGTTTTATCTCTGTTAACTGAATTCACAGATCAGAAATAAGTTTCACAGAATGCATCAGTGTAGTTTTTATTTGAAGATATTCTTTTTCCCAATGTAGGCCTCTTAGCGCTTAGCATGTCCAATTGCAGTTTCTACAGAAAGAGTGTTTCAGAACGGCTCAATCAAAAGTAAAGTTCAACTCTGTTAGTTGAATGCACAGAACAGAAAGAATTTTCACAGAATGCTACTGTGTAGTTTATATTTGAATATATTCCTTTTTCCACTATTACCCTCTTAGCGATCCGAATGTAAACTTGCATTTTCTACAGAAAGAGTGTTCAGAACTGCGCAATCCAAAGTATGGTTTAACTCTGTTAGCTTAATGAACATATCAGAAATAAGTTTCACACAATGCTTCTGTGTAGTTTTTATTTGAAGGTATTATTTTTCCCAATATAGGCCTCTTAGCGCTCAGAATGTCCAATTGCAGTTTCTACAGAAAGAGTGTTTCAGAAAGGCTCAATCAAAAGTAAGGTTCAACTCTGTTAGTTGAATGCACAGAACAGAAAGAAGTTTCATACAATGCTTCTGTGTAGTTTATATTTGAACATATTCTTTTTCCACTATTACCCACTTAGCGCTACGAATGTCCAGTTGCATTTTCTACAGTCAGAGTGTTTCAAAACTGCTCAATCAAAAGTATGGCTTAACTCTGTTAGCTGAATGCTCAGATCAGAAAGAAGTTTCACAGAATGCTTCTGTGTAGTTTATATTTGAATATATTCCTTTTTCCACTACTACTCTCTTAGCGCTCCAAATATCCAGTTGCATTTTCTACAGAAAGAGTGTTCAGATCTGCTCAATCAAAAGTATGTTTTAACTCTGTTAGCTGAATTCACAGATCAGAAAGAAGTTTCACAGAATGATTCTGTGTAGTTTATATTTGGAGACATTCCTTTTTCCACTATTACCCTCTTAGCGCTCCGAATCTCCACTTGCATTTTCTACAGAAAGAGTGTTTCAGAACGGCTCAATCAAAACTAAGGTTCAACTCTTTTAGTTGAACAAACAGAACAGAAAGAAGTTTCACACAATTCTTCTGTGTAGTTTTTATTTGTAGACATTCTATTTCCCAATATAGGCCTCTTAGCGCTCAGAATGTCTAATTGCATTTTCTACAGAAAGAGTGTTTCAGAACGGCTCAATCAAAAGTAAGGTTCAACTCTGTTAGTTGAATGCACAGAACAGAAAGAAGTTTCATACAATGCTTCTGTGTAGTTTATATTTGAACATATTCTTTTTTCCACTATTACCCACTTAGCGCTACGAATGTCCAGTTGCATTTTCTACAGACAGAGTGTTTCAAAACTGCTCAATCAAAAGTATGGTTTAACTCTGTTAGCTGAATGCTCAGATCAGAAAGAAGTTTCACAGAATGCTTCTGTGTAGTTTATATTTGAATATATTACTTTTTCCACTACCACGCTCTTCGCGCTCCAAATGTCCAGTTGCATTTTCTACAGAAAGAGTGTTCAGATCTGCTCAATCAAAAGTATGGTTTAACTCTGTTAGCTGAATGCACAGATCAGAAAGAAGTTTCACCGAAAGATTCTGTGGAGTTTATATTTGAAGACATTCCTTTTTCCACTATTACCCTCTTAGCGCTCCGAATCTCCACTTGCATTTTCTACAAAAAGAGTGTTTCATAACTGCTCAATCAAAAATATGTTTTATCTCTGTTAACTGAATTCACAGATCAGAAATAAGTTTCACAGAATGCATCAGTGTAGTTTTTATTTGAAGATATTCTTTTTCCCAATGTAGGCCTCTTAGCGCTTAGCATGTCCAATTGCAGTTTCTACAGAAAGAGTGTTTCAGAACGGCTCAATCAAAAGTAAAGTTCAACTCTGTTAGTTGAATGCACAGAACAGAAAGAATTTTCACAGAATGCTACTGTGTAGTTTATATTTGAATATATTCCTTTTTCCACTATTACCCTCTTAGCGATCCGAATGTAAACTTGCATTTTCTACAGAAAGAGTGTTCAGAACTGCGCAATCCAAAGTATGGTTTAACTCTGTTAGCTTAATGAACATATCAGAAATAAGTTTCACACAATGCTTCTGTGTAGTTTTTATTTGAAGATATTATTTTTCCCAATAGAGGCCTCTTAGCGCTCAGAATGTCCAATTGCAGTTTCTACAGAAAGAGTGTTTCAGAAAGGCTCAATCAAAAGTAAGGTTCAACTCTGTTAGTTGAATGCACAGAACAGAAAGAAGTTTCATACAATGCTTCTGTGTAGTTTATATTTGAACATATTCTTTTTCCACTATTACCCACTTAGCGCTACGAATGTCCAGTTGCATTTTCTACAGTCAGAGTGTTTCAAAACTGCTCAATCAAAAGTATGGTTTAACTCTGTTAGCTGAATGCTCAGATCAGAAAGAAGTTTCACAGAATGCTTCTGTGTAGTTTATATTTGAATATATTCCTTTTTCCACTACTACTCTCTTAGCGCTCCAAATATCCAGTTGCATTTTCTACAGAAAGAGTGTTCAGATCTGCTCAATCAAAAGTATGTTTTAACTCTGTTAGCTGAATTCACAGATCAGAAAGAAGTTTCACAGAATGATTCTGTGTAGTTTATATTTGGAGACATTCCTTTTTCCACTATTACCCTCTTAGCGCTCCGAATCTCCACTTGCATTTTCTACAGAAAGAGTGTTTCAGAACGGCTCAATCAAAACTAAGGTTCAACTCTTTTAGTTGAACAAACAGAACAGAAAGAAGTTTCACACAATTCTTCTGTGTAGTTTTTATTTGTAGACATTCTATTTCCCAATATAGGCCTCTTAGCGCTCAGAATGTCTAATTGCATTTTCTACAGAAAGAGTGTTTCAGAACGGCTCAATCAAAAGTAAGGTTCAACTCTGTTAGTTGAATGCACAGAACAGAAAGAAGTTTCATACAATGCTTCTGTGTAGTTTATATTTGAACATATTCTTTTTTCCACTATTACCCACTTAGCGCTACGAATGTCCAGTTGCATTTTCTACAGACAGAGTGTTTCAAAACTGCTCAATCAAAAGTATGGTTTAACTCTGTTAGCTGAATGCTCAGATCAGAAAGAAGTTTCACAGAATGCTTCTGTGTAGTTTATATTTGAATATATTACTTTTTCCACTACCACGCTCTTCGCGCTCCAAATGTCCAGTTGCATTTTCTACAGAAAGAGTGTTCAGATCTGCTCAATCAAAAGTATGGTTTAACTCTGTTAGCTGAATGCACAGATCAGAAAGAAGTTTCACCGAAAGATTCTGTGGAGTTTATATTTGAAGACATTCCTTTTTCCACTATTACCCTCTTAGCGCTCCGAATCTCCACTTGCATTTTCTACAAAAAGAGTGTTTCATAACTGCTCAATCAAAAATATGTTTTATCTCTGTTAACTGAATTCACAGATCAGAAATAAGTTTCACAGAATGCATCAGTGTAGTTTTTATTTGAAGTTATTCTTTTTCCCAATGTAGGCCTCTTAGCGCTTAGCATGTCCAATTGCAGTTTCTACAGAAAGAGTGTTTCAGAACGGCTCAATCAAAAGTAAAGTTCAACTCTGTTAGTTGAATGCACAGAACAGAAAGGATTTTCACAGAATGCTACTGTGTAGTTTATATTTGAATATATTCCTTTTTCCACTATTACCCTCTTAGCGATCCGAATGTAAACTTGCATTTTCTACAGAAAGAGTGTTCAGAACTGCGCAATCCAAAGTATGGTTTAACTCTGTTAGCTTAATGAACATATCAGAAATAAGTTTCACACAATGCTTCTGTGTAGTTTTTATTTGAAGGTATTATTTTTCCCAATATAGGCCTCTTAGCGCTCAGAATGTCCAATTGCAGTTTCTACAGAAAGAGTGTTTCAGAAAGGCTCAATCAAAAGTAAGGTTCAACTCTGTTAGTTGAATGCACAGAACAGAAAGAAGTTTCATACAATGCTTCTGTGTAGTTTATATTTGAACATATTCTTTTTCCACTATTACCCACTTAGCGCTACGAATGTCCAGTTGCATTTTCTACAGTCAGAGTGTTTCAAAACTGCTCAATCAAAAGTATGGTTTAACTCTGTTAGCTGAATGCTCAGATCAGAAAGAAGTTTCACAGAATGCTTCTGTGTAGTTTATATTTGAATATATTCCTTTTTCCACTACTACTCTCTTAGCGCTCCAAATATCCAGTTGCATTTTCTACAGAAAGAGTGTTCAGATCTGCTCAATCAAAAGTATGTTTTAACTCTGTTAGCTGAATTCACAGATCAGAAAGAAGTTTCACAGAATGATTCTGTGTAGTTTATATTTGGAGACATTCCTTTTTCCACTATTACCCTCTTAGCGCTCCGAATCTCCACTTGCATTTTCTACAGAAAGAGTGTTTCAGAACGGCTCAATCAAAACTAAGGTTCAACTCTTTTAGTTGAACAAACAGAACAGAAAGAAGTTTCACACAATTCTTCTGTGTAGTTTTTATTTGTAGACATTCTATTTCCCAATATAGGCCTCTTAGCGCTCAGAATGTCTAATTGCATTTTCTACAGAAAGAGTGTTTCAGAACGGCTCAATCAAAAGTAAGGTTCAACTCTGTTAGTTGAATGCACAGAACAGAAAGAAGTTTCATACAATGCTTCTGTGTAGTTTATATTTGAACATATTCTTTTTTCCACTATTACCCACTTAGCGCTACGAATGTCCAGTTGCATTTTCTACAGACAGAGTGTTTCAAAACTGCTCAATCAAAAGTATGGTTTAACTCTGTTAGCTGAATGCTCAGATCAGAAAGAAGTTTCACAGAATGCTTCTGTGTAGTTTATATTTGAATATATTACTTTTTCCACTACCACGCTCTTCGCGCTCCAAATGTCCAGTTGCATTTTCTACAGAAAGAGTGTTCAGATCTGCTCAATCAAAAGTATGGTTTAACTCTGTTAGCTGAATGCACAGATCAGAAAGAAGTTTCACCGAAAGATTCTGTGGAGTTTATATTTGAAGACATTCCTTTTTCCACTATTACCCTCTTAGCGCTCCGAATCTCCACTTGCATTTTCTACAAAAAGAGTGTTTCATAACTGCTCAATCAAAAATATGTTTTATCTCTGTTAACTGAATTCACAGATCAGAAATAAGTTTCACAGAATGCATCAGTGTAGTTTTTATTTGAAGATATTCTTTTTCCCAATGTAGGCCTCTTAGCGCTTAGCATGTCCAATTGCAGTTTCTACAGAAAGAGTGTTTCAGAACGGCTCAATCAAAAGTAAAGTTCAACTCTGTTAGTTGAATGCACAGAACAGAAAGAATTTTCACAGAATGCTACTGTGTAGTTTATATTTGAATATATTCCTTTTTCCACTATTACCCTCTTAGCGATCCGAATGTAAACTTGCATTTTCTACAGAAAGAGTGTTCAGAACTGCGCAATCCAAAGTATGGTTTAACTCTGTTAGCTTAATGAACATATCAGAAATAAGTTTCACACAATGCTTCTGTGTAGTTTTTATTTGAAGGTATTATTTTTCCCAATATAGGCCTCTTAGCGCTCAGAATGTCCAATTGCAGTTTCTACAGAAAGAGTGTTTCAGAAAGGCTCAATCAAAAGTAAGGTTCAACTCTGTTAGTTGAATGCACAGAACAGAAAGAAGTTTCATACAATGCTTCTGTGTAGTTTATATTTGAACATATTCTTTTTCCACTATTACCCACTTAGCGCTACGAATGTCCAGTTGCATTTTCTACAGTCAGAGTGTTTCAAAACTGCTCAATCAAAAGTATGGTTTAACTCTGTTAGCTGAATGCTCAGATCAGAAAGAAGTTTCACAGAATGCTTCTGTGTAGTTTATATTTGAATATATTCCTTTTTCCACTACTACTCTCTTAGCGCTCCAAATATCCAGTTGCATTTTCTACAGAAAGAGTGTTCAGATCTGCTCAATCAAAAGTATGTTTTAACTCTGTTAGCTGAATTCACAGATCAGAAAGAAGTTTCACAGAATGATTCTGTGTAGTTTATATTTGGAGACATTCCTTATTCCACTATTACCCTCTTAGCGCTCCGAATCTCCACTTGCATTTTCTACAGAAAGAGTGTTTCAGAACGGCTCAATCAAAACTAAGGTTCAACTCTTTTAGTTGAACAAACAGAACAGAAAGAAGTTTCACACAATTCTTCTGTGTAGTTTTTATTTGTAGACATTCTATTTCCCAATATAGGCCTCTTAGCGCTCAGAATGTCTAATTACATTTTCTACAGAAAGAGTGTTTCAGAACGGCTCAATCAAAAGTAAGGTTCAACTCTGTTAGTTGAATGCACAGAACAGAAAGAAGTTTCATACAATGCTTCTGTGTAGTTTATATTTGAACATATTCTTTTTTCCACTATTACCCACTTAGCGCTACGAATGTCCAGTTGCATTTTCTACAGACAGAGTGTTTCAAAACTGCTCAATCAAAAGTATGGTTTAACTCTGTTAGCTGAATGCTCAGATCAGAAAGAAGTTTCACAGAATGCTTCTGTGTAGTTTATATTTGAATATATTACTTTTTCCACTACCACGCTCTTCGCGCTCCAAATGTCCAGTTGCATTTTCTACAGAAAGAGTGTTCAGATCTGCTCAATCAAAAGTATGGTTTAACTCTGTTAGCTGAATGCACAGATCAGAAAAAAGTTTCACCGAAAGATTCTGTGGAGTTTATATTTGAAGACATTCCTTTTTCCACTATTACCCTCTTAGCGCTCCGAATCTCCACTTGCATTTTCTACAAAAAGAGTGTTTCATAACTGCTCAATCAAAAATATGTTTTATCTCTGTTAACTGAATTCACAGATCAGAAATAAGTTTCACAGAATGCATCAGTGTAGTTTTTATTTGAAGATATTCTTTTTCCCAATGTAGGCCTCTTAGCGCTTAGCATGTCCAATTGCAGTTTCTACAGAAAGAGTGTTTCAGAACGGCTCAATCAAAAGTAAAGTTCAACTCTGTTAGTTGAATGCACAGAACAGAAAGAATTTTCACAGAATGCTACTGTGTAGTTTATATTTGAATATATTCCTTTTTCCACTATTACCCTCTTAGCGATCCGAATGTAAACTTGCATTTTCTACAGAAAGAGTGTTCAGAACTGCGCAATCCAAAGTATGGTTTAACTCTGTTAGCTTAATGAACATATCAGAAATAAGTTTCACACAATGCTTCTGTGTAGTTTTTATTTGAAGATATTATTTTTCCCAATATAGGCCTCTTAGCGCTCAGAATGTCCAATTGCAGTTTCTACAGAAAGAGTGTTTCAGAAAGGCTCAATCAAAAGTAAGGTTCAACTCTGTTAGTTGAATGCACAGAACAGAAAGAAGTTTCATACAATGCTTCTGTGTAGTTTATATTTGAACATATTCTTTTTCCACTATTACCCACTTAGCGCTACGAATGTCCAGTTGCATTTTCTACAGTCAGAGTGTTTCAAAACTGCTCAATCAAAAGTATGGTTTAACTCTGTTAGCTGAATGCTCAGATCAGAAAGAAGTTTCACAGAATGCTTCTGTGTAGTTTATATTTGAATATATTCCTTTTTCCACTACTACTCTCTTAGCGCTCCAAATATCCAGTTGCATTTTCTACAGAAAGAGTGTTCAGATCTGCTCAATCAAAAGTATGTTTTAACTCTGTTAGCTGAATTCACAGATCAGAAAGAAGTTTCACAGAATGATTCTGTGTAGTTTATATTTGGAGACATTCCTTATTCCACTATTACCCTCTTAGCGCTCCGAATCTCCACTTGCATTTTCTACAGAAAGAGTGTTTCAGAACGGCTCAATCAAAACTAAGGTTCAACTCTTTTAGTTGAACAAACAGAACAGAAAGAAGTTTCACACAATTCTTCTGTGTAGTTTTTATTTGTAGACATTCTATTTCCCAATATAGGCCTCTTAGCGCTCAGAATGTCTAATTGCATTTTCTACAGAAAGAGTGTTTCAGAACGGCTCAATCAAAAGTAAGGTTCAACTCTGTTAGTTGAATGCACAGAACAGAAAGAAGTTTCATACAATGCTTCTGTGTAGTTTATATTTGAACATATTCTTTTTTCCACTATTACCCACTTAGCGCTACGAATGTCCAGTTGCATTTTCTACAGACAGAGTGTTTCAAAACTGCTCAATCAAAAGTATGGTTTAACTCTGTTAGCTGAATGCTCAGATCAGAAAGAAGTTTCACAGAATGCTTCTGTGTAGTTTATATTTGAATATATTACTTTTTCCACTACCACGCTCTTCGCGCTCCAAATGTCCAGTTGCATTTTCTACAGAAAGAGTGTTCAGATCTGCTCAATCAAAAGTATGGTTTAACTCTGTTAGCTGAATGCACAGATCAGAAAGAAGTTTCACCGAAAGATTCTGTGGAGTTTATATTTGAAGACATTCCTTTTTCCACTATTACCCTCTTAGCGCTCCGAATCTCCACTTGCATTTTCTACAAAAAGAGTGTTTCATAACTGCTCAATCAAAAATATGTTTTATCTCTGTTAACTGAATTCACAGATCAGAAATAAGTTTCACAGAATGCATCAGTGTAGTTTTTATTTGAAGATATTCTTTTTCCCAATGCAGGCCTCTTAGCGCTTAGCATGTCCAATTGCAGTTTCTACAGAAAGAGTGTTTCAGAACGGCTCAATCAAAAGTAAAGTTCAACTCTGTTAGTTGAATGCACAGAACAGAAAGAATTTTCACAGAATGCTACTGTGTAGTTTATATTTGAATATATTCCTTTTTCCACTATTACCCTCTTAGCGATCCGAATGTAAACTTGCATTTTCTACAGAAAGAGTGTTCAGAACTGCGCAATCCAAAGTATGGTTTAACTCTGTTAGCTTAATGAACATATCAGAAATAAGTTTCACACAATGCTTCTGTGTAGTTTTTATTTGAAGATATTATTTTTCCCAATATAGGCCTCTTAGCGCTCAGAATGTCCAATTGCAGTTTCTACAGAAAGAGTGTTTCAGAAAGGCTCAATCAAAAGTAAGGTTCAACTCTGTTAGTTGAATGCACAGAACAGAAAGAAGTTTCATACAATGCTTCTGTGTAGTTTATATTTGAACATATTCTTTTTCCACTATTACCCACTTAGCGCTACGAATGTCCAGTTGCATTTTCTACAGTCAGAGTGTTTCAAAACTGCTCAATCAAAAGTATGGTTTAACTCTGTTAGCTGAATGCTCAGATCAGAAAGAAGTTTCACAGAATGCTTCTGTGTAGTTTATATTTGAATATATTCCTTTTTCCACTACTACTCTCTTAGCGCTCCAAATATCCAGTTGCATTTTCTACAGAAAGAGTGTTCAGATCTGCTCAATCAAAAGTATGTTTTAACTCTGTTAGCTGAATTCACAGATCAGAAAGAAGTTTCACAGAATGATTCTGTGTAGTTTATATTTGGAGACATTCCTTTTTCCACTATTACCCTCTTAGCGCTCCGAATCTCCACTTGCATTTTCTACAGAAAGAGTGTTTCAGAACGGCTCAATCAAAACTAAGGTTCAACTCTTTTAGTTGAACAAACAGAACAGAAAGAAGTTTCACACAATTCTTCTGTGTAGTTTTTATTTGTAGACATTCTATTTCCCAATATAGGCCTCTTAGCGCTCAGAATGTCTAATTGCATTTTCTACAGAAAGAGTGTTTCAGAACGGCTCAATCAAAAGTAAGGTTCAACTCTGTTAGTTGAATGCACAGAACAGAAAGAAGTTTCATACAATGCTTCTGTGTAGTTTATATTTGAACATATTCTTTTTTCCACTATTACCCACTTAGCGCTACGAATGTCCAGTTGCATTTTCTACAGACAGAGTGTTTCAAAACTGCTCAATCAAAAGTATGGTTTAACTCTGTTAGCTGAATGCTCAGATCAGAAAGAAGTTTCACAGAATGCTTCTGTGTAGTTTATATTTGAATATATTACTTTTTCCACTACCACGCTCTTCGCGCTCCAAATGTCCAGTTGCATTTTCTACAGAAAGAGTGTTCAGATCTGCTCAATCAAAAGTATGGTTTAACTCTGTTAGCTGAATGCACAGATCAGAAAGAAGTTTCGCCGAAAGATTCTGTGGAGTTTATATTTGAAGACATTCCTTTTTCCACTATTACCCTCTTAGCGCTCCGAATATCCACTTGCATTTTCTACAAAAAGAGTGTTTCATAACTGCTCAATCAAAAATATGTTTTATCTCTGTTAACTGAATTCACAGATCAGAAATAAGTTTCACAGAATGCATCAGTGTAGTTTTTATTTGAAGATATTCTTTTTCCCAATGCAGGCCTCTTAGCGCTTAGCATGTCCAATTGCAGTTTCTACAGAAAGAGTGTTTCAGAACGGCTCAATCAAAAGTAAAGTTCAACTCTGTTAGTTGAATGCACAGAACAGAAAGAATTTTCACAGAATGCTACTGTGTAGTTTATATTTGAATATATTCCTTTTTCCACTATTACCCTCTTAGCGATCCGAATGTAAACTTGCATTTTCTACAGAAAGAGTGTTCAGAACTGCGCAATCCAAAGTATGGTTTAACTCTGTTAGCTTAATGAACATATCAGAAATAAGTTTCACACAATGCTTCTGTGTAGTTTTTATTTGAAGATATTATTTTTCCCAATATAGGCCTCTTAGCGCTCAGAATGTCCAATTGCAGTTTCTACAGAAAGAGTGTTTCAGAACGGCTCAATCAAAAGTAAGGTTCAACTCTGTTAGTTGAATGCACAGAACAGAAAGAAGTTTCATACAATGCTTCTGTGTAGTTTATATTTGAACATATTCTTTTTCCACTATTACCCACTTAGCGCTACGAATGTCCAGTTGCATTTTCTACAGTCAGAGTGTTTCAAAACTGCTCAATCAAAAGTATGGTTTAACTCTGTTAGCTGAATGCTCAGATCAGAAAGAAGTTTCACAGAATGCTTCTGTGTAGTTTATATTTGAATATATTCCTTTTTCCACTACTACTCTCTTAGCGCTCCAAATATCCAGTTGCATTTTCTACAGAAAGAGTGTTCAGATCTGCTCAATCAAAAGTATGTTTTAACTCTGTTAGCTGAATTCACAGATCAGAAAGAAGTTTCACAGAATGATTCTGTGTAGTTTATATTTGGAGACATTCCTTATTCCACTATTACCCTCTTAGCGCTCCGAATCTCCACTTGCATTTTCTACAGAAAGAGTGTTTCAGAACGGCTCAATCAAAACTAAGGTTCAACTCTTTTAGTTGAACAAACAGAACAGAAAGAAGTTTCACACAATTCTTCTGTGTAGTTTTTATTTGTAGACATTCTATTTCCCAATATAGGCCTCTTAGCGCTCAGAATGTCTAATTGCATTTTCTACAGAAAGAGTGTTTCAGAACGGCTCAATCAAAAGTAAGGTTCAACTCTGTTAGTTGAATGCACAGAACAGAAAGAAGTTTCATACAATGCTTCTGTGTAGTTTATATTTGAACATATTCTTTTTTCCACTATTACCCACTTAGCGCTACGAATGTCCAGTTGCATTTTCTACAGACAGAGTGTTTCAAAACTGCTCAATCAAAAGTATGGTTTAACTCTGTTAGCTGAATGCTCAGATCAGAAAGAAGTTTCACAGAATGCTTCTGTGTAGTTTATATTTGAATATATTACTTTTTCCACTACCACGCTCTTCGCGCTCCAAATGTCCAGTTGCATTTTCTACAGAAAGAGTGTTCAGATCTGCTCAATCAAAAGTATGGTTTAACTCTGTTAGCTGAATGCACAGATCAGAAAGAAGTTTCACCGAAAGATTCTGTGGAGTTTATATTTGAAGACATTCCTTTTTCCACTATTACCCTCTTAGCGCTCCGAATCTCCACTTGCATTTTCTACAAAAAGAGTGTTTCATAACTGCTCAATCAAAAATATGTTTTATCTCTGTTAACTGAATTCACAGATCAGAAATAAGTTTCACAGAATGCATCAGTGTAGTTTTTATTTGAAGATATTCTTTTTCCCAATGCAGGCCTCTTAGCGCTTAGCATGTCCAATTGCAGTTTCTACAGAAAGAGTGTTTCAGAACGGCTCAATCAAAAGTAAAGTTCAACTCTGTTAGTTGAATGCACAGAACAGAAAGAATTTTCACAGAATGCTACTGTGTAGTTTATATTTGAATATATTCCTTTTTCCACTATTACCCTCTTAGCGATCCGAATGTAAACTTGCATTTTCTACAGAAAGAGTGTTCAGAACTGCGCAATCCAAAGTATGGTTTAACTCTGTTAGCTTAATGAACATATCAGAAATAAGTTTCACACAATGCTTCTGTGTAGTTTTTATTTGAAGATATTATTTTTCCCAATATAGGCCTCTTAGCGCTCAGAATGTCCAATTGCAGTTTCTACAGAAAGAGTGTTTCAGAAAGGCTCAATCAAAAGTAAGGTTCAACTCTGTTAGTTGAATGCACAGAACAGAAAGAAGTTTCATACAATGCTTCTGTGTAGTTTATATTTGAACATATTCTTTTTCCACTATTACCCACTTAGCGCTACGAATGTCCAGTTGCATTTTCTACAGTCAGAGTGTTTCAAAACTGCTCAATCAAAAGTATGGTTTAACTCTGTTAGCTGAATGCTCAGATCAGAAAGAAGTTTCACAGAATGCTTCTGTGTAGTTTATATTTGAATATATTCCTTTTTCCACTACTACTCTCTTAGCGCTCCAAATATCCAGTTGCATTTTCTACAGAAAGAGTGTTCAGATCTGCTCAATCAAAAGTATGTTTTAACTCTGTTAGCTGAATTCACAGATCAGAAAGAAGTTTCACAGAATGATTCTGTGTAGTTTATATTTGGAGACATTCCTTTTTCCACTATTACCCTCTTAGCGCTCCGAATCTCCACTTGCATTTTCTACAGAAAGAGTGTTTCAGAACGGCTCAATCAAAACTAAGGTTCAACTCTTTTAGTTGAACAAACAGAACAGAAAGAAGTTTCACACAATTCTTCTGTGTAGTTTTTATTTGTAGACATTCTATTTCCCAATATAGGCCTCTTAGCGCTCAGAATGTCTAATTGCATTTTCTACAGAAAGAGTGTTTCAGAACGGCTCAATCAAAAGTAAGGTTCAACTCTGTTAGTTGAATGCACAGAACAGAAAGAAGTTTCATACAATGCTTCTGTGTAGTTTATATTTGAACATATTCTTTTTTCCACTATTACCCACTTAGCGCTACGAATGTCCAGTTGCATTTTCTACAGACAGAGTGTTTCAAAACTGCTCAATCAAAAGTATGGTTTAACTCTGTTAGCTGAATGCTCAGATCAGAAAGAAGTTTCACAGAATGCTTCTGTGTAGTTTATATTTGAATATATTACTTTTTCCACTACCACGCTCTTCGCGCTCCAAATGTCCAGTTGCATTTTCTACAGAAAGAGTGTTCAGATCTGCTCAATCAAAAGTATGGTTTAACTCTGTTAGCTGAATGCACAGATCAGAAAGAAGTTTCACCGAAAGATTCTGTGGAGTTTATATTTGAAGACATTCCTTTTTCCACTATTACCCTCTTAGCGCTCCGAATCTCCACTTGCATTTTCTACAAAAAGAGTGTTTCATAACTGCTCAATCAAAAATATGTTTTATCTCTGTTAACTGAATTCACAGATCAGAAATAAGTTTCACAGAATGCATCAGTGTAGTTTTTATTTGAAGATATTCTTTTTCCCAATGCAGGCCTCTTAGCGCTTAGCATGTCCAATTGCAGTTTCTACAGAAAGAGTGTTTCAGAACGGCTCAATCAAAAGTAAAGTTCAACTCTGTTAGTTGAATGCACAGAACAGAAAGAATTTTCACAGAATGCTACTGTGTAGTTTATATTTGAATATATTCCTTTTTCCACTATTACCCTCTTAGCGATCCGAATGTAAACTTGCATTTTCTACAGAAAGAGTGTTCAGAACTGCGCAATCCAAAGTATGGTTTAACTCTGTTAGCTTAATGAACATATCAGAAATAAGTTTCACACAATGCTTCTGTGTAGTTTTTATTTGAAGATATTATTTTTCCCAATATAGGCCTCTTAGCGCTCAGAATGTCCAATTGCAGTTTCTACAGAAAGAGTGTTTCAGAACGGCTCAATCAAAAGTAAGGTTCAACTCTGTTAGTTGAATGCACAGAACAGAAAGAAGTTTCATACAATGCTTCTGTGTAGTTTATATTTGAACATATTCTTTTTCCACTATTACCCACTTAGCGCTACGAATGTCCAGTTGCATTTTCTACAGTCAGAGTGTTTCAAAACTGCTCAATCAAAAGTATGGTTTAACTCTGTTAGCTGAATGCTCAGATCAGAAAGAAGTTTCACAGAATGCTTCTGTGTAGTTTATATTTGAATATATTCCTTTTTCCACTACTACTCTCTTAGCGCTCCAAATATCCAGTTGCATTTTCTACAGAAAGAGTGTTCAGATCTGCTCAATCAAAAGTATGTTTTAACTCTGTTAGCTGAATTCACAGATCAGAAAGAAGTTTCACAGAATGATTCTGTGTAGTTTATATTTGGAGACATTCCTTATTCCACTATTACCCTCTTAGCGCTCCGAATCTCCACTTGCATTTTCTACAGAAAGAGTGTTTCAGAACGGCTCAATCAAAACTAAGGTTCAACTCTTTTAGTTGAACAAACAGAACAGAAAGAAGTTTCACACAATTCTTCTGTGTAGTTTTTATTTGTAGACATTCTATTTCCCAATATAGGCCTCTTAGCGCTCAGAATGTCTAATTGCATTTTCTACAGAAAGAGTGTTTCAGAACGGCTCAATCAAAAGTAAGGTTCAACTCTGTTAGTTGAATGCACAGAACAGAAAGAAGTTTCATACAATGCTTCTGTGTAGTTTATATTTGAACATATTCTTTTTTCCACTATTACCCACTTAGCGCTACGAATGTCCAGTTGCATTTTCTACAGACAGAGTGTTTCAAAACTGCTCAATCAAAAGTATGGTTTAACTCTGTTAGCTGAATGCTCAGATCAGAAAGAAGTTTCACAGAATGCTTCTGTGTAGTTTATATTTGAATATATTACTTTTTCCACTACCACGCTCTTCGCGCTCCAAATGTCCAGTTGCATTTTCTACAGAAAGAGTGTTCAGATCTGCTCAATCAAAAGTATGGTTTAACTCTGTTAGCTGAATGCACAGATCAGAAAGAAGTTTCACCGAAAGATTCTGTGGAGTTTATATTTGAAGACATTCCTTTTTCCACTATTACCCTCTTAGCGCTCCGAATCTCCACTTGCATTTTCTACAAAAAGAGTGTTTCATAACTGCTCAATCAAAAATATGTTTTATCTCTGTTAACTGAATTCACAGATCAGAAATAAGTTTCACAGAATGCATCAGTGTAGTTTTTATTTGAAGATATTCTTTTTCCCAATGCAGGCCTCTTAGCGCTTAGCATGTCCAATTGCAGTTTCTACAGAAAGAGTGTTTCAGAACGGCTCAATCAAAAGTAAAGTTCAACTCTGTTAGTTGAATGCACAGAACAGAAAGAATTTTCACAGAATGCTACTGTGTAGTTTATATTTGAATATATTCCTTTTTCCACTATTACCCTCTTAGCGATCCGAATGTAAACTTGCATTTTCTACAGAAAGAGTGTTCAGAACTGCGCAATCCAAAGTATGGTTTAACTCTGTTAGCTTAATGAACATATCAGAAATAAGTTTCACACAATGCTTCTGTGTAGTTTTTATTTGAAGATATTATTTTTCCCAATATAGGCCTCTTAGCGCTCAGAATGTCCAATTGCAGTTTCTACAGAAAGAGTGTTTCAGAAAGGCTCAATCAAAAGTAAGGTTCAACTCTGTTAGTTGAATGCACAGAACAGAAAGAAGTTTCATACAATGCTTCTGTGTAGTTTATATTTGAACATATTCTTTTTCCACTATTACCCACTTAGCGCTACGAATGTCCAGTTGCATTTTCTACAGTCAGAGTGTTTCAAAACTGCTCAATCAAAAGTATGGTTTAACTCTGTTAGCTGAATGCTCAGATCAGAAAGAAGTTTCACAGAATGCTTCTGTGTAGTTTATATTTGAATATATTCCTTTTTCCACTACTACTCTCTTAGCGCTCCAAATATCCAGTTGCATTTTCTACAGAAAGAGTGTTCAGATCTGCTCAATCAAAAGTATGTTTTAACTCTGTTAGCTGAATTCACAGATCAGAAAGAAGTTTCACAGAATGATTCTGTGTAGTTTATATTTGGAGACATTCCTTTTTCCACTATTACCCTCTTAGCGCTCCGAATCTCCACTTGCATTTTCTACAGAAAGAGTGTTTCAGAACGGCTCAATCAAAACTAAGGTTCAACTCTTTTAGTTGAACAAACAGAACAGAAAGAAGTTTCACACAATTCTTCTGTGTAGTTTTTATTTGTAGACATTCTATTTCCCAATATAGGCCTCTTAGCGCTCAGAATGTCTAATTGCATTTTCTACAGAAAGAGTGTTTCAGAACGGCTCAATCAAAAGTAAGGTTCAACTCTGTTAGTTGAATGCACAGAACAGAAAGAAGTTTCATACAATGCTTCTGTGTAGTTTATATTTGAACATATTCTTTTTTCCACTATTACCCACTTAGCGCTACGAATGTCCAGTTGCATTTTCTACAGACAGAGTGTTTCAAAACTGCTCAATCAAAAGTATGGTTTAACTCTGTTAGCTGAATGCTCAGATCAGAAAGAAGTTTCACAGAATGCTTCTGTGTAGTTTATATTTGAATATATTACTTTTTCCACTACCACGCTCTTCGCGCTCCAAATGTCCAGTTGCATTTTCTACAGAAAGAGTGTTCAGATCTGCTCAATCAAAAGTATGGTTTAACTCTGTTAGCTGAATGCACAGATCAGAAAGAAGTTTCACCGAAAGATTCTGTGGAGTTTATATTTGAAGACATTCCTTTTTCCACTATTACCCTCTTAGCGCTCCGAATCTCCACTTGCATTTTCTACAAAAAGAGTGTTTCATAACTGCTCAATCAAAAATATGTTTTATCTCTGTTAACTGAATTCACAGATCAGAAATAAGTTTCACAGAATGCATCAGTGTAGTTTTTATTTGAAGATATTCTTTTTCCCAATGTAGGCCTCTTAGCGCTTAGCATGTCCAATTGCAGTTTCTACAGAAAGAGTGTTTCAGAACGGCTCAATCAAAAGTAAAGTTCAACTCTGTTAGTTGAATGCACAGAACAGAAAGAATTTTCACAGAATGCTACTGTGTAGTTTATATTTGAATATATTCCTTTTTCCACTATTACCCTCTTAGCGATCCGAATGTAAACTTGCATTTTCTACAGAAAGAGTGTTCAGAACTGCGCAATCCAAAGTATGGTTTAACTCTGTTAGCTTAATGAACATATCAGAAATAAGTTTCACACAATGCTTCTGTGTAGTTTTTATTTGAAGATATTATTTTTCCCAATATAGGCCTCTTAGCGCTCAGAATGTCCAATTGCAGTTTCTACAGAAAGAGTGTTTCAGAAAGGCTCAATCAAAAGTAAGGTTCAACTCTGTTAGTTGAATGCACAGAACAGAAAGAAGTTTCATACAATGCTTCTGTGTAGTTTATATTTGAACATATTCTTTTTTCCACTATTACCCACTTAGCGCTACGAATGTCCAGTTGCATTTTCTACAGACAGAGTGTTTCAAAACTGCTCAATCAAAAGTATGGTTTAACTCTGTTAGCTGAATGCTCAGATCAGAAAGAAGTTTCACAGAATGCTTCTGTGTAGTTTATATTTGAATATATTACTTTTTCCACTACCACGCTCTTCGCGCTCCAAATGTCCAGTTGCATTTTCTACAGAAAGAGTGTTCAGATCTGCTCAATCAAAAGTATGGTTTAACTCTGTTAGCTGAGTGCACAGATCAGAAAGAAGTTTCGCCGAAAGATTCTGTGGAGTTTATATTTGAAGACATTCCTTTTTCCACTATTACCCTCTTAGCGCTCCGAATCTCCACTTGCATTTTCTACAAAAAGAGTGTTTCATAACTGCTCAATCAAAAATATGTTTTATCTCTGTTAACTGAATTCACAGATCAGAAATAAGTTTCACAGAATGCATCAGTGTAGTTTTTATTTGAAGATATTCTTTTTCCCAATGCAGGCCTCTTAGCGCTTAGCATGTCCAATTGCAGTTTCTACAGAAAGAGTGTTTCAGAACGGCTCAATCAAAAGTAAAGTTCAACTCTGTTAGTTGAATGCACAGAACAGAAAGAATTTTCACAGAATGCTACTGTGTAGTTTATATTTGAATATATTCCTTTTTCCACTATTACCCTCTTAGCGATCCGAATGTAAACTTGCATTTTCTACAGAAAGAGTGTTCAGAACTGCGCAATCCAAAGTATGGTTTAACTCTGTTAGCTTAATGAACATATCAGAAATAAGTTTCACACAATGCTTCTGTGTAGTTTTTATTTGAAGATATTATTTTTCCCAATATAGGCCTCTTAGCGCTCAGAATGTCCAATTGCAGTTTCTACAGAAAGAGTGTTTCAGAAAGGCTCAATCAAAAGTAAGGTTCAACTCTGTTAGTTGAATGCACAGAACAGAAAGAAGTTTCATACAATGCTTCTGTGTAGTTTATATTTGAACATATTCTTTTTCCACTATTACCCACTTAGCGCTACGAATGTCCAGTTGCATTTTCTACAGTCAGAGTGTTTCAAAACTGCTCAATCAAAAGTATGGTTTAACTCTGTTAGCTGAATGCTCAGATCAGAAAGAAGTTTCACAGAATGCTTCTGTGTAGTTTATATTTGAATATATTCCTTTTTCCACTACTACTCTCTTAGCGCTCCAAATATCCAGTTGCATTTTCTACAGAAAGAGTGTTCAGATCTGCTCAATCAAAAGTATGTTTTAACTCTGTTAGCTGAATTCACAGATCAGAAAGAAGTTTCACAGAATGATTCTGTGTAGTTTATATTTGGAGACATTCCTTTTTCCACTATTACCCTCTTAGCGCTCCGAATCTCCACTTGCATTTTCTACAGAAAGAGTGTTTCAGAACGGCTCAATCAAAACTAAGGTTCAACTCTTTTAGTTGAACAAACAGAACAGAAAGAAGTTTCACACAATTCTTCTGTGTAGTTTTTATTTGTAGACATTCTATTTCCCAATATAGGCCTCTTAGCGCTCAGAATGTCTAATTGCATTTTCTACAGAAAGAGTGTTTCAGAACGGCTCAATCAAAAGTAAGGTTCAACTCTGTTAGTTGAATGCACAGAACAGAAAGAAGTTTCATACAATGCTTCTGTGTAGTTTATATTTGAACATATTCTTTTTTCCACTATTACCCACTTAGCGCTACGAATGTCCAGTTGCATTTTCTACAGACAGAGTGTTTCAAAACTGCTCAATCAAAAGTATGGTTTAACTCTGTTAGCTGAATGCTCAGATCAGAAAGAAGTTTCACAGAATGCTTCTGTGTAGTTTATATTTGAATATATTACTTTTTCCACTACCACGCTCTTCGCGCTCCAAATGTCCAGTTGCATTTTCTACAGAAAGAGTGTTCAGATCTGCTCAATCAAAAGTATGGTTTAACTCTGTTAGCTGAATGCACAGATCAGAAAGAAGTTTCGCCGAAAGATTCTGTGGAGTTTATATTTGAAGACATTCCTTTTTCCACTATTACCCTCTTAGCGCTCCGAATCTCCACTTGCATTTTCTACAAAAAGAGTGTTTCATAACTGCTCAATCAAAAATATGTTTTATCTCTGTTAACTGAATTCACAGATCAGAAATAAGTTTCACAGAATGCATCAGTGTAGTTTTTATTTGAAGATATTCTTTTTCCCAATGCAGGCCTCTTAGCGCTTAGCATGTCCAATTGCAGTTTCTACAGAAAGAGTGTTTCAGAACGGCTCAATCAAAAGTAAAGTTCAACTCTGTTAGTTGAATGCACAGAACAGAAAGAATTTTCACAGAATGCTACTGTGTAGTTTATATTTGAATATATTCCTTTTTCCACTATTACCCTCTTAGCGATCCGAATGTAAACTTGCATTTTCTACAGAAAGAGTGTTCAGAACTGCGCAATCCAAAGTATGGTTTAACTCTGTTAGCTTAATGAACATATCAGAAATAAGTTTCACACAATGCTTCTGTGTAGTTTTTATTTGAAGATATTATTTTTCCCAATATAGGCCTCTTAGCGCTCAGAATGTCCAATTGCAGTTTCTACAGAAAGAGTGTTTCAGAAAGGCTCAATCAAAAGTAAGGTTCAACTCTGTTAGTTGAATGCACAGAACAGAAAGAAGTTTCATACAATGCTTCTGTGTAGTTTATATTTGAACATATTCTTTTTCCACTATTACCCACTTAGCGCTACGAATGTCCAGTTGCATTTTCTACAGTCAGAGTGTTTCAAAACTGCTCAATCAAAAGTATGGTTTAACTCTGTTAGCTGAATGCTCAGATCAGAAAGAAGTTTCACAGAATGCTTCTGTGTAGTTTATATTTGAATATATTCCTTTTTCCACTACTACTCTCTTAGCGCTCCAAATATCCAGTTGCATTTTCTACAGAAAGAGTGTTCAGATCTGCTCAATCAAAAGTATGTTTTAACTCTGTTAGCTGAATTCACAGATCAGAAAGAAGTTTCACAGAATGATTCTGTGTAGTTTATATTTGGAGACATTCCTTTTTCCACTATTACCCTCTTAGCGCTCCGAATCTCCACTTGCATTTTCTACAGAAAGAGTGTTTCAGAACGGCTCAATCAAAACTAAGGTTCAACTCTTTTAGTTGAACAAACAGAACAGAAAGAAGTTTCACACAATTCTTCTGTGTAGTTTTTATTTGTAGACATTCTATTTCCCAATATAGGCCTCTTAGCGCTCAGAATGTCTAATTGCATTTTCTACAGAAAGAGTGTTTCAGAACGGCTCAATCAAAAGTAAGGTTCAACTCTGTTAGTTGAATGCACAGAACAGAAAGAAGTTTCATACAATGCTTCTGTGTAGTTTATATTTGAACATATTCTTTTTTCCACTATTACCCACTTAGCGCTACGAATGTCCAGTTGCATTTTCTACAGACAGAGTGTTTCAAAACTGCTCAATCAAAAGTATGGTTTAACTCTGTTAGCTGAATGCTCAGATCAGAAAGAAGTTTCACAGAATGCTTCTGTGTAGTTTATATTTGAATATATTACTTTTTCCACTACCACGCTCTTCGCGCTCCAAATGTCCAGTTGCATTTTCTACAGAAAGAGTGTTCAGATCTGCTCAATCAAAAGTATGGTTTAACTCTGTTAGCTGAATGCACAGATCAGAAAGAAGTTTCACCGAAAGATTCTGTGGAGTTTATATTTGAAGACATTCCTTTTTCCACTATTACCCTCTTAGCGCTCCGAATCTCCACTTGCATTTTCTACAAAAAGAGTGTTTCATAACTGCTCAATCAAAAATATGTTTTATCTCTGTTAACTGAATTCACAGATCAGAAATAAGTTTCACAGAATGCATCAGTGTAGTTTTTATTTGAAGATATTCTTTTTCCCAATGTAGGCCTCTTAGCGCTTAGCATGTCCAATTGCAGTTTCTACAGAAAGAGTGTTTCAGAACGGCTCAATCAAAAGTAAAGTTCAACTCTGTTAGTTGAATGCACAGAACAGAAAGAATTTTCACAGAATGCTACTGTGTAGTTTATATTTGAATATATTCCTTTTTCCACTATTACCCTCTTAGCGATCCGAATGTAAACTTGCATTTTCTACAGAAAGAGTGTTCAGAACTGCGCAATCCAAAGTATGGTTTAACTCTGTTAGCTTAATGAACATATCAGAAATAAGTTTCACACAATGCTTCTGTGTAGTTTTTATTTGAAGATATTATTTTTCCCAATAGAGGCCTCTTAGCGCTCAGAATGTCCAATTGCAGTTTCTACAGAAAGAGTGTTTCAGAAAGGCTCAATCAAAAGTAAGGTTCAACTCTGTTAGTTGAATGCAAAGAACAGAAAGAAGTTTCATACAATGCTTCTGTGTAGTTTATATTTGAACATATTCTTTTTCCACTATTACCCACTTAGCGCTACGAATGTCCAGTTGCATTTTCTACAGTCAGAGTGTTTCAAAACTGCTCAATCAAAAGTATGGTTTAACTCTGTTAGCTGAATGCTCAGATCAAAAAGAAGTTTCACAGAATGCTTCTGTGTAGTTTATATTTGAGTATATTCCTTTTTCCACTACTACTCTCTTAGCGCTCCAAATATCCAGTTGCATTTTCTACAGAAAGAGTGTTCAGATCTGCTCAATCAAAAGTATGTTTTAACTCTGTTAGCTGAATTCACAGATCAGAAAGAAGTTTCACAGAATGATTCTGTGTAGTTTATATTTGGAGACATTCCTTTTTCCACTATTACCCTCTTAGCGCTCCGAATCTCCACTTGCATTTTCTACAGAAAGAGTGTTTCAGAACGGCTCAATCAAAACTAAGGTTCAACTCTTTTAGTTGAACAAACAGAACAGAAAGAAGTTTCACACAATTCTTCTGTGTAGTTTTTATTTGTAGACATTCTATTTCCCAATATAGGCCTCTTAGCGCTCAGAATGTCTAATTGCATTTTCTACAGAAAGAGTGTTTCAGAACGGCTCAATCAAAAGTAAGGTTCAACTCTGTTAGTTGAATGCACAGAACAGAAAGAAGTTTCATACAATGCTTCTGTGTAGTTTATATTTGAACATATTCTTTTTTCCACTATTACCCACTTAGCGCTACGAATGTCCAGTTGCATTTTCTACAGACAGAGTGTTTCAAAACTGCTCAATCAAAAGTATGGTTTAACTCTGTTAGCTGAATGCTCAGATCAGAAAGAAGTTTCACAGAATGCTTCTGTGTAGTTTATATTTGAATATATTACTTTTTCCACTACCACGCTCTTCGCGCTCCAAATGTCCAGTTGCATTTTCTACAGAAAGAGTGTTCAGATCTGCTCAATCAAAAGTATGGTTTAACTCTGTTAGCTGAATGCACAGATCAGAAAGAAGTTTCACCGAAAGATTCTGTGGAGTTTATATTTGAAGACATTCCTTTTTCCACTATTACCCTCTTAGCGCTCCGAATCTCCACTTGCATTTTCTACAAAAAGAGTGTTTCATAACTGCTCAATCAAAAATATGTTTTATCTCTGTTAACTGAATTCACAGATCAGAAATAAGTTTCACAGAATGCATCAGTGTAGTTTTTATTTGAAGATATTCTTTTTCCCAATGTAGGCCTCTTAGCGCTTAGCATGTCCAATTGCAGTTTCTACAGAAAGAGTGTTTCAGAACGGCTCAATCAAAAGTAAAGTTCAACTCTGTTAGTTGAATGCACAGAACAGAAAGAATTTTCACAGAATGCTACTGTGTAGTTTATATTTGAATATATTCCTTTTTCCACTATTACCCTCTTAGCGATCCGAATGTAAACTTGCATTTTCTACAGAAAGAGTGTTCAGAACTGCGCAATCCAAAGTATGGTTTAACTCTGTTAGCTTAATGAACATATCAGAAATAAGTTTCACACAATGCTTCTGTGTAGTTTTTATTTGAAGGTATTATTTTTCCCAATATAGGCCTCTTAGCGCTCAGAATGTCCAATTGCAGTTTCTACAGAAAGAGTGTTTCAGAAAGGCTCAATCAAAAGTAAGGTTCAACTCTGTTAGTTGAATGCACAGAACAGAAAGAAGTTTCATACAATGCTTCTGTGTAGTTTATATTTGAACATATTCTTTTTCCACTATTACCCACTTAGCGCTACGAATGTCCAGTTGCATTTTCTACAGTCAGAGTGTTTCAAAACTGCTCAATCAAAAGTATGGTTTAACTCTGTTAGCTGAATGCTCAGATCAGAAAGAAGTTTCACAGAATGCTTCTGTGTAGTTTATATTTGAATATATTCCTTTTTCCACTACTACTCTCTTAGCGCTCCAAATATCCAGTTGCATTTTCTACAGAAAGAGTGTTCAGATCTGCTCAATCAAAAGTATGTTTTAACTCTGTTAGCTGAATTCACAGATCAGAAAGAAGTTTCACAGAATGATTCTGTGTAGTTTATATTTGGAGACATTCCTTTTTCCACTATTACCCTCTTAGCGCTCCGAATCTCCACTTGCATTTTCTACAGAAAGAGTGTTTCAGAACGGCTCAATCAAAACTAAGGTTCAACTCTTTTAGTTGAACAAACAGAACAGAAAGAAGTTTCACACAATTCTTCTGTGTAGTTTTTATTTGTAGACATTCTATTTCCCAATATAGGCCTCTTAGCGCTCAGAATGTCTAATTGCATTTTCTACAGAAAGAGTGTTTCAGAACGGCTCAATCAAAAGTAAGGTTCAACTCTGTTAGTTGAATGCACAGAACAGAAAGAAGTTTCATACAATGCTTCTGTGTAGTTTATATTTGAACATATTCTTTTTTCCACTATTACCCACTTAGCGCTACGAATGTCCAGTTGCATTTTCTACAGACAGAGTGTTTCAAAACTGCTCAATCAAAAGTATGGTTTAACTCTGTTAGCTGAATGCTCAGATCAGAAAGAAGTTTCACAGAATGCTTCTGTGTAGTTTATATTTGAATATATTACTTTTTCCACTACCACGCTCTTCGCGCTCCAAATGTCCAGTTGCATTTTCTACAGAAAGAGTGTTCAGATCTGCTCAATCAAAAGTATGGTTTAACTCTGTTAGCTGAATGCACAGATCAGAAAGAAGTTTCACCGAAAGATTCTGTGGAGTTTATATTTGAAGACATTCCTTTTTCCACTATTACCCTCTTAGCGCTCCGAATCTCCACTTGCATTTTCTACAAAAAGAGTGTTTCATAACTGCTCAATCAAAAATATGTTTTATCTCTGTTAACTGAATTCACAGATCAGAAATAAGTTTCACAGAATGCATCAGTGTAGTTTTTATTTGAAGATATTCTTTTTCCCAATGTAGGCCTCTTAGCGCTTAGCATGTCCAATTGCAGTTTCTACAGAAAGAGTGTTTCAGAACGGCTCAATCAAAAGTAAAGTTCAACTCTGTTAGTTGAATGCACAGAACAGAAAGAATTTTCACAGAATGCTACTGTGTAGTTTATATTTGAATATATTCCTTTTTCCACTATTACCCTCTTAGCGATCCGAATGTAAACTTGCATTTTCTACAGAAAGAGTGTTCAGAACTGCGCAATCCAAAGTATGGTTTAACTCTGTTAGCTTAATGAACATATCAGAAATAAGTTTCACACAATGCTTCTGTGTAGTTTTTATTTGAAGATATTATTTTTCCCAATAGAGGCCTCTTAGCGCTCAGAATGTCCAATTGCAGTTTCTACAGAAAGAGTGTTTCAGAAAGGCTCAATCAAAAGTAAGGTTCAACTCTGTTAGTTGAATGCACAGAACAGAAAGAAGTTTCATACAATGCTTCTGTGTAGTTTATATTTGAACATATTCTTTTTCCACTCTTACCCACTTAGCGCTACGAATGTCCAGTTGCATTTTCTACAGTCAGAGTGTTTCAAAACTGCTCAATCAAAAGTATGGTTTAACTCTGTTAGCTGAATGCTCAGATCAGAAAGAAGTTTCACAGAATGCTTCTGTGTAGTTTATATTTGAATATATTCCTTTTTCCACTACTACTCTCTTAGCGCTCCAAATATCCAGTTGCATTTTCTACAGAAAGAGTGTTCAGATCTGCTCAATCAAAAGTATGTTTTAACTCTGTTAGCTGAATTCACAGATCAGAAAGAAGTTTCACAGAATGATTCTGTGTAGTTTATATTTGGAGACATTCCTTTTTCCACTATTACCCTCTTAGCGCTCCGAATCTCCACTTGCATTTTCTACAGAAAGAGTGTTTCAGAACGGCTCAATCAAAACTAAGGTTCAACTCTTTTAGTTGAACAAACAGAACAGAAAGAAGTTTCACACAATTCTTCTGTGTAGTTTTTATTTGTAGACATTCTATTTCCCAATATAGGCCTCTTAGCGCTCAGAATGTCTAATTGCATTTTCTACAGAAAGAGTGTTTCAGAACGGCTCAATCAAAAGTAAGGTTCAACTCTGTTAGTTGAATGCACAGAACAGAAAGAAGTTTCATACAATGCTTCTGTGTAGTTTATATTTGAACATATTCTTTTTTCCACTATTACCCACTTAGCGCTACGAATGTCCAGTTGCATTTTCTACAGACAGAGTGTTTCAAAACTGCTCAATCAAAAGTATGGTTTAACTCTGTTAGCTGAATGCTCAGATCAGAAAGAAGTTTCACAGAATGCTTCTGTGTAGTTTATATTTGAATATATTACTTTTTCCACTACCACGCTCTTCGCGCTCCAAATGTCCAGTTGCATTTTCTACAGAAAGAGTGTTCAGATCTGCTCAATCAAAAGTATGGTTTAACTCTGTTAGCTGAATGCACAGATCAGAAAGAAGTTTCACCGAAAGATTCTGTGGAGTTTATATTTGAAGACATTCCTTTTTCCACTATTACCCTCTTAGCGCTCCGAATCTCCACTTGCATTTTCTACAAAAAGAGTGTTTCATAACTGCTCAATCAAAAATATGTTTTATCTCTGTTAACTGAATTCACAGATCAGAAATAAGTTTCACAGAATGCATCAGTGTAGTTTTTATTTGAAGATATTCTTTTTCCCAATGTAGGCCTCTTAGCGCTTAGCATGTCCAATTGCAGTTTCTACAGAAAGAGTGTTTCAGAACGGCTCAATCAAAAGTAAAGTTCAACTCTGTTAGTTGAATGCACAGAACAGAAAGAATTTTCACAGAATGCTACTGTGTAGTTTATATTTGAATATATTCCTTTTTCCACTATTACCCTCTTAGCGATCCGAATGTAAACTTGCATTTTCTACAGAAAGAGTGTTCAGAACTGCGCAATCCAAAGTATGGTTTAACTCTGTTAGCTTAATGAACATATCAGAAATAAGTTTCACACAATGCTTCTGTGTAGTTTTTATTTGAAGGTATTATTTTTCCCAATATAGGCCTCTTAGCGCTCAGAATGTCCAATTGCAGTTTCTACAGAAAGAGTGTTTCAGAAAGGCTCAATCAAAAGTAAGGTTCAACTCTGTTAGTTGAATGCACAGAACAGAAAGAAGTTTCATACAATGCTTCTGTGTAGTTTATATTTGAACATATTCTTTTTCCACTATTACCCACTTAGCGCTACGAATGTCCAGTTGCATTTTCTACAGTCAGAGTGTTTCAAAACTGCTCAATCAAAAGTATGGTTTAACTCTGTTAGCTGAATGCTCAGATCAGAAAGAAGTTTCACAGAATGCTTCTGTGTAGTTTATATTTGAATATATTCCTTTTTCCACTACTACTCTCTTAGCGCTCCAAATATCCAGTTGCATTTTCTACAGAAAGAGTGTTCAGATCTGCTCAATCAAAAGTATGTTTTAACTCTGTTAGCTGAATTCACAGATCAGAAAGAAGTTTCACAGAATGATTCTGTGTAGTTTATATTTGGAGACATTCCTTATTCCACTATTACCCTCTTAGCGCTCCGAATCTCCACTTGCATTTTCTACAGAAAGAGTGTTTCAGAACGGCTCAATCAAAACTAAGGTTCAACTCTTTAATTGAACAAACAGAACAGAAAGAAGTTTCACACAATTCTTCTGTGTAGTTTTTATTTGTAGACATTCTATTTCCCAATATAGGCCTCTTAGCGCTCAGAATGTCTAATTGCATTTTCTACAGAAAGAGTGTTTCAGAACGGCTCAATCAAAAGTAAGGTTCAACTCTGTTAGTTGAATGCACAGAACAGAAAGAAGTTTCATACAATGCTTCTGTGTAGTTTATATTTGAACATATTCTTTTTTCCACTATTACCCACTTAGCGCTACGAATGTCCAGTTGCATTTTCTACAGACAGAGTGTTTCAAAACTGCTCAATCAAAAGTATGGTTTAACTCTGTTAGCTGAATGCACAGATCAGAAAGAAGTTTCACAGAATGCTTCTGTGTAGTTTATATTTGAATATATTACTTTTTCCACTACCACGCTCTTCGCGCTCCAAATGTCCAGTTGCATTTTCTACAGAAAGAGTGTTCAGATCTGCTCAATCAAAAGTATGGTTTAACTCTGTTAGCTGAATGCACAGATCAGAAAGAAGTTTCACCGAAAGATTCTGTGGAGTTTATATTTGAAGACATTCCTTTTTCCACTATTACCCTCTTAGCGCTCCGAATCTCCACTTGCATTTTCTACAAAAAGAGTGTTTCATAACTGCTCAATCAAAAATATGTTTTATCTCTGTTAACTGAATTCACAGATCAGAAATAAGTTTCACAGAATGCATCAGTGTAGTTTTTATTTGAAGATATTCTTTTTCCCAATGTAGGCCTCTCAGCGCTTAGCATGTCCAATTGCAGTTTCTACAGAAAGAGTGTTTCAGAACGGCTCAATCAAAAGTAAAGTTCAACTCTGTTAGTTGAATGCACAGAACAGAAAGAATTTTCACAGAATGCTACTGTGTAGTTTATATTTGAATATATTCCTTTTTCCACTATTACCCTCTTAGCGATCCGAATGTAAACTTGCATTTTCTACAGAAAGAGTGTTCAGAACTGCGCAATCCAAAGTATGGTTTAACTCTGTTAGCTTAATGAACATATCAGAAATAAGTTTCACACAATGCTTCTGTGTAGTTTTTATTTGAAGATATTATTTTTCCCAATATAGGCCTCTTAGCGCTCAGAATGTCCAATTGCAGTTTCTACAGAAAGAGTGTTTCAGAAAGGCTCAATCAAAAGTAAGGTTCAACTCTGTTAGTTGAATGCACAGAACAGAAAGAAGTTTCATACAATGCTTCTGTGTAGTTTATATTTGAACATATTCTTTTTCCACTATTACCCACTTAGCGCTACGAATGTCCAGTTGCATTTTCTACAGTCAGAGTGTTTCAAAACTGCTCAATCAAAAGTATGGTTTAACTCTGTTAGCTGAATGCTCAGATCAGAAAGAAGTTTCACAGAATGCTTCTGTGTAGTTTATATTTGAATATATTCCTTTTTCCACTACTACTCTCTTAGCGCTCCAAATATCCAGTTGCATTTTCTACAGAAAGAGTGTTCAGATCTGCTCAATCAAAAGTATGTTTTAACTCTGTTAGCTGAATTCACAGATCAGAAAGAAGTTTCACAGAATGATTCTGTGTAGTTTATATTTGGAGACATTCCTTATTCCACTATTACTCTCTTAGCGCTCCGAATCTCCACTTGCATTTTCTACAGAAAGAGTGTTTCAGAACGGCTCAATCAAAACTAAGGTTCAACTCTTTTAGTTGAACAAACAGAACAGAAAGTAGTTTCACACAATTCTTCTGTGTAGTTTTTATTTGTAGACATTCTATTTCCCAATATAGGCCTCTTAGCGCTCAGAATGTCTAATTGCATTTTCTACAGAAAGAGTGTTTCAGAACGGCTCAATCAAAAGTAAGGTTCAACTCTGTTAGTTGAATGCACAGAACAGAAAGAAGTTTCATACAATGCTTCTGTGTAGTTTATATTTGAACATATTCTTTTTTCCACTATTACCCACTTAGCGCTACGAATGTCCAGTTGCATTTTCTACAGACAGAGTGTTTCAAAACTGCTCAATCAAAAGTATGGTTTAACTCTGTTAGCTGAATGCTCAGATCAGAAAGAAGTTTCACAGAATGCTTCTGTGTAGTTTATATTTGAATATATTACTTTTTCCACTACCACGCTCTTCGCGCTCCAAATGTCCAGTTGCATTTTCTACAGAAAGAGTGTTCAGATCTGCTCAATCAAAAGTATGGTTTAACTCTGTTAGCTGAATGCACAGATCAGAAAGAAGTTTCACCGAAAGATTCTGTGGAGTTTATATTTGAAGACATTCCTTTTTCCACTATTACCCTCTTAGCGCTCCGAATCTCCACTTGCATTTTCTACAAAAAGAGTGTTTCATAACTGCTCAATCAAAAATATGTTTTATCTCTGTTAACTGAATTCACAGATCAGAAATAAGTTTCACAGAATGCATCAGTGTAGTTTTTATTTGAAGATATTCTTTTTCCCAATGCAGGCCTCTTAGCGCTTAGCATGTCCAATTGCAGTTTCTACAGAAAGAGTGTTTCAGAACGGCTCAATCAAAAGTAAAGTTCAACTCTGTTAGTTGAATGCACAGAACAGAAAGAATTTTCACAGAATGCTACTGTGTAGTTTATATTTGAATATATTCCTTTTTCCACTATTACCCTCTTAGCGATCCGAATGTAAACTTGCATTTTCTACAGAAAGAGTGTTCAGAACTGCGCAATCCAAAGTATGGTTTAACTCTGTTAGCTTAATGAACATATCAGAAATAAGTTTCACACAATGCTTCTGTGTAGTTTTTACTTGAAGATATTATTTTTCCCAATATAGGCCTCTTAGCGCTCAGAATGTCCAATTGCAGTTTCTACAGAAAGAGTGTTTCAGAAAGGCTCAATCAAAAGTAAGGTTCAACTCTGTTAGTTGAATGCACAGAACAGAAAGAAGTTTCATACAATGCTTCTGTGTAGTTTATATTTGAACATATTCTTTTTCCACTATTACCCACTTAGCGCTACGAATGTCCAGTTGCATTTTCTACAGTCAGAGTGTTTCAAAACTGCTCAATCAAAAGTATGGTTTAACTCTGTTAGCTGAATGCTCAGATCAGAAAGAAGTTTCACAGAATGCTTCTGTGTAGTTTATATTTGAATATATTCCTTTTTCCACTACTACTCTCTTAGCGCTCCAAATATCCAGTTGCATTTTCTACAGAAAGAGTGTTCAGATCTGCTCAATCAAAAGTATGTTTTAACTCTGTTAGCTGAATTCACAGATCAGAAAGAAGTTTCACAGAATGATTCTGTGTAGTTTATATTTGGAGACATTCCTTTTTCCACTATTACCCTCTTAGCGCTCCGAATCTCCACTTGCATTTTCTACAGAAAGAGTGTTTCAGAACGGCTCAATCAAAACTAAGGTTCAACTCTTTTAGTTGAACAAACAGAACAGAAAGAAGTTTCACACAATTCTTCTGTGTAGTTTTTATTTGTAGACATTCTATTTCCCAATATAGGCCTCTTAGCGCTCAGAATGTCTAATTGCATTTTCTACAGAAAGAGTGTTTCAGAACGGCTCAATCAAAAGTAAGGTTCAACTCTGTTAGTTGAATGCACAGAACAGAAAGAAGTTTCATACAATGCTTCTGTGTAGTTTATATTTGAACATATTCTTTTTTCCACTATTACCCACTTAGCGCTACGAATGTCCAGTTGCATTTTCTACAGACAGAGTGTTTCAAAACTGCTCAATCAAAAGTATGGTTTAACTCTGTTAGCTGAATGCTCAGATCAGAAAGAAGTTTCACAGAATGCTTCTGTGTAGTTTATATTTGAATATATTACTTTTTCCACTACCACGCTCTTCGCGCTCCAAATGTCCAGTTGCATTTTCTACAGAAAGAGTGTTCAGATCTGCTCAATCAAAAGTATGGTTTAACTCTGTTAGCTGAATGCACAGATCAGAAAGAAGTTTCACCGAAAGATTCTGTGGAGTTTATATTTGAAGACATTCCTTTTTCCACTATTACCCTCTTAGCGCTCCGAATCTCCACTTGCATTTTCTACAAAAAGAGTGTTTCATAACTGCTCAATCAAAAATATGTTTTATCTCTGTTAACTGAATTCACAGATCAGAAATAAGTTTCACAGAATGCATCAGTGTAGTTTTTATTTGAAGATATTCTTTTTCCCAATGTAGGCCTCTTAGCGCTTAGCATGTCCAATTGCAGTTTCTACAGAAAGAGTGTTTCAGAACGGCTCAATCAAAAGTAAAGTTCAACTCTGTTAGTTGAATGCACAGAACAGAAAGAATTTTCACAGAATGCTACTGTGTAGTTTATATTTGAATATATTCCTTTTTCCACTATTACCCTCTTAGCGATCCGAATGTAAACTTGCATTTTCTACAGAAAGAGTGTTCAGAACTGCGCAATCCAAAGTATGGTTTAACTCTGTTAGCTTAATGAACATATCAGAAATAAGTTTCACACAATGCTTCTGTGTAGTTTTTATTTGAAGATATTATTTTTCCCAATAGAGGCCTCTTAGCGCTCAGAATGTCCAATTGCAGTTTCTACAGAAAGAGTGTTTCAGAAAGGCTCAATCAAAAGTAAGGTTCAACTCTGTTAGTTGAATGCACAGAACAGAAAGAAGTTTCATACAATGCTTCTGTGTAGTTTATATTTGAACATATTCTTTTTCCACTATTACCCACTTAGCGCTACGAATGTCCAGTTGCATTTTCTACAGTCAGAGTGTTTCAAAACTGCTCAATCAAAAGTATGGTTTAACTCTGTTAGCTGAATGCTCAGATCAGAAAGAAGTTTCACAGAATGCTTCTGTGTAGTTTATATTTGAATATATTCCTTTTTCCACTACTACTCTCTTAGCGCTCCAAATATCCAGTTGCATTTTCTACAGAAAGAGTGTTCAGATCTGCTCAATCAAAAGTATGTTTTAACTCTGTTAGCTGAATTCACAGATCAGAAAGAAGTTTCACAGAATGATTCTGTGTAGTTTATATTTGGAGACATTCCTTTTTCCACTATTACCCTCTTAGCGCTCCGAATCTCCACTTGCATTTTCTACAGAAAGAGTGTTTCAGAACGGCTCAATCAAAACTAAGGTTCAACTCTTTTAGTTGAACAAAGAGAACAGAAAGAAGTTTCACACAATTCTTCTGTGTAGTTTTTATTTGTAGACATTCTATTTCCCAATATAGGCCTCTTAGCGCTCAGAATGTCTAATTGCATTTTCTACAGAAAGAGTGTTTCAGAACGGCTCAATCAAAAGTAAGGTTCAACTCTGTTAGTTGAATGCACAGAACAGAAAGAAGTTTCATACAATGCTTCTGTGTAGTTTATATTTGAACATATTCTTTTTTCCACTATTACCCACTTAGCGCTACGAATGTCCAGTTGCATTTTCTACAGACAGAGTGTTTCAAAACTGCTCAATCAAAAGTATGGTTTAACTCTGTTAGCTGAATGCTCAGATCAGAAAGAAGTTTCACAGAATGCTTCTGTGTAGTTTATATTTGAATATATTACTTTTTCCACTACCACGCTCTTCGCGCTCCAAATGTCCAGTTGCATTTTCTACAGAAAGAGTGTTCAGATCTGCTCAATCAAAAGTATGGTTTAACTCTGTTAGCTGAATGCACAGATCAGAAAGAAGTTTCACCGAAAGATTCTGTGGAGTTTATATTTGAAGACATTCCTTTTTCCACTATTACCCTCTTAGCGCTCCGAATCTCCACTTGCATTTTCTACAAAAAGAGTGTTTCATAACTGCTCAATCAAAAATATGTTTTATCTCTGTTAACTGAATTCACAGATCAGAAATAAGTTTCACAGAATGCATCAGTGTAGTTTTTATTTGAAGATATTCTTTTTCCCAATGTAGGCCTCTTAGCGCTTAGCATGTCCAATTGCAGTTTCTACAGAAAGAGTGTTTCAGAACGGCTCAATCAAAAGTAAAGTTCAACTCTGTTAGTTGAATGCACAGAACAGAAAGAATTTTCACAGAATGCTACTGTGTAGTTTATATTTGAATATATTCCTTTTTCCACTATTACCCTCTTAGCGATCCGAATGTAAACTTGCATTTTCTACAGAAAGAGTGTTCAGAACTGCGCAATCCAAAGTATGGTTTAACTCTGTTAGCTTAATGAACATATCAGAAATAAGTTTCACACAATGCTTCTGTGTAGTTTTTATTTGAAGATATTATTTTTCCCAATATAGGCCTCTTAGCGCTCAGAATGTCCAATTGCAGTTTCTACAGAAAGAGTGTTTCAGAAAGGCTCAATCAAAAGTAAGGTTCAACTCTGTTAGTTGAATGCACAGAACAGAAAGAAGTTTCATACAATGCTTCTGTGTAGTTTATATTTGAACATATTCTTTTTCCACTATTACCCACTTAGCGCTACGAATGTCCAGTTGCATTTTCTACATTCAGAGTGTTTCAAAACTGCTCAATCAAAAGTATGGTTTAACTCTGTTAGCTGAATGCTCAGATCAGAAAGAAGTTTCACAGAATGCTTCTGTGTAGTTTATATTTGAATATATTCCTTTTTCCACTACTACTCTCTTAGCGCTCCAAATATCCAGTTGCATTTTCTACAGAAAGAGTGTTCAGATCTGCTCAATCAAAAGTATGTTTTAACTCTGTTAGCTGAATTCACAGATCAGAAAGAAGTTTCACAGAATGATTCTGTGTAGTTTATATTTGGAGACATTCCTTTTTCCACTATTACCCTCTTAGCGCTCCGAATCTCCACTTGCATTTTCTACAGAAAGAGTGTTTCAGAACGGCTCAATCAAAACTAAGGTTCAACTCTTTTAGTTGAACAAACAGAACAGAAAGAAGTTTCACACAATTCTTCTGTGTAGTTTTTATTTGTAGACATTCTATTTCCCAATATAGGCCTCTTAGCGCTCAGAATGTCTAATTGCATTTTCTACAGAAAGAGTGTTTCAGAACGGCTCAATCAAAAGTAAGGTTCAACTCTGTTAGTTGAATGCACAGAACAGAAAGAAGTTTCATACAATGCTTCTGTGTAGTTTATATTTGAACATATTCTTTTTTCCACTATTACCCACTTAGCGCTACGAATGTCCAGTTGCATTTTCTACAGACAGAGTGTTTCAAAACTGCTCAATCAAAAGTATGGTTTAACTCTGTTAGCTGAATGCTCAGATCAGAAAGAAGTTTCACAGAATGCTTCTGTGTAGTTTATATTTGAATATATTACTTTTTCCACTACCACGCTCTTCGCGCTCCAAATGTCCAGTTGCATTTTCTACAGAAAGAGTATTCAGATCTGCTCAATCAAAAGTATGGTTTAACTCTGTTAGCTGAATGCACAGATCAGAAAGAAGTTTCACCGAAAGATTCTGTGGAGTTTATATTTGAAGACATTCCTTTTTCCACTATTACCCTCTTAGCGCTCCGAATCTCCACTTGCATTTTCTACAAAAAGAGTGTTTCATAACTGCTCAATCAAAAATATGTTTTATCTCTGTTAACTGAATTCACAGATCAGAAATAAGTTTCACAGAATGCATCAGTGTAGTTTTTATTTGAAGATATTCTTTTTCCCAATGTAGGCCTCTTAGCGCTTAGCATGTCCAATTGCAGTTTCTACAGAAAGAGTGTTTCAGAACGGCTCAATCAAAAGTAAAGTTCAACTCTGTTAGTTGAATGCACAGAACAGAAAGAATTTTCACAGAATGCTACTGTGTAGTTTATATTTGAATATATTCCTTTTTCCACTATTACCCTCTTAGCGATCCGAATGTAAACTTGCATTTTCTACAGAAAGAGTGTTCAGAACTGCGCAATCCAAAGTATGGTTTAACTCTGTTAGCTTAATGAACATATCAGAAATAAGTTTCACACAATGCTTCTGTGTAGTTTTTATTTGAAGATATTATTTTTCCCAATAGAGGCCTCTTAGCGCTCAGAATGTCCAATTGCAGTTTCTACAGAAAGAGTGTTTCAGAAAGGCTCAATCAAAAGTAAGGTTCAACTCTGTTAGTTGAATGCACAGAACAGAAAGAAGTTTCATACAATGCTTCTGTGTAGTTTATATTTGAACATATTCTTTTTCCACTATTACCCACTTAGCGCTACGAATGTCCAGTTGCATTTTCTACAGTCAGAGTGTTTCAAAACTGCTCAATCAAAAGTATGGTTTAACTCTGTTAGCTGAATGCTCAGATCAGAAAGAAGTTTCACAGAATGCTTCTGTGTAGTTTATATTTGAATATATTCCTTTTTCCACTACTACTCTCTTAGCGCTCCAAATATCCAGTTGCATTTTCTACAGAAAGAGTGTTCAGATCTGCTCAATCAAAAGTATGTTTTAACTCTGTTAGCTGAATTCACAGATCAGAAAGAAGTTTCACAGAATGATTCTGTGTAGTTTATATTTGGAGACATTCCTTTTTCCACTATTACCCTCTTAGCGCTCCGAATCTCCACTTGCATTTTCTACAGAAAGAGTGTTTCAGAACGGCTCAATCAAAACTAAGGTTCAACTCTTTTAGTTGAACAAACAGAACAGAAAGAAGTTTCACACAATTCTTCTGTGTAGTTTTTATTTGTAGACATTCTATTTCCCAATATAGGCCTCTTAGCGCTCAGAATGTCTAATTGCATTTTCTACAGAAAGAGTGTTTCAGAACGGCTCAATCAAAAGTAAGGTTCAACTCTGTTAGTTGAATGCACAGAACAGAAAGAAGTTTCATACAATGCTTCTGTGTAGTTTATATTTGAACATATTCTTTTTTCCACTATTACCCACTTAGCGCTACGAATGTCCAGTTGCATTTTCTACAGACAGAGTGTTTCAAAACTGCTCAATCAAAAGTATGGTTTAACTCTGTTAGCTGAATGCTCAGATCAGAAAGAAGTTTCACAGAATGCTTCTGTGTAGTTTATATTTGAATATATTACTTTTTCCACTACCACGCTCTTCGCGCTCCAAATGTCCAGTTGCATTTTCTACAGAAAGAGTGTTCAGATCTGCTCAATCAAAAGTATGGTTTAACTCTGTTAGCTGAATGCACAGATCAGAAAGAAGTTTCACCGAAAGGTTCTGTGGAGTTTATATTTGAAGACATTCCTTTTTCCACTATTACCCTCTTAGCGCTCCGAATCTCCACTTGCATTTTCTACAAAAAGAGTGTTTCATAACTGCTCAATCAAAAATATGTTTTATCTCTGTTAACTGAATTCACAGATCAGAAATAAGTTTCACAGAATGCATCAGTGTAGTTTTTATTTGAAGATATTCTTTTTCCCAATGTAGGCCTCTTAGCGCTTAGCATGTCCAATTGCAGTTTCTACAGAAAGAGTGTTTCAGAACGGCTCAATCAAAAGTAAAGTTCAACTCTGTTAGTTGAATGCACAGAACAGAAAGAATTTTCACAGAATGCTACTGTGTAGTTTATATTTGAATATATTCCTTTTTCCACTATTACCCTCTTAGCGATCCGAATGTAAACTTGCATTTTCTACAGAAAGAGTGTTCAGAACTGCGCAATCCAAAGTATGGTTTAACTCTGTTAGCTTAATGAACATATCAGAAATAAGTTTCACACAATGCTTCTGTGTAGTTTTTATTTGAAGATATTATTTTTCCCAATAGAGGCCTCTTAGCGCTCAGAATGTCCAATTGCAGTTTCTACAGAAAGAGTGTTTCAGAAAGGCTCAATCAAAAGTAAGGTTCAACTCTGTTAGTTGAATGCACAGAACAGAAAGAAGTTTCATACAATGCTTCTGTGTAGTTTATATTTGAACATATACTTTTTCCACTATTACCCACTTAGCGCTACGAATGTCCAGTTGCATTTTCTACAGTCAGAGTGTTTCAAAACTGCTCAATCAAAAGTATGGTTTAACTCTGTTAGCTGAATGCTCAGATCAGAAAGAAGTTTCACAGAATGCTTCTGTGTAGTTTATATTTGAATATATTCCTTTTTCCACTACTACTCTCTTAGCGCTCCAAATATCCAGTTGCATTTTCTACAGAAAGAGTGTTCAGATCTGCTCAATCAAAAGTATGTTTTAACTCTGTTAGCTGAATTCACAGATCAGAAAGAAGTTTCACAGAATGATTCTGTGTAGTTTATATTTGGAGACATTCCTTTTTCCACTATTACCCTCTTAGCGCTCCGAATCTCCACTTGCATTTTCTACAGAAAGAGTGTTTCAGAACGGCTCAATCAAAACTAAGGTTCAACTCTTTTAGTTGAACAAACAGAACAGAAAGAAGTTTCACACAATTCTTCTGTGTAGTTTTTATTTGTAGACATTCTATTTCCCAATATAGGCCTCTTAGCGCTCAGAATGTCTAATTGCATTTTCTACAGAAAGAGTGTTTCAGAACGGCTCAATCAAAAGTAAGGTTCAACTCTGTTAGTTGAATGCACAGAACAGAAAGAAGTTTCATACAATGCTTCTGTGTAGTTTATATTTGAACATATTCTTTTTTCCACTATTACCCACTTAGCGCTACGAATGTCCAGTTGCATTTTCTACAGACAGAGTGTTTCAAAACTGCTCAATCAAAAGTATGGTTTAACTCTGTTAGCTGAATGCTCAGATCAGAAAGAAGTTTCACAGAATGCTTCTGTGTAGTTTATATTTGAATATATTACTTTTTCCACTACCACGCTCTTCGCGCTCCAAATGTCCAGTTGCATTTTCTACAGAAAGAGTGTTCAGATCTGCTCAATCAAAAGTATGGTTTAACTCTGTTAGCTGAATGCTCAGATCAGAAAGAAGTTTCACAGAATGCTTCTGTGTAGTTTATATTTGAATATATTCCTTTTTCCACTACTACTCTCTTAGCGCTCCAAATATCCAGTTGCATTTTCTACAGAAAGAGTGTTCAGATCTGCTCAATCAAAAGTATGTTTTAACTCTGTTAGCTGAATTCACAGATCAGAAAGAAGTTTCACAGAATGATTCTGTGTAGTTTATATTTGGAGACATTCCTTTTTCCACTATTACCCTCTTAGCGCTCCGAATCTCCACTTGCATTTTCTACAGAAAGAGTGTTTCAGAACGGCTCAATCAAAACTAAGGTTCAACTCTTTTAGTTGAACAAACAGAACAGAAAGAAGTTTCACACAATTCTTCTGTGTAGTTTTTATTTGTAGACATTCTATTTCCCAATATAGGCCTCTTAGCGCTCAGAATGTCTAATTGCATTTTCTACAGAAAGAGTGTTTCAGAACGGCTCAATCAAAAGTAAGGTTCAACTCTGTTAGTTGAATGCACAGAACAGAAAGAAGTTTCATACAATGCTTCTGTGTAGTTTATATTTGAACATATTCTTTTTTCCACTATTACCCACTTAGCGCTACGAATGTCCAGTTGCATTTTCTACAGACAGAGTGTTTCAAAACTGCTCAATCAAAAGTATGGTTTAACTCTGTTAGCTGAATGCTCAGATCAGAAAGAAGTTTCACAGAATGCTTCTGTGTAGTTTATATTTGAATATATTACTTTTTCCACTACCACGCTCTTCGCGCTCCAAATGTCCAGTTGCATTTTCTACAGAAAGAGTGTTCAGATCTGCTCAATCAAAAGTATGGTTTAACTCTGTTAGCTGAATGCACAGATCAGAAAGAAGTTTCACCGAAAGATTCTGTGGAGTTTATATTTGAAGACATTCCTTTTTCCACTATTACCCTCTTAGCGCTCCGAATCTCCACTTGCATTTTCTACAAAAAGAGTGTTTCATAACTGCTCAATCAAAAATATGTTTTATCTCTGTTAACTGAATTCACAGATCAGAAATAAGTTTCACAGAATGCATCAGTGTAGTTTTTATTTGAAGATATTCTTTTTCCCAATGTAGGCCTCTTAGCGCTTAGCATGTCCAATTGCAGTTTCTACAGAAAGAGTGTTTCAGAACGGCTCAATCAAAAGTAAAGTTCAACTCTGTTAGTTGAATGCACAGAACAGAAAGAATTTTCACAGAATGCTACTGTGTAGTTTATATTTGAATATATTCCTTTTTCCACTATTACCCTCTTAGCGATCCGAATGTAAACTTGCATTTTCTACAGAAAGAGTGTTCAGAACTGCGCAATCCAAAGTATGGTTTAACTCTGTTAGCTTAATGAACATATCAGAAATAAGTTTCACACAATGCTTCTGTGTAGTTTTTATTTGAAGATATTATTTTTCCCAATAGAGGCCTCTTAGCGCTCAGAATGTCCAATTGCAGTTTCTACAGAAAGAGTGTTTCAGAAAGGCTCAATCAAAAGTAAGGTTCAACTCTGTTAGTTGAATGCACAGAACAGAAAGAAGTTTCATACAATGCTTCTGTGTAGTTTATATTTGAACATATTCTTTTTCCACTATTACCCACTTAGCGCTACGAATGTCCAGTTGCATTTTCTACAGTCAGAGTGTTTCAAAACTGCTCAATCAAAAGTATGGTTTAACTCTGTTAGCTGAATGCTCAGATCAGAAAGAAGTTTCACAGAATGCTTCTGTGTAGTTTATATTTGAATATATTCCTTTTTCCACTACTACTCTCTTAGCGCTCCAAATATCCAGTTGCATTTTCTACAGAAAGAGTGTTCAGATCTGCTCAATCAAAAGTATGTTTTAACTCTGTTAGCTGAATTCACAGATCAGAAAGAAGTTTCACAGAATGATTCTGTGTAGTTTATATTTGGAGACATTCCTTTTTCCACTATTACCCTCTTAGCGCTCCGAATCTCCACTTGCATTTTCTACAGAAAGAGTGTTTCAGAACGGCTCAATCAAAACTAAGGTTCAACTCTTTTAGTTGAACAAACAGAACAGAAAGAAGTTTCACACAATTCTTCTGTGTAGTTTTTATTTGTAGACATTCTATTTCCCAATATAGGCCTCTTAGCGCTCAGAATGTCTAATTGCATTTTCTACAGAAAGAGTGTTTCAGAACGGCTCAATCAAAAGTAAGGTTCAACTCTGTTAGTTGAATGCACAGAACAGAAAGAAGTTTCATACAATGCTTCTGTGTAGTTTATATTTGAACATATTCTTTTTTCCACTATTACCCACTTAGCGCTACGAATGTCCAGTTGCATTTTCTACAGACAGAGTGTTTCAAAACTGCTCAATCAAAAGTATGGTTTAACTCTGTTAGCTGAATGCTCAGATCAGAAAGAAGTTTCACAGAATGCTTCTGTGTAGTTTATATTTGAATATATTACTTTTTCCACTACCACGCTCTTCGCGCTCCAAATGTCCAGTTGCATTTTCTACAGAAAGAGTGTTCAGATCTGCTCAATCAAAAGTATGGTTTAACTCTGTTAGCTGAATGCACAGATCAGAAAGAAGTTTCGCCGAAAGATTCTGTGGAGTTTATATTTGAAGACATTCCTTTTTCCACTATTACCCTCTTAGCGCTCCGAATCTCCACTTGCATTTTCTACAAAAAGAGTGTTTCATAACTGCTCAATCAAAAATATGTTTTATCTCTGTTAACTGAATTCACAGATCAGAAATAAGTTTCACAGAATGCATCAGTGTAGTTTTTATTTGAAGATATTCTTTTTCCCAATGTAGGCCTCTTAGCGCTTAGCATGTCCAATTGCAGTTTCTACAGAAAGAGTGTTTCAGAACGGCTCAATCAAAAGTAAAGTTCAACTCTGTTAGTTGAATGCACAGAACAGAAAGAATTTTCACAGAATGCTACTGTGTAGTTTATATTTGAATATATTCCTTTTTCCACTATTACCCTCTTAGCGATCCGAATGTAAACTTGCATTTTCTACAGAAAGAGTGTTCAGAACTGCGCAATCCAAAGTATGGTTTAACTCTGTTAGCTTAATGAACATATCAGAAATAAGTTTCACACAATGCTTCTGTGTAGTTTTTATTTGAAGATATTATTTTTCCCAATAGAGGCCTCTTAGCGCTCAGAATGTCCAATTGCAGTTTCTACAGAAAGAGTGTTTCAGAAAGGCTCAATCAAAAGTAAGGTTCAACTCTGTTAGTTGAATGCACAGAACAGAAAGAAGTTTCATACAATGCTTCTGTGTAGTTTATATTTGAACATATTCTTTTTCCACTATTACCCACTTAGCGCTACGAATGTCCAGTTGCATTTTCTACAGTCAGAGTGTTTCAAAACTGCTCAATCAAAAGTATGGTTTAACTCTGTTAGCTGAATGCTCAGATCAGAAAGAAGTTTCACAGAATGCTTCTGTGTAGTTTATATTTGAATATATTCCTTTTTCCACTACTACTCTCTTAGCGCTCCAAATATCCAGTTGCATTTTCTACAGAAAGAGTGTTCAGATCTGCTCAATCAAAAGTATGTTTTAACTCTGTTAGCTGAATTCACAGATCAGAAAGAAGTTTCACAGAATGATTCTGTGTAGTTTATATTTGGAGACATTCCTTTTTCCACTATTACCCTCTTAGCGCTCCGAATCTCCACTTGCATTTTCTACAGAAAGAGTGTTTCAGAACGGCTCAATCAAAACTAAGGTTCAACTCTTTTAGTTGAACAAACAGAACAGAAAGAAGTTTCACACAATTCTTCTGTGTAGTTTTTATTTGTAGACATTCTATTTCCCAATATAGGCCTCTTAGCGCTCAGAATGTCTAATTGCATTTTCTACAGAAAGAGTGTTTCAGAACGGCTCAATCAAAAGTAAGGTTCAACTCTGTTAGTTGAATGCACAGAACAGAAAGAAGTTTCATACAATGCTTCTGTGTAGTTTATATTTGAACATATTCTTTTTTCCACTATTACCCACTTAGCGCTACGAATGTCCAGTTGCATTTTCTACAGACAGAGTGTTTCAAAACTGCTCAATCAAAAGTATGGTTTAACTCTGTTAGCTGAATGCTCAGATCAGAAAGAAGTTTCACAGAATGCTTCTGTGTAGTTTATATTTGAATATATTACTTTTTCCACTACCACGCTCTTCGCGCTCCAAATGTCCAGTTGCATTTTCTACAGAAAGAGTGTTCAGATCTGCTCAATCAAAAGTATGGTTTAACTCTGTTAGCTGAATGCACAGATCAGAAAGAAGTTTCACCGAAAGATTCTGTGGAGTTTATATTTGAAGACATTCCTTTTTCCACTATTACCCTCTTAGCGCTCCGAATCTCCACTTGCATTTTCTACAAAAAGAGTGTTTCATAACTGCTCAATCAAAAATATGTTTTATCTCTGTTAACTGAATTCACAGATCAGAAATAAGTTTCACAGAATGCATCAGTGTAGTTTTTATTTGAAGATATTCTTTTTCCCAATGTAGGCCTCTTAGCGCTTAGCATGTCCAATTGCAGTTTCTACAGAAAGAGTGTTTCAGAACGGCTCAATCAAAAGTAAAGTTCAACTCTGTTAGTTGAATGCACAGAACAGAAAGAATTTTCACAGAATGCTACTGTGTAGTTTATATTTGAATATATTCCTTTTTCCACTATTACCCTCTTAGCGATCCGAATGTAAACTTGCATTTTCTACAGAAAGAGTGTTCAGAACTGCGCAATCCAAAGTATGGTTTAACTCTGTTAGCTTAATGAACATATCAGAAATAAGTTTCACACAATGCTTCTGTGTAGTTTTTATTTGAAGATATTATTTTTCCCAATAGAGGCCTCTTAGCGCTCAGAATGTCCAATTGCAGTTTCTACAGAAAGAGTGTTTCAGAAAGGCTCAATCAAAAGTAAGGTTCAACTCTGTTAGTTGAATGCACAGAACAGAAAGAAGTTTCATACAATGCTTCTGTGTAGTTTATATTTGAACATATTCTTTTTCCACTATTACCCACTTAGCGCTACGAATGTCCAGTTGCATTTTCTACAGTCAGAGTGTTTCAAAACTGCTCAATCAAAAGTATGGTTTAACTCTGTTAGCTGAATGCTCAGATCAGAAAGAAGTTTCACAGAATGCTTCTGTGTAGTTTATATTTGAGTATATTCCTTTTTCCACTACTACTCTCTTAGCGCTCCAAATATCCAGTTGCATTTTCTACAGAAAGAGTGTTCAGATCTGCTCAATCAAAAGTATGTTTTAACTCTGTTAGCTGAATTCACAGATCAGAAAGAAGTTTCACAGAATGATTCTGTGTAGTTTATATTTGGAGACATTCCTTTTTCCACTATTACCCTCTTAGCGCTCCGAATCTCCACTTGCATTTTCTACAGAAAGAGTGTTTCAGAACGGCTCAATCAAAACTAAGGTTCAACTCTTTTAGTTGAACAAACAGAACAGAAAGAAGTTTCACACAATTCTTCTGTGTAGTTTTTATTTGTAGACATTCTATTTCCCAATATAGGCCTCTTAGCGCTCAGAATGTCTAATTGCATTTTCTACAGAAAGAGTGTTTCAGAACGGCTCAATCAAAAGTAAGGTTCAACTCTGTTAGTTGAATGCACAGAACAGAAAGAAGTTTCATACAATGCTTCTGTGTAGTTTATATTTGAACATATTCTTTTTTCCACTATTACCCACTTAGCGCTACGAATGTCCAGTTGCATTTTCTACAGACAGAGTGTTTCAAAACTGCTCAATCAAAAGTATGGTTTAACTCTGTTAGCTGAATGCTCAGATCAGAAAGAAGTTTCACAGAATGCTTCTGTGTAGTTTATATTTGAATATATTACTTTTTCCACTACCACGCTCTTCGCGCTCCAAATGTCCAGTTGCATTTTCTACAGAAAGAGTGTTCAGATCTGCTCAATCAAAAGTATGGTTTAACTCTGTTAGCTGAATGCACAGATCAGAAAGAAGTTTCGCCGAAAGATTCTGTGGAGTTTATATTTGAAGACATTCCTTTTTCCACTATTACCCTCTTAGCGCTCCGAATCTCCACTTGCATTTTCTACAAAAAGAGTGTTTCATAACTGCTCAATCAAAAATATGTTTTATCTCTGTTAACTGAATTCACAGATCAGAAATAAGTTTCACAGAATGCATCAGTGTAGTTTTTATTTGAAGATATTCTTTTTCCCAATGTAGGCCTCTTAGCGCTTAGCATGTCCAATTGCAGTTTCTACAGAAAGAGTGTTTCAGAACGGCTCAAACAAAAGTAAAGTTCAACTCTGTTAGTTGAATGCACAGAACAGAAAGAATTTTCACAGAATGCTACTGTGTAGTTTATATTTGAATATATTCCTTTTTCCACTATTACCCTCTTAGCGATCCGAATGTAAACTTGCATTTTCTACAGAAAGAGTGTTCAGAACTGCGCAATCCAAAGTATGGTTTAACTCTGTTAGCTTAATGAACATATCAGAAATAAGTTTCACACAATGCTTCTGTGTAGTTTTTATTTGAAGATATTATTTTTCCCAATATAGGCCTCTTAGCGCTCAGAATGTCCAATTGCAGTTTCTACAGAAAGAGTGTTTCAGAAAGGCTCAATCAAAAGTAAGGTTCAACTCTGTTAGTTGAATGCACAGAACAGAAAGAAGTTTCATACAATGCTTCTGTGTAGTTTATATTTGAACATATTCTTTTTCCACTATTACCCACTTAGCGCTACGAATGTCCAGTTGCATTTTCTACAGTCAGAGTGTTTCAAAACTGCTCAATCAAAAGTATGGTTTAACTCTGTTAGCTGAATGCTCAGATCAGAAAGAAGTTTCACAGAATGCTTCTGTGTAGTTTATATTTGAATATATTCCTTTTTCCACTACTACTCTCTTAGCGCTCCAAATATCCAGTTGCATTTTCTACAGAAAGAGTGTTCAGATCTGCTCAATCAAAAGTATGTTTTAACTCTGTTAGCTGAATTCACAGATCAGAAAGAAGTTTCACAGAATGATTCTGTGTAGTTTATATTTGGAGACATTCCTTTTTCCACTATTACCCTCTTAGCGCTCCGAATCTCCACTTGCATTTTCTACAGAAAGAGTGTTTCAGAACGGCTCAATCAAAACTAAGGTTCAACTCTTTTAGTTGAACAAACAGAACAGAAAGAAGTTTCACACAATTCTTCTGTGTAGTTTTTATTTGTAGACATTCTATTTCCCAATATAGGCCTCTTAGCGCTCAGAATGTCTAATTGCATTTTCTACAGAAAGAGTGTTTCAGAACGGCTCAATCAAAAGTAAGGTTCAACTCTGTTAGTTGAATGCACAGAACAGAAAGAAGTTTCATACAATGCTTCTGTGTAGTTTATATTTGAACATATTCTTTTTTCCACTATTACCCACTTAGCGCTACGAATGTCCAGTTGCATTTTCTACAGACAGAGTGTTTCAAAACTGCTCAATCAAAAGTATGGTTTAACTCTGTTAGCTGAATGCTCAGATCAGAAAGAAGTTTCACAGAATGCTTCTGTGTAGTTTATATTTGAATATATTACTTTTTCCACTACCACGCTCTTCGCGCTCCAAATGTCCAGTTGCATTTTCTACAGAAAGAGTGTTCAGATCTGCTCAATCAAAAGTATGGTTTAACTCTGTTAGCTGAATGCACAGATCAGAAAGAAGTTTCGCCGAAAGATTCTGTGGAGTTTATATTTGAAGACATTCCTTTTTCCACTATTACCCTCTTAGCGCTCCGAATCTCCACTTGCATTTTCTACAAAAAGAGTGTTTCATAACTGCTCAATCAAAAATATGTTTTATCTCTGTTAACTGAATTCACAGATCAGAAATAAGTTTCACAGAATGCATCAGTGTAGTTTTTATTTGAAGATATTCTTTTTCCCAATGCAGGCCTCTTAGCGCTTAGCATGTCCAATTGCAGTTTCTACAGAAAGAGTGTTTCAGAACGGCTCAATCAAAAGTAAAGTTCAACTCTGTTAGTTGAATGCACAGAACAGAAAGAATTTTCACAGAATGCTACTGTGTAGTTTATATTTGAATATATTCCTTTTTCCACTATTACCCTCTTAGCGATCCGAATGTAAACTTGCATTTTCTACAGAAAGAGTGTTCAGAACTGCGCAATCCAAAGTATGGTTTAACTCTGTTAGCTTAATGAACATATCAGAAATAAGTTTCACACAATGCTTCTGTGTAGTTTTTATTTGAAGATATTATTTTTCCCAATATAGGCCTCTTAGCGCTCAGAATGTCCAATTGCAGTTTCTACAGAAAGAGTGTTTCAGAAAGGCTCAATCAAAAGTAAGGTTCAACTCTGTTAGTTGAATGCACAGAACAGAAAGAAGTTTCATACAATGCTTCTGTGTAGTTTATATTTGAACATATTCTTTTTCCACTATTACCCACTTAGCGCTACGAATGTCCAGTTGCATTTTCTACAGTCAGAGTGTTTCAAAACTGCTCAATCAAAAGTATGGTTTAACTCTGTTAGCTGAATGCTCAGATCAGAAAGAAGTTTCACAGAATGCTTCTGTGTAGTTTATATTTGAATATATTCCTTTTTCCACTACTACTCTCTTAGCGCTCCAAATATCCAGTTGCATTTTCTACAGAAAGAGTGTTCAGATCTGCTCAATCAAAAGTATGTTTTAACTCTGTTAGCTGAATTCACAGATCAGAAAGAAGTTTCACAGAATGATTCTGTGTAGTTTATATTTGGAGACATTCCTTTTTCCACTATTACCCTCTTAGCGCTCCGAATCTCCACTTGCATTTTCTACAGAAAGAGTGTTTCAGAACGGCTCAATCAAAACTAAGGTTCAACTCTTTTAGTTGAACAAACAGAACAGAAAGAAGTTTCACACAATTCTTCTGTGTAGTTTTTATTTGTAGACATTCTATTTCCCAATATAGGCCTCTTAGCGCTCAGAATGTCTAATTGCATTTTCTACAGAAAGAGTGTTTCAGAACGGCTCAATCAAAAGTAAGGTTCAACTCTGTTAGTTGAATGCACAGAACAGAAAGAAGTTTCATACAATGCTTCTGTGTAGTTTATATTTGAACATATTCTTTTTTCCACTATTACCCACTTAGCGCTACGAATGTCCAGTTGCATTTTCTACAGACAGAGTGTTTCAAAACTGCTCAATCAAAAGTATGGTTTAACTCTGTTAGCTGAATGCTCAGATCAGAAAGAAGTTTCACAGAATGCTTCTGTGTAGTTTATATTTGAATATATTACTTTTTCCACTACCACGCTCTTCGCGCTCCAAATGTCCAGTTGCATTTTCTACAGAAAGAGTGTTCAGATCTGCTCAATCAAAAGTATGGTTTAACTCTGTTAGCTGAATGCACAGATCAGAAAGAAGTTTCGCCGAAAGATTCTGTGGAGTTTATATTTGAAGACATTCCTTTTTCCACTATTACCCTCTTAGCGCTCCGAATCTCCACTTGCATTTTCTACAAAAAGAGTGTTTCATAACTGCTCAATCAAAAATATGTTTTATCTCTGTTAACTGAATTCACAGATCAGAAATAAGTTTCACAGAATGCATCAGTGTAGTTTTTATTTGAAGATATTCTTTTTCCCAATGCAGGCCTCTTAGCGCTTAGCATGTCCAATTGCAGTTTCTACAGAAAGAGTGTTTCAGAACGGCTCAATCAAAAGTAAAGTTCAACTCTGTTAGTTGAATGCACAGAACAGAAAGAATTTTCACAGAATGCTACTGTGTAGTTTATATTTGAATATATTCCTTTTTCCACTATTACCCTCTTAGCGATCCGAATGTAAACTTGCATTTTCTACAGAAAGAGTGTTCAGAACTGCGCAATCCAAAGTATGGTTTAACTCTGTTAGCTTAATGAACATATCAGAAATAAGTTTCACACAATGCTTCTGTGTAGTTTTTATTTGAAGATATTATTTTTCCCAATATAGGCCTCTTAGCGCTCAGAATGTCCAATTGCAGTTTCTACAGAAAGAGTGTTTCAGAAAGGCTCAATCAAAAGTAAGGTTCAACTCTGTTAGTTGAATGCACAGAACAGAAAGAAGTTTCATACAATGCTTCTGTGTAGTTTATATTTGAACATATTCTTTTTCCACTATTACCCACTTAGCGCTACGAATGTCCAGTTGCATTTTCTACAGTCAGAGTGTTTCAAAACTGCTCAATCAAAAGTATGGTTTAACTCTGTTAGCTGAATGCTCAGATCAGAAAGAAGTTTCACAGAATGCTTCTGTGTAGTTTATATTTGAATATATTCCTTTTTCCACTACTACTCTCTTAGCGCTCCAAATATCCAGTTGCATTTTCTACAGAAAGAGTGTTCAGATCTGCTCAATCAAAAGTATGTTTTAACTCTGTTAGCTGAATTCACAGATCAGAAAGAAGTTTCACAGAATGATTCTGTGTAGTTTATATTTGGAGACATTCCTTTTTCCACTATTACCCTCTTAGCGCTCCGAATCTCCACTTGCATTTTCTACAGAAAGAGTGTTTCAGAACGGCTCAATCAAAACTAAGGTTCAACTCTTTTAGTTGAACAAACAGAACAGAAAGAAGTTTCACACAATTCTTCTGTGTAGTTTTTATTTGTAGACATTCTATTTCCCAATATAGGCCTCTTAGCGCTCAGAATGTCTAATTGCATTTTCTACAGAAAGAGTGTTTCAGAACGGCTCAATCAAAAGTAAGGTTCAACTCTGTTAGTTGAATGCACAGAACAGAAAGAAGTTTCATACAATGCTTCTGTGTAGTTTATATTTGAACATATTCTTTTTTCCACTATTACCCACTTAGCGCTACGAATGTCCAGTTGCATTTTCTACAGACAGAGTGTTTCAAAACTGCTCAATCAAAAGTATGGTTTAACTCTGTTAGCTGAATGCTCAGATCAGAAAGAAGTTTCACAGAATGCTTCTGTGTAGTTTATATTTGAATATATTACTTTTTCCACTACCACGCTCTTCGCGCTCCAAATGTCCAGTTGCATTTTCTACAGAAAGAGTGTTCAGATCTGCTCAATCAAAAGTATGGTTTAACTCTGTTAGCTGAATGCACAGATCAGAAAGAAGTTTCGCCGAAAGATTCTGTGGAGTTTATATTTGAAGACATTCCTTTTTCCACTATTACCCTCTTAGCGCTCCGAATCTCCACTTGCATTTTCTACAAAAAGAGTGTTTCATAACTGCTCAATCAAAAATATGTTTTATCTCTGTTAACTGAATTCACAGATCAGAAATAAGTTTCACAGAATGCATCAGTGTAGTTTTTATTTGAAGATATTCTTTTTCCCAATGCAGGCCTCTTAGCGCTTAGCATGTCCAATTGCAGTTTCTACAGAAAGAGTGTTTCAGAACGGCTCAATCAAAAGTAAAGTTCAACTCTGTTAGTTGAATGCACAGAACAGAAAGAATTTTCACAGAATGCTACTGTGTAGTTTATATTTGAATATATTCCTTTTTCCACTATTACCCTCTTAGCGATCCGAATGTAAACTTGCATTTTCTACAGAAAGAGTGTTCAGAACTGCGCAATCCAAAGTATGGTTTAACTCTGTTAGCTTAATGAACATATCAGAAATAAGTTTCACACAATGCTTCTGTGTAGTTTTTATTTGAAGATATTATTTTTCCCAATAGAGGCCTCTTAGCGCTCAGAATGTCCAATTGCAGTTTCTACAGAAAGAGTGTTTCAGAAAGGCTCAATCAAAAGTAAGGTTCAACTCTGTTAGTTGAATGCACAGAACAGAAAGAAGTTTCATACAATGCTTCTGTGTAGTTTATATTTGAACATATTCTTTTTCCACTATTACCCACTTAGCGCTACGAATGTCCAGTTGCATTTTCTACAGTCAGAGTGTTTCAAAACTGCTCAATCAAAAGTATGGTTTAACTCTGTTAGCTGAATGCTCAGATCAGAAAGAAGTTTCACAGAATGCTTCTGTGTAGTTTATATTTGAGTATATTCCTTTTTCCACTACTACTCTCTTAGCGCTCCAAATATCCAGTTGCATTTTCTACAGAAAGAGTGTTCAGATCTGCTCAATCAAAAGTATGTTTTAACTCTGTTAGCTGAATTCACAGATCAGAAAGAAGTTTCACAGAATGATTCTGTGTAGTTTATATTTGGAGACATTCCTTTTTCCACTATTACCCTCTTAGCGCTCCGAATCTCCACTTGCATTTTCTACAGAAAGAGTGTTTCAGAACGGCTCAATCAAAACTAAGGTTCAACTCTTTTAGTTGAACAAACAGAACAGAAAGAAGTTTCACACAATTCTTCTGTGTAGTTTTTATTTGTAGACATTCTATTTCCCAATATAGGCCTCTTAGCGCTCAGAATGTCTAATTGCATTTTCTACAGAAAGAGTGTTTCAGAACGGCTCAATCAAAAGTAAGGTTCAACTCTGTTAGTTGAATGCACAGAACAGAAAGAAGTTTCATACAATGCTTCTGTGTAGTTTATATTTGAACATATTCTTTTTTCCACTATTACCCACTTAGCGCTACGAATGTCCAGTTGCATTTTCTACAGACAGAGTGTTTCAAAACTGCTCAATCAAAAGTATGGTTTAACTCTGTTAGCTGAATGCTCAGATCAGAAAGAAGTTTCACAGAATGCTTCTGTGTAGTTTATATTTGAATATATTACTTTTTCCACTACCACGCTCTTCGCGCTCCAAATGTCCAGTTGCATTTTCTACAGAAAGAGTGTTCAGATCTGCTCAATCAAAAGTATGGTTTAACTCTGTTAGCTGAATGCACAGATCAGAAAGAAGTTTCACCGAAAGATTCTGTGGAGTTTATATTTGAAGACATTCCTTTTTCCACTATTACCCTCTTAGCGCTCCGAATCTCCACTTGCATTTTCTACAAAAAGAGTGTTTCATAACTGCTCAATCAAAAATATGTTTTATCTCTGTTAACTGAATTCACAGATCAGAAATAAGTTTCACAGAATGCATCAGTGTAGTTTTTATTTGAAGATATTCTTTTTCCCAATGTAGGCCTCTTAGCGCTTAGCATGTCCAATTGCAGTTTCTACAGAAAGAGTGTTTCAGAACGGCTCAATCAAAAGTAAAGTTCAACTCTGTTAGTTGAATGCACAGAACAGAAAGAATTTTCACAGAATGCTACTGTGTAGTTTATATTTGAATATATTCCTTTTTCCACTATTACCCTCTTAGCGATCCGAATGTAAACTTGCATTTTCTACAGAAAGAGTGTTCAGAACTGCGCAATCCAAAGTATGGTTTAACTCTGTTAGCTTAATGAACATATCAGAAATAAGTTTCACACAATGCTTCTGTGTAGTTTTTATTTGAAGATATTATTTTTCCCAATAGAGGCCTCTTAGCGCTCAGAATGTCCAATTGCAGTTTCTACAGAAAGAGTGTTTCAGAAAGGCTCAATCAAAAGTAAGGTTCAACTCTGTTAGTTGAATGCACAGAACAGAAAGAAGTTTCATACAATGCTTCTGTGTAGTTTATATTTGAACATATTCTTTTTCCACTATTACCCACTTAGCGCTACGAATGTCCAGTTGCATTTTCTACAGTCAGAGTGTTTCAAAACTGCTCAATCAAAAGTATGGTTTAACTCTGTTAGCTGAATGCTCAGATCAGAAAGAAGTTTCACAGAATGCTTCTGTGTAGTTTATATTTGAGTATATTCCTTTTTCCACTACTACTCTCTTAGCGCTCCAAATATCCAGTTGCATTTTCTACAGAAAGAGTGTTCAGATCTGCTCAATCAAAAGTATGTTTTAACTCTGTTAGCTGAATTCACAGATCAGAAAGAAGTTTCACAGAATGATTCTGTGTAGTTTATATTTGGAGACATTCCTTTTTCCACTATTACCCTCTTAGCGCTCCGAATCTCCACTTGCATTTTCTACAGAAAGAGTGTTTCAGAACGGCTCAATCAAAACTAAGGTTCAACTCTTTTAGTTGAACAAACAGAACAGAAAGAAGTTTCACACAATTCTTCTGTGTAGTTTTTATTTGTAGACATTCTATTTCCCAATATAGGCCTCTTAGCGCTCAGAATGTCTAATTGCATTTTCTACAGAAAGAGTGTTTCAGAACGGCTCAATCAAAAGTAAGGTTCAACTCTGTTAGTTGAATGCACAGAACAGAAAGAAGTTTCATACAATGCTTCTGTGTAGTTTATATTTGAACATATTCTTTTTTCCACTATTACCCACTTAGCGCTACGAATGTCCAGTTGCATTTTCTACAGACAGAGTGTTTCAAAACTGCTCAATCAAAAGTATGGTTTAACTCTGTTAGCTGAATGCTCAGATCAGAAAGAAGTTTCACAGAATGCTTCTGTGTAGTTTATATTTGAATATATTACTTTTTCCACTACCACGCTCTTCGCGCTCCAAATGTCCAGTTGCATTTTCTACAGAAAGAGTGTTCAGATCTGCTCAATCAAAAGTATGGTTTAACTCTGTTAGCTGAATGCACAGATCAGAAAGAAGTTTCACCGAAAGATTCTGTGGAGTTTATATTTGAAGACATTCCTTTTTCCACTATTACCCTCTTAGCGCTCCGAATCTCCACTTGCATTTTCTACAAAAAGAGTGTTTCATAACTGCTCAATCAAAAATATGTTTTATCTCTGTTAACTGAATTCACAGATCAGAAATAAGTTTCACAGAATGCATCAGTGTAGTTTTTATTTGAAGATATTCTTTTTCCCAATGCAGGCCTCTTAGCGCTTAGCATGTCCAATTGCAGTTTCTACAGAAAGAGTGTTTCAGAACGGCTCAATCAAAAGTAAAGTTCAACTCTGTTAGTTGAATGCACAGAACAGAAAGAATTTTCACAGAATGCTACTGTGTAGTTTATATTTGAATATATTCCTTTTTCCACTATTACCCTCTTAGCGATCCGAATGTAAACTTGCATTTTCTACAGAAAGAGTGTTCAGAACTGCGCAATCCAAAGTATGGTTTAACTCTGTTAGCTTAATGAACATATCAGAAATAAGTTTCACACAATGCTTCTGTGTAGTTTTTATTTGAAGATATTATTTTTCCCAATAGAGGCCTCTTAGCGCTCAGAATGTCCAATTGCAGTTTCTACAGAAAGAGTGTTTCAGAAAGGCTCAATCAAAAGTAAGGTTCAACTCTGTTAGTTGAATGCACAGAACAGAAAGAAGTTTCATACAATGCTTCTGTGTAGTTTATATTTGAACATATTCTTTTTCCACTATTACCCACTTAGCGCTACGAATGTCCAGTTGCATTTTCTACAGTCAGAGTGTTTCAAAACTGCTCAATCAAAAGTATGGTTTAACTCTGTTAGCTGAATGCTCAGATCAGAAAGAAGTTTCACAGAATGCTTCTGTGTAGTTTATATTTGAGTATATTCCTTTTTCCACTACTACTCTCTTAGCGCTCCAAATATCCAGTTGCATTTTCTACAGAAAGAGTGTTCAGATCTGCTCAATCAAAAGTATGTTTTAACTCTGTTAGCTGAATTCACAGATCAGAAAGAAGTTTCACAGAATGATTCTGTGTAGTTTATATTTGGAGACATTCCTTTTTCCACTATTACCCTCTTAGCGCTCCGAATCTCCACTTGCATTTTCTACAGAAAGAGTGTTTCAGAACGGCTCAATCAAAACTAAGGTTCAACTCTTTTAGTTGAACAAACAGAACAGAAAGAAGTTTCACACAATTCTTCTGTGTAGTTTTTATTTGTAGACATTCTATTTCCCAATATAGGCCTCTTAGCGCTCAGAATGTCTAATTGCATTTTCTACAGAAAGAGTGTTTCAGAACGGCTCAATCAAAAGTAAGGTTCAACTCTGTTAGTTGAATGCACAGAACAGAAAGAAGTTTCATACAATGCTTCTGTGTAGTTTATATTTGAACATATTCTTTTTTCCACTATTACCCACTTAGCGCTACGAATGTCCAGTTGCATTTTCTACAGACAGAGTGTTTCAAAACTGCTCAATCAAAAGTATGGTTTAACTCTGTTAGCTGAATGCTCAGATCAGAAAGAAGTTTCACAGAATGCTTCTGTGTAGTTTATATTTGAATATATTACTTTTTCCACTACCACGCTCTTCGCGCTCCAAATGTCCAGTTGCATTTTCTACAGAAAGAGTGTTCAGATCTGCTCAATCAAAAGTATGGTTTAACTCTGTTAGCTGAATGCACAGATCAGAAAGAAGTTTCACCGAAAGATTCTGTGGAGTTTATATTTGAAGACATTCCTTTTTCCACTATTACCCTCTTAGCGCTCCGAATCTCCACTTGCATTTTCTACAAAAAGAGTGTTTCATAACTGCTCAATCAAAAATATGTTTTATCTCTGTTAACTGAATTCACAGATCAGAAATAAGTTTCACAGAATGCATCAGTGTAGTTTTTATTTGAAGATATTCTTTTTCCCAATGCAGGCCTCTTAGCGCTTAGCATGTCCAATTGCAGTTTCTACAGAAAGAGTGTTTCAGAACGGCTCAATCAAAAGTAAAGTTCAACTCTGTTAGTTGAATGCACAGAACAGAAAGAATTTTCACAGAATGCTACTGTGTAGTTTATATTTGAATATATTCCTTTTTCCACTATTACCCTCTTAGCGATCCGAATGTAAACTTGCATTTTCTACAGAAAGAGTGTTCAGAACTGCGCAATCCAAAGTATGGTTTAACTCTGTTAGCTTAATGAACATATCAGAAATAAGTTTCACACAATGCTTCTGTGTAGTTTTTATTTGAAGATATTATTTTTCCCAATAGAGGCCTCTTAGCGCTCAGAATGTCCAATTGCAGTTTCTACAGAAAGAGTGTTTCAGAAAGGCTCAATCAAAAGTAAGGTTCAACTCTGTTAGTTGAATGCACAGAACAGAAAGAAGTTTCATACAATGCTTCTGTGTAGTTTATATTTGAACATATTCTTTTTCCACTATTACCCACTTAGCGCTACGAATGTCCAGTTGCATTTTCTACAGTCAGAGTGTTTCAAAACTGCTCAATCAAAAGTATGGTTTAACTCTGTTAGCTGAATGCTCAGATCAGAAAGAAGTTTCACAGAATGCTTCTGTGTAGTTTATATTTGAATATATTCCTTTTTCCACTACTACTCTCTTAGCGCTCCAAATATCCAGTTGCATTTTCTACAGAAAGAGTGTTCAGATCTGCTCAATCAAAAGTATGTTTTAACTCTGTTAGCTGAATTCACAGATCAGAAAGAAGTTTCACAGAATGATTCTGTGTAGTTTATATTTGGAGACATTCCTTTTTCCACTATTACCCTCTTAGCGCTCCGAATCTCCACTTGCATTTTCTACAGAAAGAGTGTTTCAGAACGGCTCAATCAAAACTAAGGTTCAACTCTTTTAGTTGAACAAACAGAACAGAAAGAAGTTTCACACAATTCTTCTGTGTAGTTTTTATTTGTAGACATTCTATTTCCCAATATAGGCCTCTTAGCGCTCAGAATGTCTAATTGCATTTTCTACAGAAAGAGTGTTTCAGAACGGCTCAATCAAAAGTAAGGTTCAACTCTGTTAGTTGAATGCACAGAACAGAAAGAAGTTTCATACAATGCTTCTGTGTAGTTTATATTTGAACATATTCTTTTTTCCACTATTACCCACTTAGCGCTACGAATGTCCAGTTGCATTTTCTACAGACAGAGTGTTTCAAAACTGCTCAATCAAAAGTATGGTTTAACTCTGTTAGCTGAATGCTCAGATCAGAAAGAAGTTTCACAGAATGCTTCTGTGTAGTTTATATTTGAATATATTACTTTTTCCACTACCACGCTCTTCGCGCTCCAAATGTCCAGTTGCATTTTCTACAGAAAGAGTGTTCAGATCTGCTCAATCAAAAGTATGGTTTAACTCTGTTAGCTGAATGCACAGATCAGAAAGAAGTTTCACCGAAAGATTCTGTGGAGTTTATATTTGAAGACATTCCTTTTTCCACTATTACCCTCTTAGCGCTCCGAATCTCCACTTGCATTTTCTACAAAAAGAGTGTTTCATAACTGCTCAATCAAAAATATGTTTTATCTCTGTTAACTGAATTCACAGATCAGAAATAAGTTTCACAGAATGCATCAGTGTAGTTTTTATTTGAAGATATTCTTTTTCCCAATGCAGGCCTCTTAGCGCTTAGCATGTCCAATTGCAGTTTCTACAGAAAGAGTGTTTCAGAACGGCTCAATCAAAAGTAAAGTTCAACTCTGTTAGTTGAATGCACAGAACAGAAAGAATTTTCACAGAATGCTACTGTGTAGTTTATATTTGAATATATTCCTTTTTCCACTATTACCCTCTTAGCGATCCGAATGTAAACTTGCATTTTCTACAGAAAGAGTGTTCAGAACTGCGCAATCCAAAGTATGGTTTAACTCTGTTAGCTTAATGAACATATCAGAAATAAGTTTCACACAATGCTTCTGTGTAGTTTTTATTTGAAGATATTATTTTTCCCAATAGAGGCCTCTTAGCACTCAGAATGTCCAATTGCAGTTTCTACAGAAAGAGTGTTTCAGAAAGGCTCAATCAAAAGTAAGGTTCAACTCTGTTAGTTGAATGCACAGAACAGAAAGAAGTTTCATACAATGCTTCTGTGTAGTTTATATTTGAACATATTCTTTTTCCACTATTACCCACTTAGCGCTACGAATGTCCAGTTGCATTTTCTACAGTCAGAGTGTTTCAAAACTGCTCAATCAAAAGTATGGTTTAACTCTGTTAGCTGAATGCTCAGATCAGAAAGAAGTTTCACAGAATGCTTCTGTGTAGTTTATATTTGAATATATTCCTTTTTCCACTACTACTCTCTTAGCGCTCCAAATATCCAGTTGCATTTTCTACAGAAAGAGTGTTCAGATCTGCTCAATCAAAAGTATGTTTTAACTCTGTTAGCTGAATTCACAGATCAGAAAGAAGTTTCACAGAATGATTCTGTGTAGTTTATATTTGGAGACATTCCTTTTTCCACTATTACCCTCTTAGCGCTCCGAATCTCCACTTGCATTTTCTACAGAAAGAGTGTTTCAGAACGGCTCAATCAAAACTAAGGTTCAACTCTTTTAGTTGAACAAACAGAACAGAAAGAAGTTTCACACAATTCTTCTGTGTAGTTTTTATTTGTAGACATTCTATTTCCCAATATAGGCCTCTTAGCGCTCAGAATGTCTAATTGCATTTTCTACAGAAAGAGTGTTTCAGAACGGCTCAATCAAAAGTAAGGTTCAACTCTGTTAGTTGAATGCACAGAACAGAAAGAAGTTTCATACAATGCTTCTGTGTAGTTTATATTTGAACATATTCTTTTTTCCACTATTACCCACTTAGCGCTACGAATGTCCAGTTGCATTTTCTACAGACAGAGTGTTTCAAAACTGCTCAATCAAAAGTATGGTTTAACTCTGTTAGCTGAATGCTCAGATCAGAAAGAAGTTTCACAGAATGCTTCTGTGTAGTTTATATTTGAATATATTACTTTTTCCACTACCACGCTCTTCGCGTTCCAAATGTCCAGTTGCATTTTCTACAGAAAGAGTGTTCAGATCTGCTCAATCAAAAGTATGGTTTAACTCTGTTAGCTGAATGCACAGATCAGAAAGAAGTTTCACCGAAAGATTCTGTGGAGTTTATATTTGAAGACATTCCTTTTTCCACTATTACCCTCTTAGCGCTCCGAATCTCCACTTGCATTTTCTACAAAAAGAGTGTTTCATAACTGCTCAATCAAAAATATGTTTTATCTCTGTTAACTGAATTCACAGATCAGAAATAAGTTTCACAGAATGCATCAGTGTAGTTTTTATTTGAAGATATTCTTTTTCCCAATGTAGGCCTCTTAGCGCTTAGCATGTCCAATTGCAGTTTCTACAGAAAGAGTGTTTCAGAACGGCTCAATCAAAAGTAAAGTTCAACTCTGTTAGTTGAATGCACAGAACAGAAAGAATTTTCACAGAATGCTACTGTGTAGTTTATATTTGAATATATTCCTTTTTCCACTATTACCCTCTTAGCGATCCGAATGTAAACTTGCATTTTCTACAGAAAGAGTGTTCAGAACTGCGCAATCCAAAGTATGGTTTAACTCTGTTAGCTTAATGAACATATCAGAAATAAGTTTCACACAATGCTTCTGTGTAGTTTTTATTTGAAGATATTATTTTTCCCAATAGAGGCCTCTTAGCGCTCAGAATGTCCAATTGCAGTTTCTACAGAAAGAGTGTTTCAGAAAGGCTCAATCAAAAGTAAGGTTCAACTCTGTTAGTTGAATGCACAGAACAGAAAGAAGTTTCATACAATGCTTCTGTGTAGTTTATATTTGAACATATTCTTTTTCCACTATTACCCACTTAGCGCTACGAATGTCCAGTTGCATTTTCTACAGTCAGAGTGTTTCAAAACTGCTCAATCAAAAGTATGGTTTAACTCTGTTAGCTGAATGCTCAGATCAGAAAGAAGTTTCACAGAATGCTTCTGTGTAGTTTATATTTGAATATATTCCTTTTTCCACTACTACTCTCTTAGCGCTCCAAATATCCAGTTGCATTTTCTACAGAAAGAGTGTTCAGATCTGCTCAATCAAAAGTATGTTTTAACTCTGTTAGCTGAATTCACAGATCAGAAAGAAGTTTCACAGAATGATTCTGTGTAGTTTATATTTGGAGACATTCCTTTTTCCACTATTACCCTCTTAGCGCTCCGAATCTCCACTTGCATTTTCTACAGAAAGAGTGTTTCAGAACGGCTCAATCAAAACTAAGGTTCAACTCTTTTAGTTGAACAAACAGAACAGAAAGAAGTTTCACACAATTCTTCTGTGTAGTTTTTATTTGTAGACATTCTATTTCCCAATATAGGCCTCTTAGCGCTCAGAATGTCTAATTGCATTTTCTACAGAAAGAGTGTTTCAGAACGGCTCAATCAAAAGTAAGGTTCAACTCTGTTAGTTGAATGCACAGAACAGAAAGAAGTTTCATACAATGCTTCTGTGTAGTTTATATTTGAACATATTCTTTTTTCCACTATTACCCACTTAGCGCTACGAATGTCCAGTTGCATTTTCTACAGACAGAGTGTTTCAAAACTGCTCAATCAAAAGTATGGTTTAACTCTGTTAGCTGAATGCTCAGATCAGAAAGAAGTTTCACAGAATGCTTCTGTGTAGTTTATATTTGAATATATTACTTTTTCCACTACCACGCTCTTCGCGCTCCAAATGTCCAGTTGCATTTTCTACAGAAAGAGTGTTCAGATCTGCTCAATCAAAAGTATGGTTTAACTCTGTTAGCTGAATGCACAGATCAGAAAGAAGTTTCACCGAAAGATTCTGTGGAGTTTATATTTGAAGACATTCCTTTTTCCACTATTACCCTCTTAGCGCTCCGAATCTCCACTTGCATTTTCTACAAAAAGAGTGTTTCATAACTGCTCAATCAAAAATATGTTTTATCTCTGTTAACTGAATTCACAGATCAGAAATAAGTTTCACAGAATGCATCAGTGTAGTTTTTATTTGAAGATATTCTTTTTCCCAATGTAGGCCTCTTAGCGCTTAGCATGTCCAATTGCAGTTTCTACAGAAAGAGTGTTTCAGAACGGCTCAATCAAAAGTAAAGTTCAACTCTGTTAGTTGAATGCACAGAACAGAAAGAATTTTCACAGAATGCTACTGTGTAGTTTATATTTGAATATATTCCTTTTTCCACTATTACCCTCTTAGCGATCCGAATGTAAACTTGCATTTTCTACAGAAAGAGTGTTCAGAACTGCGCAATCCAAAGTATGGTTTAACTCTGTTAGCTTAATGAACATATCAGAAATAAGTTTCACACAATGCTTCTGTGTAGTTTTTATTTGAAGATATTATTTTTCCCAATAGAGGCCTCTTAGCGCTCAGAATGTCCAATTGCAGTTTCTACAGAAAGAGTGTTTCAGAAAGGCTCAATCAAAAGTAAGGTTCAACTCTGTTAGTTGAATGCACAGAACAGAAAGAAGTTTCATACAATGCTTCTGTGTAGTTTATATTTGAACATATTCTTTTTCCACTATTACCCACTTAGCGCTACGAATGTCCAGTTGCATTTTCTACAGTCAGAGTGTTTCAAAACTGCTCAATCAAAAGTATGGTTTAACTCTGTTAGCTGAATGCTCAGATCAGAAAGAAGTTTCACAGAATGCTTCTGTGTAGTTTATATTTGAATATATTCCTTTTTCCACTACTACTCTCTTAGCGCTCCAAATATCCAGTTGCATTTTCTACAGAAAGAGTGTTCAGATCTGCTCAATCAAAAGTATGTTTTAACTCTGTTAGCTGAATTCACAGATCAGAAAGAAGTTTCACAGAATGATTCTGTGTAGTTTATATTTGGAGACATTCCTTTTTCCACTATTACCCTCTTAGCGCTCCGAATCTCCACTTGCATTTTCTACAGAAAGAGTGTTTCAGAACGGCTCAATCAAAACTAAGGTTCAACTCTTTTAGTTGAACAAACAGAACAGAAAGAAGTTTCACACAATTCTTCTGTGTAGTTTTTATTTGTAGACATTCTATTTCCCAATATAGGCCTCTTAGCGCTCAGAATGTCTAATTGCATTTTCTACAGAAAGAGTGTTTCAGAACGGCTCAATCAAAAGTAAGGTTCAACTCTGTTAGTTGAATGCACAGAACAGAAAGAAGTTTCATACAATGCTTCTGTGTAGTTTATATTTGAACATATTCTTTTTTCCACTATTACCCACTTAGCGCTACGAATGTCCAGTTGCATTTTCTACAGACAGAGTGTTTCAAAACTGCTCAATCAAAAGTATGGTTTAACTCTGTTAGCTGAATGCTCAGATCAGAAAGAAGTTTCACAGAATGCTTCTGTGTAGTTTATATTTGAATATATTACTTTTTCCACTACCACGCTCTTCGCGCTCCAAATGTCCAGTTGCATTTTCTACAGAAAGAGTGTTCAGATCTGCTCAATCAAAAGTATGGTTTAACTCTGTTAGCTGAATGCACAGATCAGAAAGAAGTTTCACCGAAAGATTCTGTGGAGTTTATATTTGAAGACATTCCTTTTTCCACTATTACCCTCTTAGCGCTCCGAATCTCCACTTGCATTTTCTACAAAAAGAGTGTTTCATAACTGCTCAATCAAAAATATGTTTTATCTCTGTTAACTGAATTCACAGATCAGAAATAAGTTTCACAGAATGCATCAGTGTAGTTTTTATTTGAAGATATTCTTTTTCCCAATGTAGGCCTCTTAGCGCTTAGCATGTCCAATTGCAGTTTCTACAGAAAGAGTGTTTCAGAACGGCTCAATCAAAAGTAAAGTTCAACTCTGTTAGTTGAATGCACAGAACAGAAAGAATTTTCACAGAATGCTACTGTGTAGTTTATATTTGAATATATTCCTTTTTCCACTATTACCCTCTTAGCGATCCGAATGTAAACTTGCATTTTCTACAGAAAGAGTGTTCAGAACTGCGCAATCCAAAGTATGGTTTAACTCTGTTAGCTTAATGAACATATCAGAAATAAGTTTCACACAATGCTTCTGTGTAGTTTTTATTTGAAGATATTATTTTTCCCAATAGAGGCCTCTTAGCGCTCAGAATGTCCAATTGCAGTTTCTACAGAAAGAGTGTTTCAGAAAGGCTCAATCAAAAGTAAGGTTCAACTCTGTTAGTTGAATGCACAGAACAGAAAGAAGTTTCATACAATGCTTCTGTGTAGTTTATATTTGAACATATTCTTTTTCCACTATTACCCACTTAGCGCTACGAATGTCCAGTTGCATTTTCTACAGTCAGAGTGTTTCAAAACTGCTCAATCAAAAGTATGGTTTAACTCTGTTAGCTGAATGCTCAGATCAGAAAGAAGTTTCACAGAATGCTTCTGTGTAGTTTATATTTGAATATATTCCTTTTTCCACTACTACTCTCTTAGCGCTCCAAATATCCAGTTGCATTTTCTACAGAAAGAGTGTTCAGATCTGCTCAATCAAAAGTATGTTTTAACTCTGTTAGCTGAATTCACAGATCAGAAAGAAGTTTCACAGAATGATTCTGTGTAGTTTATATTTGGAGACATTCCTTTTTCCACTATTACCCTCTTAGCGCTCCGAATCTCCACTTGCATTTTCTACAGAAAGAGTGTTTCAGAACGGCTCAATCAAAACTAAGGTTCAACTCTTTTAGTTGAACAAACAGAACAGAAAGAAGTTTCACACAATTCTTCTGTGTAGTTTTTATTTGTAGACATTCTATTTCCCAATATAGGCCTCTTAGCGCTCAGAATGTCTAATTGCATTTTCTACAGAAAGAGTGTTTCAGAACGGCTCAATCAAAAGTAAGGTTCAACTCTGTTAGTTGAATGCACAGAACAGAAAGAAGTTTCATACAATGCTTCTGTGTAGTTTATATTTGAACATATTCTTTTTTCCACTATTACCCACTTAGCGCTACGAATGTCCAGTTGCATTTTCTACAGACAGAGTGTTTCAAAACTGCTCAATCAAAAGTATGGTTTAACTCTGTTAGCTGAATGCTCAGATCAGAAAGAAGTTTCACAGAATGCTTCTGTGTAGTTTATATTTGAATATATTACTTTTTCCACTACCACGCTCTTCGCGCTCCAAATGTCCAGTTGCATTTTCTACAGAAAGAGTGTTCAGATCTGCTCAATCAAAAGTATGGTTTAACTCTGTTAGCTGAATGCACAGATCAGAAAGAAGTTTCACCGAAAGATTCTGTGGAGTTTATATTTGAAGACATTCCTTTTTCCACTATTACCCTCTTAGCGCTCCGAATCTCCACTTGCATTTTCTACAAAAAGAGTGTTTCATAACTGCTCAATCAAAAATATGTTTTATCTCTGTTAACTGAATTCACAGATCAGAAATAAGTTTCACAGAATGCATCAGTTTAGTTTTTATTTGAAGATATTCTTTTTCCCAATGTAGGCCTCTTAGCGCTTAGCATGTCCAATTGCAGTTTCTACAGAAAGAGTGTTTCAGAACGGCTCAATCAAAAGTAAAGTTCAACTCTGTTAGTTGAATGCACAGAACAGAAAGAATTTTCACAGAATGCTACTGTGTAGTTTATATTTGAATATATTCCTTTTTCCACTATTACCCTCTTAGCGATCCGAATGTAAACTTGCATTTTCTACAGAAAGAGTGTTCAGAACTGCGCAATCCAAAGTATGGTTTAACTCTGTTAGCTTAATGAACATATCAGAAATAAGTTTCACACAATGCTTCTGTGTAGTTTTTATTTGAAGATATTATTTTTCCCAATAGAGGCCTCTTAGCGCTCAGAATGTCCAATTGCAGTTTCTACAGAAAGAGTGTTTCAGAAAGGCTCAATCAAAAGTAAGGTTCAACTCTGTTAGTTGAATGCACAGAACAGAAAGAAGTTTCATACAATGCTTCTGTGTAGTTTATATTTGAACATATTCTTTTTCCACTATTACCCACTTAGCGCTACGAATGTCCAGTTGCATTTTCTACAGTCAGAGTGTTTCAAAACTGCTCAATCAAAAGTATGGTTTAACTCTGTTAGCTGAATGCTCAGATCAGAAAGAAGTTTCACAGAATGCTTCTGTGTAGTTTATATTTGAATATATTCCTTTTTCCACTACTACTCTCTTAGCGCTCCAAATATCCAGTTGCATTTTCTACAGAAAGAGTGTTCAGATCTGCTCAATCAAAAGTATGTTTTAACTCTGTTAGCTGAATTCACAGATCAGAAAGAAGTTTCACAGAATGATTCTGTGTAGTTTATATTTGGAGACATTCCTTTTTCCACTATTACCCTCTTAGCGCTCCGAATCTCCACTTGCATTTTCTACAGAAAGAGTGTTTCAGAACGGCTCAATCAAAACTAAGGTTCAACTCTTTTAGTTGAACAAACAGAACAGAAAGAAGTTTCACACAATTCTTCTGTGTAGTTTTTATTTGTAGACATTCTATTTCCCAATATAGGCCTCTTAGCGCTCAGAATGTCTAATTGCATTTTCTACAGAAAGAGTGTTTCAGAACGGCTCAATCAAAAGTAAGGTTCAACTCTGTTAGTTGAATGCACAGAACAGAAAGAAGTTTCATACAATGCTTCTGTGTAGTTTATATTTGAACATATTCTTTTTTCCACTATTACCCACTTAGCGCTACGAATGTCCAGTTGCATTTTCTACAGACAGAGTGTTTCAAAACTGCTCAATCAAAAGTATGGTTTAACTCTGTTAGCTGAATGCTCAGATCAGAAAGAAGTTTCACAGAATGCTTCTGTGTAGTTTATATTTGAATATATTACTTTTTCCACTACCACGCTCTTCGCGCTCCAAATGTCCAGTTGCATTTTCTACAGAAAGAGTGTTCAGATCTGCTCAATCAAAAGTATGGTTTAACTCTGTTAGCTGAATGCACAGATCAGAAAGAAGTTTCACCGAAAGATTCTGTGGAGTTTATATTTGAAGACATTCCTTTTTCCACTATTACCCTCTTAGCGCTCCGAATCTCCACTTGCATTTTCTACAAAAAGAGTGTTTCATAACTGCTCAATCAAAAATATGTTTTATCTCTGTTAACTGAATTCACAGATCAGAAATAAGTTTCACAGAATGCATCAGTGTAGTTTTTATTTGAAGATATTCTTTTTCCCAATGTAGGCCTCTTAGCGCTTAGCATGTCCAATTGCAGTTTCTACAGAAAGAGTGTTTCAGAACGGCTCAATCAAAAGTAAAGTTCAACTCTGTTAGTTGAATGCACAGAACAGAAAGAATTTTCACAGAATGCTACTGTGTAGTTTATATTTGAATATATTCCTTTTTCCACTATTACCCTCTTAGCGATCCGAATGTAAACTTGCATTTTCTACAGAAAGAGTGTTCAGAACTGCGCAATCCAAAGTATGGTTTAACTCTGTTAGCTTAATGAACATATCAGAAATAAGTTTCACACAATGCTTCTGTGTAGTTTTTATTTGAAGATATTATTTTTCCCAATAGAGGCCTCTTAGCGCTCAGAATGTCCAATTGCAGTTTCTACAGAAAGAGTGTTTCAGAAAGGCTCAATCAAAAGTAAGGTTCAACTCTGTTAGTTGAATGCACAGAACAGAAAGAAGTTTCATACAATGCTTCTGTGTAGTTTATATTTGAACATATTCTTTTTCCACTATTACCCACTTAGCGCTACGAATGTCCAGTTGCATTTTCTACAGTCAGAGTGTTTCAAAACTGCTCAATCAAAAGTATGGTTTAACTCTGTTAGCTGAATGCTCAGATCAGAAAGAAGTTTCACAGAATGCTTCTGTGTAGTTTATATTTGAATATATTCCTTTTTCCACTACTACTCTCTTAGCGCTCCAAATATCCAGTTGCATTTTCTACAGAAAGAGTGTTCAGATCTGCTCAATCAAAAGTATGTTTTAACTCTGTTAGCTGAATTCACAGATCAGAAAGAAGTTTCACAGAATGATTCTGTGTAGTTTATATTTGGAGACATTCCTTTTTCCACTATTACCCTCTTAGCGCTCCGAATCTCCACTTGCATTTTCTACAGAAAGAGTGTTTCAGAACGGCTCAATCAAAACTAAGGTTCAACTCTTTTAGTTGAACAAAGAGAACAGAAAGAAGTTTCACACAATTCTTCTGTGTAGTTTTTATTTGTAGACATTCTATTTCCCAATATAGGCCTCTTAGCGCTCAGAATGTCTAATTGCATTTTCTACAGAAAGAGTGTTTCAGAACGGCTCAATCAAAAGTAAGGTTCAACTCTGTTAGTTGAATGCACAGAACAGAAAGAAGTTTCATACAATGCTTCTGTGTAGTTTATATTTGAACATATTCTTTTTTCCACTATTACCCACTTAGCGCTACGAATGTCCAGTTGCATTTTCTACAGACAGAGTGTTTCAAAACTGCTCAATCAAAAGTATGGTTTAACTCTGTTAGCTGAATGCTCAGATCAGAAAGAAGTTTCACAGAATGCTTCTGTGTAGTTTATATTTGAATATATTACTTTTTCCACTACCACGCTCTTCGCGCTCCAAATGTCCAGTTGCATTTTCTACAGAAAGAGTGTTCAGATCTGCTCAATCAAAAGTATGGTTTAACTCTGTTAGCTGAATGCACAGATCAGAAAGAAGTTTCACCGAAAGATTCTGTGGAGTTTATATTTGAAGACATTCCTTTTTCCACTATTACCCTCTTAGCGCTCCGAATCTCCACTTGCATTTTCTACAAAAAGAGTGTTTCATAACTGCTCAATCAAAAATATGTTTTATCTCTGTTAACTGAATTCACAGATCAGAAATAAGTTTCACAGAATGCATCAGTGTAGTTTTTATTTGAAGATATTCTTTTTCCCAATGTAGGCCTCTTAGCGCTTAGCATGTCCAATTGCAGTTTCTACAGAAAGAGTGTTTCAGAACGGCTCAATCAAAAGTAAAGTTCAACTCTGTTAGTTGAATGCACAGAACAGAAAGAATTTTCACAGAATGCTACTGTGTAGTTTATATTTGAATATATTCCTTTTTCCACTATTACCCTCTTAGCGATCCGAATGTAAACTTGCATTTTCTACAGAAAGAGTGTTCAGAACTGCGCAATCCAAAGTATGGTTTAACTCTGTTAGCTTAATGAACATATCAGAAATAAGTTTCACACAATGCTTCTGTGTAGTTTTTATTTGAAGATATTATTTTTCCCAATAGAGGCCTCTTAGCGCTCAGAATGTCCAATTGCAGTTTCTACAGAAAGAGTGTTTCAGAAAGGCTCAATCAAAAGTAAGGTTCAACTCTGTTAGTTGAATGCACAGAACAGAAAGAAGTTTCATACAATGCTTCTGTGTAGTTTATATTTGAACATATTCTTTTTCCACTATTACCCACTTAGCGCTACGAATGTCCAGTTGCATTTTCTACAGTCAGAGTGTTTCAAAACTGCTCAATCAAAAGTATGGTTTAACTCTGTTAGCTGAATGCTCAGATCAGAAAGAAGTTTCACAGAATGCTTCTGTGTAGTTTATATTTGAATATATTCCTTTTTCCACTACTACTCTCTTAGCGCTCCAAATATCCAGTTGCATTTTCTACAGAAAGAGTGTTCAGATCTGCTCAATCAAAAGTATGTTTTAACTCTGTTAGCTGAATTCACAGATCAGAAAGAAGTTTCACAGAATGATTCTGTGTAGTTTATATTTGGAGACATTCCTTTTTCCACTATTACCCTCTTAGCGCTCCGAATCTCCACTTGCATTTTCTACAGAAAGAGTGTTTCAGAACGGCTCAATCAAAACTAAGGTTCAACTCTTTTAGTTGAACAAACAGAACAGAAAGAAGTTTCACACAATTCTTCTGTGTAGTTTTTATTTGTAGACATTCTATTTCCCAATATAGGCCTCTTAGCGCTCAGAATGTCTAATTGCATTTTCTACAGAAAGAGTGTTTCAGAACGGCTCAATCAAAAGTAAGGTTCAACTCTGTTAGTTGAATGCACAGAACAGAAAGAAGTTTCATACAATGCTTCTGTGTAGTTTATATTTGAACATATTCTTTTTTCCACTATTACCCACTTAGCGCTACGAATGTCCAGTTGCATTTTCTACAGACAGAGTGTTTCAAAACTGCTCAATCAAAAGTATGGTTTAACTCTGTTAGCTGAATGCTCAGATCAGAAAGAAGTTTCACAGAATGCTTCTGTGTAGTTTATATTTGAATATATTACTTTTTCCACTACCACGCTCTTCGCGCTCCAAATGTCCAGTTGCATTTTCTACAGAAAGAGTGTTCAGATCTGCTCAATCAAAAGTATGGTTTAACTCTGTTAGCTGAATGCACAGATCAGAAAGAAGTTTCACCGAAAGATTCTGTGGAGTTTATATTTGAAGACATTCCTTTTTCCACTATTACCTTCTTAGCGCTCCGAATCTCCACTTGCATTTTCTACAAAAAGAGTGTTTCATAACTGCTCAATCAAAAATATGTTTTATCTCTGTTAACTGAATTCACAGATCAGAAATAAGTTTCACAGAATGCATCAGTGTAGTTTTTATTTGAAGATATTCTTTTTCCCAATGTAGGCCTCTTAGCGCTTAGCATGTCCAATTGCAGTTTCTACAGAAAGAGTGTTTCAGAACGGCTCAATCAAAAGTAAAGTTCAACTCTGTTAGTTGAATGCACAGAACAGAAAGAATTTTCACAGAATGCTACTGTGTAGTTTATATTTGAATATATTCCTTTTTCCACTATTACCCTCTTAGCGATCCGAATGTAAACTTGCATTTTCTACAGAAAGAGTGTTCAGAACTGCGCAATCCAAAGTATGGTTTAACTCTGTTAGCTTAATGAACATATCAGAAATAAGTTTCACACAATGCTTCTGTGTAGTTTTTATTTGAAGATATTATTTTTCCCAATAGAGGCCTCTTAGCGCTCAGAATGTCCAATTGCAGTTTCTACAGAAAGAGTGTTTCAGAAAGGCTCAATCAAAAGTAAGGTTCAACTCTGTTAGTTGAATGCACAGAACAGAAAGAAGTTTCATACAATGCTTCTGTGTAGTTTATATTTGAACATATACTTTTTCCACTATTACCCACTTAGCGCTACGAATGTCCAGTTGCATTTTCTACAGTCAGAGTGTTTCAAAACTGCTCAATCAAAAGTATGGTTTAACTCTGTTAGCTGAATGCTCAGATCAGAAAGAAGTTTCACAGAATGCTTCTGTGTAGTTTATATTTGAATATATTCCTTTTTCCACTACTACTCTCTTAGCGCTCCAAATATCCAGTTGCATTTTCTACAGAAAGAGTGTTCAGATCTGCTCAATCAAAAGTATGTTTTAACTCTGTTAGCTGAATTCACAGATCAGAAAGAAGTTTCACAGAATGATTCTGTGTAGTTTATATTTGGAGACATTCCTTTTTCCACTATTACCCTCTTAGCGCTCCGAATCTCCACTTGCATTTTCTACAGAAAGAGTGTTTCAGAACGGCTCAATCAAAACTAAGGTTCAACTCTTTTAGTTGAACAAACAGAACAGAAAGAAGTTTCACACAATTCTTCTGTGTAGTTTTTATTTGTAGACATTCTATTTCCCAATATAGGCCTCTTAGCGCTCAGAATGTCTAATTGCATTTTCTACAGAAAGAGTGTTTCAGAACGGCTCAATCAAAAGTAAGGTTCAACTCTGTTAGTTGAATGCACAGAACAGAAAGAAGTTTCATACAATGCTTCTGTGTAGTTTATATTTGAACATATTCTTTTTTCCACTATTACCCACTTAGCGCTACGAATGTCCAGTTGCATTTTCTACAGACAGAGTGTTTCAAAACTGCTCAATCAAAAGTATGGTTTAACTCTGTTAGCTGAATGCTCAGATCAGAAAGAAGTTTCACAGAATGCTTCTGTGTAGTTTATATTTGAATATATTACTTTTTCCACTACCACGCTCTTCGCGCTCCAAATGTCCAGTTGCATTTTCTACAGAAAGAGTGTTCAGATCTGCTCAATCAAAAGTATGGTTTAACTCTGTTAGCTGAATGCACAGATCAGAAAGAAGTTTCACCGAAAGATTCTGTGGAGTTTATATTTGAAGACATTCCTTTTTCCACTATTACCCTCTTAGCGCTCCGAATCTCCACTTGCATTTTCTACAAAAAGAGTGTTTCATAACTGCTCAATCAAAAATATGTTTTATCTCTGTTAACTGAATTCACAGATCAGAAATAAGTTTCACAGAATGCATCAGTGTAGTTTTTATTTGAAGATATTCTTTTTCCCAATGTAGGCCTCTTAGCGCTTAGCATGTCCAATTGCAGTTTCTATAGAAAGAGTGTTTCAGAACGGCTCAATCAAAAGTAAAGTTCAACTCTGTTAGTTGAATGCACAGAACAGAAAGAATTTTCACAGAATGCTACTGTGTAGTTTATATTTGAATATATTCCTTTTTCCACTATTACCCTCTTAGCGATCCGAATGTAAACTTGCATTTTCTACAGAAAGAGTGTTCAGAACTGCGCAATCCAAAGTATGGTTTAACTCTGTTAGCTTAATGAACATATCAGAAATAAGTTTCACACAATGCTTCTGTGTAGTTTTTATTTGAAGATATTATTTTTCCCAATAGAGGCCTCTTAGCGCTCAGAATGTCCAATTGCAGTTTCTACAGAAAGAGTGTTTCAGAAAGGCTCAATCAAAAGTAAGGTTCAACTCTGTTAGTTGAATGCACAGAACAGAAAGAAGTTTCATACAATGCTTCTGTGTAGTTTATATTTGAACATATACTTTTTCCACTATTACCCACTTAGCGCTACGAATGTCCAGTTGCATTTTCTACAGTCAGAGTGTTTCAAAACTGCTCAATCAAAAGTATGGTTTAACTCTGTTAGCTGAATGCTCAGATCAGAAAGAAGTTTCACAGAATGCTTCTGTGTAGTTTATATTTGAATATATTCCTTTTTCCACTACTACTCTCTTAGCGCTCCAAATATCCAGTTGCATTTTCTACAGAAAGAGTGTTCAGATCTGCTCAATCAAAAGTATGTTTTAACTCTGTTAGCTGAATTCACAGATCAGAAAGAAGTTTCACAGAATGATTCTGTGTAGTTTATATTTGGAGACATTCCTTTTTCCACTATTACCCTCTTAGCGCTCCGAATCTCCACTTGCATTTTCTACAGAAAGAGTGTTTCAGAACGGCTCAATCAAAACTAAGGTTCAACTCTTTTAGTTGAACAAACAGAACAGAAAGAAGTTTCACACAATTCTTCTGTGTAGTTTTTATTTGTAGACATTCTATTTCCCAATATAGGCCTCTTAGCGCTCAGAATGTCTAATTGCATTTTCTACAGAAAGAGTGTTTCAGAACGGCTCAATCAAAAGTAAGGTTCAACTCTGTTAGTTGAATGCACAGAACAGAAAGAAGTTTCATACAATGCTTCTGTGTAGTTTATATTTGAACATATTCTTTTTTCCACTATTACCCACTTAGCGCTACGAATGTCCAGTTGCATTTTCTACAGACAGAGTGTTTCAAAACTGCTCAATCAAAAGTATGGTTTAACTCTGTTAGCTGAATGCTCAGATCAGAAAGAAGTTTCACAGAATGCTTCTGTGTAGTTTATATTTGAATATATTACTTTTTCCACTACCACGCTCTTCGCGCTCCAAATGTCCAGTTGCATTTTCTACAGAAAGAGTGTTCAGATCTGCTCAATCAAAAGTATGGTTTAACTCTGTTAGCTGAATGCACAGATCAGAAAGAAGTTTCACCGAAAGATTCTGTGGAGTTTATATTTGAAGACATTCCTTTTTCCACTATTACCCTCTTAGCGCTCCGAATCTCCACTTGCATTTTCTACAAAAAGAGTGTTTCATAACTGCTCAATCAAAAATATGTTTTATCTCTGTTAACTGAATTCACAGATCAGAAATAAGTTTCACAGAATGCATCAGTGTAGTTTTTATTTGAAGATATTCTTTTTCCCAATGTAGGCCTCTTAGCGCTTAGCATGTCCAATTGCAGTTTCTACAGAAAGAGTGTTTCAGAACGGCTCAATCAAAAGTAAAGTTCAACTCTGTTAGTTGAATGCACAGAACAGAAAGAATTTTCACAGAATGCTACTGTGTAGTTTATATTTGAATATATTCCTTTTTCCACTATTACCCTCTTAGCGATCCGAATGTAAACTTGCATTTTCTACAGAAAGAGTGTTCAGAACTGCGCAATCCAAAGTATGGTTTAACTCTGTTAGCTTAATGAACATATCAGAAATAAGTTTCACACAATGCTTCTGTGTAGTTTTTATTTGAAGATATTATTTTTCCCAATAGAGGCCTCTTAGCGCTCAGAATGTCCAATTGCAGTTTCTACAGAAAGAGTGTTTCAGAAAGGCTCAATCAAAAGTAAGGTTCAACTCTGTTAGTTGAATGCACAGAACAGAAAGAAGTTTCATACAATGCTTCTGTGTAGTTTATATTTGAACATATTCTTTTTCCACTATTACCCACTTAGCGCTACGAATGTCCAGTTGCATTTTCTACAGTCAGAGTGTTTCAAAACTGCTCAATCAAAAGTATGGTTTAACTCTGTTAGCTGAATGCTCAGATCAGAAAGAAGTTTCACAGAATGCTTCTGTGTAGTTTATATTTGAATATATTCCTTTTTCCACTACTACTCTCTTAGCGCTCCAAATATCCAGTTGCATTTTCTACAGAAAGAGTGTTCAGATCTGCTCAATCAAAAGTATGTTTTAACTCTGTTAGCTGAATTCACAGATCAGAAAGAAGTTTCACAGAATGATTCTGTGTAGTTTATATTTGGAGACATTCCTTTTTCCACTATTACCCTCTTAGCGCTCCGAATCTCCACTTGCATTTTCTACAGAAAGAGTGTTTCAGAACGGCTCAATCAAAACTAAGGTTCAACTCTTTTAGTTGAACAAACAGAACAGAAAGAAGTTTCACACAATTCTTCTGTGTAGTTTTTATTTGTAGACATTCTATTTCCCAATATAGGCCTCTTAGCGCTCAGAATGTCTAATTGCATTTTCTACAGAAAGAGTGTTTCAGAACGGCTCAATCAAAAGTAAGGTTCAACTCTGTTAGTTGAATGCACAGAACAGAAAGAAGTTTCATACAATGCTTCTGTGTAGTTTATATTTGAACATATTCTTTTTTCCACTATTACCCACTTAGCGCTACGAATGTCCAGTTGCATTTTCTACAGACAGAGTGTTTCAAAACTGCTCAATCAAAAGTATGGTTTAACTCTGTTAGCTGAATGCTCAGATCAGAAAGAAGTTTCACAGAATGCTTCTGTGTAGTTTATATTTGAATATATTACTTTTTCCACTACCACGCTCTTCGCGCTCCAAATGTCCAGTTGCATTTTCTACAGAAAGAGTGTTCAGATCTGCTCAATCAAAAGTATGGTTTAACTCTGTTAGCTGAATGCACAGATCAGAAAGAAGTTTCACCGAAAGATTCTGTGGAGTTTATATTTGAAGACATTCCTTTTTCCACTATTACCCTCTTAGCGCTCCGAATCTCCACTTGCATTTTCTACAAAAAGAGTGTTTCATAACTGCTCAATCAAAAATATGTTTTATCTCTGTTAACTGAATTCACAGATCAGAAATAAGTTTCACAGAATGCATCAGTGTAGTTTTTATTTGAAGATATTCTTTTTCCCAATGTAGGCCTCTTAGCGCTTAGCATGTCCAATTGCAGTTTCTACAGAAAGAGTGTTTCAGAACGGCTCAATCAAAAGTAAAGTTCAACTCTGTTAGTTGAATGCACAGAACAGAAAGAATTTTCACAGAATGCTACTGTGTAGTTTATATTTGAATATATTCCTTTTTCCACTATTACCCTCTTAGCGATCCGAATGTAAACTTGCATTTTCTACAGAAAGAGTGTTCAGAACTGCGCAATCCAAAGTATGGTTTAACTCTGTTAGCTTAATGAACATATCAGAAATAAGTTTCACACAATGCTTCTGTGTAGTTTTTATTTGAAGATATTATTTTTCCCAATAGAGGCCTCTTAGCGCTCAGAATGTCCAATTGCAGTTTCTACAGAAAGAGTGTTTCAGAAAGGCTCAATCAAAAGTAAGGTTCAACTCTGTTAGTTGAATGCACAGAACAGAAAGAAGTTTCATACAATGCTTCTGTGTAGTTTATATTTGAACATATACTTTTTCCACTATTACCCACTTAGCGCTACGAATGTCCAGTTGCATTTTCTACAGTCAGAGTGTTTCAAAACTGCTCAATCAAAAGTATGGTTTAACTCTGTTAGCTGAATGCTCAGATCAGAAAGAAGTTTCACAGAATGCTTCTGTGTAGTTTATATTTGAATATATTCCTTTTTCCACTACTACTCTCTTAGCGCTCCAAATATCCAGTTGCATTTTCTACAGAAAGAGTGTTCAGATCTGCTCAATCAAAAGTATGTTTTAACTCTGTTAGCTGAATTCACAGATCAGAAAGAAGTTTCACAGAATGATTCTGTGTAGTTTATATTTGGAGACATTCCTTTTTCCACTATTACCCTCTTAGCGCTCCGAATCTCCACTTGCATTTTCTACAGAAAGAGTGTTTCAGAACGGCTCAATCAAAACTAAGGTTCAACTCTTTTAGTTGAACAAACAGAACAGAAAGAAGTTTCACACAATTCTTCTGTGTAGTTTTTATTTGTAGACATTCTATTTCCCAATATAGGCCTCTTAGCGCTCAGAATGTCTAATTGCATTTTCTACAGAAAGAGTGTTTCAGAACGGCTCAATCAAAAGTAAGGTTCAACTCTGTTAGTTGAATGCACAGAACAGAAAGAAGTTTCATACAATGCTTCTGTGTAGTTTATATTTGAACATATTCTTTTTTCCACTATTACCCACTTAGCGCTACGAATGTCCAGTTGCATTTTCTACAGACAGAGTGTTTCAAAACTGCTCAATCAAAAGTATGGTTTAACTCTGTTAGCTGAATGCTCAGATCAGAAAGAAGTTTCACAGAATGCTTCTGTGTAGTTTATATTTGAATATATTACTTTTTCCACTACCACGCTCTTCGCGCTCCAAATGTCCAGTTGCATTTTCTACAGAAAGAGTGTTCAGATCTGCTCAATCAAAAGTATGGTTTAACTCTGTTAGCTGAATGCACAGATCAGAAAGAAGTTTCACCGAAAGATTCTGTGGAGTTTATATTTGAAGACATTCCTTTTTCCACTATTACCCTCTTAGCGCTCCGAATCTCCACTTGCATTTTCTACAAAAAGAGTGTTTCATAACTGCTCAATCAAAAATATGTTTTATCTCTGTTAACTGAATTCACAGATCAGAAATAAGTTTCACAGAATGCATCAGTGTAGTTTTTATTTGAAGATATTCTTTTTCCCAATGTAGGCCTCTTAGCGCTTAGCATGTCCAATTGCAGTTTCTACAGAAAGAGTGTTTCAGAACGGCTCAATCAAAAGTAAAGTTCAACTCTGTTAGTTGAATGCACAGAACAGAAAGAATTTTCACAGAATGCTACTGTGTAGTTTATATTTGAATATATTCCTTTTTCCACTATTACCCTCTTAGCGATCCGAATGTAAACTTGCATTTTCTACAGAAAGAGTGTTCAGAACTGCGCAATCCAAAGTATGGTTTAACTCTGTTAGCTTAATGAACATATCAGAAATAAGTTTCACACAATGCTTCTGTGTAGTTTTTATTTGAAGATATTATTTTTCCCAATAGAGGCCTCTTAGCGCTCAGAATGTCCAATTGCAGTTTCTACAGAAAGAGTGTTTCAGAAAGGCTCAATCAAAAGTAAGGTTCAACTCTGTTAGTTGAATGCACAGAACAGAAAGAAGTTTCATACAATGCTTCTGTGTAGTTTATATTTGAACATATACTTTTTCCACTATTACCCACTTAGCGCTACGAATGTCCAGTTGCATTTTCTACAGTCAGAGTGTTTCAAAACTGCTCAATCAAAAGTATGGTTTAACTCTGTTAGCTGAATGCTCAGATCAGAAAGAAGTTTCACAGAATGCTTCTGTGTAGTTTATATTTGAATATATTCCTTTTTCCACTACTACTCTCTTAGCGCTCCAAATATCCAGTTGCATTTTCTACAGAAAGAGTGTTCAGATCTGCTCAATCAAAAGTATGTTTTAACTCTGTTAGCTGAATTCACAGATCAGAAAGAAGTTTCACAGAATGATTCTGTGTAGTTTATATTTGGAGACATTCCTTTTTCCACTATTACCCTCTTAGCGCTCCGAATCTCCACTTGCATTTTCTACAGAAAGAGTGTTTCAGAACGGCTCAATCAAAACTAAGGTTCAACTCTTTTAGTTGAACAAACAGAACAGAAAGAAGTTTCACACAATTCTTCTGTGTAGTTTTTATTTGTAGACATTCTATTTCCCAATATAGGCCTCTTAGCGCTCAGAATGTCTAATTGCATTTTCTACAGAAAGAGTGTTTCAGAACGGCTCAATCAAAAGTAAGGTTCAACTCTGTTAGTTGAATGCACAGAACAGAAAGAAGTTTCATACAATGCTTCTGTGTAGTTTATATTTGAACATATTCTTTTTTCCACTATTACCCACTTAGCGCTACGAATGTCCAGTTGCATTTTCTACAGACAGAGTGTTTCAAAACTGCTCAATCAAAAGTATGGTTTAACTCTGTTAGCTGAATGCTCAGATCAGAAAGAAGTTTCACAGAATGCTTCTGTGTAGTTTATATTTGAATATATTACTTTTTCCACTACCACGCTCTTCGCGCTCCAAATGTCCAGTTGCATTTTCTACAGAAAGAGTGTTCAGATCTGCTCAATCAAAAGTATGGTTTAACTCTGTTAGCTGAATGCACAGATCAGAAAGAAGTTTCACCGAAAGATTCTGTGGAGTTTATATTTGAAGACATTCCTTTTTCCACTATTACCCTCTTAGCGCTCCGAATCTCCACTTGCATTTTCTACAAAAAGAGTGTTTCATAACTGCTCAATCAAAAATATGTTTTATCTCTGTTAACTGAATTCACAGATCAGAAATAAGTTTCACAGAATGCATCAGTGTAGTTTTTATTTGAAGATATTCTTTTTCCCAATGTAGGCCTCTTAGCGCTTAGCATGTCCAATTGCAGTTTCTACAGAAAGAGTGTTTCAGAACGGCTCAATCAAAAGTAAAGTTCAACTCTGTTAGTTGAATGCACAGAACAGAAAGAATTTTCACAGAATGCTACTGTGTAGTTTATATTTGAATATATTCCTTTTTCCACTATTACCCTCTTAGCGATCCGAATGTAAACTTGCATTTTCTACAGAAAGAGTGTTCAGAACTGCGCAATCCAAAGTATGGTTTAACTCTGTTAGCTTAATGAACATATCAGAAATAAGTTTCACACAATGCTTCTGTGTAGTTTTTATTTGAAGATATTATTTTTCCCAATAGAGGCCTCTTAGCGCTCAGAATGTCCAATTGCAGTTTCTACAGAAAGAGTGTTTCAGAAAGGCTCAATCAAAAGTAAGGTTCAACTCTGTTAGTTGAATGCACAGAACAGAAAGAAGTTTCATACAATGCTTCTGTGTAGTTTATATTTGAACATATTCTTTTTCCACTATTACCCACTTAGCGCTACGAATGTCCAGTTGCATTTTCTACAGTCAGAGTGTTTCAAAACTGCTCAATCAAAAGTATGGTTTAACTCTGTTAGCTGAATGCTCAGATCAGAAAGAAGTTTCACAGAATGCTTCTGTGTAGTTTATATTTGAATATATTCCTTTTTCCACTACTACTCTCTTAGCGCTCCAAATATCCAGTTGCATTTTCTACAGAAAGAGTGTTCAGATCTGCTCAATCAAAAGTATGTTTTAACTCTGTTAGCTGAATGCACAGATCAGAAAGAAGTTTCACAGAATGATTCTGTGTAGTTTATATTTGGAGACATTCCTTTTTCCACTATTACCCTCTTAGCGCTCCGAATCTCCACTTGCATTTTCTACAGAAAGAGTGTTTCAGAACGGCTCAATCAAAACTAAGGTTCAACTCTTTTAGTTGAACAAACAGAACAGAAAGAAGTTTCACACAATTCTTCTGTGTAGTTTTTATTTGTAGACATTCTATTTCCCAATATAGGCCTCTTAGCGCTCAGAATGTCTAATTGCATTTTCTACAGAAAGAGTGTTTCAGAACGGCTCAATCAAAAGTAAGGTTCAACTCTGTTAGTTGAATGCACAGAACAGAAAGAAGTTTCATACAATGCTTCTGTGTAGTTTATATTTGAACATATTCTTTTTTCCACTATTACCCACTTAGCGCTACGAATGTCCAGTTGCATTTTCTACAGACAGAGTGTTTCAAAACTGCTCAATCAAAAGTATGGTTTAACTCTGTTAGCTGAATGCTCAGATCAGAAAGAAGTTTCACAGAATGCTTCTGTGTAGTTTATATTTGAATATATTACTTTTTCCACTACCACGCTCTTCGCGCTCCAAATGTCCAGTTGCATTTTCTACAGAAAGAGTGTTCAGATCTGCTCAATCAAAAGTATGGTTTAACTCTGTTAGCTGAATGCACAGATCAGAAAGAAGTTTCACCGAAAGATTCTGTGGAGTTTATATTTGAAGACATTCCTTTTTCCACTATTACCCTCTTAGCGCTCCGAATCTCCACTTGCATTTTCTACAAAAAGAGTGTTTCATAACTGCTCAATCAAAAATATGTTTTATCTCTGTTAACTGAATTCACAGATCAGAAATAAGTTTCACAGAATGCATCAGTGTAGTTTTTATTTGAAGATATTCTTTTTCCCAATGTAGGCCTCTTAGCGCTTAGCATGTCCAATTGCAGTTTCTACAGAAAGAGTGTTTCAGAACGGCTCAATCAAAAGTAAAGTTCAACTCTGTTAGTTGAATGCACAGAACAGAAAGAATTTTCACAGAATGCTACTGTGTAGTTTATATTTGAATATATTCCTTTTTCCACTATTACCCTCTTAGCGATCCGAATGTAAACTTGCATTTTCTACAGAAAGAGTGTTCAGAACTGCGCAATCCAAAGTATGGTTTAACTCTGTTAGCTTAATGAACATATCAGAAATAAGTTTCACACAATGCTTCTGTGTAGTTTTTATTTGAAGATATTATTTTTCCCAATAGAGGCCTCTTAGCGCTCAGAATGTCCAATTGCAGTTTCTACAGAAAGAGTGTTTCAGAAAGGCTCAATCAAAAGTAAGGTTCAACTCTGTTAGTTGAATGCACAGAACAGAAAGAAGTTTCATACAATGCTTCTGTGTAGTTTATATTTGAACATATTCTTTTTCCACTATTACCCACTTAGCGCTACGAATGTCCAGTTGCATTTTCTACAGTCAGAGTGTTTCAAAACTGCTCAATCAAAAGTATGGTTTAACTCTGTTAGCTGAATGCTCAGATCAGAAAGAAGTTTCACAGAATGCTTCTGTGTAGTTTATATTTGAATATATTCCTTTTTCCACTACTACTCTCTTAGCGCTCCAAATATCCAGTTGCATTTTCTACAGAAAGAGTGTTCAGATCTGCTCAATCAAAAGTATGTTTTAACTCTGTTAGCTGAATTCACAGATCAGAAAGAAGTTTCACAGAATGATTCTGTGTAGTTTATATTTGGAGACATTCCTTTTTCCACTATTACCCTCTTAGCGCTCCGAATCTCCACTTGCATTTTCTACAGAAAGAGTGTTTCAGAACGGCTCAATCAAAACTAAGGTTCAACTCTTTTAGTTGAACAAACAGAACAGAAAGAAGTTTCACACAATTCTTCTGTGTAGTTTTTATTTGTAGACATTCTATTTCCCAATATAGGCCTCTTAGCGCTCAGAATGTCTAATTGCATTTTCTACAGAAAGAGTGTTTCAGAACGGCTCAATCAAAAGTAAGGTTCAACTCTGTTAGTTGAATGCACAGAACAGAAAGAAGTTTCATACAATGCTTCTGTGTAGTTTATATTTGAACATATTCTTTTTTCCACTATTACCCACTTAGCGCTACGAATGTCCAGTTGCATTTTCTACAGACAGAGTGTTTCAAAACTGCTCAATCAAAAGTATGGTTTAACTCTGTTAGCTGAATGCTCAGATCAGAAAGAAGTTTCACAGAATGCTTCTGTGTAGTTTATATTTGAATATATTACTTTTTCCACTACCACGCTCTTCGCGCTCCAAATGTCCAGTTGCATTTTCTACAGAAAGAGTGTTCAGATCTGCTCAATCAAAAGTATGGTTTAACTCTGTTAGCTGAATGCACAGATCAGAAAGAAGTTTCACCGAAAGATTCTGTGGAGTTTATATTTGAAGACATTCCTTTTTCCACTATTACCCTCTTAGCGCTCCGAATCTCCACTTGCATTTTCTACAAAAAGAGTGTTTCATAACTGCTCAATCAAAAATATGTTTTATCTCTGTTAACTGAATTCACAGATCAGAAATAAGTTTCACAGAATGCATCAGTGTAGTTTTTATTTGAAGATATTCTTTTTCCCAATGTAGGCCTCTTAGCGCTTAGCATGTCCAATTGCAGTTTCTACAGAAAGAGTGTTTCAGAACGGCTCAATCAAAAGTAAAGTTCAACTCTGTTAGTTGAATGCACAGAACAGAAAGAATTTTCACAGAATGCTACTGTGTAGTTTATATTTGAATATATTCCTTTTTCCACTATTACCCTCTTAGCGATCCGAATGTAAACTTGCATTTTCTACAGAAAGAGTGTTCAGATCTGCTCAATCAAAAGTATGGTTTAACTCTGTTAGCTGAATGCACAGATCAGAAAGAAGTTTCACCGAAAGATTCTGTGGAGTTTATATTTGAAGACATTCCTTTTTCCACTATTACCCTCTTAGCGCTCCGAATCTCCACTTGCATTTTCTACAAAAAGAGTGTTTCATAACTGCTCAATCAAAAATATGTTTTATCTCTGTTAACTGAATTCACAGATCAGAAATAAGTTTCACAGAATGCATCAGTGTAGTTTTTATTTGAAGATATTCTTTTTCCCAATGTAGGCCTCTTAGCGCTTAGCATGTCCAATTGCAGTTTCTACAGAAAGAGTGTTTCAGAACGGCTCAATCAAAAGTAAAGTTCAACTCTGTTAGTTGAATGCACAGAACAGAAAGAATTTTCACAGAATGCTACTGTGTAGTTTATATTTGAATATATTCCTTTTTCCACTATTACCCTCTTAGCGATCCGAATGTAAACTTGCATTTTCTACAGAAAGAGTGTTCAGAACTGCGCAATCCAAAGTATGGTTTAACTCTGTTAGTTAATGAACATATCAGAAATAAGTTTCACACAATGCTTCTGTGTAGTTTTTATTTGAAGATATTATTTTTCCCAATATAGGCCTCTTAGCGCTCAGAATGTCCAATTGCAGTTTCTACAGAAAGAGTGTTTCAGAAAGGCTCAATCAAAAGTAAGGTTCAACTCTGTTAGTTGAATGCACAGAACAGAAAGAAGTTTCATACAATGCTTCTGTGTAGTTTATATTTGAACATATTCTTTTTCCACTATTACCCACTTAGCGCTACGAATGTCCAGTTGCATTTTCTACAGTCAGAGTGTTTCAAAACTGCTCAATCAAAAGTATGGTTTAACTCTGTTAGCTGAATGCTCAGATCAGAAAGAAGTTTCACAGAATGCTTCTGTGTAGTTTATATTTGAATATATTCCTTTTTCCACTACTACTCTCTTAGCGCTCCAAATATCCAGTTGCATTTTCTACAGAAAGAGTGTTCAGATCTGCTCAATCAAAAGTATGGTTTAACTCTGTTAGCTGAATGCACAGATCAGAAAGAAGTTTCACAGAATGATTCTGTGTAGTTTATATTTGGAGACATTCCTTTTTCCACTATTACCCTCTTAGCGCTCCGAATCTCCACTTGCATTTTCTACAGAAAGAGTGTTTCAGAACGGCTCAATCAAAACTAAGGTTCAACTCTTTTAGTTGAACAAACAGAACAGAAAGAAGTTTCACACAATTCTTCTGTGTAGTTTTTATTTGTAGACATTCTATTTCCCAATATAGGCCTCTTAGCGCTCAGAATGTCTAATTGCATTTTCTACAGAAAGAGTGTTTCAGAACGGCTCAATCAAAAGTAAGGTTCAACTCTGTTAGTTGAATGCACAGAACAGAAAGAAGTTTCATACAATGCTTCTGTGTAGTTTATATTTGAACATATTCTTTTTTCCACTATTACCCACTTAGCGCTACGAATGTCCAGTTGCATTTTCTACAGACAGAGTGTTTCAAAACTGCTCAATCAAAAGTATGGTTTAACTCTGTTAGCTGAATGCTCAGATCAGAAAGAAGTTTCACAGAATGCTTCTGTGTAGTTTATATTTGAATATATTACTTTTTCCACTACCACGCTCTTCGCGCTCCAAATGTCCAGTTGCATTTTCTACAGAAAGAGTGTTCAGATCTGCTCAATCAAAAGTATGGTTTAACTCTGTTAGCTGAATGCACAGATCAGAAAGAAGTTTCACCGAAAGATTCTGTGGAGTTTATATTTGAAGACATTCCTTTTTCCACTATTACCCTCTTAGCGCTCCGAATCTCCACTTGCATTTTCTACAAAAAGAGTGTTTCATAACTGCTCAATCAAAAATATGTTTTATCTCTGTTAACTGAATTCACAGATCAGAAATAAGTTTCACAGAATGCATCAGTGTAGTTTTTATTTGAAGATATTCTTTTTCCCAATGTAGGCCTCTTAGCGCTTAGCATGTCCAATTGCAGTTTCTACAGAAAGAGTGTTTCAGAACGGCTCAATCAAAAGTAAAGTTCAACTCTGTTAGTTGAATGCACAGAACAGAAAGAATTTTCACAGAATGCTACTGTGTAGTTTATATTTGAATATATTCCTTTTTCCACTATTACCCTCTTAGCGATCCGAATGTAAACTTGCATTTTCTACAGAAAGAGTGTTCAGAACTGCGCAATCCAAAGTATGGTTTAACTCTGTTAGCTTAATGAACATATCAGAAATAAGTTTCACACAATGCTTCTGTGTAGTTTTTATTTGAAGATATTATTTTTCCCAATAGAGGCCTCTTAGCGCTCAGAATGTCCAATTGCAGTTTCTACAGAAAGAGTGTTTCAGAAAGGCTCAATCAAAAGTAAGGTTCAACTCTGTTAGTTGAATGCACAGAAGAGAAAGAAGTTTCATACAATGCTTCTGTGTAGTTTATATTTGAACATATTCTTTTTCCACTATTACCCACTTAGCGCTACGAATGTCCAGTTGCATTTTCTACAGTCAGAGTGTTTCAAAACTGCTCAATCAAAAGTATGGTTTAACTCTGTTAGCTGAATGCTCAGATCAGAAAGAAGTTTCACAGAATGCTTCTGTGTAGTTTATATTTGAATATATTCCTTTTTCCACTACTACTCTCTTAGCGCTCCAAATATCCAGTTGCATTTTCTACAGAAAGAGTGTTCAGATCTGCTCAATCAAAAGTATGGTTTAACTCTGTTAGCTGAATGCACAGATCAGAAAGAAGTTTCACAGAATGATTCTGTGTAGTTTATATTTGGAGACATTCCTTTTTCCACTATTACCCTCTTAGCGCTCCGAATCTCCACTTGCATTTTCTACAGAAAGAGTGTTTCAGAACGGCTCAATCAAAACTAAGGTTCAACTCTTTTAGTTGAACAAACAGAACAGAAAGAAGTTTCACACAATTCTTCTGTGTAGTTTTTATTTGTAGACATTCTATTTCCCAATATAGGCCTCTTAGCGCTCAGAATGTCTAATTGCATTTTCTACAGAAAGAGTGTTTCAGAACGGCTCAATCAAAAGTAAGGTTCAACTCTGTTAGTTGAATGCACAGAACAGAAAGAAGTTTCATACAATGCTTCTGTGTAGTTTATATTTGAACATATTCTTTTTTCCACTATTACCCACTTAGCGCTACGAATGTCCAGTTGCATTTTCTACAGACAGAGTGTTTCAAAACTGCTCAATCAAAAGTATGGTTTAACTCTGTTAGCTGAATGCTCAGATCAGAAAGAAGTTTCACAGAATGCTTCTGTGTAGTTTATATTTGAATATATTACTTTTTCCACTACCACGCTCTTCGCGCTCCAAATGTCCAGTTGCATTTTCTACAGAAAGAGTGTTCAGATCTGCTCAATCAAAAGTATGGTTTAACTCTGTTAGCTGAATGCACAGATCAGAAAGAAGTTTCACCGAAAGATTCTGTGGAGTTTATATTTGAAGACATTCCTTTTTCCACTATTACCCTCTTAGCGCTCCGAATCTCCACTTGCATTTTCTACAAAAAGAGTGTTTCATAACTGCTCAATCAAAAATATGTTTTATCTCTGTTAACTGAATTCACAGATCAGAAATAAGTTTCACAGAATGCATCAGTGTAGTTTTTATTTGAAGATATTCTTTTTCCCAATGTAGGCCTCTTAGCGCTTAGCATGTCCAATTGCAGTTTCTACAGAAAGAGTGTTTCAGAACGGCTCAATCAAAAGTAAAGTTCAACTCTGTTAGTTGAATGCACAGAACAGAAAGAATTTTCACAGAATGCTACTGTGTAGTTTATATTTGAATATATTCCTTTTTCCACTATTACCCTCTTAGCGATCCGAATGTAAACTTGCATTTTCTACAGAAAGAGTGTTCAGAACTGCGCAATCCAAAGTATGGTTTAACTCTGTTAGCTTAATGAACATATCAGAAATAAGTTTCACACAATGCTTCTGTGTAGTTTTTATTTGAAGATATTATTTTTCCCAATAGAGGCCTCTTAGCGCTCAGAATGTCCAATTGCAGTTTCTACAGAAAGAGTGTTTCAGAAAGGCTCAATCAAAAGTAAGGTTCAACTCTGTTAGTTGAATGCACAGAACAGAAAGAAGTTTCATACAATGCTTCTGTGTAGTTTATATTTGAACATATTCTTTTTCCACTCTTACCCACTTAGCGCTACGAATGTCCAGTTGCATTTTCTACAGTCAGAGTGTTTCAAAACTGCTCAATCAAAAGTATGGTTTAACTCTGTTAGCTGAATGCTCAGATCAGAAAGAAGTTTCACAGAATGCTTCTGTGTAGTTTATATTTGAATATATTCCTTTTTCCACTACTACTCTCTTAGCGCTCCAAATATCCAGTTGCATTTTCTACAGAAAGAGTGTTCAGATCTGCTCAATCAAAAGTATGTTTTAACTCTGTTAGCTGAATTCACAGATCAGAAAGAAGTTTCACAGAATGATTCTGTGTAGTTTATATTTGGAGACATTCCTTTTTCCACTATTACCCTCTTAGCGCTCCGAATCTCCACTTGCATTTTCTACAGAAAGAGTGTTTCAGAACGGCTCAATCAAAACTAAGGTTCAACTCTTTTAGTTGAACAAACAGAACAGAAAGAATTTTCACACAATTCTTCTGTGTAGTTTCTATTTGTAGACATTCTATTTCCCAATATAGGCCTCTTAGCGCTCAGAATGTCTAATTGCATTTTCTACAGAAAGAGTGTTTCAGAACGGCTCAATCTAAAGTAAGGTTCAACTCTGTTAGTTGAATGCACAGAACAGAAAGAAGTTTCATACAATGCTTCTGTGTAGTTTATATTTGAACATATTCTTTTTTCCACTATTACCCACTTAGCGCTACGAATGTCCAGTTGCATTTTCTACAGACAGAGTGTTTCAAAACTGCTCAATCAAAAGTATGGTTTAACTCTGTTAGCTGAATGCTCAGATCAGAAAGAAGTTTCACAGAATGCTTCTGTGTAGTTTATATTTGAATATATTACTTTTTCCACTACCACGCTCTTCGCGCTCCAAATGTCCAGTTGCATTTTCTACAGAAAGAGTGTTCAGATCTGCTCAATCAAAAGTATGGTTTAACTCTGTTAGCTGAATGCACAGATCAGAAAGAAGTTTCACCGAAAGATTCTGTGGAGTTTATATTTGAAGACATTCCTTTTTCCACTATTACCCTCTTAGCGCTCCGAATCTCCACTTGCATTTTCTACAAAAAGAGTGTTTCATAACTGCTCAATCAAAAATATGTTTTATCTCTGTTAACTGAATTCACAGATCAGAAATAAGTTTCACAGAATGCATCAGTGTAGTTTTTATTTGAAGATATTCTTTTTCCCAATGTAGGCCTCTTAGCGCTTAGCATGTCCAATTGCAGTTTCTACAGAAAGAGTGTTTCAGAACGGCTCAATCAAAAGTAAAGTTCAACTCTGTTAGTTGAATGCACAGAACAGAAAGAATTTTCACAGAATGCTACTGTGTAGTTTATATTTGAATATATTCCTTTTTCCACTATTACCCTCTTAGCGATCCGAATGTAAACTTGCATTTTCTACAGAAAGAGTGTTCAGAACTGCGCAATCCAAAGTATGGTTTAACTCTGTTAGCTTAATGAACATATCAGAAATAAGTTTCACACAATGCTTCTGTGTAGTTTTTATTTGAAGATATTATTTTTCCCAATATAGGCCTCTTAGCGCTCAGAATGTCCAATTGCAGTTTCTACAGAAAGAGTGTTTCAGAAAGGCTCAATCAAAAGTAAGGTTCAACTCTGTTAGTTGAATGCACAGAACAGAAAGAAGTTTCATACAATGCTTCTGTGTAGTTTATATTTGAACATATTCTTTTTCCACTATTACCCACTTAGCGCTACGAATGTCCAGTTGCATTTTCTACAGTCAGAGTGTTTCAAAACTGCTCAATCAAAAGTATGGTTTAACTCTGTTAGCTGAATGCTCAGATCAGAAAGAAGTTTCACAGAATGCTTCTGTGTAGTTTATATTTGAATATATTCCTTTTTCCACTACTACTCTCTTAGCGCTCCAAATATCCAGTTGCATTTTCTACAGAAAGAGTGTTCAGATCTGCTCAATCAAAAGTATGGTTTAACTCTGTTAGCTGAATGCACAGATCAGAAAGAAGTTTCACAGAATGATTCTGTGTAGTTTATATTTGGAGACATTCCTTTTTCCACTATTACCCTCTTAGCGCTCCGAATCTCCACTTGCATTTTCTACAAAAAGAGTGTTTCATAACTGCTCAATCAAAAATATGTTTTATCTCTGTTAACTGAATTCACAGATCAGAAATAAGTTTCACAGAATGCATCAGTGTAGTTTTTATTTGAAGATATTCTTTTTCCCAATGTAGGCCTCTTAGCGCTTAGCATGTCCAATTGCAGTTTCTACAGAAAGAGTGTTTCAGAACGGCTCAATCAAAAGTAAAGTTCAACTCTGTTAGTTGAATGCACAGAACAGAAAGAATTTTCACAGAATGCTACTGTGTAGTTTATATTTGAATATATTCCTTTTTCCACTATTACCCTCTTAGCGATCCGAATGTAAACTTGCATTTTCTACAGAAAGAGTGTTCAGAACTGCGCAATCCAAAGTATGGTTTAACTCTGTTAGCTTAATGAACATATCAGAAATAAGTTTCACACAATGCTTCTGTGTAGTTTTTATTTGAAGATATTATTTTTCCCAATAGAGGCCTCTTAGCGCTCAGAATGTCCAATTGCAGTTTCTACAGAAAGAGTGTTTCAGAAAGGCTCAATCAAAAGTAAGGTTCAACTCTGTTAGTTGAATGCACAGAACAGAAAGAAGTTTCATACAATGCTTCTGTGTAGTTTATATTTGAACATATTCTTTTTCCACTATTACCCACTTAGCGCTACGAATGTCCAGTTGCATTTTCTACAGTCAGAGTGTTTCAAAACTGCTCAATCAAAAGTATGGTTTAACTCTGTTAGCTGAATGCTCAGATCAGAAAGAAGTTTCACAGAATGCTTCTGTGTAGTTTATATTTGAATATATTCCTTTTTCCACTACTACTCTCTTAGCGCTCCAAATATCCAGTTGCATTTTCTACAGAAAGAGTGTTCAGATCTGCTCAATCAAAAGTATGGTTTAACTCTGTTAGCTGAATGCACAGATCAGAAAGAAGTTTCACAGAATGATTCTGTGTAGTTTATATTTGGAGACATTCCTTTTTCCACTATTACCCTCTTAGCGCTCCGAATCTCCACTTGCATTTTCTACAGAAAGAGTGTTTCAGAACGGCTCAATCAAAACTAAGGTTCAACTCTTTTAGTTGAACAAACAGAACAGAAAGAAGTTTCACACAATTCTTCTGTGTAGTTTTTATTTGTAGACATTCTATTTCCCAATATAGGCCTCTTAGCGCTCAGAATGTCTAATTGCATTTTCTACAGAAAGAGTGTTTCAGAACGGCTCAATCAAAAGTAAGGTTCAACTCTGTTAGTTGAATGCACAGAACAGAAAGAAGTTTCATACAATGCTTCTGTGTAGTTTATATTTGAACATATTCTTTTTTCCACTATTACCCACTTAGCGCTACGAATGTCCAGTTGCATTTTCTACAGACAGAGTGTTTCAAAACTGCTCAATCAAAAGTATGGTTTAACTCTGTTAGCTGAATGCTCAGATCAGAAAGAAGTTTCACAGAATGCTTCTGTGTAGTTTATATTTGAATATATTACTTTTTCCACTACCACGCTCTTCGCGCTCCAAATGTCCAGTTGCATTTTCTACAGAAAGAGTGTTCAGATCTGCTCAATCAAAAGTATGGTTTAACTCTGTTAGCTGAATGCACAGATCAGAAAGAAGTTTCACCGAAAGATTCTGTGGAGTTTATATTTGAAGACATTCCTTTTTCCACTATTACCCTCTTAGCGCTCCGAATCTCCACTTGCATTTTCTACAAAAAGAGTGTTTCATAACTGCTCAATCAAAAATATGTTTTATCTCTGTTAACTGAATTCACAGATCAGAAATAAGTTTCACAGAATGCATCAGTGTAGTTTTTATTTGAAGATATTCTTTTTCCCAATGTAGGCCTCTTAGCGCTTAGCATGTCCAATTGCAGTTTCTACAGAAAGAGTGTTTCAGAACGGCTCAATCAAAAGTAAAGTTCAACTCTGTTAGTTGAATGCACAGAACAGAAAGAATTTTCACAGAATGCTACTGTGTAGTTTATATTTGAATATATTCCTTTTTCCACTATTACCCTCTTAGCGATCCGAATGTAAACTTGCATTTTCTACAGAAAGAGTGTTCAGAACTGCGCAATCCAAAGTATGGTTTAACTCTGTTAGCTTAATGAACATATCAGAAATAAGTTTCACACAATGCTTCTGTGTAGTTTTTATTTGAAGATATTATTTTTCCCAATAGAGGCCTCTTAGCGCTCAGAATGTCCAATTGCAGTTTCTACAGAAAGAGTGTTTCAGAAAGGCTCAATCAAAAGTAAGGTTCAACTCTGTTAGTTGAATGCACAGAACAGAAAGAAGTTTCATACAATGCTTCTGTGTAGTTTATATTTGAACATATTCTTTTTCCACTCTTACCCACTTAGCGCTACGAATGTCCAGTTGCATTTTCTACAGTCAGAGTGTTTCAAAACTGCTCAATCAAAAGTATGGTTTAACTCTGTTAGCTGAATGCTCAGATCAGAAAGAAGTTTCACAGAATGCTTCTGTGTAGTTTATATTTGAATATATTCCTTTTTCCACTACTACTCTCTTAGCGCTCCAAATATCCAGTTGCATTTTCTACAGAAAGAGTGTTCAGATCTGCTCAATCAAAAGTATGTTTTAACTCTGTTAGCTGAATTCACAGATCAGAAAGAAGTTTCACAGAATGATTCTGTGTAGTTTATATTTGGAGACATTCCTTTTTCCACTATTACCCTCTTAGCGCTCCGAATCTCCACTTGCATTTTCTACAGAAAGAGTGTTTCAGAACGGCTCAATCAAAACTAAGGTTCAACTCTTTTAGTTGAACAAACAGAACAGAAAGAATTTTCACACAATTCTTCTGTGTAGTTTCTATTTGTAGACATTCTATTTCCCAATATAGGCCTCTTAGCGCTCAGAATGTCTAATTGCATTTTCTACAGAAAGAGTGTTTCAGAACGGCTCAATCTAAAGTAAGGTTCAACTCTGTTAGTTGAATGCACAGAACAGAAAGAAGTTTCATACAATGCTTCTGTGTAGTTTATATTTGAACATATTCTTTTTTCCACTATTACCCACTTAGCGCTACGAATGTCCAGTTGCATTTTCTACAGACAGAGTGTTTCAAAACTGCTCAATCAAAAGTATGGTTTAACTCTGTTAGCTGAATGCTCAGATCAGAAAGAAGTTTCACAGAATGCTTCTGTGTAGTTTATATTTGAATATATTACTTTTTCCACTACCACGCTCTTCGCGCTCCAAATGTCCAGTTGCATTTTCTACAGAAAGAGTGTTCAGATCTGCTCAATCAAAAGTATGGTTTAACTCTGTTAGCTGAATGCACAGATCAGAAAGAAGTTTCACCGAAAGATTCTGTGGAGTTTATATTTGAAGACATTCCTTTTTCCACTATTACCCTCTTAGCGCTCCGAATCTCCACTTGCATTTTCTACAAAAAGAGTGTTTCATAACTGCTCAATCAAAAATATGTTTTATCTCTGTTAACTGAATTCACAGATCAGAAATAAGTTTCACAGAATGCATCAGTGTAGTTTTTATTTGAAGATATTCTTTTTCCCAATGTAGGCCTCTTAGCGCTTAGCATGTCCAATTGCAGTTTCTACAGAAAGAGTGTTTCAGAACGGCTCAATCAAAAGTAAAGTTCAACTCTGTTAGTTGAATGCACAGAACAGAAAGAATTTTCACAGAATGCTACTGTGTAGTTTATATTTGAATATATTCCTTTTTCCACTATTACCCTCTTAGCGATCCGAATGTAAACTTGCATTTTCTACAGAAAGAGTGTTCAGAACTGCGCAATCCAAAGTATGGTTTAACTCTGTTAGCTTAATGAACATATCAGAAATAAGTTTCACACAATGCTTCTGTGTAGTTTTTATTTGAAGATATTATTTTTCCCAATAGAGGCCTCTTAGCGCTCAGAATGTCCAATTGCAGTTTCTACAGAAAGAGTGTTTCAGAAAGGCTCAATCAAAAGTAAGGTTCAACTCTGTTAGTTGAATGCACAGAACAGAAAGAAGTTTCATACAATGCTTCTGTGTAGTTTATATTTGAACATATTCTTTTTCCACTCTTACCCACTTAGCGCTACGAATGTCCAGTTGCATTTTCTACAGTCAGAGTGTTTCAAAACTGCTCAATCAAAAGTATGGTTTAACTCTGTTAGCTGAATGCTCAGATCAGAAAGAAGTTTCACAGAATGCTTCTGTGTAGTTTATATTTGAATATATTCCTTTTTCCACTACTACTCTCTTAGCGCTCCAAATATCCAGTTGCATTTTCTACAGAAAGAGTGTTCAGATCTGCTCAATCAAAAGTATGGTTTAACTCTGTTAGCTGAATGCACAGATCAGAAAGAAGTTTCACAGAATGATTCTGTGTAGTTTATATTTGGAGACATTCCTTTTTCCACTATTACCCTCTTAGCGCTCCGAATCTCCACTTGCATTTTCTACAGAAAGAGTGTTTCAGAACGGCTCAATCAAAACTAAGGTTCAACTCTTTTAGTTGAACAAACAGAACAGAAAGAAGTTTCACACAATTCTTCTGTGTAGTTTTTATTTGTAGACATTCTATTTCCCAATATAGGCCTCTTAGCGCTCAGAATGTCTAATTGCATTTTCTACAGAAAGAGTGTTTCAGAACGGCTCAATCAAAAGTAAGGTTCAACTCTGTTAGTTGAATGCACAGAACAGAAAGAAGTTTCATACAATGCTTCTGTGTAGTTTATATTTGAACATATTCTTTTTTCCACTATTACCCACTTAGCGCTACGAATGTCCAGTTGCATTTTCTACAGACAGAGTGTTTCAAAACTGCTCAATCAAAAGTATGGTTTAACTCTGTTAGCTGAATGCTCAGATCAGAAAGAAGTTTCACAGAATGCTTCTGTGTAGTTTATATTTGAATATATTACTTTTTCCACTACCACGCTCTTCGCGCTCCAAATGTCCAGTTGCATTTTCTACAGAAAGAGTGTTCAGATCTGCTCAATCAAAAGTATGGTTTAACTCTGTTAGCTGAATGCACAGATCAGAAAGAAGTTTCACCGAAAGATTCTGTGGAGTTTATATTTGAAGACATTCCTTTTTCCACTATTACCCTCTTAGCGCTCCGAATCTCCACTTGCATTTTCTACAAAAAGAGTGTTTCATAACTGCTCAATCAAAAATATGTTTTATCTCTGTTAACTGAATTCACAGATCAGAAATAAGTTTCACAGAATGCATCAGTGTAGTTTTTATTTGAAGATATTCTTTTTCCCAATGTAGGCCTCTTAGCGCTTAGCATGTCCAATTGCAGTTTCTACAGAAAGAGTGTTTCAGAACGGCTCAATCAAAAGTAAAGTTCAACTCTGTTAGTTGAATGCACAGAACAGAAAGAATTTTCACAGAATGCTACTGTGTAGTTTATATTTGAATATATTCCTTTTTCCACTATTACCCTCTTAGCGATCCGAATGTAAACTTGCATTTTCTACAGAAAGAGTGTTCAGAACTGCGCAATCCAAAGTATGGTTTAACTCTGTTAGCTTAATGAACATATCAGAAATAAGTTTCACACAATGCTTCTGTGTAGTTTTTATTTGAAGATATTATTTTTCCCAATAGAGGCCTCTTAGCGCTCAGAATGTCCAATTGCAGTTTCTACAGAAAGAGTGTTTCAGAAAGGCTCAATCAAAAGTAAGGTTCAACTCTGTTAGTTGAATGCACAGAACAGAAAGAAGTTTCATACAATGCTTCTGTGTAGTTTATATTTGAACATATTCTTTTTCCACTATTACCCACTTAGCGCTACGAATGTCCAGTTGCATTTTCTACAGTCAGAGTGTTTCAAAACTGCTCAATCAAAAGTATGGTTTAACTCTGTTAGCTGAATGCTCAGATCAGAAAGAAGTTTCACAGAATGCTTCTGTGTAGTTTATATTTGAATATATTCCTTTTTCCACTACTACTCTCTTAGCGCTCCAAATATCCAGTTGCATTTTCTACAGAAAGAGTGTTCAGATCTGCTCAATCAAAAGTATGGTTTAACTCTGTTAGCTGAATGCACAGATCAGAAAGAAGTTTCACAGAATGATTCTGTGTAGTTTATATTTGGAGACATTCCTTTTTCCACTATTACCCTCTTAGCGCTCCGAATCTCCACTTGCATTTTCTACAGAAAGAGTGTTTCAGAACGGCTCAATCAAAACTAAGGTTCAACTCTTTTAGTTGAACAAACAGAACAGAAAGAAGTTTCACACAATTCTTCTGTGTAGTTTTTATTTGTAGACATTCTATTTCCCAATATAGGCCTCTTAGCGCTCAGAATGTCTAATTGCATTTTCTACAGAAAGAGTGTTTCAGAACGGCTCAATCAAAAGTAAGGTTCAACTCTGTTAGTTGAATGCACAGAACAGAAAGAAGTTTCATACAATGCTTCTGTGTAGTTTATATTTGAACATATTCTTTTTTCCACTATTACCCACTTAGCGCTACGAATGTCCAGTTGCATTTTCTACAGACAGAGTGTTTCAAAACTGCTCAATCAAAAGTATGGTTTAACTCTGTTAGCTGAATGCTCAGATCAGAAAGAAGTTTCACAGAATGCTTCTGTGTAGTTTATATTTGAATATATTACTTTTTCCACTACCACGCTCTTCGCGCTCCAAATGTCCAGTTGCATTTTCTACAGAAAGAGTGTTCAGATCTGCTCAATCAAAAGTATGGTTTAACTCTGTTAGCTGAATGCACAGATCAGAAAGAAGTTTCACCGAAAGATTCTGTGGAGTTTATATTTGAAGACATTCCTTTTTCCACTATTACCCTCTTAGCGCTCCGAATCTCCACTTGCATTTTCTACAAAAAGAGTGTTTCATAACTGCTCAATCAAAAATATGTTTTATCTCTGTTAACTGAATTCACAGATCAGAAATAAGTTTCACAGAATGCATCAGTGTAGTTTTTATTTGAAGATATTCTTTTTCCCAATGTAGGCCTCTTAGCGCTTAGCATGTCCAATTGCAGTTTCTACAGAAAGAGTGTTTCAGAACGGCTCAATCAAAAGTAAAGTTCAACTCTGTTAGTTGAATGCACAGAACAGAAAGAATTTTCACAGAATGCTACTGTGTAGTTTATATTTGAATATATTCCTTTTTCCACTATTACCCTCTTAGCGATCCGAATGTAAACTTGCATTTTCTACAGAAAGAGTGTTCAGAACTGCGCAATCCAAAGTATGGTTTAACTCTGTTAGCTTAATGAACATATCAGAAATAAGTTTCACACAATGCTTCTGTGTAGTTTTTATTTGAAGATATTATTTTTCCCAATAGAGGCCTCTTAGCGCTCAGAATGTCCAATTGCAGTTTCTACAGAAAGAGTGTTTCAGAAAGGCTCAATCAAAAGTAAGGTTCAACTCTGTTAGTTGAATGCACAGAACAGAAAGAAGTTTCATACAATGCTTCTGTGTAGTTTATATTTGAACATATTCTTTTTCCACTATTACCCACTTAGCGCTACGAATGTCCAGTTGCATTTTCTACAGTCAGAGTGTTTCAAAACTGCTCAATCAAAAGTATGGTTTAACTCTGTTAGCTGAATGCTCAGATCAGAAAGAAGTTTCACAGAATGCTTCTGTGTAGTTTATATTTGAATATATTCCTTTTTCCACTACTACTCTCTTAGCGCTCCAAATATCCAGTTGCATTTTCTACAGAAAGAGTGTTCAGATCTGCTCAATCAAAAGTATGGTTTAACTCTGTTAGCTGAATGCACAGATCAGAAAGAAGTTTCACAGAATGATTCTGTGTAGTTTATATTTGGAGACATTCCTTTTTCCACTATTACCCTCTTAGCGCTCCGAATCTCCACTTGCATTTTCTACAGAAAGAGTGTTTCAGAACGGCTCAATCAAAACTAAGGTTCAACTCTTTTAGTTGAACAAACAGAACAGAAAGAAGTTTCACACAATTCTTCTGTGTAGTTTTTATTTGTAGACATTCTATTTCCCAATATAGGCCTCTTAGCGCTCAGAATGTCTAATTGCATTTTCTACAGAAAGAGTGTTTCAGAACGGCTCAATCAAAAGTAAGGTTCAACTCTGTTAGTTGAATGCACAGAACAGAAAGAAGTTTCATACAATGCTTCTGTGTAGTTTATATTTGAACATATTCTTTTTTCCACTATTACCCACTTAGCGCTACGAATGTCCAGTTGCATTTTCTACAGACAGAGTGTTTCAAAACTGCTCAATCAAAAGTATGGTTTAACTCTGTTAGCTGAATGCTCAGATCAGAAAGAAGTTTCACAGAATGCTTCTGTGTAGTTTATATTTGAATATATTACTTTTTCCACTACCACGCTCTTCGCGCTCCAAATGTCCAGTTGCATTTTCTACAGAAAGAGTGTTCAGATCTGCTCAATCAAAAGTATGGTTTAACTCTGTTAGCTGAATGCACAGATCAGAAAGAAGTTTCACCGAAAGATTCTGTGGAGTTTATATTTGAAGACATTCCTTTTTCCACTATTACCCTCTTAGCGCTCCGAATCTCCACTTGCATTTTCTACAAAAAGAGTGTTTCATAACTGCTCAATCAAAAATATGTTTTATATCTGTTAACTGAATTCACAGATCAGAAATAAGTTTCACAGAATGCATCAGTGTAGTTTTTATTTGAAGATATTCTTTTTCCCAATGTAGGCCTCTTAGCGCTTAGCATGTCCAATTGCAGTTTCTACAGAAAGAGTGTTTCAGAACGGCTCAATCAAAAGTAAAGTTCAACTCTGTTAGTTGAATGCACAGAACAGAAAGAATTTTCACAGAATGCTACTGTGTAGTTTATATTTGAATATATTCCTTTTTCCACTATTACCCTCTTAGCGATCCGAATGTAAACTTGCATTTTCTACAGAAAGAGTGTTCAGAACTGCGCAATCCAAAGTATGGTTTAACTCTGTTAGCTTAATGAACATATCAGAAATAAGTTTCACACAATGCTTCTGTGTAGTTTTTATTTGAAGATATTATTTTTCCCAATAGAGGCCTCTTAGCGCTCAGAATGTCCAATTGCAGTTTCTACAGAAAGAGTGTTTCAGAAAGGCTCAATCAAAAGTAAGGTTCAACTCTGTTAGTTGAATGCACAGAACAGAAAGAAGTTTCATACAATGCTTCTGTGTAGTTTATATTTGAACATATTCTTTTTCCACTATTACCCACTTAGCGCTACGAATGTCCAGTTGCATTTTCTACAGTCAGAGTGTTTCAAAACTGCTCAATCAAAAGTATGGTTTAACTCTGTTAGCTGAATGCTCAGATCAGAAAGAAGTTTCACAGAATGCTTCTGTGTAGTTTATATTTGAATATATTCCTTTTTCCACTACTACTCTCTTAGCGCTCCAAATATCCAGTTGCATTTTCTACAGAAAGAGTGTTCAGATCTGCTCAATCAAAAGTATGGTTTAACTCTGTTAGCTGAATGCACAGATCAGAAAGAAGTTTCACAGAATGATTCTGTGTAGTTTATATTTGGAGACATTCCTTTTTCCACTATTACCCTCTTAGCGCTCCGAATCTCCACTTGCATTTTCTACAGAAAGAGTGTTTCAGAACGGCTCAATCAAAACTAAAGTTCAACTCTTTTAGTTGAACAAACAGAACAGAAAGAAGTTTCACACAATTCTTCTGTGTAGTTTTTATTTGTAGACATTCTATTTCCCAATATAGGCCTCTTAGCGCTCAGAATGTCTAATTGCATTTTCTACAGAAAGAGTGTTTCAGAACGGCTCAATCAAAAGTAAGGTTCAACTCTGTTAGTTGAATGCACAGAACAGAAAGAAGTTTCATACAATGCTTCTGTGTAGTTTATATTTGAACATATTCTTTTTTCCACTATTACCCACTTAGCGCTACGAATGTCCAGTTGCATTTTCTACAGACAGAGTGTTTCAAAACTGCTCAATCAAAAGTATGGTTTAACTCTGTTAGCTGAATGCTCAGATCAGAAAGAAGTTTCACAGAATGCTTCTGTGTAGTTTATATTTGAATATATTACTTTTTCCACTACCACGCTCTTCGCGCTCCAAATGTCCAGTTGCATTTTCTACAGAAAGAGTGTTCAGATCTGCTCAATCAAAAGTATGGTTTAACTCTGTTAGCTGAATGCACAGATCAGAAAGAAGTTTCACCGAAAGATTCTGTGGAGTTTATATTTGAAGACATTCCTTTTTCCACTATTACCCTCTTAGCGCTCCGAATCTCCACTTGCATTTTCTACAAAAAGAGTGTTTCATAACTGCTCAATCAAAAATATGTTTTATCTCTGTTAACTGAATTCACAGATCAGAAATAAGTTTCACAGAATGCATCAGTGTAGTTTTTATTTGAAGATATTCTTTTTCCCAATGTAGGCCTCTTAGCGCTTAGCATGTCCAATTGCAGTTTCTACAGAAAGAGTGTTTCAGAACGGCTCAATCAAAAGTAAAGTTCAACTCTGTTAGTTGAATGCACAGAACAGAAAGAATTTTCACAGAATGCTACTGTGTAGTTTATATTTGAATATATTCCTTTTTCCACTATTACCCTCTTAGCGATCCGAATGTAAACTTGCATTTTCTACAGAAAGAGTGTTCAGAACTGCGCAATCCAAAGTATGGTTTAACTCTGTTAGCTTAATGAACATATCAGAAATAAGTTTCACACAATGCTTCTGTGTAGTTTTTATTTGAAGATATTATTTTTCCCAATAGAGGCCTCTTAGCGCTCAGAATGTCCAATTGCAGTTTCTACAGAAAGAGTGTTTCAGAAAGGCTCAATCAAAAGTAAGGTTCAACTCTGTTAGTTGAATGCACAGAACAGAAAGAAGTTTCATACAATGCTTCTGTGTAGTTTATATTTGAACATATTCTTTTTCCACTCTTACCCACTTAGCGCTACGAATGTCCAGTTGCATTTTCTACAGTCAGAGTGTTTCAAAACTGCTCAATCAAAAGTACGGTTTAACTCTGTTAGCTGAATGCTCAGATCAGAAAGAAGTTTCACAGAATGCTTCTGTGTAGTTTATATTTGAATATATTCCTTTTTCCACTACTACTCTCTTAGCGCTCCAAATATCCAGTTGCATTTTCTACAGAAAGAGTGTTCAGATCTGCTCAATCAAAAGTATGTTTTAACTCTGTTAGCTGAATTCACAGATCAGAAAGAAGTTTCACAGAATGATTCTGTGTAGTTTATATTTGGAGACATTCCTTTTTCCACTATTACCCTCTTAGCGCTCCGAATCTCCACTTGCATTTTCTACAGAAAGAGTGTTTCAGAACGGCTCAATCAAAACTAAGGTTCAACTCTTTTAGTTGAACAAACAGAACAGAAAGAAGTTTCACACAATTCTTCTGTGTAGTTTTTATTTGTAGACATTCTATTTCCCAATATAGGCCTCTTAGCGCTCAGAATGTCTAATTGCATTTTCTACAGAAAGAGTGTTTCAGAACGGCTCAATCAAAAGTAAGGTTCAACTCTGTTAGTTGAATGCACAGAACAGAAAGAAGTTTCATACAATGCTTCTGTGTAGTTTATATTTGAACATATTCTTTTTTCCACTATTACCCACTTAGCGCTACGAATGTCCAGTTGCATTTTCTACAGACAGAGTGTTTCAAAACTACTCAATCAAAAGTATGGTTTAACTCTGTTAGCTGAATGCTCAGATCAGAAAGAAGTTTCACAGAATGCTTCTGTGTAGTTTATATTTGAATATATTACTTTTTCCACTACCACGCTCTTCGCGCTCCAAATGTCCAGTTGCATTTTCTACAGAAAGAGTGTTCAGATCTGCTCAATCAAAAGTATGGTTTAACTCTGTTAGCTGAATGCACAGATCAGAAAGAAGTTTCACCGAAAGATTCTGTGGAGTTTATATTTGAAGACATTCCTTTTTCCACTATTACCCTCTTAGCGCTCCGAATCTCCACTTGCATTTTCTACAAAAAGAGTGTTTCATAACTGCTCAATCAAAAATATGATTTATCTCTGTTAACTGAATTCACAGATCAGAAATAAGTTTCACAGAATGCATCAGTGTAGTTTTTATTTGAAGATATTCTTTTTCCCGATGTAGGCCTCTTAGCGCTTAGCATGTCCAATTGCAGTTTCTACAGAAAGAGTGTTTCAGAACGGCTCAATCAAAAGTAAAGTTCAACTCTGTTAGTTGAATGCACAGAACAGAAAGAATTTTCACAGAATGCTACTGTGTAGTTTATATTTGAATATATTCCTTTTTCCACTATTACCCTCTTAGCGATCCGAATGTAAACTTGCATTTTCTACAGAAAGAGTGTTCAGAACTGCGCAATCCAAAGTATGGTTTAACTCTGTTAGCTTAATGAACATATCAGAAATAAGTTTCACACAATGCTTCTGTGTAGTTTTTATTTGAAGATATTATTTTTCCCAATATAGGCCTCTTAGCGCTCAGAATGTCCAATTGCAGTTTCTACAGAAAGAGTGTTTCAGAAAGGCTCAATCAAAAGTAAGGTTCAACTCTGTTAGTTGAATGCACAGAACAGAAAGAAGTTTCATACAATGCTTCTGTGTAGTTTATATTTGAACATATTCTTTTTCCACTCTTACCCACTTAGCGCTACGAATGTCCAGTTGCATTTTCTACAGTCAGAGTGTTTCAAAACTGCTCAATCAAAAGTACGGTTTAACTCTGTTAGCTGAATGCTCAGATCAGAAAGAAGTTTCACAGAATGCTTCTGTGTAGTTTATATTTGAATATATTCCTTTTTCCACTACTACTCTCTTAGCGCTCCAAATATCCAGTTGCATTTTCTACAGAAAGAGTGTTCAGATCTGCTCAATCAAAAGTATGTTTTAACTCTGTTAGCTGAATTCACAGATCAGAAAGAAGTTTCACAGAATGATTCTGTGTAGTTTATATTTGGAGACATTCCTTTTTCCACTATTACCCTCTTAGCGCTCCGAATCTCCACTTGCATTTTCTACAGAAAGAGTGTTTCAGAACGGCTCAATCAAAACTAAGGTTCAACTCTTTTAGTTGAACAAACAGAACAGAAAGAAGTTTCACACAATTCTTCTGTGTAGTTTTTATTTGTAGACATACTATTTCCCAATATAGGCCTCTTAGCGCTCAGAATGTCTAATTGCATTTTCTACAGAAAGAGTGTTTCAGAACGGCTCAATCAAAAGTAAGGTTCAACTCTGTTAGTTGAATGCACAGAACAGAAAGAAGTTTCATACAATGCTTCTGTGTAGTTTATATTTGAACATATTCTTTTTTCCACTATTACCCACTTAGCGCTACGAATGTCCAGTTGCATTTTCTACAGACAGAGTGTTTCAAAACTGCTCAATCAAAAGTATGGTTTAACTCTGTTAGCTGAATGCTCAGATCAGAAAGAAGTTTCACAGAATGCTTCTGTGTAGTTTATATTTGAATATATTACTTTTTCCACTACCACGCTCTTCGCGCTCCAAATGTCCAGTTGCATTTTCTACAGAAAGAGTGTTCAGATCTGCTCAATCAAAAGTATGGTTTAACTCTGTTAGCTGAATGCACAGATCAGAAAGAAGTTTCACCGAAAGATTCTGTGGAGTTTATATTTGAAGACATTCCTTTTTCCACTATTACCCTCTTAGCGCTCCGAATCTCCACTTGCATTTTCTACAAAAAGAGTGTTTCATAACTGCTCAATCAAAAATATGTTTTATCTCTGTTAACTGAATTCACAGATCAGAAATAAGTTTCACAGAATGCATCAGTGTAGTTTTTATTTGAAGATATTCTTTTTCCCAATGTAGGCCTCTTAGCGCTTAGCATGTCCAATTGCAGTTTCTACAGAAAGAGTGTTTCAGAACGGCTCAATCAAAAGTAAAGTTCAACTCTGTTAGTTGAATGCACAGAACAGAAAGAATTTTCACAGAATGCTACTGTGTAGTTTATATTTGAATATATTCCTTTTTCCACTATTACCCTCTTAGCGATCCGAATGTAAACTTGCATTTTCTACAGAAAGAGTGTTCAGAACTGCGCAATCCAAAGTATGGTTTAACTCTGTTAGCTTAATGAACATATCAGAAATAAGTTTCACACAATGCTTCTGTGTAGTTTTTATTTGAAGATATTATTTTTCCCAATAGAGGCCTCTTAGCGCTCAGAATGTCCAATTGCAGTTTCTACAGAAAGAGTGTTTCAGAAAGGCTCAATCAAAAGTAAGGTTCAACTCTGTTAGTTGAATGCACAGAACAGAAAGAAGTTTCATACAATGCTTCTGTGTAGTTTATATTTGAACATATTCTTTTTCCACTATTACCCACTTAGCGCTACGAATGTCCAGTTGCATTTTCTACAGTCAGAGTGTTTCAAAACTGCTCAATCAAAAGTATGGTTTAACTCTGTTAGCTGAATGCTCAGATCAGAAAGAAGTTTCACAGAATGCTTCTGTGTAGTTTATATTTGAATATATTCCTTTTTCCACTACTACTCTCTTAGCGCTCCAAATATCCAGTTGCATTTTCTACAGAAAGAGTGTTCAGATCTGCTCAATCAAAAGTATGGTTTAACTCTGTTAGCTGAATGCACAGATCAGAAAGAAGTTTCACAGAATGATTCTGTGTAGTTTATATTTGGAGACATTCCTTTTTCCACTATTACCCTCTTAGCGCTCCGAATCTCCACTTGCATTTTCTACAGAAAGAGTGTTTCAGAACGGCTCAATCAAAACTAAGGTTCAACTCTTTTAGTTGAACAAACAGAACAGAAAGAAGTTTCACACAATTCTTCTGTGTAGTTTTTATTTGTAGACATTCTATTTCCCAATATAGGCCTCTTAGCGCTCAGAATGTCTAATTGCATTTTCTACAGAAAGAGTGTTTCAGAACGGCTCAATCAAAAGTAAGGTTCAACTCTGTTAGTTGAATGCACAGAACAGAAAGAAGTTTCATACAATGCTTCTGTGTAGTTTATATTTGAACATATTCTTTTTTCCACTATTACCCACTTAGCGCTACGAATGTCCAGTTGCATTTTCTACAGACAGAGGGTTTCAAAACTGCTCAATCAAAAGTATGGTTTAACTCTGTTAGCTGAATGCTCAGATCAGAAAGAAGTTTCACAGAATGCTTCTGTGTAGTTTATATTTGAATATATTACTTTTTCCACTACCACGCTCTTCGCGCTCCAAATGTCCAGTTGCATTTTCTACAGAAAGAGTGTTCAGATCTGCTCAATCAAAAGTATGGTTTAACTCTGTTAGCTGAATGCACAGATCAGAAAGAAGTTTCACCGAAAGATTCTGTGGAGTTTATATTTGAAGACATTCCTTTTTCCACTATTACCCTCTTAGCGCTCCGAATCTCCACTTGCATTTTCTACAAAAAGAGTGTTTCATAACTGCTCAATCAAAAATATGTTTTATCTCTGTTAACTGAATTCACAGATCAGAAATAAGTTTCACAGAATGCATCAGTGTAGTTTTTATTTGAAGATATTATTTTTCCCAATGTACGCCTCTTAGCGCTTAGCATGTCCAATTGCAGTTTCTACAGAAAGAGTGTTTCAGAACGGCTCAATCAAAAGTAAAGTTCAACTCTGTTAGTTGAATGCACAGAACAGAAAGAATTTTCACAGAATGCTACTGTGTAGTTTATATTTGAATATATTCCTTTTTCCACTATTACCCTCTTAGCGATCCGAATGTAAACTTGCATTTTCTACAGAAAGAGTGTTCAGAACTGCGCAATCCAAAGTATGGTTTAACTCTGTTAGCTTAATGAACATATCAGAAATAAGTTTCACACAATGCTTCTGTGTAGTTTTTATTTGAAGATATTATTTTTCCCAATAGAGGCCTCTTAGCGCTCAGAATGTCCAATTGCAGTTTCTACAGAAAGAGTGTTTCAGAAAGGCTCAATCAAAAGTAAGGTTCAACTCTGTTAGTTGAATGCACAGAACAGAAAGAAGTTTCATACAATGCTTCTGTGTAGTTTATATTTGAACATATTCTTTTTCCACTCTTACCCACTTAGCGCTACGAATGTCCAGTTGCATTTTCTACAGTCAGAGTGTTTCAAAACTGCTCAATCAAAAGTATGGTTTAACTCTGTTAGCTGAATGCTCAGATCAGAAAGAAGTTTCACAGAATGCTTCTGTGTAGTTTATATTTGAATATATTCCTTTTTCCACTACTACTCTCTTAGCGCTCCAAATATCCAGTTGCATTTTCTACAGAAAGAGTGTTCAGATCTGCTCAATCAAAAGTATGTTTTAACTCTGTTAGCTGAATTCACAGATCAGAAAGAAGTTTCACAGAATGATTCTGTGTAGTTTATATTTGGAGACATTCCTTTTTCCACTATTACCCTCTTAGCGCTCCGAATCTCCACTTGCATTTTCTACAGAAAGAGTGTTTCAGAACGGCTCAATCAAAACTAAGGTTCAACTCTTTTAGTTGAACAAACAGAACAGAAAGAAGTTTCACACAATTCTTCTGTGTAGTTTTTATTTGTAGACATTCTATTTCCCAATATAGGCCTCTTAGCGCTCAGAATGTCTAATTGCATTTTCTACAGAAAGAGTGTTTCAGAACGGCTCAATCAAAAGTAAGGTTCAACTCTGTTAGTTGAATGCACAGAACAGAAAGAAGTTTCATACAATGCTTCTGTGTAGTTTATATTTGAACATATTCTTTTTTCCACTATTACCCACTTAGCGCTACGAATGTCCAGTTGCATTTTCTACAGACAGAGTGTTTCAAAACTGCTCAATCAAAAGTATGGTTTAACTCTGTTAGCTGAATGCTCAGATCAGAAAGAAGTTTCACAGAATGCTTCTGTGTAGTTTATATTTGAATATATTACTTTTTCCACTACCACGCTCTTCGCGCTCCAAATGTCCAGTTGCATTTTCTACAGAAAGAGTGTTCAGATCTGCTCAATCAAAAGTATGGTTTAACTCTGTTAGCTGAATGCACAGATCAGAAAGAAGTTTCACCGAAAGATTCTGTGGAGTTTATATTTGAAGACATTCCTTTTTCCACTATTACCCTCTTAGCGCTCCGAATCTCCACTTGCATTTTCTACAAAAAGAGTGTTTCATAACTGCTCAATCAAAAATATGTTTTATCTCTGTTAACTGAATTCACAGATCAGAAATAAGTTTCACAGAATGCATCAGTGTAGTTTTTATTTGAAGATATTCTTTTTCCCAATGTAGGCCTCTTAGCGCTTAGCATGTCCAATTGCAGTTTCTACAGAAAGAGTGTTTCAGAACGGCTCAATCAAAAGTAAAGTTCAACTCTGTTAGTTGAATGCACAGAACAGAAAGAATTTTCACAGAATGCTACTGTGTAGTTTATATTTGAATATATTCCTTTTTCCACTATTACCCTCTTAGCGATCCGAATGTAAACTTGCATTTTCTACAGAAAGAGTGTTCAGAACTGCGCAATCCAAAGTATGGTTTAACTCTGTTAGCTTAATGAACATATCAGAAATAAGTTTCACACAATGCTTCTGTGTAGTTTTTATTTGAAGATATTATTTTTCCCAATATAGGCCTCTTAGCGCTCAGAATGTCCAATTGCAGTTTCTACAGAAAGAGTGTTTCAGAAAGGCTCAATCAAAAGTAAGGTTCAACTCTGTTAGTTGAATGCACAGAACAGAAAGAAGTTTCATACAATGCTTCTGTGTAGTTTATATTTGAACATATTCTTTTTCCACTCTTACCCACTTAGCGCTACGAATGTCCAGTTGCATTTTCTACAGTCAGAGTGTTTCAAAACTGCTCAATCAAAAGTATGGTTTAACTCTGTTAGCTGAATGCTCAGATCAGAAAGAAGTTTCACAGAATGCTTCTGTGTAGTTTATATTTGAATATATTCCTTTTTCCACTACTACTCTCTTAGCGCTCCAAATATCCAGTTGCATTTTCTACAGAAAGAGTGTTCAGATCTGCTCAATCAAAAGTATGTTTTAACTCTGTTAGCTGAATTCACAGATCAGAAAGAAGTTTCACAGAATGATTCTGTGTAGTTTATATTTGGAGACATTCCTTTTTCCACTATTACCCTCTTAGCGCTCCGAATCTCCACTTGCATTTTCTACAGAAAGAGTGTTTCAGAACGGCTCAATCAAAACTAAGGTTCAACTCTTTTAGTTGAACAAACAGAACAGAAAGAAGTTTCACACAATTCTTCTGTGTAGTTTTTATTTGTAGACATTCTATTTCCCAATATAGGCCTCTTAGCGCTCAGAATGTCTAATTGCATTTTCTACAGAAAGAGTGTTTCAGAACGGCTCAATCAAAAGTAAGGTTCAACTCTGTTAGTTGAATGCACAGAACAGAAAGAAGTTTCATACAATGCTTCTGTGTAGTTTATATTTGAACATATTCTTTTTTCCACTATTACCCACTTAGCGCTACGAATGTCCAGTTGCATTTTCTACAGACAGAGTGTTTCAAAACTGCTCAATCAAAAGTATGGTTTAACTCTGTTAGCTGAATGCTCAGATCAGAAAGAAGTTTCACAGAATGCTTCTGTGTAGTTTATATTTGAATATATTACTTTTTCCACTACCACGCTCTTCGCGCTCCAAATGTCCAGTTGCATTTTCTACAGAAAGAGTGTTCAGATCTGCTCAATCAAAAGTATGGTTTAACTCTGTTAGCTGAATGCACAGATCAGAAAGAAGTTTCACCGAAAGATTCTGTGGAGTTTATATTTGAAGACATTCCTTTTTCCACTATTACCCTCTTAGCGCTCCGAATCTCCACTTGCATTTTCTACAAAAAGAGTGTTTCATAACTGCTCAATCAAAAATATGTTTTATCTCTGTTAACTGAATTCACAGATCAGAAATAAGTTTCACAGAATGCATCAGTGTAGTTTTTATTTGAAGATATTCTTTTTCCCAATGTAGGCCTCTTAGCGCTTAGCATGTCCAATTGCAGTTTCTACAGAAAGAGTGTTTCAGAACGGCTCAATCAAAAGTAAAGTTCAACTCTGTTAGTTGAATGCACAGAACAGAAAGAATTTTCACAGAATGCTACTGTGTAGTTTATATTTGAATATATTCCTTTTTCCACTATTACCCTCTTAGCGATCCGAATGTAAACTTGCATTTTCTACAGAAAGAGTGTTCAGAACTGCGCAATCCAAAGTATGGTTTAACTCTGTTAGCTTAATGAACATATCAGAAATAAGTTTCACACAATGCTTCTGTGTAGTTTTTATTTGAAGATATTATTTTTCCCAATATAGGCCTCTTAGCGCTCAGAATGTCCAATTGCAGTTTCTACAGAAAGAGTGTTTCAGAAAGGCTCAATCAAAAGTAAGGTTCAACTCTGTTAGTTGAATGCACAGAACAGAAAGAAGTTTCATACAATGCTTCTGTGTAGTTTATATTTGAACATATTCTTTTTCCACTATTACCCACTTAGCGCTACGAATGTCCAGTTGCATTTTCTACAGTCAGAGTGTTTCAAAACTGCTCAATCAAAAGTATGGTTTAACTCTGTTAGCTGAATGCTCAGATCAGAAAGAAGTTTCACAGAATGCTTCTGTGTAGTTTATATTTGAATATATTCCTTTTTCCACTACTACTCTCTTAGCGCTCCAAATATCCAGTTGCATTTTCTACAGAAAGAGTGTTCAGATCTGCTCAATCAAAAGTATGTTTTAACTCTGTTAGCTGAATTCACAGATCAGAAAGAAGTTTCACAGAATGATTCTGTGTAGTTTATATTTGGAGACATTCCTTTTTCCACTATTACCCTCTTAGCGCTCCGAATCTCCACTTGCATTTTCTACAGAAAGAGTGTTTCAGAACGGCTCAATCAAAACTAAGGTTCAACTCTTTTAGTTGAACAAACAGAACAGAAAGAAGTTTCACACAATTCTTCTGTGTAGTTTTTATTTGTAGACATTCTATTTCCCAATATAGGCCTCTTAGCGCTCAGAATGTCTAATTGCATTTTCTACAGAAAGAGTGTTTCAGAACGGCTCAATCAAAAGTAAGGTTCAACTCTGTTAGTTGAATGCACAGAACAGAAAGAAGTTTCATACAATGCTTCTGTGTAGTTTATATTTGAACATATTCTTTTTTCCACTATTACCCACTTAGCGCTACGAATGTCCAGTTGCATTTTCTACAGACAGAGTGTTTCAAAACTGCTCAATCAAAAGTATGGTTTAACTCTGTTAGCTGAATGCTCAGATCAGAAAGAAGTTTCACAGAATGCTTCTGTGTAGTTTATATTTGAATATATTACTTTTTCCACTACCACGCTCTTCGCGCTCCAAATGTCCAGTTGCATTTTCTACAGAAAGAGTGTTCAGATCTGCTCAATCAAAAGTATGGTTTAACTCTGTTAGCTGAATGCACAGATCAGAAAGAAGTTTCACCGAAAGATTCTGTGGAGTTTATATTTGAAGACATTCCTTTTTCCACTATTACCCTCTTAGCGCTCCGAATCTCCACTTGCATTTTCTACAAAAAGAGTGTTTCATAACTGCTCAATCAAAAATATGTTTTATCTCTGTTAACTGAATTCACAGATCAGAAATAAGTTTCACAGAATGCATCAGTGTAGTTTTTATTTGAAGATATTCTTTTTCCCAATGTAGGCCTCTTAGCGCTTAGCATGTCCAATTGCAGTTTCTACAGAAAGAGTGTTTCAGAACGGCTCAATCAAAAGTAAAGTTCAACTCTGTTAGTTGAATGCACAGAACAGAAAGAATTTTCACAGAATGCTACTGTGTAGTTTATATTTGAATATATTCCTTTTTGCACTATTACCCTCTTAGCGATCCGAATGTAAACTTGCATTTTCTACAGAAAGAGTGTTCAGAACTGCGCAATCCAAAGTATGGTTTAACTCTGTTAGCTTAATGAACATATCAGAAATAAGTTTCACACAATGCTTCTGTGTAGTTTTTATTTGAAGATATTATTTTTCCCAATAGAGGCCTCTTAGCGCTCAGAATGTCCAATTGCAGTTTCTACAGAAAGAGTGTTTCAGAAAGGCTCAATCAAAAGTAAGGTTCAACTCTGTTAGTTGAATGCACAGAACAGAAAGAAGTTTCATACAATGCTTCTGTGTAGTTTATATTTGAACATATTCTTTCTCCACTATTACCCACTTAGCGCTACGAATGTCCAGTTGCATTTTCTACAGTCAGAGTGTTTCAAAACTGCTCAATCAAAAGTATGGTTTAACTCTGTTAGCTGAATGCTCAGATCAGAAAGAAGTTTCACAGAATGCTTCTGTGTAGTTTATATTTGAATATATTACTTTTTCCACTACCACGCTCTTCGCGCTCCAAATGTCCAGTTGCATTTTCTACAGAAAGAGTGTTCAGATCTGCTCAATCAAAAGTATGGTTTAACTCTGTTAGCTGAATGCACAGATCAGAAAGAAGTTTCACCGAAAGATTCTGTGGAGTTTATATTTGAAGACATTCCTTTTTCCACTATTACCCTCTTAGCGCTCCGAATCTCCACTTGCATTTTCTACAAAAAGAGTGTTTCATAACTGCTCAATCAAAAATATGTTTTATCTCTGTTAACTGAATTCACAGATCAGAAATAAGTTTCACAGAATGCATCAGTGTAGTTTTTATTTGAAGATATTCTTTTTCCCAATGTAGGCCTCTTAGCGCTTAGCATGTCCAATTGCAGTTTCTACAGAAAGAGTGTTTCAGAACGGCTCAATCAAAAGTAAAGTTCAACTCTGTTAGTTGAATGCACAGAACAGAAAGAATTTTCACAGAATGCTACTGTGTAGTTTATATTTGAATATATTCCTTTTTCCACTATTACCCTCTTAGCGATCCGAATGTAAACTTGCATTTTCTACAGAAAGAGTGTTCAGAACTGCGCAATCCAAAGTATGGTTTAACTCTGTTAGCTTAATGAACATATCAGAAATAAATTTCACACAATGCTTCTGTGTAGTTTTTATTTGAAGATATTATTTTTCCCAATAGAGGCCTCTTAGCGCTCAGAATGTCCAATTGCAGTTTCTACAGAAAGAGTGTTTCAGAAAGGCTCAATCAAAAGTAAGGTTCAACTCTGTTAGTTGAATGCACAGAACAGAAAGAAGTTTCATACAATGCTTCTGTGTAGTTTATATTTGAACATATTCTTTTTCCACTATTACCCACTTAGCGCTACGAATGTCCAGTTGCATTTTCTACAGTCAGAGTGTTTCAAAACTGCTCAATCAAAAGTATGGTTTAACTCTGTTAGCTGAATGCTCAGATCAGAAAGAAGTTTCACAGAATGCTTCTGTGTAGTTTATATTTGAATATATTCCTTTTTCCACTACTACTCTCTTAGCGCTCCAAATATCCAGTTGCATTTTCTACAGAAAGAGTGTTCAGATCTGCTCAATCAAAAGTATGTTTTAACTCTGTTAGCTGAATTCACAGATCAGAAAGAAGTTTCACAGAATGATTCTGTGTAGTTTATATTTGGAGACATTCCTTTTTCCACTATTACCCTCTTAGCGCTCCGAATCTCCACTTGCATTTTCTACAGAAAGAGTGTTTCAGAACGGCTCAATCAAAACTAAGGTTCAACTCTTTTAGTTGAACAAACAGAACAGAAAGAAGTTTCACACAATTCTTCTGTGTAGTTTTTATTTGTAGACATTCTATTTCCCAATATAGGCCTCTTAGCGCTCAGAATGTCTAATTGCATTTTCTACAGAAAGAGTGTTTCAGAACGGCTCAATCAAAAGTAAGGTTCAACTCTGTTAGTTGAATGCACAGAACAGAAAGAAGTTTGATACAATGCTTCTGTGTAGTTTATATTTGAACATATTCTTTTTTCCACTATTACCCACTTAGCGCTACGAATGTCCAGTTGCATTTTCTACAGACAGAGTGTTTCAAAACTGCTCAATCAAAAGTATGGTTTAACTCTGTTAGCTGAATGCTCAGATCAGAAAGAAGTTTCACAGAATGCTTCTGTGTAGTTTATATTTGAATATATTACTTTTTCCACTACCACGCTCTTCGCGCTCCAAATGTCCAGTTGCATTTTCTACAGAAAGAGTGTTCAGATCTGCTCAATCAAAAGTATGGTTTAACTCTGTTAGCTGAATGCACAGATCAGAAAGAAGTTTCACCGAAAGATTCTGTGGAGTTTATATTTGAAGACATTCCTTTTTCCACTATTACCCTCTTAGCGCTCCGAATCTCCACTTGCATTTTCTACAAAAAGAGTGTTTCATAACTGCTCAATCAAAAATATGTTTTATCTCTGTTAACTGAATTCACAGATCAGAAATAAGTTTCACAGAATGCATCAGTGTAGTTTTTATTTGAAGATATTCTTTTTCCCAATGTAGGCCTCTTAGCGCTTAGCATGTCCAATTGCAGTTTCTACAGAAAGAGTGTTTCAGAACGGCTCAATCAAAAGTAAAGTTCAACTCTGTTAGTTGAATGCACAGAACAGAAAGAATTTTCACAGAATGCTACTGTGTAGTTTATATTTGAATATATTCCTTTTTCCACTATTACCCTCTTAGCGATCCGAATGTAAACTTGCATTTTCTACAGAAAGAGTGTTCAGAACTGCGCAATCCAAAGTATGGTTTAACTCTGTTAGCTTAATGAACATATCAGAAATAAGTTTCACACAATGCTTCTGTGTAGTTTTTATTTGAAGATATTATTTTTCCCAATATAGGCCTCTTAGCGCTCAGAATGTCCAATTGCAGTTTCTACAGAAAGAGTGTTTCAGAAAGGCTCAATCAAAAGTAAGGTTCAACTCTGTTAGTTGAATGCACAGAACAGAAAGAAGTTTCATACAATGCTTCTGTGTAGTTTATATTTGAACATATTCTTTTTCCACTATTACCCACTTAGCGCTACGAATGTCCAGTTGCATTTTCTACAGTCAGAGTGTTTCAAAACTGCTCAATCAAAAGTATGGTTTAACTCTGTTAGCTGAATGCTCAGATCAGAAAGAAGTTTCACAGAATGCTTCTGTGTAGTTTATATTTGAATATATTCCTTTTTCCACTACTACTCTCTTAGCGCTCCAAATATCCAGTTGCATTTTCTACAGAAAGAGTGTTCAGATCTGCTCAATCAAAAGTATGTTTTAACTCTGTTAGCTGAATTCACAGATCAGAAAGAAGTTTCACAGAATGATTCTGTGTAGTTTATATTTGGAGACATTCCTTTTTCCACTATTACCCTCTTAGCGCTCCGAATCTCCACTTGCATTTTCTACAGAAAGAGTGTTTCAGAACGGCTCAATCAAAACTAAGGTTCAACTCTTTTAGTTGAACAAACAGAACAGAAAGAAGTTTCACACAATTCTTCTGTGTAGTTTTTATTTGTAGACATTCTATTTCCCAATATAGGCCTCTTAGCGCTCAGAATGTCTAATTGCATTTTCTACAGAAAGAGTGTTTCAGAACGGCTCAATCAAAAGTAAGGTTCAACTCTGTTAGTTGAATGCACAGAACAGAAAGAAGTTTCATACAATGCTTCTGTGTAGTTTATATTTGAACATATTCTTTTTTCCACTATTACCCACTTAGCGCTACGAATGTCCAGTTGCATTTTCTACAGACAGAGTGTTTCAAAACTGCTCAATCAAAAGTATGGTTTAACTCTGTTAGCTGAATGCTCAGATCAGAAAGAAGTTTCACAGAATGCTTCTGTGTAGTTTATATTTGAATATATTACTTTTTCCACTACCACGCTCTTCGCGCTCCAAATGTCCAGTTGCATTTTCTACAGAAAGAGTGTTCAGATCTGCTCAATCAAAAGTATGGTTTAACTCTGTTAGCTGAATGCACAGATCAGAAAGAAGTTTCACAGAATGATTCTGTGTAGTTTATATTTGGAGACATTCCTTTTTCCACTATTACCCTCTTAGCGCTCCGAATCTCCACTTGCATTTTCTACAGAAAGAGTGTTTCAGAACGGATCAATCAAAACAAAGGTTCAACTCTGTTAGTTGAATGCACAGAACAGAAAGAATTTTCATACAATGCTTCTGTGTAGTTTATATTTGAACATATTCTTTTTTCCACTATTACCCACTTAGCGCTACGAATGTCCAGTTGCATTTTCTACAGACAGAGTGTTTCAAAACTACTCAATCAAAAGTATGGTTCAACTCTGTTAGTTGAATGCACAGAACAGAAAGAATTTTCACAGAATGCTACTGTGTAGTTTATATTTGAATATATTCCTTTTTCCACTATTACCCTCTTAGCGCTCCGAATGTCCACTTGCATTTTCTACAGAAAGAGTGTTCAGAACTGCGCAATCAAAAGTATGGTTTAACTCTGTTAGCTTAATGAACATATCAGAAATAAGTTTCACACAATGCTTCTGTGTAGTTTTTATTTGAAGATATTATTTTTCCCAATAGAGTCCTCTTAGCGCTCAGAATGTCCAATTGCAGTTTCTACAGAAAGAGTGTTTCAGAAAGGCTCAATCAAAAGTAAGGTTCAACTCTGTTAGTTGAATGCACAGAACAGAAAGTAGTTTCATACAATGCTTCTGTGTAGTTTATATTTGAACATATTCTTTTTTCCACTATTACCCACTTAGCGCTACGAATGTCCAGTTGCATTTTCTACAGACAGAGTGTTTCAAAACTACTCAATCAAAAGTATGGTTTAACTCTGTTAGCTGAATGCTCAGATCAGAAAGAAGTTTCACAGAATGATTCTGTGTAGTTTATATTTGAATATATTCCTTTTTCCACTACTACTCTCTTAGCGCTCCAAATGTCCAGTTGCATTTTCTACAGAAAGAGTGTTCAGATCTGCTCAATCAAAAGTATGGTTTAACTCTGTTAGCTGAATGCACAGATCAGAAAGAAGTTTCACAGAATGATTCTGTGTAGTTTATATTTGGAGACATTCCTTTTTCCACTATTACCCTCTTAGCGCTCCGAATCTCCACTTGCATTTTCTACAGAAAGAGTGTTTCAGAACGGCTCAATCAAAACTAAGGTTCAACTCTTTTAGTTGAACAAACAGAACAGAAAGAAGTTTCACACAATTCTTCTGTGTAGTTTTTATTTGTAGACATTCTTTTTCCCAATATAGGCCTCTTAGCGCTCAGTATGTCCAATTGCAGTTTCTACAGAAAGAGTGTTTCAGAACGGCTCAATCAAAAGTAAGGTTCAACTCTGTTAGTTGAATGCACAGAACAGAAAGGAGTTTCATACAATGCTTCTGTGTAGTTCATATTTGAACATATTCTTTTTTCCACTATTACCCACTTAGCGCTACGAATGTCCAGTTGCATTTTCTACAGACAGAGTGTTTCAAAACTGCTCAATCAAAAGTATGGTTTAACTCTGTTAGCTGAATGCTCAGATCAGAAAGAAGTTTCACAGAATGCTTCTGTGTAGTTTATATTTGAATATATTCCTTTTTCCACTACTACGCTCTTAGCGCTCCAAATGTCCAGTTGCATTTTCTACAGAAAGAGTGTTCAGATCTGCTCAATCAAAAGTATGGTTTAACTCTGTTAGCTGAATGCACAGATCAGAAAGAAGTTTCACCGAATGATTCTGTGTAGTTTATATTTGAAGACATTCCTTTTTCCACTATTACCCTCTTAGCGCTCCGAATCTCCACTTGCATTTTCTACAAAAAGAGTGTTTCATAACTGCTCAATCAAAAATATGTTTTATCTCTGTTAACTGAATTTACAGATCAGAAATAAGTTTCACAGAATGCATCTGTGTAGTTTTTATTTGAAGATATTCTTTTTCCCAATGTAGGCCTCTTAGCGCTTAGCATGTCCAATTGCAGTTTCTACAGAAAGAGTGTTTCAGAACGGCTCAATCAAAAGTAAGGTTCAACTCTGTTAGTTGAATGCACAGAACAGAAAGAATTTTCACAGAATGCTACTGTGTAGTTTATATTTGAATATATTCCTTTTTCCACTATTACCCTCTTAGCGATCCGAATGTAAACTTGCATTTTCTACAGAAAGAGTGTTCAGAACTGCGCAATCCAAAGTATGGTTTAACTCTGTTAGCTTAATGAACATATCAGAAATAAGTTTCACACAATGCTTCTGTGTAGTTTTTATTTGAAGATATTATTTTTCCCAATAGAGGCCTCTTAGCGCTCAGAATGTCCAATTGCAGTTTCTACAGAAAGAGTGTTTCAGAAAGGCTCAATCAAAAGTAAGGTTCAACTCTGTTAGTTGAATGCACAGAACAGAAAGAAGTTTCATACAATGCTTCTGTGTAGTTTATATTTGAACATATTCTTTTTCCACTATTACCCACTTAGCGCTACGAATGTCCAGTTGCATTTTCTACAGTCAGAGTGTTTCAAAACTGCTCAATCAAAAGTATGGTTTAACTCTGTTAGCTGAATGCTCAGATCAGAAAGAAGTTTCACAGAATGCTTCTGTGTAGTTTATATTTGAATATATTCCTTTTTCCACTACTACTCTCTTAGCGCTCCAAATATCCAGTTGCATTTTCTACAGAAAGAGTGTTCAGATCTGCTCAATCAAAAGTATGTTTTAACTCTGTTAGCTGAATTCACAGATCAGAAAGAAGTTTCACAGAATGATTCTGTGTAGTTTATATTTGGAGACATTCCTTTTTCCACTATTACCCTCTTAGCGCTCCGAATCTCCACTTGCATTTTCTACAGAAAGAGTGTTTCAGAACGGCTCAATCAAAACTAAGGTTCAACTCTTTTAGTTGAACAAACAGAACAGAAAGAAGTTTCACACAATTCTTCTGTGTAGTTTTTATTTGTAGACATTCTATTTCCCAATATAGGCCTCTTAGCGCTCAGAATGTCTAATTGCATTTTCTACAGAAAGAGTGTTTCAGAACGGCTCAATCAAAAGTAAGGTTCAACTCTGTTAGTTGAATGCACAGAACAGAAAGAAGTTTCATACAATGCTTCTGTGTAGTTTATATTTGAACATATTCTTTTTTCCACTATTACCCACTTAGCGCTACGAATGTCCAGTTGCATTTTCTACAGACAGAGTGTTTCAAAACTGCTCAATCAAAAGTATGGTTTAACTCTGTTAGCTGAATGCTCAGATCAGAAAGAAGTTTCACAGAATGCTTCTGTGTAGTTTATATTTGAATATATTACTTTTTCCACTACCACGCTCTTCGCGCTCCAAATGTCCAGTTGCATTTTCTACAGAAAGAGTGTTCAGATCTGCTCAATCAAAAGTATGGTTTAACTCTGTTAGCTGAATGCACAGATCAGAAACAAGTTTCACCGAAAGATTCTGTGGAGTTTATATTTGAAGACATTCCTTTTTCCACTATTACCCTCTTAGCGCTCCGAATCTCCACTTGCATTTTCTACAAAAAGAGTGTTTCATAACTGCTCAATCAAAAATATGTTTTATCTCTGTTAACTGAATTCACAGATCAGAAATAAGTTTCACAGAATGCATCAGTGTAGTTTTTATTTGAAGATATTCTTTTTCCCAATGTAGGCCTCTTAGCGCTTAGCATGTCCAATTGCTGTTTCTACAGAAAGAGTGTTTCAGAACGGCTCAATCAAAAGTAAAGTTCAACTCTGTTAGTTGAATGCACAGAACAGAAAGAATTTTCACAGAATGCTACTGTGTAGTTTATATTTGAATATATTCCTTTTTCCACTATTACCCTCTTAGCGATCCGAATGTAAACTTGCATTTTCTACAGAAAGAGTGTTCAGAACTGCGCAATCCAAAGTATGGTTTAACTCTGTTAGCTTAATGAACATATCAGAAATAAGTTTCACACAATGCTTCTGTGTAGTTTTTATTTGAAGATATTATTTTTCCCAATAGAGGCCTCTTAGCGCTCAGAATGTCCAATTGCAGTTTCTACAGAAAGAGTGTTTCAGAAAGGCTCAATCAAAAGTAAGGTTCAACTCTGTTAGTTGAATGCACAGAACAGAAAGAAGTTTCATACAATGCTTCTGTGTAGTTTATATTTGAACATATTCTTTTTTCCACTATTACCCACTTAGCGCTACGAATGTCCAGTTGCATTTTCTACAGACAGAGTGTTTCAAAACTACTCAATCAAAAGTATGGTTTAACTCTGTTAGCTGAATGCTCAGATCAGAAAGAAGTTTCACAGAATGCTTCTGTGTAGTTTATATTTGAATATATTCCTTTTTCCACTACTACTCTCTTAGCGCTCCAAATGTCCAGTTGCATTTTCTACAGTAAGAGTGTTCAGATCTGCTCAATCAAAAGTATGGTTTAACTCTGTTAGCTGAATGCACAGATCAGAAAGAAGTTTCACATAATGATTCTGTGTAGTTTATATTTGGAGACATTCCTTTTTCCACTATTACCCTCTTAGCGCTCCGAATCTCCACTTGCATTTTCTACAGAAGGAGTGTTTCAGAACGGCTCAATCAAAACTAAGGTTCAACCCTTTTAGTTGAACAAACAGAACAGAAAGAAGTTTCACACAATTCTTCTGTGTAGTTTTTATTTGTAGACATTCTTTTTCCCAATATAGGCCTCTTAGCGCTCAGTATGTCCAATTGCAGTTCCTACAGAAAGAGTGTTTCAGAACGGCTAAATCAAAAGTAAGGTTCAACTCTGTTAGTTGAATGCACAGAACAGAAAGAAGTTTCATACAATGCTTCTGTGTAGTTCATATTTGAACATATTCTTTTTTCCACTATTACCCACTTAGCGCTATGAATGTCCAGTTGCATTTTCTACAGACAGAGTGTTTCAAAACTGCTCAATCAAAAGTATGGTTTAACTCTGTTAGCTGAATGCTCAGATCAGAAAGAAGTTTCACAGAATGCTTCTGTGTAGTTTATATTTGAATATATTCCTCTTTCCACTAATACGCTCTTAGCGCTCCAAATGTCCAGTTGCATTTTCTACAGAAAGAGTGTTCAGATCTGCTCAATCAAAAGTATGGTTTAACTCTGTTAGCTGAATGCACAGATCAGAAAGAAGTTTCACCAAATGATTCTGTGTAGTTTATATTTGAAGACATTCCTTTTTCCACTATTACCCTCCTAGCGCTCGGAATCTCCACTTGCATTTTCTACAAAAAGAGTGTTTCATAACTGCTCAATCAAAAATATGTTTTATCTCTGTTAACTGAATTTACAGATCAGAAATAAGTTTCACAAAATGCATCTGTGTAGTATTTATTTGAAGATATTCTTTTTCCCAATGTAGGCCTCTTAGCGCTTAGCATGTCCAATTGCAGTTTCTACAGAAAGAGTGTTTCAGAACGGCTCAATCAAAAGTAAG